>NW_023416346.1:45214334-46414334 GCF_014108235.1 Myotis myotis
AGACCTAAGGGGAAGACATGCGCACACTCACAACGCACGCGTGCATAGTGACTGCTACCTCTGTATTCATAAATGAACGAATGGATGAAAGCGCACAAGAATGAACACTTACAGCAATTCACGAACAGGATGACTGACTGAATGACTGAATGAATGAATGAATACGGGGCGGGAATCTCCTGAAGTGCACAAACACTGCCAAAGTGAACCTCCAGGAAGTGTTACTGAACAAATGCCCCTCGCCTAGATCATCTGACCGTAGAGGTGGAACCGCTGGTGTCCTCGCCAGGTCTGTGGACCGCACCGCCACCCGCCACCTTTCCACTGGGGCGCCCAAGGTTGGAGTGATCACCTGAAATCCGTGGAGGTGGGCAGGGGCCGGCCGCCTGAGCCCTGGAACCTGATCCATGGGCCCTGAGGAGAGCAGAAGAGAGGCCAGGGTACCAGGAGAAGAGGGGAAGTCCAGATCCCGTGTCCAGGGCCAGCTGTGAACCCGTGTCCCTTGTGTCTGGAGAGCTCAGAGGAGGTCTAGCCTTTTGGAGAAGAAGACCCCTGAGGATAGCCATGGGCCAGTGGGCAGAGAGGACAAGGTCCCCCCTCGCTGGGTAGGGGGACACGGAGGCCCAGAGAGATGTGGAGGGGGATCTCAGATCCCCGAGAGAATTGCTTTAGTAGCCTTTGCAGGCCCCTTTCTCCTGGCAACAAGAAGCTCAAAGACAGAGGCATGGGCTTGCCAACACCCCAGGATAAGCAATGGGGCTGCTTGGGTTTGGAAGGTTTCTGGCACCTCCCTGGGCCTTTTTTGAGCCACAAAGGGCAGAGGGAGAGGCCAGGCTCCAGGAGACACAGGGATCTGTGGAGCCACAGTGCCATCCAGCGGAATCCTTTTCGAGCAGGGCCCGCAGCACAGGGTCCCTGCGCCTGGGGATCCCCCTGGGAAGGCCTGCGGACTGGCGGCGGGAGATCAGGCTGGGTCTGGGGCCGGGTATGGGTGCTTGGCACACCTGCGCAGTGGCCAAGGAAGCCACAGGGTGGGCGCTGGAAGCAGTGGTGCTTGCTAAGCTGGGCGCCTGCATTTCCCTGGATTGAGGGGCGTGGCCTCGGCAGGAGCCATGTTCTCAGCTCAGCAGCTCCAGCTCCCAATGGGGCCTCTGGCTCTGACTGCAGAAGCCAGGTTCACCTGTGGGCTCCCTGTGGGAAGTGCTCTCCGGAGGCCTGGGACCTGACCACCAGAGAGACAGGGAAGGGGGAGGAGGCACAGCCTCTTCCTGAGCCCCTGGATCACGTCCCCTGCACTTGTGGGCACGTATTAGCTGGCAAGGGTGCTGGTCCCAGACAAGGCAGAGTGCAGCAGGAGCAGGGCAGGTTAGAGTGAAGAGGTGTGTGGCATCCTTGGGCTTGGGCCTAAAAGAGAGCCTGTGTCCCAGGCCACACAGTGTCCCACAGAGGCCCTTCCTGTTCCGTGGGACAGAGTGCCCACGCCCACTGGGCACTGCATGCATACCCTTGGATCAGGTCACAGGGGGCTAGGATCCCTATGTGTAGAGTGACCGCATTCTCAGGATGGAGGTGATCGAGGTGCATTTCCCTCACTTCTCCTTTACAAGGACCAGTGCCTAGTCACGCCTTGCCCCTCAGAGGCAACCCAACAGAACACATTTAAAGGCGAGCATATGCTCATATATTCCCTTGGACGGCGCGCACGCGGTGTGTGAACTCAGCCAGGAGTTGAGCCTGGAGACCAGCTCCCAGAGACCAGGTGACCCCCAGCAGGGAAGAGCTCGCCAGGGGCCACAAAAGAGCCACCCCAGCAGTTCTTTCCTCATGCGGGCTATCTGGACCCTCCGGGTCTAGATGGAAATGCTCCTCATTCCTGGCTTTGGCAGACAGGCTGCCTCTGGGATGGGCAGGTGGACAATAATGGGCGGGGGTGGGCTCCTTTCTGTCCACCCAGCTGCTCTGAGCTGGACGCAGCATTTTCACACTTCGTCTGGCTTCAGTGGAGACCTGGACGGAGAGTCAGGGGTGAGTGCAAGCCAGGGGTGGTCGTTCTCCTCGCCCAAGTGCTGCTCAGGGCCTCTTGATGGAAGGTGGCCAAGAATACCCAAGTCTGAAAATCAATGTATGGCCGGTCGTCCTCTCAGCTCAGTTCCGCTTCCAGGTTTACCAGAAGGTCCTCTCCCTTCAGGGAGATGTGTCCGGGATCCATGGGGGCATGCCTATGTTGGAATTCTGGAGACCCCTAGGGATGGATGGCACCATGCCTGCCACACTTGGATTCCTGGGTGAAGGACTCCCTCTTCCCTGCCTCCTTCGTCTGGGTGAGGACCTCAGTGAGGGGCACTGCCTTCTGGGCTCTGCTTGTGCCCTCTTGCTGGGTTGCTGGACCCCACCTCTCCAGGAAGGTGCGGGTCCACGTGTGCTGCATGACAATGTCCCTGGCCCTCCTCTCAGGCCACCAACTTCCAAGGAACTTTTGTGCCTGCTTTGGAGGGACCTGGAGGGGGGGGAGGTGTCCCTGGATGAGCCACACCTGCGCTCCCTCCCATGGAGAAGAGACACTGGGCTAAATGCCCACAGGTCCGGGCTTGGACTGCATCCCAGCAGCTACAGCTTCCTTAGTCCCGCCCAGTCATGGCGGCCGCCTTGGTTTCCAGAGTACCGTGGCTTCCTGTGAACCAGGAGCCAGGCTCCCTGTCCTCACAAAGCCATTCTTGACAGCCTCCTTGGGAACCCCCAGTGCCTGGCCAAACTCTTGACCTGCCAGGATCCCAACCCTGTGCTCCTGTGCAAGGCCTCACGTTCTTGTTACTCATCTCCCCTGGAAGGGACGGCATGGCGCTCACGGGAGCGCAAACTCATTCCGCTTGATGGCAGTAGTGCACCACGAATGCCAACCTGTCCTCTTCCCTCCGCCCTTCGCGAAGGAAAAAACTGTCAGCCCCTGTCCCAACCTCACAACAGGCCAGGCTGGCTCAGGCTTCTGAGGCCCAACAACAAAGGAGAGTGGCCTTTCTGGAGAGTCCATTCCAATGGAGAAATTCTGGAAGAAATGGGTCCACAATCCATTCATTCAGGCCACGGGAAAGGGTATTTCTCCACACTACCAGTGTGGCCATAGCTGGGTATCTTGACAAGCTGAACTGGAGGGCCTCAGTAAAAGCAAAGGCCCTCAGAGTCCCAGCCAATGAATGGGTTGGCAAGAGGCACCACTCAAATAAAAGGAACCCCAAGCAAACAGGCCAAGGCACATCCATTAGGCCACTGTGGGCGTCAGGGTGTGCCTCCAGGTGTGGGGCTCCAGCCTGCAGGGCCTCCCTCCTCTGGGTAGGGATCTTCTAAGGTCCTTTCTGACCCTAAAACAGGGACTGCCCATCCAGGTGCCCTAGTGGCAGACCTGAAGGTATTTGCAGCTCTAACTTTGCAGTCCAGGTTCCTCCCAAGACCTGGGGTAATCGCAGACACAGCCAAGCCTCCCAGAACTAGTATGTGTGTGGTTGGGGGAAGAATGGGGCACCTTCTCAATGGGGCATGCTTGCCAGTCACCGAAGGGCCGGCCATTCTGCGTGGTCTCAAGCAGTGGGATTCAAAAGTTAGCCACATGCCCACCTCATCCCCCTCACACTCCCTCTCCACACCACCTCAATTACCTCCACCTCACCCCCACAAGCAGTGCACCCTCACAATATTCCTGCAACAGGAGTGCCCGGGTGCTCCCAGGCCAGGTGGAGGCACAAGGTTCAGTGAGCAGGGCCCAAGAGCAAACGGGAGCGTACAGGACGAGGCCAATGTATATGGAGAGCAGCACTCACGCAACAGAAGGCAAAAGGCCTCCAGGGTGTGGCCCTCCTCCACAGAGCAACAGAGTGGCCTCCCTGACAGGGAAGGTTCCTGCCTGGGCCTGGGACTGCTGCTTCTCCTGGAACAGGTGGGGAGACTCGAAAGGTCATGTCAGCGAAGGCTGGCTTGATGGAGCTGAGGCCTGAAACAGGCCCTGGCCCAGACCCTCAACCCACCTGCAGCTGGTCTGACTGGCAGGTCAACAGGCACCAGCCATCTCTTCTCTGGCCCCACACACAGTTCCATGGGACTGACCGACCATTTGTCTGGGGAGGAGGACATCTGTCCTGGGATGGGCCCACGTGACACTGTACCAACCTTTTCCTCTGGGTGGACGCTGGTCACGCACACTGACACTGTGGTCCCTACTGCTCTGGAGGCCGCCCCTTGCCAGGTGGGCCGAAGACAGAAGAGAGGAGAGCAAGAGAGCAAGGGGAACCTGGTGTCCCAGGAGAAGGGACACATGAAATGCCCTAGGCTCCTACCCTGAGGCAGGGACAAGGCCAGCCCAGCCCGGCTAGCTGTCACCAAACAGACGGAAAAAATCAGCCAGTAGACTGGAGGCCCACTCTGCACACATGTGTCACAGCCAGGGGAACCATACAATGTGACAGAGGCCCAATGGAGAGGGCCCTCAAAGCCTGCCTATTGGCTTTCATTTGCTCTCAACACCAGAAGCACCCGGACGAAGCAACACAAAACTGCTTTGGGTGCCGTAGGGTGCCCGTTGTAAAACGCAGGGGCAAGGGTGCCCTCATTGTGAGGTACGTCTGCGTTCCTGAAGAGGAGCTCTTATCTACAGGGGCATGGCCGGGGTCACAAGAAACAGGAGGGGAGACAGGAAGGAGGGTATGTACGTGTGTGCATATGCAAGCACACACACGTACACTTGCAATGCACATGGGTGTAGCAATACATTTGTATTAATGAATGAATGATGGAATGAAGGCGCCCAAGAATGAACACTTACACCAATGGACGTGTGGGATAAATGACTGACTGACCATATGAATAAATTGGGGCGGTGTGTGTGGGGGGGGTGATCCCGGTAGAGTACACACACACTGCAAAAGTGAACTTCCAGGAAGGGGCTACTGAACAGATGGCCCTTGCCTAGGTCATCTGACCGTGGAGGTGGAACCGCTGGTGTCTCCATGGGGTCCATGGAACGCACTGCCACCTTTCCACTGGGGAGCCGAAGGTTGGAGTGACCGCCTAAAATACCCCGGGGGGGGGGGGGGGGGGGGGGCAGGGGCCGGCCACTTCCTCCTGGGAACAGGAAGCCCAAAGGCAGAGACAAGGGCTCCCCAAAACCCCAGGACAGCCAATGGGGCTGCTTGGGCTTGGAAGGCATTGGGTGCCTCCCTGGGCCTTTTTTGATTCACAAAGGGCGGAGGGAGAGGCCAGGCTCCAGGAGACAGAGGGATCTGTGGAGCCACAGTGCCATCCAGCGGAATCTTTTTCAAGCGGGGCCGGCGGCACAGGGCGCCTGCGCCTGGGGATCCGCTGGGGAAGGCCTATGGCGATCGCCAGGCAGGCTGGATCTGGGGACCACAGAGCATTGTGGGGCGGATCTGGGTGGAAGGCACACCTGCACAGTGGCCAAGGAAACCACAGGGTGGGCGCTGGAAGCAGCAATGCTCGGCCTGCTGGGCGCCTGGGCTGCCCTGGGCTGAGGGGCGTGGCCTCGGCGGCAGCCATGTTCTCAGCTCAGCAGCTCCAGCTCCTACAGGGGCCTGTAGCCCTGGGGGCTGGCGCTGGTTGCAGGAGACAGGTCCACCAGTGGGCTCCCTGTAGGGAGCGCCCTCCGGAGTCCTGGGACCCGACCACCAGGGCGATGGGGAAAAGGGAGGAGGCGGTAGCCCCCTGAGGACAGCCTCTTCCTGAGCCCCTGGAGCATTTCCCCTGTGAATGTGAGCATGCATGGCAGGGTGCTGGTCCCAGACAAGGCAGAGTCCAGCAGTAGCAGGGCAGGTTAGAGTGAAGAGGTGTGTGTGACATCACACACACACACACAAACACAAACAAACACACACACACACACACACTCACACACACAGACTGGGGCAGCAGGTCCATGTTCGGTCCAGCGGGTCCTTGATCTGGGGATGCAGCCTTTGGTCCTAGCCATAATGGTAAACTAAGCCACCCTGGGGTGAAGGCCAATTTGATCACTTAGGTCAGGACCTGGCAGGGCTTGGCTCAGGACACTGGAATTCAGGGCCTCTGCACTCACAAGGCCTAAGTCCACTTTGCATAAGGACGGGAGTCTCACAACTGAGACAAGAAGGGACAGGGAACAAGGGAGCATGTTTTGGCACCCTTCTTGCACACGTGAAACCAAAGGGTATGAGCTCAGCCAGGAGCTGAGCCTGGAGACCAGCTGACCTCCAGCAGGAAAGAGCTCACCAGGGGCCACAAAAGAGCCACCTCAGCAGTTCTTCCCTCATGCGGGTTCTCTGGACCCTCGGCATCTAGATGGAAATGCTCCTCATTCCTGGCTTTGGCAGACAGGCTGCCTCTTGGTGGACAGGTGGACAATGGGGGTGAGGAGTGCGGGCTCCTTTCTGTCAACCCAGCTGCTTTGAGCTGGAGGCAGCATCTTCACACTTCCTCTGGCTTCAGTGGAGACCTGGACGGAGAGTCAGGGGTGAGTGCAAGCCAGGGGTGGTCGTTCTCCTCGCCCAAGTGCTGCTCAGGGCCTCTTGTAGGAAGGTGGCCCAGAACACCCAAGTCTGAAAATCAATGTATGGCCGGTCATCCATCCGCTCAGCTTAATTCTGCTCCCAGGTTTACCAGAAGGTCCTCTCCCTTCAGGGAGGTGAGTCCAGGATCCTTGGGGGCGGGCCTGAGTTGGAATCCTGGAGACCCCTAGGGATGGATGGCACTATGCCTACCACACTTGGATTCCTAGGTGAAGGACTCCCACTTCCCTGCCTCCTTCATCTGGGTGAGGGCCTCAGTGAGGGGCGCTGCCTTCTGGGCTCTGCATGTGCCCTCTAGCTGAGTTGCTGGGTCCCATGGTTCTGGGAAGGCAGGGTTCCACGTGTGCTCCCTCAGAATGTCTCTGGCTTGCCATTCAGGCCTCCAACTTCTAAGGAACTCCCGTGCTCGATTCAGAGGGGGCTGGAGGGTGGGGAGGCGTCCCTGGATGGGCTGCACCTGCACTCTCTCCCAAGGAGAAGGGGCACTGGGTCAAATGCACACAGGCCTGGGCCTGGGCTCTGTCCCAGCAGCTGCAGCTTCCTTAGTCCCGCCCAGTCATGGCGGCCGCCTTGGTTACTAGAGCACCTTGGCTTCCTGTGAGCCAGGGGCCAGGCACCCTGTCCTCAAGAAGCCCATCTTGACAGCTTCCTTGGGAATCCCCAGTGCCTGGCCAAGCTCTTGACCTCCCGGGATCGCGACCACTGTCCTCCTGTGCAAGGCCTGTCTTGTCACTCTCCTCCTCTGGAACGAATGGCACGGGGCTTGCGCGAGCATAAACTCATTCCGCTTGATGGCAGTAGTGCACCACAAATGCCAACCTGTCCTCTTCCCTCCGCCCTTCGCGAAGGAAAAAACTGTCAACCCGTGTCCCAACCTCACAACAGGCCAGGCTGGCTCAGGCTTCTGAGGCCCAACAACAAAGGAGAGTGGCCTTTCTGGAGAGTCCATTCCAATGGAGAAATTCTGGAAGAAATGGGTCCACAATCCATTCATTCAGGCCACGGGAAAGGGTAGGCCTTCTAAATAAACACGACCCAAGGAAGGGGTGTATTTCTCCACATTGCCAGTGTGGCCATAGTTGGGTATGTTGACAAGCTGAACCGGAGGGCCTCAGTAAAAGCAGAGGCCCTCAGAGTCCCAGCCAATGAATGGGTTGGCAAGAGGCACCACTCAAATAAAAGGAACCCCAAACAAACAGGCCGAGGCTCACCCACTTGGCCACTGTGACCGTGGGGGTGTGCCTGGAGGTCTGGGGCTCCAGCTTGCAGGGCCTCCCTCCTCTGGGTAGGGTTCCTCTAAGGCAGTGGCCCGCAAACCGCGAGGCACATGGGGCTCTTTGGCCCCATGAGTGTGGCTCTTCGGCCCCTTGAGTGTCTCTTCCATAAAATATCTCATGCGGCATGCACGTACAGTGAGATTGAAGCTTCGTGGCCCATGCACAGAAGTCGGTTTTTGGCCTGGGCAAGTCTATTTTGAAGAAGTGGCCTTAGAGGAAGAGGGGGGTGTCGGTTGGGCAGGGGAGGGGAGACACGGCGCAGGCGGGCCGCGGGATATGCAGCGCGGGGGAGGCACCAGATTCATGCATGTGTTGAGTGAGCCAGTCAGTCAGCAGTCTCATTGTGCAGTGGTTAGTTCTAGTCGCATCCACAAATCGTGTGCGGGTGACAAAAGATAGATGAAACAAGTATACAAGACTAGTGTGGATGGGAGAGTTGTAAGGGGTCAACCTTAGCAAATGTACCTCAATCAGATTGAGGACATTTTTAGCAAAGGCCAGCTTAGGAGTACCCTAATTAAGTTAATAACAATGTACCTACCTATATAGTTTAAGTTTAAAAAATCTGGCTCTCAAATAAATTTCAATCGTACTGTTGATATTTGGCTCTGTTGACTAATGAGTTTGCCGACCACTGCTCTAAGGCAGTGGTTCTCAACCTTCCTAATGCCGCGACCCTTTAATACAGTTCCTCATGTTGTGGTGACCCCCAGCCATAAAATTATTTTCGTTGCTATTTCATAAATGTCATTTTGCTACTGTTAGGAATCGTGATGTAAATATCTGATATGCAGGATGTATTTTCATTGTTACAAATTGAACATAATTAAAGCATAGTGATTAATCACAAAAACAATATGTAATTATATATGTGTTTTCCGATGGTCTTAGGCGACGCCTGTGAAAGGGTCGTTCGACCCCCAAAGGGGTCATGACCCACAAGTTGAGACGGTTGCTCTAATGCCCCTTCCTGACCCTAAAGCAGAGACTCCCCATCCAGGCACACTAGAGGCGGACCTGAAGGTATCTGAGTTCTAACTTTAGCAGTCCAGGTCTCCCCGCCTCCCCGAGACCCCGGGGGAACTCCCAGACACAGTCTGCAAGCCACCCACAACTAGTGTGTGTGTGGTTGGGGGGGAATGGGGTACCTTCTCAACAGTGCATGCTCGCCAGTCACCTAAGGGCCTGCCATGCAAAGGGTAGCCACATGCCTGCTTCATCCCCCTCACTCTCTCCCCAACCACCCATCTACTACCTCCACCTCACCCTCACAAGCAGCGCACCCTCACAATATTCCTGCCTCAGCAGTGCCCGAGTGCTCCCGGGCCTGGTGAAGGCCCAAAGTTGTGAGCTGAGCACAAGAGCAAACGGGAGCCTACAGGACTAGGCTAATGTGTACAGAGGGCAGCACTCACACAACAGGAGGCAAATGGCCTGCAGCCTCTGGCCCTCCTCAACAGAGCAGCCGCCATGACAGGGAAGGTTCCCGCCTGGGCCTGGGACTGCTGCTTCTCCAGGACCAGGTGGGGAGACTCAAAAGGTCATGTCAGCAAAGGCAGGCTTGATGGAGCTGAGGCCTGAAACAGGCCCGGGCCCAGACCCTCAACCCACCTGCAGCTGGTCTGAGTGGTGGGTCAACAGGCACCAGCCATCTCTTCTCTGGCCCCACCCAGTTCCATGGGACTGACCGACCGTCCATCCGGGGAGGAGGGCACCTGTCTCGGGATGAGCCCATGTGACGCTGTACCAACCTATTTCCTCTGGGTGGACGCTGGTCACGCACACTGACACTGGTCCCTACCGGTATGGAGGCCGCCTCCTCGCCAGGTGGGCCAAAGACAGAAGAGAGGAGAGCAAGAGAGCAAGGGGATCCTGGTGTCCCAGGAGAAGGGACACATGAAATGCCCTAGGCTCCTACCCCGAGGCAGGGACAACACCAGCCCAGCCGGCTAGCTGTCACCAAACAGACGGAGAAAATCAAGCAGTGGGACCGGAGGCCTACTCTGCACACATGTGTTACCACCAGCAGAACCATATGCTGTGACAGAGGCCCAATGGAGAGGGCCCTGGGAGCCTGCCTGTTGGCTTTCATTTGCTCTCAATCCCAGAAGCACCCAGAATAAGCAACAAGGAACTGCGGTGGGCTCCACAGGGTGCCTGTGGGAAAACGCAGGGGCAAGGTGGGTGCCTCATGGTGAGGAGGAACTCTTATCTACTGGAGCATGGCCGGGGTCACAAGGAAGAGGAGGGGAGACAGGACACGGCCTACGCGTGCACACACGCACGCACATTCGTGACTTACACGTGTGAAGTGACTGCTATGTTGGTATCCATGAATGAACGGACGGACGAAGGCACGCAAGAATGAACACTGGCACCAATGGACGCGCGGGATGAATGACTGACTGGCCCTATGAATGAATAGGGGGGTGGGGAGGTGATCCCCGTAGAGTGCACACACACTGCCAAAGTGAACTTCCAGGAAGGGGCTACTGAACAGATGGCCTTTGCCTAGGTCACCTGACCGTGGAGGTGGAACCGCTGGTGTCTCCGCCGGGTCTGTGGACCGCACCCACCCTCCACCTTTCCACTGAGGCACCCAAGGTTGGAGTTACCACCTGAAATCCCTGGAGTTGGGCAGAGGCCGGCAGCCTGAGACCTGGAACCCGACCCAGGGGCCCTGAGGAGAGCAGAAGAGAGTCCAGGGGGCCAGGAGAAGAGGGGAAGTCCAGATCCCGGTGTCCAGGGCCAGCTGTGTACCCAGGTCCCATGTGTCTGGAGCTCTTGGACGAGGTCCGGCCAATCGGGGAAGAACCCTCAATATAGCCAAGGGTCAGTGGGCAGAGAGGACAAGGTCCCCCCCTCGCTGGGTAGGGGGACACGGAGGCCCAGAGAGATGTGGAGAGGGATCCCAGATGGGAGACTTGCTTTGGTGGCCTTTGCAGGTCCCTTCATCATGGCGACAAGAAGCACAAAGCCAGAGATGTGGGTTCCCCAACACCCCAGGACAGGCAATGGGGCTGCTTGGGCTTGGAAGGCTTCTGGCACTTCCCTCGGCTTTTTTGATTCACAAAGGGCGGAGGGAGAGGCCAGGCTCCCGAAGAAGTAGTTATCTGTGGAGCCACAGTGCCATCCAGCGGAATGATTTTCGAGCAGGGCCCGCAGCACAGGGCCCCTGCGCCTGATCTGCAAGGAAATGCCTGATGGCCACTGACAGGCAGGCTGGGTCTGAGGACCACAGAGCATTGTGGGGCGGGTCTGGGTGGCCGGCACACTTGCACAGTGGCCAAGGAAGCCACAGGGTGGGCGCTGGAAGCATAGGTGCTCACCAAGCTGTGCAACTGGGCTCCCCTGGGCTGAGGGGCGTGGCCTCGGCGGCAGCCATGTTATCCGCTCAGCAGCTCCAGCTCCTACTGGGGCCTGTGGTCCTGGGGGCTGGCGCTGGCTGCAGGAGCCAGGTCCACCCGTGAGCTCCCTGTGGGGAGCGCCCTCTGGAGGCCTGGGACCAGACCACCAGGGAGCGGGGATAGGGGAGGTGGCGGGAGCCCGGTGAGGACAGCCTCTTCCTGAGCCCCTGGCGCATTTCCCATGCACTTGTGCTCCTGTGCTCGCCAGGGTGCTGGTCCCCAGACAAGGCAGAAAGCAGCAGCTGCATGGCAGGTTAGAGTGAAGAGGTGTGTGTGGCATCCTTGGGCTCACTCCTAAAAGGGAGCTGGCGTACCCAGACCACACAGTGATCCACATGGGCCCTTCCTGTTCCCTGGGACAGAGAGTGCTCACGCCCACTGGGCACTGCGTGCTTATGCTCGGATCAGGTCACAGGCGGCAAGGATTCCTATTTACAGAGGAAATCATCCTCTGGATTAAGGTGATAGACATCAGTTCCCTCACTTCACCTCCAGAACGCCCCGCACCTAAGCGCTCCGTGCACCGCCCCCCTCGGAAGACACCCCTCCTCCAAGGACGCCCTTGGACACACACACACCCACACAACCTCAAACACCCCCCCCCCCCCCAGGCTCATACACTCAGTAGGATCTTGATCTACAATGGTGTGCCCTGACTAGAGGGTCAGTCTGAGACCACTTGGGGCTGAGGTCCAATCCAAATCTCCACCTCAGCACCTGCCTGTAGGACTTGGCACATGACTCTGGCACAGACCTCAGGAAGGACTCAGAGCACCTGAAGGGGCACCTGTACCAAACCCACAAGACAGGCCAATGGCCTTTCTGGCAACTTTCTCTAATCCCACCCAGACATGGTGGCCGCCATGGTCCTGAGTCTTGACTTCCTATGGGGGACAGGGGACCGAGAGCCCTACGCCTTGAGGTCAGAAACCGGTCTCTATAGCTTCCTTGGCCCGGGAGCACCTGGCCAACCTGTTCACCCCCGGGACCAGGACCCATAGACCCTGTGCATATCTTCACGCCCCTGTCAGTCTCCTTGGCTGCAAAGGACCTTGCAGCATTCGCGAGGAGCAAAGCGAGACCACTTGATGGCAGTATGGTACCACTGATGTGAATCTCGCCTTTTCCTGGCACCATCCCCTTGTACTCCCTCCGCCCTTTGCTACCAGAAAAAAAGATACACAGGTATCACATCTGAACCATAGGCCAGGGCTCACCTAATTGGCCACTCTGAGGGTGATTGGGAAGAGTACACACACTGCCAAGTGAACTTTCCTTGAATGGGCTACTGAACAAATGAACATCATGGAGACGTTGTGACTCAGCTGTCTGCGGGTCCATTGGATTTCATGCTGCACGCCATAATTAAAGTGCTCCGCCAAGGTTGGCCTGATGGCGCGAAACCCCTGGCTGTGGGCAGGGGCCGGCCGCCTGAGCCCGGAAAGCCCACAGAGGTTGCCTGATGAGAGCAGAAGACTGGCCAGGGTGCCAGGAGAAGAGGGGACCTCCAGATCCCTCTGCCCAGAGCGAGCTGTGACTCCATGTCGCATGGGACTGGAGGGCTGGGGCATGGTCAGAGAAGACCCCTGAGGAATCCCAGAGGAACCCCCTGAAGATACCTTTCACTAGTGGGCAGGGAGAATGCGGTTCCCGCTCCCTGGGTGGGAGAATTTAGTGGCCCAGAGAGATGAGGAGAGGGACCCGAGATACCAGAACTGCTTTGGTGGCCTTTCCAGGCCCCTTCCTGCCGGGGACAAGACCCCAAATGCTCCCCAACACCCCAAGACAAGCAAAGGTGCTGGGTAGACTTGTAAGGCTCTGGCGCTTCTTTGCACCTTTTTTGATCCACAAAGGGCGGAGGGAGAGGCCAGGCTCCCCGAAGGATGGATCTGTGGAGCCACAGTGCCATCCAGCGGAATCCTTTTCCAGTCGCAGCAGCAGTGCAGGGCCCCTGCGCCTGTGGATCCGCTGGGGAAGGCCTATGGCGGTCGCCAGGCGGGCTGGGTCTGGGGACCACACAGCACTGTGGGCCGGGTATGGGTGGCCGGCACACCTGCACAGTGGCCAAAGAAGCCACAGGGTGGGCGCTGGAAGCAGTGGTGCCCGCCTAGCTGGGCGCCTGGGCTGCCCTGGGCTGAGGGGCGTGGCCTCGGCGGCAGCCATGTTCTCAGCTCAGCAGCTCCAGCTCCTACTGGGGCCTGTGGCCTGGGGGCTGGCGCTGGCTGCAAGAGCCAGGTCCACCAGTGGGCTCCCTGTGGGGAGCGCCCTCCGGAGGCCTGTGACCTGACCAACAGGGAGACGGGGAAAGGGGAAGAGGCTGGAGCCCCGTGAGGACTCTTCCTGAGCCTCTGGAGCATTTCCGGGAGCCTGTGTGTGTGCGCGCGCACGCGCGCGCTCCTGAAGGTGCTGGTCCCAGACAAGGCAGAGTCCTACTGGAGCAGGGCAGGTTAAAGTGAAGAGGTGTGTGTGGCATCCTTGGGCTCGCGCCTAAAAGGGATCCTGCGTCCCAGGACACACAGTGTCCCACAGGGGCCCTTCCTGTTCACCGGGACAGAGAGTGCCCACGCCCACTGGGGACTGTGTGAGTACGCTTGGATCAGGTCACAGGGGGCAAGGATTCCTATTTGGACAGGACATCATCGCCTGGATTAAGGTGATAGACATCAGTTCCCTTACTTCACCCCCAGAACTCCCTGAGCCTAAGCGCTCTGCAGCACCGCCCCCCTAGGAAGACACCCCTCCAAGCGCACCCTTGGACATACATATCCCCCCCCCCCCCCCACACACACACACACTGGGGCAGCGGGTCCATGTTTGCTCCGGCAGGTCCTTGATCTGGGGATGCAGCAGTTGGTCCTGGCCAGAAGGGTACATTAACACCCCTGGGGCTGAAGGCCAATTGCAACACTTAGGTCAGGACCTGGCATGGCTTGGCTCAGGATGCTGGCCTTCAGGATCCCTGCCCGCACAAGGCCTAAATCTTCTTGGCAAAAGGTCGGGGCACTCACAAGTGAGAAAAGAAGGGACAGGGAACATGGAAGTACATGTATACACCCTTCCTGGAGATGTGAAAGCAAAGGGTGTGAGCACAGCAGGAGCTGAGCCTGGAGACTAGCTCCCAGAGACCAGCTGACACCTAGGAGGGAAGAGCTCCCCAGGGGCCACAAAAGAGCCACCCCAGGAGTTCTTCCCTGTAGCAGGCTCTCTGGACCCTCGGGGTCTAAATGGAAATGCTCCTCATTCCTGGCCTTGGCAGACAGGCTACTTCTGGGGTGGGCAGGTGGACAATTTCGGGGGGCGGGGGGGGGGCTCCTTTCTGTCAACCCAGCTGCTTTGAACTGGAGGCAGCATCTTCACACTTCCTCTGGCTTCAGTGGAGACCTGGAGGGAGAGTCAGGGTGAGTGCAAGCCAGGGCTGTTCTTTCTCTTCACCCAAGTGCTGTTCAGGGCTTCTTGATGGAAGGTGGCCAAGAATATCTAATTTTGCCAATGTATGGCCGGTCGTCTATCTTCGGTTCCGCTCCCAGGTTTACCATTAGGTCCTCTCCCTTTAGGGAGGTGCCTCTGGCATCCTTGGGGGCGGGCCTGTGTTGGACCCTAGAGACCCCTAGTGATGGCACCATGCCTGCCACACTTGCATTACCGGGCGAAGGACTCCCTCTGCCCTGCCTCCTTCATCTGGGTGAGGGCCTCGGTGAGGGGCGCTGCTGTCTGGGCTCTGCGTATGCCCTCTAGCTGGGCTGCTTGGTCCCCTGGCTCCTGGAAGGTGGGATTCCACGGGTGTTCCCTGAGAATGTCACTGGCCGCCTCTCAGGCCACCAACTTCCAAGGAACTCCCGTGCCCACTTTGGAGGGGGCTGGAGGGCAGGGAGGTGTCTCTGGCCAGGCCGCACCTGCTCTCTCCCAAGGAGAAGGGGTACCAGGCCAAATGCCCACAGGCCCCAGCCTGGGCTCTGTCCCAGCAGCTGCAGCTTCCTTAGTCCCGCCCAGTCATGGCAGCCGCCATGGTTCCCAGAGTGCCTTGGCTTCCTGTGAGCCATGGGCCAGGTGACCTGTACTCATGAAACCCATCTCGACAGCTTTCTTGGGAACCCGCAGTGCCTGGCCAAGCTCTTGAGCTCCCGGGATCCTGTCCTCTGTCCTCCTGTGCAAGTCCTCACTCTCTTGCTATTTTCTTGCACTGGAAAGGATGCCGAGGGGCTCGCGGATACACAAAGCCATTCCGCTTGATGGCAGTATTGCACCACAAATGCCAACCTGTCCTCTTCCCTCCGCCCTTCGCGAAGGAAAAAACTGTTAACCCATGTCCCAACTGCATGCAAAACAGGCCAGACTGGCTCAGGCTTCTGAGACCCAACAACAAAGGAGAGTGGCCTTTCTGGAGAGTCCATTCCAATGGAGAAATTCTGGAAGAAACGGGTCCACAATCGATTCATGGCAGGCCACTGGAAAGGTTAGGCCTTCTAAATAAACAATTCCCAAGGAAGGGGTGTATTTCCCCACAGTACCATTGTGGCCATAGCTGGGTATCTTGTCTAGCTGAACCAGAGGGTCTCAGTAAAACAGAGGCACTCAGAGTCCCAGACAATGAATGGGTTGGCATGAGGGCACCACTCTCAGGATTGAGAAGATTGAGGTCTGTTTCCCTCACTTCTCCTAGGGAAGCCTCAGTAGAGCAAGGAAGACAACAGACAGGAGTCCCCTGTTGTGTATTAACAATGAGTAGCCTTGTTTTGGGATGACTAGCTGTGTCCTCTGTATGTGTTAGAATTCAATGTCCAAAAACAGACTCAAAATTATCAGAGTTAATATACCATTTGGAGGTGTCCCTAAGCACTGTGGGTAAATACAAACTGGAGAAAGTGTACCACCTATAATAAGTTCTTAGTCCCACACCTTACACAATAAACTATAAGAATTAAATGTACAATAAAGAGTATCACATAACACAAAAAGTGATTGACTGAATCCTTTATAATCCTGAAACACAGACATCTTTTCTATGAAAACCTATCAAAGAAGACATGAACAAATATCAACAGTCCATGGATAGAGAAACTCAAATAAAGCCTAAGCACAGAAAAAGATTCCCCACTTACTAATAAGGAAAGTCTAAACCAGGGGTGGGCAAACTTTTTGACTGAAGGGCCACAATGGGTTCTTAAACTGGACTGGAGGGCCGGAACAAAAGCATGGATGGAGTGTTTGTGTGAACTAATATAAATTCAAAGTAAACATCATTACATAAAAGGGTACGGTCTTTTTTTTTTTTTAGTTTTATTCATTTCAAATGGGCCGGATCCGGCCCGCAGGCCGTAGTTTGCCCACGGCTGGTCTAAACCAAGCTTGCACTGTTAAACAAGTTTATACATATCATGTCTTGTCTCTGTGAGGGTTCTGAATCACCTATTGTTTCTTGTCCTGTATGGGTCTGTTTCAAGTGGCTCCTAGTCATCACTTACTACTTTATTTATTTATTTTTTTAAAATATATTTTATTGATTTTTTACAGAGAGGAAGGGAGAGAGATAGTTAGAAACATCGATCAGCTGCCTCCTGCACATCTCCTACTGGGGGTGTGCCCGCAACCCAGGTACATGCCCTTGACCGGAATCGAACCTGGGACCTTTCAGTCCACAGGCCGACGCTCTATCCACTGAGCCAAACCGGTTTTGGCCACTTACTACTTTATTGCAAGGATTTCTCCTATACATGCAGAGAGCCAAATGCTATCTTGTAACTAGATGTTTCATACAGCTGTGGGGCCAATTACTTTGTGCACTTTATACTCAGAAGGGTTATAATCCCAAAGTACAGTGGCCAAAAGAGGCTTTTAGAGACTTGGGTCAGCCTGGGCTAAACCTACTCTTGCTCCAAGGGGAAGAGATACCACCCAAATGCCTTCAGCCACCGGCCTGATTTCCTTGTGAAGTGCAGCTTCAGTCAGTCAATTCCAGAGTGCAGCCACAAGGGTCCCCAGCCTTGCATCCAGTGCCCCACCCACCAGACACCTCATTCTAGGGCCTTGTCTCAATTCTCATCCCTTTAGCCAACCTGGCCATGATACACACATACCTGGAGGCTGCAGATCTCTGGACCTCTGAGGAGCAGTGGTGGAAGGTGCATCCTCCCTTTTCTTCCCAGCTTCTCTGACTTCACTGCCTGGTTTGGTATCTTCTTCCCTGGAAGCCAATTGCAGGGCTCATGAGATTGGCAAACAGGTTCTGCTTGATGGCAGTATTGTGCCAGAAATGCCAACCTGCCCTCTCCAAGTCCTCTCTCTCTACCCTTTGCTGAAGAAAAAAAGTCAACCCTTCACCAACCTGTCTCCAAAGTGTAGGCTCACCTTGTTGGCCAGTTTTGGGGGACAACACCCACTTCTAGGGCTCCATGGAGCATAGCTCCTCCCTGGTAGGTCCTCGTATGCTGCCTTTATGACCAAAAAGCAACAGATCCTCATTGAGGCCCGCAGTATTGGGCTTGAACCTACCTGTGGGTATATCCTTAGCTGTGTAGAGCTGCTACAGGGTAGGGACAGGTTCAAGCCTGGGACTAATGAGAGGGCACAATCCTCTCGTGGCAAAGCCATGTGCAAGTCTCAGCACAATTATAGCCAAAGGCTATAGTTGCAAGCTTGACCTTATGGTCTGAACCTGTGGTCCCACGTGGCTGAGTGATATGGGCTGTGGGAGGTGCAGCAAATAAACAAAGCATGATCAGGTGCATGTAATTGAGTAGATTTGAAACCCACGAGAACATTGTAACCCTGCCCTTAATTTGCCTCATGGAATCTACACTAATAAAAGAGAAACATGCAAATTGGTGTCACTCTGCTATGCCCACCAGCCAATCAGAGTGACTATGCAAATTAACCCAGCAAAGATGGTGGTTAATTTGCATACACAGGCGCAGAGCAAAGACTGAAGGCTCCAGACCGAGTGAAGAGTGAAGAGTGAAGAGTGAAGACTGAAGCTGCAGTGGAGAAGCCAAGCCTTGCTGCGGCCAGACCAAAGGCCTGGGTCCCGGGTGCCAGAGGAAAACCGGTGCCAGCAGCCGGGGAAGGAAGGCCTATTGCGCGAATCTTCGTGCAACAGGCTTCTAGTCTGGCTATAAAATAAAGAGATGGCTTGCAGGCTATGGCACTGTCTCTCCATCAAAGAGTCAGCATGCCACCCAGACCCAGCTTTATTCTCTTGTCTATTTTTTCTTAATCCTTCACCACCCCCTCTCAGGCTCACTGAACCTGGCTGTGCTGGCACAGCACATTTAGCAATGGAGGTTTGCATGAAAACTGAGGAAACATTCTGAGCTTGGGCACAGAATCTGAGCCACTGCTATCTGGAACCCCAGGTAGGGCACATTCTCACCAGAGCCTGCTCATAAGTCAGCAAGAGTGGCCAACCTGGCCGAGGCCTCAATCAGCCTGACACAAAGGCACAGGAGAAGGTTCAAGATTGAGGTTCAATTCCCATGGCAGAATGAGGGAAGGTCCTGAAGACTTGGCTCTTCTTCCATAGGCGCCCCCCCACACCCCCCTATTCAGCCAAGGACACATGCGTCCTGGTGCCTGCCCTGGGTCAATCTCTTGACAGCTTCCATGGGAAGGCTTGAGGTGGGAAACACCCAGGTGTGTGTATGTTTGTGAGGACTCCCATGTTTTATGGTGGAATGACAGGGAGGGCTACTGCATAAGATTTATATACTCTTTCCCCTAAGTCCGCCCACATTCTAAGACAAACTCCTCACCATCATAACAGGTGCCCCTGGAAAACCTGCCTGTTAAGCCCAGGGTGGATTATAAAGAGAAAAACCACATACTTTCTCACACACATGTGCATTGCGGGAACACTCTGACCAACCAGGTAAAGTGTCTGATAAGTTAAGAAGGGGAAATAGATCTCCCCCGCCCCAGCCTCCTTGTCCACCTAATGACACCCCACAAATGCTCACTTTGGAAACAACCAGTAGACACCTGCCCCAAGAAATGCAACACTGATCCCTGAAACCCTCTCACTGACTCAGGCCTAAAGGGCACAGGGCAAAATGGAGGAGCAGCCTAGTGGGAAGCACTGCCTAGACCAGTGGTTCTCAACCTGTGGGTCACGACCCCTTTGGTGGTCGAACGACCCTTTCACAGGGGTCGCCTAAGACCATCCTGCATATCAGATATTTACATTACGATTCATAACAGTAGCAACATTACAGTTATGAAGTAGCAACGAAAATAATTTTATGGTTGGGTCACAATATGAGGAACTGTATTTAAAGGGCCAGAAGGTTGAGAACCACTGGCCTAGACTGAAATAGAGGTGGGGGTAGGATTGCCTGTCTGTTTGTATGTGCCCACTCATGCCTATGCACCTCTGACAGTGTGTGTGTGTGTGTGTGTGTGTGTGTGTGTGTGTGTGTGTGTGTGTTTATGTAGAGGAAAGGCAGTACCAGCCCCAGAGCTTCATAAGTGGACGATTGGGATGGCCGGTGAGCCAAGTAAGGTCTGTGTGCCCAGCAGTGTGAGCCTCCTTCATGGAGCTGCCAGGCACGCCTGATCATTGGTAGATCTGGGGAAAAGAGGGTGGGCCTGCTGCCCAGGGCCATATCCAACAGCACTGAGCCCTTTTGGTGGGCTCTCAACCCTGGTCCAATGACCACCAGCTCTGAAGCAAGCATGGGATTGAGACGTAGAAGCAAGGGTCATTCTTTCTCCATGCTCTGAAGACTCACTGGGTCTTGGAGAAGGTGGCCCAGAAACTTGAAGTCTGCCATGGCATTGACCTGGGGGACTGGTCCACCTAGAGTTGATTCTGAACAGAGGGGTGAAACTCCTTGAGACGGCACTGCTTTGTCAACCCAGGCCTGGAAGGAAGGGTCTGCTGCTTCTTCCACATTGACTCTTTCCATTTAGGGCCTGTGCCTTCTGGACTCTGCTAGGGAGAACACCCCTCACACACACCCTCCCCCCACTCAAGGATACATTGCCCTGAAGCGCCCCCCACCCTGCACTAAAAAAACAAAACAAAAACACACACACCTCCAGTAACCACCTCAAGCCCCCCTGACATTGGGGAGCCAGGCTCTATACTGGATCCCCAGAGCCACACACAGGACATCATGGGTCCCGCCTCCACCCAAGCTGCCAATGACAGCAGATTCGCAGTGGCCTGTGGCTGGGCAGCATGGAATGCAAAAGAGTCTTCCAGGGCCCAAAGCCTGCTGGTGCCAAATGTCCTCTTGCTCTGAGTGCAAGGGACCAAATGCCCATAGCCCCTGGCTGTAGCTCCTGGGCTCCTTCTGACTAGGCTGTCTCTGCCAGTGCAGCCCAGACATGGCGGACTCCAGGTTCCCCAGGCTCAGCTTCCTGTGCTGGACCTGCCAGTTACCAGGCCCTTGTGACTTAGCCACACATTGCCCAAGGCTCGCAGAGCTTTGGAGCTTGGAGGAGGTGTGGAGTGAAGGAGGGTCAAAAGTCTTATCTGCGCCTCTGAGTTCACAGCTTTGTGGCTCTGAACCGAAATAAGGGTGTAAAACTCATGGGATCAGAAACAAGTTCCACTTGATGGCAGTATTGCACCTAAAATGCTAACCTGCCCTCTTCAAGTCCTTTCTCTCCACCCTTCACTGAAGAAAAAAACGCCAACCCTTGACCAACCTCTCTCCAAGGTGGCAGCTCAACTGATTGGCCAGTTTGAAGGGCAAACACCCACTTCTAGGGCTCCATGGAACAGAAGCTCATTCCTGGTGGGTCCTTTTCCCCTGCCTTGGTGACCAAAAAGCAATAGCTCTTCAAGGAGGCACCTAGAAGTGGACCTGATCTTATAGGTGGCTAGATTTTTTTTAAAAAAACAAACCTTTGTGTGGAGGGCTGACTTTCAATAGATCACAGCAAGGGAGCTGCTCTGCTACGAAGAAACCCTGACCCAGAACCAGGTCATCTACTGAATGGCTTAGTACCAGGTTCCCCAGGAACACGCATTGCCTTAAGGGTGAGGGAGCAAGCCCCTTCCAGCCGCAACGCACTTGTTTCCCAGGAGGAAGGGCTCTCCACTCTCCATACCCGGACCCGAAATGGTGGGGGACCATCTTTCTGAGGTTAACGGAGGCCAACAGAGGTCATTGGAGGTCAACTGAGGCTCCGTGGCACTGCCTTATCGTTATACCAGGGGGGGATTCTGACTTAGAGCCATTCAGTCATAATCCCACAGATGGTAGCTTTGCCCCATTGGCTCCTCAGCCAAGGATGGCTATATCTTTAGAATAAGTTTGTATGAGACTTCAGGAAACACACTGACTTGGGTAGAGTCCAAGCTACTCCCAGCCAGTGCTGGGGGACCACATTCTCAAGGAGGCATGCTCAAAAGTCACTGAGAGGCCAGAATGAAGGTTTTACAGATGGCTTACCAGTGGTTGGCAAACTCATTAGTCAACAGAGCCAAATATCAACAGTACAACGATTGAAATTTCTTTTGAGAGCCAAATTTTTTAAACTTAAACTATATAGCTAGGCACATTGTTATTAACTTAATTAGGGTACTCCTAAGGCTTAGGAAGAGCCACACTCAAGGGGCCAAAGAGCCGCATGTGGCTCTCGAGCCACAGTTTGCTGACCACTGGTAGGTGGAGGGGTTTGGGTTCCCTACGGGAGACACAGAAAGGAACTAGCATTGGGGAAGGTTCACTATTTCTTTCACTTTTAACACAAGACTATTAAGTATAAATAGCTCCAAATAAGTATAAAAAGCCCTACCCTTTATGCAATGTTAGAACAAGCTTTTCCCTTTTTAAAACATTTTACATATGTATCATTTTCATTTTTAATTACCAGTGAAAGGTTAGTCAGTGTATATCATAAGAGCACCAATAATATCAATGGAAGGCTTTCAAGAAGAAAATAATCAGCATTTGGCAACCTTTTGCTTCAATAGAGATTTTTATTTTAGTAGCCCATGAAAAGGAAGGATAATGCAAGTGTATTATAGTTTCTTCTCTTTTAATCCTCTTTAATGTCTGGGTTATACACTCCACAGTTGTTTTTTAAATATATTTTTAAAATTAATTTCAGAGAAGGGAGAGGGAGAGAGAGATAGAAACATCAATGATGAGAATTATTGATCGGCTGCCTCCTGCACACCCCACACTGGGGATCGAGCCCACAACCCGGACATGCGCCCTGACCTGGAATCGAACCATGACCTCCTGGTACATAGGTCAAAGCTCAACCACTGAGCCACACCAGCTAGGCCTAAGCCTACTTATATATTAATAAGTGTGTCTATACCCTTTCATTATGAATTCATTGAGATATCCATCATCTTCTGGAGTCACTGCATCGAAGTGTATTGTCCAAACTTCTTGTCCATAATGCTCAATTGATTCCCTTCTTCCCTGGCTTCCAGTTGACATCAAGTTTCTCCTGTTTGGACAGACACCTGGGAACTCAAGCAGGTGGTTTGTATTTTCTATCTTCATTATGGACCAGAGTTAGCTTCAGGCAAATGGGCATATTGAGACCACCTGGCTCACAGCCATGGGTAGGGGCTGTGTGTTTGTGTGGATCAGGACCTACTTGCTGGCTTAATAAATAAAGTTGCAGACAGACCCCTTCCCATTTAATATTAACTTTTAAAAGTTTACAATCTTAGAAGTTTGTTTTTTTAGCCCTGGCTGGTTTGGCTCTGTGGATAGAGTGTTGGCCTGCGGACTGAAGAGTCCCAGGTTTGATTCCGGTCAAGGGCACATGCCTGGGTTTCGGTCTCGATCCCCAGTAGGAATTGTGCAGGAGTCAGCCAATCAATGATTCTCTCTCATCATTGATGTTTCTATCTCTCTCTCCCTTTCCTTTCCTCTCTGAAATCAATAAAGAAAAAAAAAGGTTTTTTTTTAAAAGGGCAATTCAAGGGTTTCACTATCATTCCAATGAAGCATTAAAATAATTAGTGACAGGAGAACCAAGATGGCGGCATAGGTTAACGCCGGAGTTTGCTGCTTTGAACAACTACTTCAAAAGTGAAACCGAAAAACGGAAGGGACATCACCCAGAACCACAGGAACGCTGGCTGAGTGGAAGTCCTACAACTAGGAGGAAAGAGAAACGCATACGGACACTCAGAGGAGGCGCAGTGCTGAAGTCAAATTCTGAGGTGCGGAGTGCGCGGAGCGGGCTGGCGGCGGAGGGCGCGGTTGGCGTTTTCAATCGGGAGGGAGTCGCAGACTCTGAGCTCCAGATCCGGGCGAGTCTTTAGGGACCCAGACTCAAACGGGAGAAGCGGGACTGTCTGGCTTCGGTCAGAGCGAGTGCAGCTTTCTCTCTGAGCTTTGCAGCGGGTGCTGGGACTCAGAGAGGCAGAGCCCCTGGGGACAGGACTGAGAGCCGCCATAACTGCTCTCTCCGGCCCACCCTGTTGATCCTGTTCTACCCGCCCCGCCCAAGCCCTGCACACAGGCATTTGCCGGATAGCCTCAGGCAAAGGCTAGATTAGCACCTCCCTAGAGGACAGAAGTTCTCTCACTACTGACACAGCTGATTCTCATAGCCACTTGGCCTAGAGGTCAAACCCTCCCTGGAATTAGCTACAACAATCAAGATTTAACTATAAGACTGCAAACAAAGACCACTAGGAGGTGCACCAAGGAAGCATAACAAAATGCGGAGACAAAGAAACAGGACAAAATTGTCAATGGAAGATATAGAGTTCAGAACCACACTTTTAAGGTCTCTTAAGAACTGTCTAGAAGCCGCCGATAAATGTAGTGAGATCCTCAAGAAATCTAATGAGACCCTCGATCTTATATTGGGGAACCAACTAGAAATTAAGCATACACGGACTGAAATAACGAATATTATACAGACTCCCGACAGCAGACCAGAGGAGCGCAAGAATCAAGTCAATGATTTGAAATGCGAGGAAGCAAAAAACACCCAACCGGAAAAGCAAAATGAAAAAAGAATCCAAAAATGTGAGGATAGTGTAAGGAGCCTCTGGGACAGCTTCAAGCGTACCAACATCAGAATTATAGGGGTGCCAGAAGATGAGAGAGACCAAGATATTGAAAACCTATTTGAAGAAATAATGACAGAAAACTTCCCCCACCTGGTGAAAGAAATGGACTTACAGGTCCAAGAAGCGCGGAGAACCCCAAACAAAAGGAATCCAAAGAGGACCACACCAAGACACATCATCATTAAAATGCCAAGAGCAAAAGATAAAGAGAGAATCTTAAAAACAGCAAGAGAAAGAAACTCAGTTACCTACAAGGGAATACCCATACGACTGTCAGCTGATTTCTCAACAGAAACTTTGCAGGCCAGAAGGGAGTGGCAAGAAATATTCAAAGTGATGAATACCAAGAACCTACAACCAAGATTACTTTATCCAGCAAAGCTATCATTCAGAATTGAAGGTCAGATAAAGAGCTTCACAGATAAGGAAAAGCTAAAGGAGTTCATCACCACCAAACCAGGATTATATGAAATGCTGAAAGGTATCCTTTAAGAAGAGGAAGAGGAAGAAAAAGGTAAAGATACAAATTATGAACAACAAATATGCGTCTATCAACAAGTGAATCTAAGAATCAAGTGAATAAATAATCTGATGAACAGAATGAACTGTTGATTATAATAGAATCAGGGACATAGAAAGGGAATGGACTGACTATTCCTGGGGGGGAAAGGGGTGTGGGAGATGCGGGAAGAGACTGGACAAAAATCGTGCACCTATGGATGAGGACAGTGGGTGGGGAGTGAGGGCGGAGGGTGGGGCGGGAACTGGGAGGAGGGGAGTTATGGGGGGAAAAAAAGAGGAACAAATGTAATAATCTGAACAATAAAGATTTAATTAAAAAAAAAATAATAATTAGTGACATTTGAAGTATGTTTGCAACAGTGCATTTAAGAGGGGAAACATTTCTGAGATATATAACTTATTTTTATCCACCCAGTGCTCAAAAATCCAACACTCAGAGTGGTATGCTTCAAAATGCTTTAACCTTTCCCAGGGTTGATTATAATATGGAAAATATACCATTGACTGATACTGATAAATTCTTAACGATCAAGAGCTTTAACAATATTTTTACAAGCCAATTCCACAAATAAATATTCTGTTAAAAATAAAATGGACAGGATTTTTAAAATCACTAAACACAGATTATATGCTCAGGAGTAATGTGAAAAACACATAAAAATCATCATGAGGAAAACTTTTAAATTCCCGAAGGACAGAAAAGTAGATTTAAACAAGGGTAAAGATGTGCACTTTTTGCAAACTGTGGCCAGTTTCCTGTTTAAGCTACAGTAACTTTTCCAACTACGGATCATTGTTCCTTCTGTGGCAGATTTTTACAGTTCCTCCAATGCATTTGGGATGACTGTCTCAAAGTAGCCCGCAGCTTTCCTGACAACTCCTAGCTCTCTCTCCTTCTAAGAACTGTAGCTCTTTTCTACTGAGTTTTTAGAAACTTCTGCTACCATCCATATCTACCACTTCCACCACCAGATCCATAGCCACCACCACAGGGGCTGCCAGAGCTTCTTCCACCAAACTGCCCTTCATGGGTCCATAATTTGATTGCTGCTGTCCACTGTAATTTCCAAATTCATTATAGCTCCTAACACCACCATAGTTACCACCAAAATTTCCCCCTTCGTTGTAACCATCATATCTTCCACCACCACCACCACCATATCCAGCACCCTGGTTTCCATATCCTGGTCCACCAGCACTTCCATAACTTTCTCTACTACTATAATCAGGACCACTGCCATAGTCGCCACCATCACCTCCAAATCCATTATATCCACCATCACCTCCTCCATAACTACCTCTGCTGCCACCTCCACCACCATAGCCTCCTCTTCCACCAAAGTTTCCACCATGGCCAAAGTTTCCTCCACCGCCCATGAAGTTGCCAGATCCACTTCCACAGCTTCTGAGATCAAGCAGACTGCATTTCTTGTTAAGAAAGAGCCTTTTTGCCTGCCCAGCAATCCCCTGTGGGGTGTGCAGGAGGCAGCCGATCCATGATTCTCTCTCACCATTCTTGTTTCTATCTCTCTCTCCCTTCCTCTCTGAAATCAATAAAAAAAAATTTTAAAGGGCCTTTTTCACTTCACAATTATGCCCATTAATACTGGGGTATTTCTGAACAATTTTTTTTCCTGAACAACAATTTTATTAACTATATCATGATCGTCAAAAATTACAAAAGCAAATTATCTTTTTCCCCCCCACTCTGCCTGTCTTCCATAACTTCCATGGTTTCAATCATGCCATACTTTTCAAAGTAGTCTCTCAAATTATATTCTTCTGTATCTTCTTTAATACCACCACCAATTTTCTTCACTGTTAGGTGGGCACCAGGCTTTACAGAATCCTCTCTAGAAACAGCTCTCTTTGGTTCCCCTACACGCCCATCAACCTTGTGTGGTCGGGCACACACTGCTGCATTCACCTCTTCAACACAAGACTAAGTCACAAAACCAAAGCCCCTGGAACGTTTTGTTTGGGGGTCTCTCATCACCACGCAATTAGTGGGTATGCCCCATTTCTCAAATTGTTCTCTCAAACTGTCATCTGTAGTTTCAAAGCTCAGACCACCAATAAACAGTTTTCTCAACTGCTCTGGTTCCTTAGGATCATGGCCCTACTCCCCTGCCCTCTGCTCCCCCACCCCCCAGAGGCTGGAGTCAGGCTGGGGGCGACCAGGCAGTGGTTTTACCTCCATTTTGAGACTGGACTCACCTCTTCCAATCCGAGTTCAATATGGAACCCTATTTTCCATTGTTCTTAGGGAAAAACAAACAGGCAGGAATATACAGGAGAATTATCACAATGAAAAAACAGCCATGTTGTGAGAGAACCAGTCTTACTACATGAAAATATGGTGTGTGTGTGTGGGGGGGGGCAAAAGTAGGTTTACATGCAGGTTATGATTATTACTAATAAATTAATAATAATAGAAGACTAAACTCAAAACTGTAAACCTACTTTTGCTCACCCCAGTATACAGCAGAACACAAAGTCCAAAAATAGATCTGAATATCTACAAAAATTTCCTATACAGTGTGGCACACTCCCAAATCAATGAGAATAAACATGCCCTTGGGACAAAGGGGTAGCCATCGATAGCATGTTCTTAGTTCTACACCTCTCACAATAAACCCGGAGAAACTTTATATCCATAGAAGAAGTAAATGCACAACGAACACCCCCGTCAGCACTAGGCACCAACTGCCTGCACTGCTCTTTGCTCTGCTGCCGCCCAGCTCCCACATCAATGGCCGCCATGGGTTTCGGAGACCTGAAAAGACCCCGCGGCCTCGCTTCCAGATGCCCGAAGACTACCAGGTGCCACATGGAGCGGTATGTGCACCACCAGCAGATGTGGCAGTATTTGAAGCAGTCCTCGACCCACCACTTGCCGACTCGTATCATCCCCCACGTTGGTATAACCGTCACATCACGTCTTATGGAAAGGAAAGGTCAGCCTGCCAGGAGTGAGGAAAGCTTTGGGCAAGTGTGGCCCTTGGTCATGTGGACGATGCCACAGGAAGTGCAGCTACAGAGAGTAAAGAGGTAGATGACATTGCTCTCTTTGGAGATGTTGAGGAGGAAAGCAGAGGCTAAGAGGAGAACGCCTTGCACAGCCTGAGTCAAAGAAATAAAAAAAAAAAAAATCCCTGCGCTGACCACCAGGGGGCAGCGCGGAACATGGCGGGCTACCGGAGGTGGAGGCAGGGCGCTGAGGGAGGCAGGGAACCTGATCAGCCCTGATGGCCAGCCAGGCCTAGGGACGCTACTAGCATGAACATAAAATTCACCACGTTAAAAAAACAATCAGACTTAGAAAAACAATGATAAATGGGAAAAAATATTTTCAATTCACATCTCCAGTCTTCCTCATATATAGCAAGGTTCTTTTATTTTATTTTATTTATTTATTTATTTATTTATTGCTTAAAGTATTACAAAGGGTATTACATATGTGTCCTTTTTTTCCCCCCCGCCCTTGACAATCCCCTGGCCTCCCCTATATAGCAAGGTTCTTGATATCATTTAAGGGAAAGAGTAGCGGCCAAAAAGACATTAACAATTCACAGAACACACACACACACACCTCTTAAATATAGGAAAAGATTCCCCAGCCACTCATATAAGGGAAATACAAACAAAAATCACACTCTTGTATAATTTCTTAGATATTATGAGTTCCCAACCAAAACCTGCCCATCTGAGGGGCCGGAATTACCTACCTGCCATTTCCTGACCTCTCCTGGATCTGGCTTGTGTCAAATGGCCCCAGATTGCTCTACCCATGAAATGATTACAATCCCACTGTAAACCAAGTGCGGTCCTTTATATGAAAATCCTCGACCCTTAGATCTCGATTGCCCTCTCACGCCATCAAATCTTCTCTGCAGAAGTTGAGTTTCTAAATTTTGGAACTCTTCTGCCTCACCATTAGTAACTGGAAACATGAGGGCACGTGTGTGATCCCCCTCCCCCCACGCCTTTAACGCCTTTGATAAATACCACAATTGTTTTCTTCTGAACTTTTTGGGTTCTCCTTATACATATTTTTTGTATTATTACCACCACCTTTTATAATTTCGAAAACTAGAAATTATTTCTTTAAAAAGCTTCATTATTTCTTTCATTAATAATCAACCTTTTTTCAGATCCCTCCTATTGCACCTAACTGTACAAGATGAAAGGTTAATCCACCAGGATTCCCATCACGTGGGGAAGCCCCTGAAGATTTGGGGGCTACTTCTTCCACGTGGTTAAATGCATGCAATGATATGGAGCTATGATGTTTCAGTTCAAAAATTTATTAAAAGAAAGGTTCCTTCTCTAGGGATACATTCCGGGGAGCCCAGTCCCTGCGGGCAGCGCTTTCCATCGAACATACTAGGGAGACCCTCGGGCAGCCCCTTAAGTGTGTGTGTGGGGGAGAGATGGGATCCGTGGGCCCACCCGATCCTACTGCCCGCCGCGCGCTGGGGCCACAGGGAGCTGCTTCCAGGCCCAGGACGCCGGACGTCCGAGGGGATCTACTTGGAGGCTCTCGATACAGGCAACAGCCCCAGAACTCAGCCAGTCTCACCGAAACTCCAGACCCCGACCCGGTCCCCGAGCCACCACAGGCCCAGGTCAACGGGCTGCCCACTCGCAGGACCGGCAAGGTCCCGTCCGTGCCCAGCCCCCGCGTCCACCCCGCGTGCACCCCGCATCGCGGAAAAGCTGGGAAAGGCAAAGGGAAGAGGGCGGAGCGCACCCACCTGGCTGAGGCCACGCTGCATGGAAAGACCTGGTCAGCTCTGCTCCTTGCGCGGGCCGGCGGGCCTCCACTGCGACCCCCACCCAGCACCGCCCTAAAGCGGATGCCGCCACCCCTCCCCCCAAGACCTCCAGTTCCTCCGGGGGAGGGGGGAGTCGGGTTCCCGCGGCGTTGGCCCCGCCCCGGGGAGGGGTGGGAGGGCCTCAGACCGTCCACAGCGCGAGAAGGGGCGGGGAGAAGTGGGCTTGGGAAAGTCGGAGGGGAAACCTCTCGTCCTGGGCCATTTCCCCAGGAGAACCTATTCGTCCCCCTTGTAGGTTCCCTGCGGGCAAGGGGGCAGACGGCGAATGCGAAAGAAGGAACAGCACAACGGAAAGTTTACCGCTCGATAGTCGCAAAACTGGAGGGAAAACTGTTTAAACAAGTGATGCTTTCAAACGATGTTGATGTTGCAAGTTTGCATCATTCATTTGTCCGAGGGCATCAGGCTTTCACCGTTCCCTCCTCAGGTGAGAGGCAGGTTCCCAAGAGCAGCACTCCCGGCGCCCCGCCACCGCCTGCTCTTCCCCAAGGACCTGCTGGGGAGCCCCCGCCCCGTCCTCGGTTTTCCGGCGGCTGCAGCCCTGGACGTCCACACCGCCTGGCGGGGGGCGGGGAGGTGCTGGGTCCGAAGTCAGAGCCGCTCGCAGGTCTCTCCCGCCTGACTGGGGCCTGGATTTACTCCTTCCCTCCGATTGAGAAAAGAACGCGGTCCTCTTGCAAAATCGTGTTCACATGAGGGAGCCGCGTGTGGGGCAGAGAGGGAGGGGAAGACCGCAGCACCACGGGCCTGCTGGCCCCCCGACTCCTGGAATCTCCCGCGGCTCCTCTCCTGGCCACAAAGGACCTGCTCGAGCCCAGGCTTCCCCAGCCACTGCTGTTGGCTGCTCCCAGCTGTGGGCTCGGGCTCCTTTGCCACTCATTCCCTTGCAGTTTGGGCAGCGGTGGGTGGGATTATTCAGGGCAGGAGGGAGGGGGACAGTGAGGACCCCGAGGTGCTTTGTCCGGGCCAGGTGGCTGCCTTTTTGCATTTCAGGTCAACACAGGAAATCGCACAAAACACAACTGCCTTCAACTCCCAGGGGGTGAAGGGACGGCTTAAGGCTCTGCCACAACTTCCCTACCTTTAAAGTGGAGCCTGGAAGAGCCTCCACCTCCTTCCAGGTAGAATTACCTGACCAATCCCAGGGCCGTGGATCTCGGCTGCCCTGCTGGATTCCTCCCAGTGTTTCTTGTCGTTCACTTTAGGGCAGTGGTTCTCAACCTTGGCTGCACATTAGAATCACCTGGGAATCTTTTTAAAATCCTGATTTCTGGGCCTCATCCTCCGGAAACTCTGTTTGTTACTAATGTTGTGGCCCCACCCCATAACAAAGAAACAGAATTTCCGGAGGATGAGGCCCAGAAATCGGGATTTTAAAAAGATTCCCATGCTGAAACCGGTTTGGCTCAGTGGATAGAGTGTCGGCCTGCGGACTGAAGGGTCTCAGGTTTGATTCCAGTCAAGGGCATGTACCTGGGTTGCGGGCACATCCCCAGTGGGAGATGTGCAGGAGGCAGCTGATCAATGTTTCTCTCTCATCGATGTTTCTAACTCTCTATCTCTCTCCCTTCCTCTCTGTAAAAAATCAATAAAATATATTTTTTTAAAAAAAGATTCCCAGGTGATTCTAATGTGCAGCCAAGGTTGGGAACCACTGCTTTAGGGAGTAGTGGCCACTGCCCCATGCAGAAATCCACGTCAAAGCCCCTTTTCTGTCCCCATTTCCTGGACTGACACAGGTTTAATAACTGCTCATTGTGCCAGGACACCGAGGTCTAAGTGGCGTAGGCATTGTGAAGCAGGCGGGCACAGGATGGAGTCACACACAGGGGTGCTCCTGCTACAACCCCATTGCTCACTCCTTGCAACTAGCCAATAAGCACGTCAAAAAGCTCAAATCCGTAGTCATTGGGAAATCAAAATCCCGGGGCTGCTAACATTAAAAAATGCAAAATAACAAGTGTGATAAGGATGTGGAGAAGACTCAGAACCTAGACAGAACCTAGACACAGAACCTACACAGAACCTAGAGACAGAACCTAGCGAGAGAACATGGCAAAAGATCCTGGACAGAAACTGGCCACAGAACCTAGAGACAGAACCTGGCTGAAGAACCTAGAGACTGAACCTGGCAGAAGAACCTGGCTACAGAACCTGGTGACTGAACCTGGCTGGGGAACCTGGGGAACCTGGCTGGAGAACCTGGGGAACCTGGCTGGAGAACCTAACCAGAACTTCGCTGGAGATCCTGACCAGAACTTGGCTAGAGATCCTGGCTAGGCTGCTGATCAACTGAACGCTGCCTCTGTGTCATTCCTTCTTCGCCGACTCCGTCCACACCTTTGGGAACCCCTGGAACAGGATTCCCCTAGGTAAGCCCCCCCCCATTGAGAACCCCACACTTGGGACGGATAGGACTCCACCAGGGTACTGCAGACCCCCCTATAGAGGATAAGTAGGGTAAGAAGGTGGATAGTACAGAACTTAGGTTGAGAAGATGTGCCATACTGAGTCCAAAGAAAGAAGACTCTGTATTGATCTTTAGATTAAGAAGATGTGCCATACTGAGTCTAAAGAAATAAGACTCTGTATTGATCTTTTAACACATATGCTTGCTAGCAGAGGAATTAAGGTTACTCCTAGTCAGACAGAACGTTTTATACAAGAAGTATGTCCATGCTTTTCTGAGGAAGGAAAGGTAAATGTAAAGGCATGGGAGGAGGTAGTCCCAAGGAGCCTTATCCTTAACCCCACTGCAGCCTTTCCACCCCGGGAAAGTGCAGGATTGGCAAGCTCTCCCTGGGGTGATAGATCAGGACTCAGGTAATAGCGGAAAGCGCCAATCCTACTCTTAAAATGGATACAAGAGAGCATTTGGGGTTTTTCTTTTTAATGCCTGCTTTTAAAAAATAAAAAAGGGGGAATTTGCCGGGAGCCGGTCCATGCTTGCTGTTTCAAGGGACCTGGCATATATGGCATACTGTTCTTAATATGTTTGCTCACCTTCTTGGCACTATGTGTTTTAACCAAGGTCACCTCTCTGAGAAAGGTTGTTTCCCCAGGTAGGGATTTTCCCCTGAAGTTAGGGAGGGAATAAAACCCCTTAACTAAGTGCCAGGCGGGTAATTAATCACTTTAACTACGAACAATCATGCTTAAACTACATAATCTTTACTCCCTGGAATGGAGATAAGAAACGCCCTAACCTTTGGAATAGAGATTGATAGGATTGGAATCAACTGGTATAAATACAGATGTAACAAGACAACAGGACACAGAACCTAGACAGAACCTAGACACAGAACCTAGACACAGAACCTATACAGAACATAGAGACAGAACCTAGCGAGAGAACATGGCAAAAGATCCTGGACAGAAACTGGCCACAGAACCTAGAGACAGAACCTAGCGAGAGAACCTGGCTGAAGAACCTAGAGACAGAACCTGGCTGGAGAACCTAGCGAGGGAACATGGCTACAGAACCTGGCTGGAGAACCTATAGAACCTGGCAATAGAACCAGGCAAGAGAACCCAACCATGCTGATCAACCTAACGCTGCCTCGGAGTCTTTCCCTCTTCGCCAACTCCATCCACACCTTTGGGGACCCCTGGACCTGCTGGGGTTGGACCCCAGCAATGGACCCTCTTTATTCCCTAACCCTTCCTAATTAAGCTAGCTAGCTAACCCTTTCATCATGATGTTTTTAGGTTGCCAGTCTGGGAATATAGGACTTTCTGATGCTAAATTTTCACAACTTTGCTTTAAGCGTTGCTTAATATCTCCAAGGCACATAGACACACAAAACATTAAAAATTATATATTATTTTTATTAATATTTTCTTAACCCCCAATCACAAAAACTCTTTGCAACTATTCTTGTAATACTTAGCTCCTCCTTGCTTACATCCATCTTCTCTATTTTACTCTCACCATCCATTTTTCCCATTGTTTTCTTAATTAGAAGCAACTCAATGTTTGTGTAACTTAAGTGCATCTTTCCTAACTCCATAGCGTCTCATCTTCATCTTCAATGTATTTATTGTAAGGACAGAAAACAGACCTTTTCTTTTCTTTGCTGCGGCCTTCCACAAGTTATGAGAAAGATCTGGTAATTCAGTGGGAAGACTGTTGACTCCCCTGATTCAAGCTGCTCCTCTATTCAAACAGAGGGACAAGATAAGATTATACTCTCAATGTTGCCTTCTTGCATCCCCCTCCTCCCTGCTGCTTTAACAACTTTGGGATAATTCACACCAAGCAGTCTTTTGAACCCTTTATAATTTTTGCTCTAAACTTGCTCTACAGGCTTGGGGAAAATGCTGATAAGACACCTCCCTAGGACCTTTACTGGTAGAACTGTCTCCCGGAAAGCAAATAAACTATAACTTTTCAAGACAACACCCTCCCTCCCCCAATCTGGGGTATTTGGTAGATTTCAACACAATCTCCCCCCCCCCCACTCCCCACGTCCTTGTTGCTTAGCAACAGCAACTGCTTAATAGTGGAAGCTACTTTTTGTTCCCTGCCCTATCGTATTAACTAGCAATACTTGTCCCTTTCTTCCCTTGGAAAGTAAAATAAATTTCCTCTCTGCAAAAAAAAAAAAAAAGGATGTGGAGAAATTGGAACCCTCCTACACTGCTGGCAAGGATATTTTATGGTGTGTGGACAATGTGAAAAACAGTTTGGCATTTTCACAAAAAGTTAAGCATAAAGTGACCACATAATGAGCAATTCTACCCCTAGGCATGTAGCACAGAGAACTGAAAACATTCAAACAAAAACTTGTACATGAATGTTTATGGCAACATTATTCAAAAGCCAAAAGGGAAAACAACCCAAATGCCCATCAACTGATGAATGTGTAAGCAAAATGTGCTATATCCATACCATGGACTTTTATTTAGGTGAAATGTGGAATAAAGTACTGACACATACTTAAACATGGACTAACCTTGAAAACATGATGATACATGTGATAAGCCAGACACCAAAGAACACTGTGAGATTTCATTGATATGAAATGTCTGGAGCAGTGAAATCTACAGAGAGAGAAAGTCAATTAGTGTTTGCCAGGGGCGAGTGAGAGGGGAATGCTGGGAGGAAAATGTTACCTCTTTCTCAGGTTCAAGAGGCTAGGGTCCTGCAAATTAATTAAAGTGATTTTGGATGAGAAAAGTTTATTTATTATATGGGAGCTTGCAGATAGAGAGGCTCCCTAAACAGCTAGATATAGTGGTTCATATCCCAGCTCCACAAGGGAGTTGGTGGGTTAGGACTTCAAAGGATGGGAGGATCCAATGAGCCTGTTTACACATTCTTTTGGAATATTGTAATGTCCGAGCTCAAGCCCTCCTAATCATGCCTTCCAAATTTGGGGAGTGGGCTGGCAGCTGCCTCTTATAAAGCTCTGCTTTAGTCAGATAAGGGGAGCTCAGTAAAGGCTTATTATTGCCTCTGTTGTAGCTCAGAGGTGTTCACTTTGAAGTGTCTTTACAACTCTTCAGGTGTGTGGTCAGTCCCATCAGGAGAATGGGGAATGACTGATAATAAGTATGGATTTTCTTTTAGGGGTGAAAATGCTTACAATTTCCTGTGGTAATGGGCCCACACTTGTATGGATTTACTAAAGAATAGTAACTTGTACATTCCATTTTTTCTTTTTTAAAAAAGTATATTTTATTGATTTTAGAGAGGGAGGGAGAGGGAGAGAGAGATAGAAACATCAATGATGAGAGAGAATCATTGATTGGCTGCCTCCTGCATGCCCCCTACTGGGGATCAAGCCCACAACCCAGGCATGTGCCCTTGGCTGGAATTGAACCTGGAACCCTTCGGTCTGCAGGCCGGCGCTCTATCCATTGAGCCAAACCAGCTAGGGCTGTACATTTCTTTTTTAAATTTTATTTTTTTCTATTACAGTTTACATTCCATATTATTTTGTATTGTGACTTGTATACTTTAATATGGTGACTTATAGGATAAGTGAGTAGCATATCAATAATAAAAATGTAAACCAGCACATGACTTCAATACAATTGAGGTAAAAGACAAGTGGGAAATGTTATAGGGTGGGTGAATCAAGGTAAGAATTCTGTAACCATTTGGTCAATCTTTTTTTTATATATATATATTTTTTATTATTTATTTATTTATTTATTTTTAATATATTTTATTGATTTTTTACAGAGAGGAAGGGAGAGAGATAGAGAGTCAGAAACATCGATGAGAGAGAAACATCGATCAGCTGCCTCCTGCACATCTCCTACTGGGGATATGCCCGCAACCAAGGTACATGCCCTTGACCGGAATCGAACCTGGGACCTTTCAGTCCGCAGGCCAATGCTCTATCCACTGAGCCAAACCGGTTTTGGCCATTTGGTCAATCTTTACATCATGAAAAAATGTGAGCAACAGACATCAGGTGCTTTTGATATGATGCAATAAAAGTACAAAGCATCAACTATGACATGTTCTCGCTAAAGCAATTGAGCCTGTATCTACCCAAGTCCATAGATCTCACTATAGGACATTCTGTTTCTAATGGAACATGGTCAGCCCAAGGATACCTACGGGGCCATCCGGCATGTGAGTGGTTCTACAGGGCAAATAATCCAATCTTTTTGTCAAAGGAATGGCTAAGAAAAAAGGGGAGGGGCAGTTATAGATTAAAAGAGGATGAAGTAATATTTCAGCCAATTCTGTGTATGGTACGAGTTTGGATCCTAATAAGAACAAATCAAAAAAAAAAAAAAAAAGAACAAATCAAATTTAAGAGACATCTACAGATGAAGCATATTCATTGGACATGGATGTTTTCATGGGGCACTAGGGAATAATTGTAATTTTTGTTAGATGTAATATGGTATTTTGGTGATGTTTTTTCAAAGCCCTATTTGTTAGCATTTATGGTACAGTAGAGCATGCAGAGGAAATAACTTATATATCTAGCATATGCTATGAAATATGCCAGCAAAAAATACAAAGATAAATCACTGGGAAAATGCTGACTATTATTGAAGACAACTGCTACTTACTTAGATTTATATATTGTTTAGTCTGCTTTGTTTAAAATTATCTATTTTAAAGAACTAAAAAGATGGATAAAAACAACTATGCTAAACCAAAACTGATAAAGTAAATCTATTTTGAGTATGTTATTGAGATTGTAGGTGAAAATACCACCTAAGAGAGTTGATTACAGTTACATTTACAGATCTGTATTTGGTTGTGTCTCCATTTAGGACTGGAGACAGGTGATATTTGTTTGAAGTACTGTAAAAATATTTAACTGCTTAATCAAAGTGCAGCGTATCTATTTTTAGTGATTCCTTTTACAAAAATGTTAATATGTGGTATAAAATTCTGAAAGATGTACACTGTACACTTAACATGGTGCCCTCTGGAAATGGCATGAACATCATGGCTGGTGGGAAAAGGTGACTTCCATTAATTTGCTGATTACCGAATATGTGTCAGACACTGTTCTTAATGCTGGAAATGCCTAAAGCCATGAAAGAGACAAAGAAAGTACCTGCTCAGATGGGCTCACATTCCAGTGAGGGAGGCTGAAAAATAAGACCAACACGACACAAACATCACCCTGCTGGTGTGGCTCAGCGATTGAGCATCAACCCATGGACCAAGAGGTCACCAGTTAGATTCTGGGGGCACATGCCCAGGTTGTGACCTCGATCCCAGGTGGGGGGCGTGCAGGAGGCAGCCAGTCGATGTTTCTCTCTCATCAATGTTTCCATCCCTCTCCCTTCCTGTCTCTCTAAAAATAAAATAAAAACATCTTTTTAAAAAAGACACAAATGTCATGATAATGACACATGCTATGCAGCAAATCAAAAGGGAGGTGGAACAGGGCACGGGGAAGGTGTGGGGATTTGCATCTTCAGGTGTGTTGTGCAGCAAAGGTCTCACTGAGAAGGTGAAATAAAGACCAAAAAGAAGTGAGGGGAAGGGAGAGCCCCGTGGAGATCTGGGGATGAAAGTTGTAATGAGAGGGAATATCCTGTGCTTTTTACTGACTGTTGTTGTTTTGTTACATTTTTGAGTCACTGACAAATAGTCATTTCCACGCCAGGTTTGTTTGATGAAAGAGGTTCTGGGCCGTTGTTGTATTTTGGCGGTATGGAATCAGTCAGGTTTAAGGCTACAATTACTTTGATAGTTTACATACTTAAGATGGTATAAGACCTTTTTCACGTTGAATAAATTGAGGCTCTAGTCACAGGTACTGTGTGCCTCTGTAAAATGGATCTTTTTGGAATTTGTGTAGAAATTGGTCCTTGCCTGGCATGTTAAGTGTCCCTGTCTAGTTTGGTAAGCTGTTCATAGCTACTTGAGCGCCAGTGGTGTACAAAACCCAATGGCCACTTGGCACCCAGTGCCAGGACACTCATCTCTCTCTGGAATCAATGAGTTCCGAGAATATTTCTGTATCCCTGGATGTAGGGCTAACAAGTTCCTTATTTCATTAACCTCATGGACAGTAGCTAAAATAAGTAGAAAGGCTGAGTAGTATATTGGCCACAAGCCTGAACCCCAGCAATGTACTTTGTGATGTCACTACATGGTCACAGTTGATTACATCACAATGAGTCTGCCGGATGAAGTCTGGACCATCTTTAGACCTAGGCTTATTTCTCCTCAGCGTGTGCAGTGGCTAGAAGGGTTTCTTTTACAGACCAAGGAAGAGACTGGTACTTGTTTTCTTTTTTAAATATGTTTTTATTGATTTTAGAGAGAGCAGAAGGGAGAGAGATAGAAAGAAACATCAGTGATAGAGAAACATTGAATCAGCTGCCTCCTGCACGCCTCCTACTGGAGATCAAGCCCACAACCGGAGCATGTGTCCTGACCAAAAATCAAACCGGTGACCTCTTGGTTCATTGGTCAACGCTCAATCACTGAACATCACCAGCCAGGCTTGTTTTCTTTTTTCTTTTTATTTTTTTATTTTATTTTATTTTATTTTATTTTATTTTATTTTATTTTATTTTATTTTATTTTATTTTATTTTATTTTATTTTATTTTTTCGGAGGGAGAGTGTGTATGTGGTCATTGTTATCAGTTGCTGCTGAAAAGGAAAGCGTTAAGGGACTAAAAGAAGATGACCCTCAAAAGAAGTTAGTGCAATTACAGAATTGAAAGTCAGATTCTTATGTAAAAGAAAAGAATGAGTGTTGAAAATATGAATGTGTGGATGAGACCTTGCATTTAAAAAATGTTAGATTTTATTTTAATTTTTTTTGCTGTTGTCTAATGAATTATTTTAATTAAATCTTTATTGTTCAGATTATTACATTTGTTCCTCTTTTTTCCCCCCATAACTCCCCTCCTCCCAGTTCCCGCCCCACCCTCCGCCCTCACTCCCCACCCACTGTCCTCATCCATAGGTGCACGATTTTTGTTCAGTCTCTTCCCGCATCTCCCACACGCCTTTCCCCCCCAAGAATAGTCAGTCCATTCCCTTTCTATGTCCCTGATTCTATTATGATCACCAGATTATTTATTCACTTGATTCTTAGATTCACTTGTTGATAGATGCATGTTTGTTGTTCATAATTTGTATCTTTACCTTTTTCTTCTTCCTCTTAAAGGATACCTTTCAGCATTTCATATAATACTGGTTTGGTGGTGATGAACTCCTTTAGCTTTTCCTTATCTGTGAAGCTCTTTATCTGACCTTCAGTTCTGAATGATAGCTTTGCTGGATAAAGTAATCTTGGTTGTAGGTTCTTGGTATTCATCACTTTGAATATTTCTTGCCATTCCCTTCTGGCCTGCAAAGTTTCTGTTGAGAAATCAGCTGACAGTTGTATGGGTACTCCCTTGTAGGTAACTGACTGTCTTTCTCTTGCTGCTTTTAAGATTCTCTCTTTGTCTTTTGCTCTTGGCATTTTAATTATGATGTGTCTTGGTGTGGTCCTCTTTGGATTCCTTTTGTTTGGGGTTCTCTGCACTTCCTGGACCTGTAAGTCTATTTCTTTTTTATGCTTTCTTGGTGCACCCCCTAGCGGTCTTTGTGCGCAGTCTTGTTGTAGTTAAGCCTTGATTGTTGTCGGCAATACCGGGGGTGATTTGACCTCCAGGCTAACTGGCTATGAGAGTCCGCTGTGTCTGCAGTGGGAGAGCTTCTGTGCTGGATCTCTAGGGCGGTGCTAATCTAGCGTTTGCCTGAGGCTATCCGGCAAATGGGCTTGGGCGGGTCGGGTCCCCGGGGATCAACAGGGCGGGCCGAGCGAGCAGTTATGGCTGCTCTCAGTTCCATCCCTAGGGGCTCTGCCTCACAGAGTCCCAGCAACCGCTGCAAACCTCGGAGAGAAAGCTGCCTTCGAGTTCCGACCGAAGCCAGACAGTCCCGCCTCTCCCGTTTGAGTCTGGGTCCCTAGAGACTTTCCCGGATCTGGAGCTCAGAGTCTGAAACTCCCTCCCGATTGAAAACAACAACCGCGCCCGCTCCGCGTGCACTCTGCACCTTAGTACTTCACTTCAGCACTGCGCCTCCTCTGAGTCTGGGTATGATATTCTCTTTCCTCCTAGTTGTAGAATTTCCACTCAGCCAGCCTCCCTGTGGTTCTGGATGATGTCCGTTCGGTCTTTTAGTTGTTTTTTGAAGTGGTTGTTCGAGGCAGCAATCTCCGGCGTTAACCTATGCCGCCATCTTGGTTTCTCCTTGTTTTCTTTTTTAAATGATCATCTTTACTTAGAGATGTTGATTTGTATTTGTGGCAAAGGTATTCACAATACTTTATTTCCTTTTCAGGTCCCAGAAACTTGAAGCCCAGAGAGGCCATTATTTTACTAGAACTGACTTCACACATCTAAAAGGTATGGATTCTATCTCTCAGTTGTACAAACTCTATGTTGTACCCCTTGAGTTTTACAAGCATGACTTTCTGCAATGTTTTTATCCACTTTATGCTAGTGCTGGGGAGGCTTGGTAGAAGTCATGTGTACGTTAGGCTTCGACAAGTATTACATTGCTATGTTCTTAGTGCCCAAGATTGAATAAAGGAAGACAAGACAGGGTATTTCAGTAGCCTGAGGCCTTTTGAAGCTATCAGACTAGGCTGATATTTTCAGAAGCCCTAGAGCTAGGAAAGCATTCAAGGGGGTATGATTTGTCCCCCTAATGGCTGAGGAGAGCACCTTCTATCATCCCACATTGGAATCTCTACAGAATCATGTAAAACTTCCCTTGTGAAAGGTACTTTGCTATAGGGCCTTCTAGTTAAGTGGTTTTATTTATTCCTCATGGAAATCTCCACTGGGAAGGAGACAGCATGACCTCACTTGTCATTTCTTTACAGGAAGAAAAGCACAGCTATCAAATGTCAATTTTATATTATTCTTTTGGTCTAGATCAAACGGAGGCTCAGAATAACATTCAAAGATCAATAGCGTATGCCGTTTATGATGCATTATTCTGTTGTTATTTTAGTAGTAATACACATGTAAGTGATTTAGAAAGTTATACAAGTTTGATGAGGGTGTCAAAGGTACTCTTCTACGACAGTTGTACTGGCCTTTGAACCATATTGTTGTCACACTCTCTCCTGTTGACATGGTAAGCAGGTCAGCATTCAGAAGACATCAGCTTTGTATGCTATATGTTAGCTCCTTATGACTACTATAGGTAGTTTCTGATAGAACTGAGATAGTTACCTAGTTCTATCTGCTATGGTCTCTAAAGTCACTTTTTTTTTTACATTCAATATTATTTTCTATTAGTTCCAGGTGCACAGCATAGTGGTCAGCAAACATATACTTTACTAAGTGTTCCCCCTGGCACCATACATAGTTATTGAAATACTATTGTAAAGTCATTTTTCTTGCTAACAACAAAATGGTGCAATTGCTCCTCCCTTTTCTGCTTAGAGTGAATCCACTTGGCTTCTTTGAAGTTTATAATTAAAAATTCAAATGATAGTGCTACTCCATGTACAGCAGCTGACATTTGAGTTTGGCTTTTCTCTCCATGTGAATGACTTACATAAATGCCTCTGTACACATGATGGCTTTATTAATATCTTAATGTTATTTATACCTAGACTTTCTTTCTTTTTTGCATAATGACATCTTTATTCATGTCCAAATACAAAATAAATTTCAACTATATGGTATTGTTTATGTTAATCAAAAATGCTATTTGTTGCTCAACAGTATGAAAAAAGATATAATAACTATGAAAAAAGAACAGTTTGAGATAAAAAATGACATAACATAAATAAAGAACACATTGGAAGGAATAAACAGCAAATTGGGGGAAGCTGAGAATTGAATTAGTGAATTAGAAGACAGAGTTGAAAATATCACTCAATTAGAGAACCAACAAGAAAAAAACAATTAAAAACAGGAGGACAGCTTAAAAACATGTGGGACAATGTGAAATGTAACAATATTAGAATAGTAGGTGTGCCAGAAGAGGCAGAAATGGAGAAAGGAATAGAGAAGGTGTTTGAAGAAATAATGGTAGGAAACTTCCCTAACCTGGTAAAGGAAAAAGTCACTCAAGTTCAGGAGGCACAGAGAACCCCAAACAACAAGAACCCAAACAGACCCACGCCCAGACACATCATAATTAAAATGCCAAAAATTATAGACAAAGAGAGAATCTTAAAGGCAGCAAGAGAAAATTGTTACCTACAAAGGAGTTCCCATAAGGCTGATACCTGATTTCTCATCAGAAACTACAGGCCAGAAGGGAATGGCATGAAGTACTCAAGGTAATGGAAAGCAAGGATCTGAGACCAAGATTACTATATCCAGCAAGACCATCATTCAAAATAGACAGTTAAGAGATAGAGAAACCGCCGAAACCGGTTTGGCTCAGTGGATAGAGTGTCGGCCTGCGGACTGAAAGGTCTCAGGTTCGATTCCGGTCAAGGGCATGTAACTGGGTTGCGGGCACATCTTCAGTAGGAGATGTGCAGGAGGCAGCTGATCGATGTTTCTCTCTCATCGATGTTTCTAACTCTCTATCTCTCTCCCTTCCTCTCTGTAAAAAATCAATAAAATATATTAAAAAAAAAAAAAAAAAAGAGATAGAGAAACCAAGATGGTGGCATAGGTTAACGCTGGAGTTTGCTGCCTCCAACAACCACTTCAAAAATACAACTAAAAGATGGAATGGACATCATCCAGAACCACAGGAAGGCTGGCTGAGTGGAAGTTCTACAAGTAGGAGGAAAGAGAAAAGCATACCGAGACTCAGAGGAGGCGCAGTGCTGAAGTCAAATACTAAGGTGCGGAGTGCATGCAGAGCGGGCTGGCGGCTGAGGGCGCAGTTGTCTGTTTCAATCCGGAGGGAGTCTCAGACTCTGAGCTCCAGATCCGGGCGAGTCTCTAGGGACCCAGACTCAAATGGGAGAGGCGGGACTGTCTGGCTTTGGTCGGAACTCGAGGGCAGCTTTCTCTCCGAGGTTTGCTGGGACTTAGAGGCAGAGTCCCTGGGGACAGGACTGAGAGCAGCCATAACTGCTCACTTGGCCAGCCCTGTTGATACCCTGGGACCCGCCCCACCCAAGCCCTGCATGGAGGCATTTGCCAGACAGCCTCAGGCAAAGGCTAGATTAGCACCTCCCTAGAGGACAAAAGTTCTCCCACTGCAGACACAGCTGATTCTCATAGCCACTTTGCCTAGAGGTCAAATCCCCCCTAGTATTACCTACAACAATCAAGGCTTAACTACAACAAGACTGCGCACAAAGACCACTAGGGAGTGTACCAAGAAAACATAAAAAAATGTGGAGACAAAGAAACAGGATGCAAATGTCAGAAATGGAAGATATAGAGCTCAAAACCACACTTTTAAGGTCTTTCAATAATTTTCTAGAAACTGCCGATAAATGTAGTGAGATCCTCAAGAAATCTAATGAGACCCTCGATGTTGTGATAAAGAACCAGCTAGAAATTAAGCATACACTGACTGAAATAAAGAATATTATACAGACTCCCAACAGCAGACCAGAGGAGCGCAAGAATCAAGTCAAAGATTTGAAACGCGAAGAAGCAAAAAACACCCAACTGGAAAAGCAAAATGAAAAAAGAATCCGAAAATACGAAGATAGTGTAAGGAGCCTCTGGGACAGCTTCAAGTGTACCAACATCAGAATTATAGGGGTGCCAGAAGATGAGAGAGAGCAAGATATTGAAAACCTATTTGAAGAAATAATGACAGAAAACTTCCCCTACCTGGTGAAAGAAATAGACTTACAAGTCCAGGAAGCACAGAGAACCCCAAACAAAAGGAATCCAAAGAGGACCACACCAAGACACATCATAATTAAAATGCCAAGAGCAAAAGACAAAGAGAGAATCCTAAAAGCAGCAAGAGAAAGATAGTCAGTTACCTACAAGGGAGTACCCATACAACTGTCAGCTGAGTTCTCAACAGAAACTTTGCAGGCCAGAAGGGAGTGGCAAGAAATATTCAAAGTTATGAATGCCAAGAACCTACAACCAAGATTACTTTATCCAGCAAAGCTATCATTCAGAAGTGAAGGTCAGATAAAGAGCTTCACAGATAAGGAAAAGCTAAAGGAGTTCATCACCACCAAACCAGTATTATATGAAATGCTGAAAGCTATCCTTTAAGAAGAGGAAGAAGAAGAAAAAGGTAAAGATACAAATTATGAACAACAAATATGCATCTATCAACAAGTGAATCTAAGAATCAAGTGAATAAATAATCTGGTGAACAGAATGAACTGGTGATTATAATAGAATCTTGGACATATAAAGGGAATGGACAGACTATTCTTGGGGAAGAAAGGGGTGTGGGAGATGCAGGAAGAGACTGGACAAAAATTCGTGCACCTATGGATGAGGACAGTGGGTGGGGAGTGAGGGCAGGGGGTGGGGCGGGAATTGGGTGGAGGGGAGTTATGGTGTAAAAAGAGGAACAAATGTAATAATCTGAACATTAAAGATTTAATTAAAAGAAAAAAAAGATAGTTCCATAATCAAAAAACAAAAACAAAAAAAAAAAAACAACAAAAATAGACAGTTAAAGAGCTTCCCAGACCAAAAAAAAAAAAAAAGAAGGTCAAGGGAGTTCATCATCACCACGCCAGCACTATAAGAAATGCTAAAGGGATTACTGAGAAGCAGAAACAGAGAAAGAAACCTAGCCATACAGAATTAAAATGGCTATAAATAAGTACCTTTCAATAGTAACCCTAAATGTAAATGGATTAAAGACTCCAATCAAAAGGTGTAGAGGGTAGCTGAATGGATACAAAAACATGACCCAATTATATGCGGTCTACAAGAGACCCACCTCAAAACAAAACACACACACAGGATGAAAGTGAAGGGATGGAAAAAAATTTTTCAAGCAAATGGAAAAGAAAAAAAGAAGCTGAGTAGTAATACTCATATCCGACAAAATATACTTAAAAAGCATCATGCTAAGCAAAATAACCCAGTCCGAGAAAGATAAATATCACAGGATCTCATTTATTTGTGCAATATAATGAACAACATAAACTGTTGAACAAAAATAGAGCCAGAGTGGGGGGGAAATATACTAGAATATAATAGAAGTAATCCTGTTATTTGCAGATTTTTAATATTTCCTACAACTTTTGTGATATCATACTATATTAGTACTAGAGGCCCAGAGCATGAAATTCGTGCACTTGCGGAGGGGGGGATGTTTCTCAGCCCGGCCTGCACCCTCTCCAATCTGAGATCCCTCTCACAATCCAGGACTGCTTGCTCCCAATTGCTTGCCTGCCTGCCTGCCTTCCTGATTACCCCTAACTGCTTCTGCCTGCCAGCCTGATCACCCCTAACCACTCCCCTGCCAGCCTGATTGATGCCTAACTGCTCCCCTACTGGCCCAATTTCCCCCAACTGCCCTCCCCTGCCAGCCCGGTCACCCCCAACTGCCCTCCTCTGCCGGCCATCTTGTGGCTGTGGGTGTCGCCATCTTTGAGGGTGGGGCAGTGAATTAGCATATTCCCTCCTTATTGGCTGTGGGTGCCACCATATTTGAGGATGGGGCAGTCAATTAGCATATTCCTTTCTTATTGGCTGTGGGTGCCCCCATCTTTGCCACACCATGAGGGTCAATTAGCATATTCCCTTTTTATTAAGATAGGACAGTTTTCATAATATTATTATACTTAAAATCCTTTTATTCTTGAAATATTAATGTTTAAAAAAGAAATATTAATGTTTATTGCACGTAATATATGTAAGATCATTTTTCTTGAGCAATTGGTGTTTATTTGCATCTAACAGTATCGTATTTATTTATTTATTTAAAAATTAAATCTTTACTCTTCAGATTATTACATTTGTTCCTCTCTTTTCCCCCCCATAACTCCTCTCCTCCCAGTTCCTGCCCCACCCTCCGCCCTCACTCCCCACCCACTGTCCTCATCCATAGGTGCACAATTTTCGTCCAGTCTCTTCCCGCATCTCCCACACCGCTTTCCCCCCCAAGAATAGTCAGTCCATTCCCTTTCTATGTCCCTGATTCTATTATAATCACCAGTTCATTCTGTACATCAGATTATTTATTCACTTGATTCTTAGATTCACTTATTGATAGATGCATATTTGTTGTTCATAATTTGTATCTTTACCTTTTTCTTCTTCTTCCTCTTCTTAAAGGATAGCTTTCAGCATTTCATATAATACTGGTTTGGTGGTGATGAACTCCTTTAGCTTTTCCTTATCTGTGAAGCTCTTTATCTGACCTTCACTTCTGAATGATAGCTTTGCTGGATAAAGTAATCTTGGTTGTAGGTTCTTGGTATTCATCACTTTGAATATTTCTTGCCACTCCCTTCTGGCCTGCAAAGTTTCTGTTGAGAACTCAGCTGACAGTCGTATGGGTATTCCCTTGTAGGTAACTGACTGTCTTTCTCTTGCTGCTTTTAGGATTCTCTCTTTGTCTTTTGCTCTTGGCACTTTCATTATGATGTGTCTTGGTGTGGTCCTCTTTGGATTCCTTTTGTTTGGGGTTCTCTGCGCTTCCTGGACATGTAAGTCTATTTCTTTCACCAGGTAGGGGAAGTTTTCTGTCATTATTTCTTCAAATAGGTTTTCAATATCTTGCTCTCTCTCATCTTCTGGCACCCCTATAATTCTGATGTTGGTACGCTTGAAGCTGTCCCAGAGGCTCCTTACACTATCTTCATATTTTCGGATTCTTTTTTCATTTTGCTTTTCCAGTTGGGTGTTTTTTGCTTCTTCGCGTTTCAAATCTTTGACTTGATTCTTGCGCTCCTCTGGTCTGCTGTTGGGAGTCTGTATAATATTCTTTATTTCAGTCAGTGTATGCTTAATTTCTAGCTGGTTCTTTATCACAACATCGAGGGTCTCATTAGATTTCTTGAAGATCTCATTAAGTTTATCGCAGTTTCTAGAAACTTATTGAAAGACCTTAAAAGTGTGGTCTTGAGCTCTATATCCTCCATTTCTGTCATGTTTCTTTGTCTCTGAATTTTTTATGCTTTCTTGGTGCACCCCCTTGTGGTCTTTGTGTGCAGTCTTGTTGTAGTTAAGCCTTGATTGTTGTAGGTAATACTGGCGGGGATTTGACCTCCAGGCCAACTGGCTATGAGAATCAGCTGTGTCTGCAGTGGGAGAACTTCTGTCCTGGATCTTTAGGGCGGTGCTAATCTAGCCTTTGCCTGAGGCTATCCAGCAATGTCTCTGTGCAGGGCTTGGGTGGGGCGGGTCCCAGGGTATCAACAGGGCTGGCTGAGCAAGCAGTTATGGCTGCTCTCAGTCCCGTTCCCAGAGGCTCTGCCTCTCAGAGTTCCAGCAACTGCTGCAAACCTCGGAGAGAAAGCTGCCTTCGAGTTCCGACCAAAGCCAGACAGTCCCGCCTCTCCCGTTTGAGTCCGGGTCCCTAGAGACTCGCCCGGATCTGGAGCTCAGAGTCTGAGACTCCCTCCGGATTGAAACAGACAACCGCGCCCTCAGCCGCCAGCCCGCTCTGCATGCACTCCGCACCTTAGTATTTGACTTCAGCACTGCGCCTCCTCTGAGTCTCGGTATGCTATTCCCTTTCCTCCTAGTTGTAGAACTTCCACTCAGCCAGCCTTCCTGTGGTTCTGGATGATGTCCGTTCCGTCTTTTAGTTGTATTTTTGAAGTGGTTTTTCGAGGCAGCAAACTCCAGTGTTAACCTTTGCTGCCATCTTGGTTTCCTCCAGTATCGTATTTAAAATCATTTTTCTTGAAATATTAAGGTTTATTGCATGTAACATTATTATATTTAAAAATATTTTTCTTAAAATAAAAAAATCTTGAAAAACAAAGAAATGCTACTTGTCTTTACAAAATCTGGTTTCAATAAACTGTATGCAATGGATGTTAAATAAACATGGAATTTTACTATATGTAGATTTTTTTCATGAAAGCATAACTGCAATTACATTATGTTCTACCTACTGTTTTGTTCCTGTGAAACTTTAGGACAATAATTCTCTTCTGGTGGTGGAAGAGAGAAGCACAAGTCTGAAACCTCTTGTTTTCAGCCTCTGATAGCAAGATAAAGTGCTTGCATACTTTGTCTCTTTAGAATATGCCTTATCTTGGAGGTAATCAAGGTTTCTATCATTCCATAAATTGTAGAGTATCGTTGAAGTTACTTCAGGATTTCCTTACTGTTTCTGTTGCTAGAATAAATTGTAATATTTTGAGTATAAAATGTTTGCATGAAGTTGTCAGTTTTGTTGGTGAAATAAATTACATGCTTTTTGATTAATAAACTTTTATGCATTTAATATTCTTTTTTTAAGGAGCACATTCAAATTTCCCTTTGAGAATCTTAGAATTCACTTAATCTGGGGCTGTCCCTGTCACCAGATACAAGAATGGAGCAAATGATGACTATCCCTCACAGCTTTCTGTAAGGCCAGCGGTTCTCAACCTGTGGGTCGCGAACAATGAAAATACATCCTGCATATCAGATATTTACATTATGATCCATAACAGTAGCAAATTACAATTATGAAGTAGCAACGAAAATAATTTTATGGTTGGGGGTCACCACAACATGAGGAACTGTATTAAAGGATCACGGCATTAGGAAGCTTGCAAACCACTGCTTGAGTGTAAGCATATCTTTTGTGAATAGGAACACTGAAAAATAATAACAAAAAATTTCCATGTGTGATGATTTTTTTTTCTCTTTACAAATTAAAACAAAAGGATATATGTTTTTCCAGTGGCTCCCTGCCAATATAAAGTAGGTAAAAGAAGTCATAAAAAGAAGTCTTAGCTTTGTCAGTAATTGGCTGTGGCTTTAAGGAAGATACTTACACTCCTTGGATCTCAGTCTCTTCATCATTAACAGGATAAGCTTAGTGGTCTTCTGAGACGACCTCTTTTAGATCACACATTTCGGATTTGGGTCATGCTGATTCTATATGTGGTTATAGATTTTTTAGCTAATTTAAATTAAAGGTAGAAAGTTTGAGTGCCTCTTTGTAAATGTACCAATGAACCATATTCAGAGGGAAACTGGAGAATGTACTTGTATGGGCACTAAGTTAAAAAATTTAAAAAAAACAACACCCAAAACACATAGAGATTGCTTTAGGAAGTGAGGTGAGAGTATGGAGTAGAGAAATCTTTGTGTAGATAACAGTCAACCAGAACAAGCTCACATTGGAGGATCTCCATCTTCTCAGTGAGCTAGCAAATAAGTTCATTTATTGTCCCTGAAGGCTCTTGGGTATGTTGGACACTTAAATAGACTAGAAAAGTTTTGGATCAGCTGGGATATTTTCCAGGACTCACTCAAGTAAGGATGAATAAACGAATAAGAAAGTAGTATTTCAGGTTTGACCCCAAACACTATCATTATCCAGATCGCTCACATCTTTTCCTCAAACTTGGATATGAATGACATTTAAAAATTTTAAAGGTCAAATCTACTCTGTGGATTAACATACATTGACAGGGAAGTAGCTTTGGTTGTTCTGAAAACTCTAAAGACAATTCTAGCTCAGCTGGCGTGGCTCAGGGGTTGAGCGTCACCTATGAATCAGGAGGTCATGATTCTATTCCCGGTCAGGGCACATGCCCGGGTTGTGGGCTTGATCCCCAGTGTGGGGCATGCACGAGGCAGCCAATCAATGATTCTTTCTCATTGATGTTTCTATCTCTCTCTCCCTCTCCCTTTCTTCTATGAATATATATATAAAATGCAATTCTAGATAGGAACATAATAGCATCATCCAGATGGGTGTATAACATTCTAAAATGGCTTGAAAAGACATTGACAACAAAGGTCAAACAATATATAAATGTCATCTTTCTATGGCTGGACTGGACAGTGTTCATTCCAAGACTTCAAGCTTGATTGGACTTGTTTAGAGTCCTGCCTGCTTGACTGAAGTTGTGGCTAAACAGGTCATCACAGAAGAATGTCTACCATCCAGATGTTCTCTTAACACTGCATCTTAACTGCTCACAGTCTCACCTTTAACATTTTATTCGAGTGTTTTGGTTAGCTATGTCAAGGACAATGCATTTATGGCAAATATGTCATTTTGATGTCTGATTTTGTAGAACACCTCTTTTTGCATGGCAGACAATTCACAGTGCAGTAGAAAGACTCTCATTTGTGTTAATGTGCATCACTTTGAGTAGTCTAGAAGTACAATCTTTTATCAAGGTTTAATATAGTGAAGTTGAACTGCTTGACAGCTTTTTAAAAAATTATTAGACTTTTTAGGAATAAGTTCAGAAATTTTGTATATACTCCTCACCCCCCTCCCAGTTTCCCTTATTATTAATATATTGAATTAATATGATATATTTTTTACAATTAATGAGCTCATTTAATACATTATAATGAACTAAAGTCCTAGTTCACATTAGCATTCTTTGTGTTGTAAATTCTGCATTTAACAAATATATGATGACATGTGCCTACCATTATAGTATCATACACAGTAGTTTTACTTTCCTAAAAATCTTCTGTGCTTTATTGACTTATTCATTGCTCTTCCTTACCTTGAACCCTCACAACCACTGACCTTTGAACTATCTGCACAGGTTTGCCTTTTCCAGAATATTATATAGTTTCTTTTATTTAGCAATATACATTTAAGGTTTCTCCATGTCTTGACATGATAACTCATTTCTTTTAATACTGATCTATTTTAATCCATTGTGTGGATATAACAGTTTATTTATCTATGCACTTATTGGAGGACATCTTTTTTATGTGTTTATTTTTTTTATTTTTTTTATTAGTTAAGGTATTACAAAATGTGTCCTCATCCCCCCCATTAACCTCCAACCTCCCCCCTGCCCCGCACACTCATGCTCCCATCCCCCTGTTGTCCATGTCCATTGGTTTGGCTTATATATATGTATACAAGTCCTTCGGTTGATCTCTTCCCCTTACCCCCACCCTCCCCTACTTTCCTTCTGGGGATTGATAGCCTGATCGATGTTTCTTAGTCTTTGGATCTGTCCCTTTTCATCAGGAGGACATCTTATTTTAGGTCTAATTTTGTAATTCATTAAACTTAAATATATAGCATGAAACATTAAAAATTACACGAATTTTAAGATCAATATTTCAACAGAAAAACAGTAAAAATGTCTATGATAAACCACGAAAAACTGCTTGGTTCACACATTGTTTTTCTTTTTCAGGAGTGAAAAATGGGTTTGTTTGCCTTTGGTTGGGGACATATTTCTTCATTACAACCACTAGAGGCCCAGTGCACGAAATTTGTGCACTGCAGGGGGGCGGTCCCTCAACCCGACCTGCACCTTCTCCAATCTGGGAGCCTTCAGGGGATGTCCTACTGATGGCTTAGGCCTGCTCCCCGTGTTCTCTGCTCTCTGCGGGGGCCTGCTTACCCCTTGGTGCCATGGCGAGGGGCAAGCAGGGCCCTGCTGTCTGCTCGCCGCGGGGGACTGGGGCGCTGCTTGCACCTCACCCCCATGGTGAGGGCTTAAAGGACTGGGGGATTCTGGTGGTTCTGAGGGGACTGGGCACCGCCATCTTATGGCTATGGGCGCCACCATCTTTGTTGCGAAGTGATGGTCAATTTGTATATTCCGTCTTTATTAGATAGGATTATCACCACCACCACTAGCTTCATTTCCACATGGGTACTTAATTGTCATGAAAATAATCATGACTGAGGGGCTGAGATTTATATAATACTATTTGAAGCTTTTGTAAAAATATATTTTTAGGTGTACATTAATGGTGGTGATCATTGCAGGAAAAGGAAAATTCAGAACTTGATTCTAAGCTCAAGCCAAAATACACAAAAAGGAAGAAAAGATCAAAGAACTTGGAACAGAAGTCCAGCAATGTTGAGTTCAGGTAATAAACTAGGTATATACTGTCTTATCACAGTGAGTTCTATGATGGAAAATTATTTTGTTAGATGGAAGGAAAATGTGAACAGAAGCAGACTTCCTGGCAAATTATCATTTTCATTTATATGGCTCTGCAGGTTTTATTTTCCAAGATAATAAATAATTTTCATGTCTGGAAAAGACTCAGGTATTAGTTTCTTAAACTTTCTTGAAAGTTTTGTGACAGAATATATTACACCTGCAAAACATTTTTGTTTGTTTATTTATTTATTTTTTATTTTAATCTTTATTGTTCAAATTATTACAGATGTCCCTCTTTTTTCCCCCCATAGCCCGCCTCCACCCAGTTCCCACCCCATCCCAGGCCTTTGCCACCCCACTGTCCACGTCCATAGGTACTGCATACATGCATATAAGATCTTTGTCCCATCTCTTCCTGCACCCCCTACAGCCCCTTCCTCCCAAGATTTATCAGTCCGCTCCATTTCCATGCTTCTGATTCTATTACATTCACCAGTTTATTCTGTTCATCAGATTTTTTATTCATTTGATTTTTAGATTCACTTGTTGATAGATATGTATTTGTTGTCACTTTGTTGTTCATAATTTTTTATCTTTACCCTTTTCTTCTTCTTCCTCTTAAAGAATACCCTCCAGCATTTCATATAATACTCGTTTGGTGGTCATAACCTCCTTTAGCTTTTTCTTGTCTGTAAAGTTCTTTATCTGACCTTCAATTCTAAATGATAGCTTTGCTGGGTAGAGTAAACTTGGTTGTAGGTTCTTGCTTTTCACCACTGTGAATATTTCCTGCCACTTCCTTCTGGCCTGCATACTTTCTGTTGAGAAATCAGCTGACAGTCATATGGGTACTCCCTTGTATGTAACTGTTTTTCTCTTGCTGCTTTTATGTTTCTCTCTTTGTCTTTTGCCCTTGGCATCTTAATTATGATGTGTCTTGGTGTGTTCCTCTTTGGATTCCTCTTGTTTGGGGTTCTCTGCGCTTCCTGGACTTATAAGTCTATTTCTTTCACCAGGTAGGGGAATTTTTCTGTCATTATTTCTTCAAATTGGTTTTCAATATCTTGCTCTCTCTCTATTCTTCTGGCAACCCCATAATTCGAATGTTGGTACACTTGAAGTTGTCCCAGAGGCTCCTTACACTATCTTCATATTTTTGGATTCTTTTTTCTTTATGCTCTTCCAGTTGGGTGTTTTTTGCTTCTTCGTATTTCAAATCATTGACTTGATTCTTGTGATCCTCTACTCTACTGTTGAATTCCTGTATATTACTCTTTATTTCAGTTAGTGTATGTTTAATTTCTGACTGGTCCTTTTCCATTTTATTGGCATTCTCACTAAGATCCTTAAAGATCTCACTAAGTTCCTCAGAGGTTTCTAGAAGATTCTTGAGTAACCTTATAAATGTGGTTTTGAACTCTATATCCAGTAGTTTGCTTTCTTCCATTTCTTTCATTTGTGATATGTTTCTTTGTCTCCATATTTTGGCTGCTTCCCTGTGTTTCTTTCTATGTATTGGGTAGCTGCAAAGTCTCCTTGAGTTGATAGAGTGGCCTTGTGTAGTAAGTGTCCTTATAGGGCCCAGCAGCTCAGCTTCCCCAGTCACCTGAGGTGGACACTCTTGGTGCACCCCTTTGTGGGTTGTGTGCACAGTCTTGTAGTTGAGCCTTGATTGCTGTTGGTATCACTGGGAGGAATTGACCTCCAGGCCAATTGGCTGTGATGATCAGCTGTGACTACAATGGGACAGCTGTGCCTACAATGGGACAGCTGTGCAAGAGACACCCTTATGGGGCAGGACTTGCTTCAGTGGGGCTTTGGTGCTCACTGGTGCCCCTTGAGTGTGTTGCTTATGGATGTGAAGAGTTGTAATCTGGTATGGTCTCACACTGATCACTCGGTACACTGGCTCTTGGGTGTCCAGAGAAGTGCAAAGTCAGCCACTGCCTGGGGCCACCCAGCAGGTGCTACAGAGAGATCTGAAGATTCCTCCTCTTTGTATTGGGTTTGGAATTGCCCAGATGAGGCTCAGCTGTGAAGCAAGGCAGGCTCATGCTTGTGCTGGCCTTGGGCCTGTTATTGATAGCTTTGGGGCTCCCTGCCCCAGCTGCAGCTTGTTTGACAGGTTTTAGGCTGAGAAAGGACAGGCCATTCATACGCAAAAGCTGCTGAGCACAGCTTGGGTGGGGTTGTAAATTGGATGAGGTGGGTCTCAGGGAATCTCCAGGGCAGAGCAAACAGAAATGGCTGCCAGTCAGCACTGCACCAGGGAGGTCCCAGCACAGGACCAATGACCTCTGTGAGCACCTCCATCTGAAAGAAAGCCTCCCCTGAGTTCCTGCCCTGGTTTAGACAGTCCAGTTTCTCCACATATGTGTCTGGGTCTTGCCCAGTACTGGAGCTCAGAACAAGTGGGAGCTTGTTAAGTTCAGGTAGTGGTACTGGCCTTTTAAGAGGAGCAGCTGGGTCTCCAGCAGCCAGTATGTCACTCAGCCCCAATACACACTGGTTTTTTACAACCCATAGTTCTTACTGCCAGTAGGGACTTCTTTCCCAAGCTTTGGGACCCTGGACTCGGGGTCTGGTGTCATGCTGGGAACCCTTGCTCCTCCAGGTGGCCTCTGCAGAGGTGGCCTCCCTCCTGATTAAAAAAGCAGCACATCTGGGTGCTGGACTAGCCCGTTCCATGCCTCCACACCTCCCACCAATTTCAATGCGCTTTCTTCTTTACCTCTCTAGTTGCAGTACTTCCACTCAGCCAGCTTCCCCACGGTTCTGGATGATAGTTGTTGTGTATTTTAGTTGTAATTTTGATGTGGTTGTGGGAGGCAGCAAGTACAGGCGTTTACCTGTGCTGCTATCTTGGTTCCTCCTAAATTCTTTTTTTAAATTTTTTAATTTTTTTAATATATATTTTATTGATTTTTTACAGAGAGGAAGGGAGAGAGAGAGAGAGTTAGAAACATCGATGAGAGAGAAACATCGATCAGCCGCCTCCTGCACATCTCCTACTGGGGATGTGCCTGCAACCCAGGTACATACCCTTGACTAGAATCGAACCTAGGACCTTTCAGTCCTCAGGCCGACGCTCTATCCACTGAGCCAAACTGGTTTCAGCCCTCCTGAATTCTTTATCTGACAAATTGCTGGCTTCCATTTCATTTAGTTATTTTTTTCTGGAAATTCCTCATTTTCTTTCATTTGGGGGTTGTTTTTTTGTTTACCCATTTTTGCTGCCCCTTTGGTATTGTTTCGTTGTAGCAGATCAAACTGCTATTTCTCCAAGACTTGTTGGGTGGCTTTGTAGCAGGTATTTTGTGGGACCTAGTGGTGCAGTCTTTTAGATATCCTGAGCTGGTGCTCTAGGGCAGCCATTAACTTTAGGTATTTGGGTTCTCTTGTTGTAGTTGGGTCTTGAATGTTATTGTCCCATTCATGGATGGAGTCTCCTCTCACGTTGGCTCTGTGGCTCACCTCTGACCATATTGTGTGAGCTGTTGTGGAGGTGCCGATTGAACAGAACAAAATACAACACAATAAAACAGGAAACAAAACAAAAAAATACACGAGACCCTTACAGTACTAACAAAAGCCACTACTGGGGAAGAGAGAATCAGCAAAGAGAAAAGAAAGCAAAAACTATAGAAAAAAAGAAAGACCAAACAAAACAAACAAAAAATTGTGCAAACAAACAAAAAAAAACCACATAAAAGGGTGGGAAAGTACTATATAGATGCAGAGATGATATAAAGAAAATAAGAATAAAGACTTAGGGGAGTAGGGGAAGGAAAATGGTTTAAAATAAAAGAGGACAAAATTCAAAGAAAAGCAACAAAAGGAAAAGAAGAAAAAAAATGATTGAAGAGAAAATAGAGGAGAAAGCAGAGAGATGAAAAAGCAGGAGAAAAAGAGAAGATATAATAAAGAAAAAAATTGAGTAATGAAAAAAAGAAAAAATTTGAGTAAACGAAAGAAGAAAATTAGATATATGAACAAAAAACCAAGATTAGAACAATAACAAATCAATAAAGCAGATAAATTGTAAAAGGTCAAAAAAGAAAGGAAAGAGAAAAAATATATAAAAATTATCAAAAAATAGGAAGAAAAAAGTGAAAAGGAGAAAAAGAGAAAAAAAGTAAAGTAGCATTTGTTTCAGCAGTTTAGTGTCCCATGGGAGCTCCCATTGTATCCTATCCTTCTCTCTGCCAATTCTGGGCTTCTTGTGAGATACTTAGGTGCTAACCACTGTCAGGAACTGTCCCCCTTTGGCTTTCAGCAACCTGCTTGAAGCTCCACGTGATCCATTGATCCACAGTTTGTGTCTGTCTCCGATAAAGTATGTGTGTTAGCAGCATGGGGCCCAGGGCTGGGTCAGCAAACTTCCAATGTTTCCCCAGGCTTCACTTTCACTTGCTAGCCAGTTGTCAATCTTAATCACTCAAAAGTGTGTTTCTAAAAGGGCTTTATGTGGGGTGGGTGTTGTTTAGCTTTCAGAGAGTGTGGGGTGGGTGCTGTTTAGCTTTCAGAGAGTGTGGTAGGTGTTTCCCTGTACCAGAGCTACTCCTCCGTGAGTGGCTCAAAATATATTCTGCCCTCGGCTGGACATAGATCCTTGTATGGAGACCAGTGTGGTTGGCTGGAAATCTGAAGCTTTTATCAGCTCTCCCATGCGTGGAAAATACCAGTCTGGTTCCCAAGTTAGTGAGGCGGATGGTTCTTCCCCCAATCCAGTCCCAGGCACTCCTGAGATGGTTCATACCCAGAGGATTTGTCTCTGCCGTTGTTTTCTCTGAAAAGGTCAAAATGCAGGGAGTGGCATGCAGGGCTCCTGAGGGTGAGACAGGCTCTATCACCTAGGGCAGGATTTTTTTCTTTTCCTATCTGTGGCTACTGGGAGTGGCTAGCTCTTCTCAGGAAAAATAGCCATTTTGGTTTGGGATCCTATGATCCTGGCTGCTGCTGTTCCACATCTTCCCACAATGCTGCCCACCCCAGCCTCTCCTTAGGCACCTCAAGTCCGCGTCTCCTTCCCTGCACCAAAGCCTTGGGTGAGTAGCTGCAAATGAAAACTCCTGTGCTCTGGGTTTAAAAACAAAACTAAAAAAAAAAACTGTGGCTTTCTCTCCTATAGCCTTGTGTCTACAGGCTACAGGCTCTCCTGCGACCAGTAGTCCTGCAGCCTTTCCTGGCTGGATATTTTGTGGGCAGCTGGTCTAGGCTCTGGTGCTCCTGGCTGTGGAGTCCAGACTGGGTTCCAGGCCTCTATCTTCTGAGGGAACAGACCCTCCGGTAGCCAGGAGCTCCCTCCTCGCTCTCAGCTTGCTGCCCCTGGAAGCTGGCTCAGCTACTGTTGTGACCTTGCCCGACCTAACTGGTCTCCAGGTGTTTTCTGTCCTTCCTTGATATAGCTCATCCTCAGCTGGCCCCCAGTTGGTAATTCCAGGTGAATGTTCTCCAATTTAATTGTACAGTGGGGCCCTGACTTACGAGTGTCCCGACTAACGAGTTTTTCGAGATACAAGCTGTCTCTTGGCCGATTTTTTTCTTTGAGTTGTGAGCTAAAATTCGGGTTATGAGCCAGCTTCAGATACCCCACCGCTAGTTGGCGCAGCGAACATCACAGTGAACGCCACAACATCAGCCCAGCATCACGTGTCTCACTCGTTCACTTTAAGATTTGACATATGAGTAATTTGAGTTATGAGCTCCGTCACGGAACGAATTAAACTCATAAGTCAAGGCCCCACTGTATTTTCAGTCTGGCTCTGGGATGATGTGCATAACATGTCTGACTATTTGGCTGCCATTTACGCATCCTTTCCTGCCTAGGTATGTTAATGTTCTCCTTTTGAAACTAAACCATAAAATGGGGAAGAATATTATTTTAACTACTTGTAACAGAGCTTCATTGAGAGAATGATAACTATTAGCTCAATGTCTTTTAATTCAGAACTTCTGACGTATGATGAAGTGGTAACTAGCAAATTTGCTATTCCTTGAATCTCTTTTTTCCATTTTCCTTTCCTCCTTCCTTCTTCCTCTCCCTTCTCTCCTCCTTCCTTTCCTTCCTCATTTCTTTTGCTTTTTAAAATTTATTCTGAACTCTCCCAGGTTATTCCTTTTCACCCTCTAATCACTCTGGCAGCTGACTTGGATATGGGACAAATTGGTTCTCTAGTACTTTACTCTTAATCGCCTCAACTGTATGCTTCATTTTCAGGATTTCTGATTGGTTCTTTTTTAAAGTTTCAATACCTTTGGTAAAGTACTCGTTTTGTTTGTTGATTTGTTTTTTAAGTGCATTGAATTGCTTGTCTGTATTTTTCTCACATCTCATTGAGTACTTTCAGTACTGCAATCTTGAAACCTCTGTCATTTATATATTAGTGATCACCAACCTTCCAGACCTCACGGACCACCAGTCCGTGGACCACTGGTTGCTCTGAAGGTTTCCTTAAACCAGTGGTCGCCAACCTTTCGGACCATTTGTTGGTGACTGCTGATTTATATCACATATTTCCATGTGTTCCAGCTTGCTTTCTGGGGATTTTTCATTTTCTTTCTGATCATCCTTGTTATCATAGTTATTTATGGTATTTGCTGTTCTCCTACATAGTGGTTGGAAAACTCATTAGTCAACAGAGCCAAATATCAACAGTACAACGATTGAAATTTCTTTTGAGAGCCAAATTTTTTAAACTTAAACTATATAGGTAGGTACATTGTTATTAACTTAATTAGGGTACTCTTAAGGCTTAGGAAGAGCCACACTCAAGGGGCTTTACCAAGTACAAAGAGTCGCATGTGGCTCGCGAGCCGCAGTTTGCCAACCACGGTCCTATATTAATGGCCTGCTAGGTATACAGCAGCTTTCTCTGAAGAGGTCTTTCTACTGTTTTCCAGTAGATGGCGCTGAATCACAAGATTTGATTTTTTTAATCTCTGTGATCTCCCAGACTTGACCACTGCTTCCATAAGACAGTACAGCCATGCTGTTTGGGGGTAGGGTTTGTTTTTGTCCTCACCATGATGGGACCCCTGACCTCCGTGGGGTCCCACCCCAAGCACCCAACTTGGGGATCAGTCACAGAGGGAAACAACAGTTCTACTGTAATAGCTCTTGGTTTACAGATAATATGCTCCTCTACCTGACACCAAGGGCAACAGGATTTGCGTTTTGGCAGTCCTAATGGTGGCAGGGCTCTGTGGTTCCATTTCTTTGTCTGAAACACCATTGCCCAGCCCAACAGTGGAGAGCCACATGGCAGAACCCCATGCTCTGTTAGGTGTCTGCTGGCTCAGCTTGCCCCTTTTTTGATATTTGCAACCATAGTAAAACAAAGATTTATATTTTTTATATTAATTTTATATATTTAAATGCCATTTAACAAAGAAAAATCAACCAAAAAAATGAGTTTGCGGCGTGTCACCTCTGACACGCGTGTCATAGGTTCGCCATCACTGTCCTAAGGCTTAGGAAGAGCCACACTCAAGGGGCCAAAGAGCCGCATGTGGCTCGCGAGCCGCAGTTTGCTGACCACAGGGCTAGGAGGTCAGGGATTTCCTTCTAGAGCTAGCAGGCTCTATTTCCTAGGGTAAATAGCTGAAGCTGAGTTGCAGGGTTATGATTGGAGTATGTTAGGTTTCTTTGACAGGTGTTTCTCTTAAGGGCAGGGTGACTTACGCTTAGATTTGTGATGCAGGCTAGGCCACAGGGCAGCCTCCATTTTGTGGGGACTGATATATGCGTTAACTTTTACAATAGGTACAGCGAGGAGTGTTTGTTGTAGCATAAATTCCCCCTTGGCTAATTAAGAGGTAATCAAGGACTATGGGATTGCCCATAACAATCCTAAGTAATGGGTTTACGCTAGTTTGTTTTTCTGAGTTGAAGTTGTGTTACTTATGATTTTTGTTAGGGTCTGAGGCAAGTTTGGGGCCATGTTTGCTAGTGATCTTATCCCTAACAGGGGAATTTTAACTTATGTAGTGTGCATGAAAATAGAGTCAGTTATGCCTCTGGTGTTTTTTAAAAAAATAAGATTCTGTGTACTGTAATTTGGAGGTTTCTGGGTATTTTTCCCAGAGAAAAATAATCCACTGAAGTGACAGTACTTTTAAATAACTAAAAGTGTCACACAATGTAAACTTGAAACTAATATAAGATTGTATATCAACCGTAAGTGGAAAATAAATTAATTCTTAAAAGAATACAGAACAATTCCTCTAACAAAGAGGGGGGAGCTCTCAATTATCCTGAATACACAGGATACATTTGTGTATGGCAGACGGGTGTAAGCCTATCCATATAAAATGTAGTATCCTAGTTGAGGGTAAACTGTATTGGGAGTATAAGTATCATTTATTGCAACAGGAGTAAGCCAGTCTGTTGTCCCTCCAGGTGAATTTCTAGGGTGAAGCTAAAAATTCAGCAAAACAGGATGATGTGTTTTCTGCAGAGAATGAATTGACTGTTGTGGGAAAGCCTCAATATTATTGTCTACTTTTGATGGGCTAGGTCTTGCCAATTGTATTACAATAATCTTAAAAGAAGCATTCCCATAATCTAAGGTCATCTTCCATTTCTAAAGGGTTTAAGGTTAGGATTAATGATATATGAGGGAAGCTTAGATACCAGAAGGGGCCTATAAAAGGGATTCTGCCTTCTGAGATGTTTAAGGGGCAGTAATTTGGAGGTTTCTTGGTATTTTTGATATTAAATTACTGTCAGCAGGGTCTGGTGGAGGTTGTTAGATCCAGCAATTAGTTAAATTCAGAGCAGTAGCTATGGCCTGGGAAAAAAAAACATATAGTATAATTTTCCCCCGTATGTGGCAGAAGAGGACCAGAGAGGTTAAAAAATAATAGGATGAAGATAAGGGAGATGACATTAGTGTTATTTAAGGTATAAAAGTGTAATACTAGGTGATATTATAGGTCAAAGGGACAGAAAAGGATGTTGAAAAAAAATCTCATTCCGTCATCTTGGTTGGAAACTATCCACTTCTGAAGTCAGCAGCTTGTTTTGTTGTCTTGGGCAGAAGCTGTCTACTTGCAGTCAGTGACTTCTGCAGGATTCCTAAGAATCTTCAGATTAAGGCAAGCATGTAAAACTCGCGGCCTGTGGGCCTCATGCAGCCCACAATGAATACTTTTGCAGCCCAGCCAATGTAATGGTATGTAAGAAACATTTTAATATAAATTTTGTAACTTAATTTTTACAAAATCCTGTTATGCATAATCTACACCAGGGGTCCTCAAACTATGGCCCGTGGGCCACATGCGGCCTGCCGAAAACATTTATCCGGCCCGCTGGGTATTTTTGCCACCACTGCCTGTTGCTTAGCAGCCGACTAGTTTTTTTTTTAACTATAGTCCGGCCCTCCAACGGTCTGAGGGACAGTGAACTGGCTTCCTGTTTAAAAAGTTTGAGGACCCCTGGTCTACACTAATAAAAGAGAAAGATGCAAATTGGCTGTACCTTTGCGATGCCCGCCAGCCAATCGGGAGTGAGTATGCAAATTAACCCAACAGTGATGGTGGGTTAATTTGCATATGCAGGAGCTGAGCAGCTGAGGGCAGGGCGGCCGCTTGCTCGCACGCTGGCACCAAGCAGCCTGGGTCCCAGGGACAGGTGTCCTTGGGACCCAGGCCGCTCTGAACCTGTAGGCCCACGTGTAGGCCCGAAGCAGCTGGGGTCCCGGAACGACCCCTGGCCACTTCAGGCCTACATGCGCAGGCACTGAGCAGCCGGGGCTGAGGCAGAAATGCCCTCCGTGTCACTGTGGTGGGCCTGTGGGCACCGCATATGCGCTGAGTGACCAGGGGGCAGCGCGGGACAGCGAAAAAAACCAAGAGCTCAGGGAGCACCAGGAATTCTGGGAATTGCAGTTCTGGTGGCAGCCCCTGGACTGGATGCAGAAGCCCAGAGCACGGGGAGCACCAGGAATGCTGGGAATCGTAGTTCTGGTGGCAGATGCATTGTGGAATCTCCTAGACCAGTGGTTCTCAACCTGTTGGTCGCGACCCCTTTGGTGGTTGAACGACCCTTTCACAGGGGTCGCCTAAGACCATCCTGCATATCAGATATTTACATTATGATTCATAACAGTAGCAACATTACAGTTATGAAGTAGCAACGAAAATAATTTTATGGTTGGGTCACAACATGAGGAACTGTATTTAAAGGGCCAGAAGGTTGAGAACCACTGTCCTAGACACTAGAGGAGGGGTGGGCAAACTTTCTGACTCGAGGGCCACAATGGGTTCTTAAACTGGACCGGAGGGCCGGAACAAAAGCATGGATGGAGTGTTTGTGTGAACTAATATAAATTCAAAGTAAACATCATTACATAAAAGGGTATGGTCTTTTTTTTTTTAGTTTTATTCATTTCAAACGGGCCGGATCCGGCCCGCGGGATGTAGTTTGCCCACGGCTGCACTAGAGCAAAGTGAGTCTGGAGCAAGTTACTGTTGTGGGTGGGGAATGGATGGAGAGCAAAGGTGAGAGACTTAAGGAAAGTCAGAGTGTCTAGGAAAAGTTAAAGGGAAGATATCCTGCAACTTCTAGGAAATCTCCACCAATGGAGCAAAGAAAAAAAAAGACCTCTACTATTCTGTGAGCACAAAATCAAACCAGGTTGGGGTCTCAGACAATTCGCTCACATGATTGCAAAGACAGACAGAAACTCCAGGATTGGAGAGGGCTCCCCTGAGGGCTCCCAGATTGGAGAGGATGCAGGTCAGGCTGAGGGACCCACCTCATGTGCACGAGTCTTCATGCACCGGGCCCCTAGTTATTAATAATGAACTACAACAATTGATAATGACTGATTACTATAATTGTGTTGCATTCATTTCCCTTATGCGCCTTACACACAGGTGCACCATTTCTCTCCACTAATACTAGCAGTGAATATTTTAGGAGCCGATGGCCACATCATTTAAAGTCTTAGACTGACTTGTTTGGTGTGCGTAACAGGAAATATTTTGCTTTTGGAGATCAAGAAAAATAGGTTTATTTGCGTTACGCTTATTAATTTGTGCAGTTATTCAGTGTCTGGTAAGTTAATGTTCAAGAAAAATATTAATTTTTATTAACATGTTCTATTATTTTATGTTAACGATGACTCATTTATTTCAGCCCTTTGTATTCAGCATATCTCCATTGAAATAAACCTACGTTTCTATGAAAATTGAAGCTTTTGTTTTTTTGTGGCCCACATAACTTAAACCTTGTTTATTTGGCCCATGTTAGCCTTTGAGTTTGACATGCTTGGTTTAAGGTATTCTGATGAAATGGATGTTCAGTAGTTGTGGGAGGAAGTGATGGCATCTTTTAAGTAAAAAGTTTTATACACGTTAAAAAAAATCTAAGTATCAATACCTTGGAGTTTTACTGATATGTCACTTGTTAAAGGTACCAAGTGACAAGATATTTATCAGGTCTCAAGGGAAGGTTTACTTCTGTTGCCTGTTTCAGAAGACCAAAGCTCAAGGTGGCGGGTCCTGGACAGGATCGTTGAAAATGTACTTTGTTTCTGATTGTCACGTAACTGGAGATATTTTATGAGTCTCCTGAAATATTCAGTCACATTAGCCTGTAATTGAGTAGAATCTGGGATTGGAAGTGAAATTTCCAAATGCACAAGGCAACCTTTTATTAACATTTGGGTCCTTGAGAGGTTTGATGTTATTGTCATCAGAGCTAATGTCAGTACTTTGGACCTAGGAAGTTCGAGGGTTTTTGAGAGCTTTGATAATCATAATTCTAGAATTCTATTAATTTTCTTTAGTTTTTTTCTGATAATATGACATAAATTAAAAGTTAGAAAAATTTATTTTTTTTTAAAAATATATTTTTATTGATTTCAGAGAGGAAGAAGGAAGGAGAGAGAGATAGAAACATCAATGATGAGAATCATTGATTGGCTGCCTCCTGCATGCCCCCACTGTGGATTGCGCCCGCAACCGGGGCATGTGCCCTTGAATGGAATCAAACCTGGGACCCTTCAGTCTGCAGGCTGATGCTCTATCCACCGTGAGCTAAACCAGGTAGGGCAGAAAAATTTATTCTTATTGTCTTTTCTTTTGTAGGATTGAAGAGCAAATGTTTGTATTCCCTAATGGCCATTTCAGGAAACCTAAAGATAGTTTAGGCATGAAAGACATTTTAATAGTTTTATTATTCTGGATTTGGGATAGACAATATTGAGAATTGTTATTAGAGGAGACAAGTATAAGTCATACGTATCTAAGACAAGATATATTTATAGTTAATATTGCAAAACCGTACTAGATTATAACCAATCTAGAGCTGTATTGGAGGTGGAGCAGCAGCTATACCTCATATTAGCTAGGAGAGGGGGATATTTGTTCATTTCTGAGACTTGGACAACATTCATATTTTGTGTTTCATACAAGATAACACAGTGGTCTTTTTGTCTCCTTTTATCACTATCAGAGGAGCCTTGTTGGATGTTGTTCTGTGAATTTGTTTCTGATCACAGGAGAACTGCGATAGGACTAGCTGTGAGGGCAAGGCCAGCCCCCATGTCAGGAACTATTTTCTTCTTTCTTACCAGTAATATGGGACAGTGAGAGGGGAAATTGGGGATGCTGTTTAAATGTCTTACATATATTTTAAGTCTAAGCTGTTAAGCGTTACAAAGAGGCCCTCCCATGAAATCTAATGAGCATAGCACAGTTTTGAAATAGGATTTTGAAATCAGAGAGCAAGTCTAGATCCAATCTGCACCTCAAGAAAGATTATTTGCAGGATTAAAAAAAAAATCTACCTGGGCCCTTTTATCTCCAGTCAAACTTGAAACTAATCACCAGTTAAAGCATCGCTTCACGTTGGGGGATTTATTGACCACCGTCCCCCTCCCCCGAACCAAACACATCCTGTCTACCATTGCTCAATCTACCCTTTCTGACTTGGTGCCACTACCTGATACAAACTCCATTGTTACACATGATTTTATGAGTAAGTGTTTGTGTCCCAGATATACAACCAAAGAACTCAAGGAGAAGGATTTCTCATTCATCTTATTCAGACCTTCGACAAAAGCCTGGGACAAAGCAGTTATTTAATATGGTTTAATTGATTAATTAATTATTAATGAAAACTACTTTAACAGAAGACTCAACAGAAAACATACTATGAAAATTTCTCCATTCATTGGGAGTATGCTGAATAAAAAGTGACAAAAGAGGAAGACTAAAGCCTTAAGTTCTTCACTGAGGGACATTTCATAATAAACAAATTTGATAAATTCCTCATCATGACTTGCTGTAAGTCCCTATGCCTGCTGTTCAGTGGTTTTACATAAAAATATTTCCCGGTAAGTGGTTGTCATGTCCATTTTGTTGGTCCTTCAAGCATACTTTCCTATGCAGTGTTCCAAGGAAGGTATATATACAAGTACATAAAAAAACTGGTGAAAAATGACTAAGCACTGTGGCTTGTACCAATGTCAATTTCCTCGGTTTTCTTTTTTGCAAAATAAAATTTTTTTCAAACAGTTCATTTTTAAATTTTCTTTGTTTTTTTGTTAATCCTCACCTGAGAATATTTTTTCCATTGCTCTTCAAAGAGTGAAAGGGAGGGAGAGGGAAACATCAATGTGAGAGAGACACATCTACTGGTTGCCTCTGGCATGCACCCTGACTGAGAGCAACCCCACAACCCAGGCACTTCCCTTTAACTGGGAATCAAAACCAGGACCCTTTGGTGCATGGGCCAACACTCTAACCACTGAGCAACCAGCCAGGCAAAATTTTATTTTTCAATTACAGTTTACATTCAATATTATTTTGTGTTACAATATAGTGGTTAGACAATCACATACTTTATGTGTTCCCCACAATATTTCTAGTACCCACCTGGTACCATACATAGTTATTACAATATTAGAGGCCCGGTGCACAGATTTGTGCACTGGTGGGGTCCCTTGGCCTGGCCTGCGGGGATCAGGCTGAAACCATCTGTCTGATATCCCTCTAAGGGTCCCAGATTGCCAGAGGGTGCAGGCTAGGGTGAGGGATCCCACCGGTGCACGATTGGGGCTGGGGAGAGACCCCGGGAGGGCTCCAGGGCCATCTTGCCCAGTCCGGATCGGCCAGGCCCCAGCAGCAAGCTAACCTACCAGTCGAAGCATCTGCCCCCTGGTGGTCAGTGCACATTGTAGCGATATAGGATTATTGACTATATTCCCTATGTTGTACTTTACATCCCCATGACTATTTTATAACTATCAATGTGTACTTCTCAATCCCTTCATCTTTTTCACAGAGTCCCTCAACTCCCCTCTCCTCTGGCAACCATCCGTCTGTTCTCTGTATCTATGAGTCTGTTTCTGTTGTGTATGTTCATTTATAGTGTTCTTTATTTATTTATTTTTTAAAATATATTTTATTGATTTTTTACAGAGAGGAAGGGAGAGGGATAGAGAGTTAGAAACATCGATGAGAGAGAAACATTGATCAGCTGCCTCCTGAACACCCCCAACTGGGGATGTGCTGGCAACCAAGGTACATGCCCTTGACCGGAATCGAACCTGGGACCCTTCAGTCCACAGGCCGACGCTCTATCCACTGAGCCAAACTGGTTAGGGCCATTTATAGTGTTCTTTAGATTTCACCTATAAGTGAAATCATGTGGTATTTGTCTCTCTCTGACTGACTTATTTCACTTATCATACCAGGTCCATCCATGTTGTTGCAAGTGGTAAGATTTCATTCCTTTTTATGGCCAAATAATATTCCGTTGATTATGTACCACCACTTCTTTATCCACTTGTCTATTGATGAGCACTTGGGTTGACTCCATAGCTTGGCTATTATAAATACGGTGCATATGTTCTTTCAAATTAGTGTTTTGGATGTCTTTGGATATATACCCAGAAGCGGAATCACTGGGTCATAAGACAGTTTCATTTTAATTTTTGGAGGCTTTTCCATACTGTTTCCCACCGTGGCTGCACCAGTCTGCATTCCCACTAATACCCAAGGGTTCCCTTTTCACCACGCCCTTGCCAGCACGTGTTTGTAATTTCCTGGTTTTTTAAAGTCACGTTTCTCACTATGTAGACCTTCTACCTCTTTTTTAAAAAAAATATATTTTATTGATTTTTTACAGAGAGGAAGGGAGAGAGATAGAGTTAGAAACATCGATGAGAGAGAAACATCGATCAGCTGCCTCCTGCACATCTCCTACTGGGGATATGCCCGCAACCCAGGTACATGCCCTTGACCGGAATCGAACCTGGGACCTTTCAGTCCGCAGGCCGACGCTCTATCCACTGAGCCAACCGGTTTCGGCCTTTTCTACCTCTTGTTTTTTAAAATTGAAGTATAACTGACATATAATATTAGTTTCAGATGTTCAATATGATTCAGTATTTACATAGATTGTGAAATGATCACCACAATTAAGTCTAGTTTACATCTGTCACCATAGTTACAATCGTTTTTGTGTGATGAAAACTTTTAAGATTCACTCTCTTAGCAACTTTTAAATATGCTATGGAGTTTTATTTGGAAAAGGCAAAACTATGGAGACAGTAGAAAGATCAGTGGTGTCCAGGCGTTAGGGGATAAGGAGGGATTAATAGGCTGAGCAGAGGATTTTCAGGGCAGTGAAACTATTCTAATGGATACATTTGTCAAAACTCATAGAATATACAATACTAAACGTGAACCCTAATATAATTATGGACTTTGGGTAATAATGATGTATCAATAGAGGATCATCAATTGTAACAAATGTGCTATTCTGGAGCCAGATGTTGATAGTGAGCGAGGCTATGTATGGGTGGTGGCAGGAGGTATGTGGGAATCTCTATACCTCAATTTTTTTGTGAACCTAAAACTGCTCTAAAAATAAAGTCTACTAAAAAAGGACAGTTCTTGGTTGGCTTAAATTCATAATCTTCATTACTTTTGATAATCAGCATTCCAATTTTATGTTTATTGGTTAATTACAGTGTTTTGCACTGAATATTCATCTTCTTTGCCCATTTTTATAATGGAACTTTCTTTTATAGATTTGCTAGACCTCTTAATGAATCTATTAGCAATTTTAGTCCATTATTGGAGGAAGGGAGAAATGGTGTTTTCAGGCGCACTGCTTTATACGAACACTTAACTATCTTTTATACAAACATTTAAGGTACAGTTCTATATACTGAAGGCTTTATACAGTGAACCACCCAAGAAATCAGCTCCTTTTTTGAAGAAAGGGCAAGATGGAATAAACCTTTTCTACCTTGCTTCAAAGCATTAGGCTGAGAGCAACAAATGAGCAAACAAGACAAACTTACAAACACAGACAACAGTATGGTTACCAGAGGGAAAGGGGGGTGGGGAAGAGGTAGTAAAAGGCAAAGGGGGTCAAATATATGGTGATGGAAGATTTGATTCTGGGTGGTATGCACAATGCAACACACAGATGATATAATATAGAACTACATACTTAAAAACCTATATAATTTCATTAACCAATGTCAACCCAACAAATTTAATTAAAAATTTAAAAAAGACATTAGGGGCCTACTTAGTTATAGAGAGATGGGTAAGCATAGACAATACAAGGTAGAAGACAGGTCATAAGATGTGATTGGCCTTACCTCATTAGTTACCCTGGTATGTGTATGTTTGCATTAGACTTGTCTTTTATTTATTAATAAACTGTTTTTATATTAAGAAAATCAATCTGTTATAGGGTACCATAGACCAAATGTTTCTGTCTCCCCCCATTCCTATGTTGAAACCTAATTTCCCACGTGATGGTATTTGGAGGTGGGGTCTTTAGAGGTGATTAGGTCACAAGGATGGAGCCCTAATGAATGGGATTAGTGACCTTATTTGAGACTCCAGATAGCTCCCTTGCCTTTTCTGCCATTTTGGGTTATAGCTAAAAGACAGCCATTTATGAACCAGGAAGTAGGCCCTCACCAGACACTGAACCTGTCAGCACCTTGATCTTAGACTTCCCAGACTGCACAACTGTGAGAAATAAATTTTTCTTGTTTACAAGTATAGTCTATGATATTCTGTTACAGCAGCCCAAATAGACTAAGACAATGGGACTTAACTATTTGTCTTGTTTATCTCTAGTTTGACTTTTTTATTGTATTTCTTTAGATATTTTTGCTAAAGCAGAATTGTCAAATTTATCATTCTCTTATTTTACGTCTTTGGGGTTAGTATCATACTTAGGTCTGTCTTACTCTTAGACTATAAATACAAAATATTTTATAACATCACCATGCAGTCCCTCATTGGACTGCTTTCATAGTACTCATTCACACAAAGCCTTAATGGTACCATAAACCACTGGTTGTCAACTAGGGATGCTTTTGCCCCACATGGGACATTTGCCTACACGCTGGGGGTGTGCTACTGATATCCTAAAATGCACAGAATAGCCCCCTCTCCAACAAAAAGTTATCCAGCTCAAAATGTCAATAGTGATGAAGTTGAAAAAATCTATAAACCACCTCTCTTTCCTGGTTGTTCAGCTCCCCATTGTTTTAGTCTTCTGAATATCATAGAATATTGAAAAGATTGAGTGAGATGGGAAAGAAAGAAAAAGGGAGGATCTGGATAAGGAAATTTTCATATGCTGGAGAAAACCATCTTTTCTCATTGGTTTTATCCTTAATTCAGTCCCTGCAATTCACCGACAAAAGCTTACATTTTTTTTTATTGATTAAGGTATTACATATGTGTCCTTACCCCCCAATTGCCCCCCCCCACCCCGGCTCATGCCCTCACCCCCCTGGTGTCTGTGTCCATTGATTATGCCAAAAGCTTAAACTTAACAAACATTATTTTATACAGTACAACAGAAAAAGAGTCAAAATATGGGAGAAAAAAAACTGGCGAACATCATTAACATACTACTAAGGGACAGAAGCATGAACAGACTATTATGTAAATGCCTTTATTTGAACTAATACATTGCTATCAGATTACATAATTTTTCAGAGTTAGAGTAACATTATAATCTTGGAAACTATAGCAAACAGCTTGACAAAGCAAGAGTACATAAGTCCTACATATATAATTTTTATGTTTTAGTGACCACATCTCCTTGTCTTAGGTGTAAAATTAGAAAATCTATTGTACACTTAGCATACCTGGCCTACTGCATCCTACCTAAGTTCTGAGCATACTCTCTCCTTGAAAGTGTCATATTCAACAGCATTTTAAATCTAAAGAGAGTTTGATGATACAGGTTTTAAAACAAATAAGCCGAAATTGAACCAAGTGTTTTAAGACAAAATATATGTCAACTGTTTACAGCTTGGTTATGAGGGGGAAGATGCAAATTTAAGGTACATTTTCCTCTACTTATGTTTTTTACTTACTTGAAGACCCCTTTAAAAAAGTAGCAAAATCAGCAGTCTTATTTAATGTAATCAAAATATTCTTAAATGTACAAAAAAAGGATCATGTAGAAAGAATACTGTAAAAAGATACTAATTTTAAGAATAAAAGAATATGAAAAGCTTCTATTACATTCTGCACAGCCAGTTACTTCCGCAAATTTTCAGTACTATCAAGATAAGCAAAGGCTACTCACAACCAAATACCCTCTGACCACAGTTCTTGATTAAGAACTAGCATACCGGATGGAAAGCAAAATTATTGTCTAATAATAGTTGTATCCAACCGTCTAAGGAAGTCTCAAGAGGTGGACATTCTAAGAGGGACAAAGATATATAGAGAGAAATAACATATAACGAGGGGAAATGTCAAAGGCAGCAATCTAGGAGAGTAAATGATTTGGCTATGAGCACGTTTCAGGTGTGCCGATCAATCCAACTAGGACTAGGGGAAAGAGGACTTGTTTTTCTGAAAACTCTTTCCCCTGAGGGCTCTCATGAGGAGCTAGTCTTCTTAATCAAAATGAAAAGTCCTTTAAATGACCAACAGTTCCTTAAGCCATGAGCACTTCACCTGGAAATAGCTGACTTGCTAATCATGCACCTGGGAGCGAGACTGTTTTTATTCAAATTGGTTATTTTACACTCTCTTCATCCCCCTGCCCATCAAGCATGCAAACACGGTCATGACCATCTTGGGCTTTACTTCCACAAGGTCTTCAGGAAGCGCGTACACCCTGGCTCCAATTCTTCTAGCCATTGACACAGCATACCTATTTTTTGAGGAAACGAAAATTAAGATGAAAATCTTGTCAGTCAAGCACACAATATGAGACATCTATTTTCTATAATCATTTGGCTTCCACATTGAAAGTTCAAATCGAAACCATTTCACTTTTTGTTGTTTTGTTTTCGAGGTTACTCTTAAGGGACACCAGGTTTTTAAGCTCTGCCATTTGGGACTGATAACATTTATTCACTTATTTTCTCCAATACAAAATTATATAGTTAATTTTGGAGCACGGACTTGATATGAAAACAAAAAATACACACACACACAAAATCACCAGATTGGCTGCACAATCAATGCTTTTTTTAAAGGGCATGTGGTTAAATAATTTTTTTTACACTCTCACGTGACCTTAGAGATATGGGGTGGAAAATTATACCAGATGCAAAATCCAAGTTGCTTTGGTAGATGCAGTGAATACTTCCAAATTTCTACATGGCACATGGCCAGAGTGACTAGAGCAAGGAACAGAAAGGGCAGACAAAGGAAGGAAGGAAAGAACTGACATGCCCAGCTAGAGAAATCTGCAGAGGAGCACACCACAATTAATACATGTGGCATTTCTAGGTGTTTATTAACAGGAATTTTTTTTTGCAGTAATGCTCCTTAGCTAGCCTATGAAGCTCTGCTCTGGGGTGATTTTCAATGTACTAATAAAGCTCTCATGGGTTGCCCATAAATCCAGGTCGCAGTCAAGGTCTTTGGTGAAGAAGGGAAGAGACGGGTGGAAAAGATCTCAATGCTGTTGAAATGCAAGAAACTTCCAAAGCATATTTTCAGCTGAGGGTTAAGCATCCTGCCCATTTAGGGACCAAGATAATGAGCTCAACATACACAGCCAGAGTGATCTATGCATAGTAAAAAGGGTATCAGAGGATAATGTGTTTTTAAAAAGTGAGACAGAAGAATACTCTCATCTAAGGCAGATTATCCTTAGCTCATTTTTCCCTTGTAAATTTGTAGCCAAGTTGCATTAAAGCATACACTACATTATTTCTCTAATTCCCTGAAGCAACAACTGATTGAGCACCTGCTAGGTCAGGCACAATGCTAGGCTCTTATGTATTTTGTTCATTTCAAAATCTCCAAGTTAATTATTATTGTTCCCATTCTACTGATGAGGACTCTCAGGCTCAAAGAGGTTTCCCCTAGGTGACACAATTCTTAAGTGGTAGAATTTGACTGAGAATGAAGATCTGCCTGGCTCTTGCAGGACATCAGGTGGCATCCCTTACTTGGCATTATTGTGCTTGTCATCTTCTGTTAGATTGCCACTCTTAACAAGGTCATAGTTTATGCAGCCTGGCTGGATGGCGTCAATTAAATCCACAACTGCCAAACTGGAGCTGATCGTCTTGTCCTAGTGTAAAAGGAGAACAAATCTGAGAATTTTAATATGTACAAATTTCAATATGTAAAACATGAGATTACTTACATAAAGTTCCCAAAACAAAAGGCCAGAGAATTCAAAGAGAATCTTGCCATTAGCCCAATGATAATTCTCACTCACAATGAGCCAAAGGTTGTCCTTCCAAAATTACAGAGACCTTCTAACAAACATAATGTTTAATAGTCACACATGGAAATCCTTACCTTAAAACTCTGAATGGAAGTTGATTTGCCAGCTTCCCTCAACGTTTTGTTGACCCAGCTTACAATGATGTCGTCATTAGCTTTCTGACCATCTCCAAGATCTTCCAGGACATTGAGGGTATATCTAAAAGAAGAAGCCGAAGAAAAGGTCCCAATCTACTTTATGAGTAAAAATGTGAACTTTAGGAAGATGCTTCAGCTTCCATTTCTTTTATTCCTTAGGTTTGAGAAACTAAAGGTTTCAAGTAGAAGTGGGTTGCTAGTGATTTACCCTTTGCAGTAGTGGAGGTGACAGTGGGACTTAAGATTTTCAGTGTTTTAATGAGCAAGCTCAACCGTCCACAGCAGGCACATTTGGTATTAGTCCGACTGTGGTAAAATCTTAAAATAAGCCCTGCTTTGGCTGGTACCCAGTCATAACAAATGTTTTTCAGTATTATAGTTAAGAGATCTTTTTTAAATGGATACATGGGATGTTCATAATTTCTTCTGGTTATTTCTATATTCATTGACTTTAGGCGAGGCTCAAGTGTATGTGTCAGGTTTCTAAGAAAATGTTCACAGTTCTGTTGCCCAACTCTCAAGGAGGCATCATCTCCCACGGAATATCAAACATGCTCATTACTTAAGCTCATTTCAGAGTCTAAATACAAACATTTCAAAGGTGTAGTCATTGATGTGTTTGCTTAAAAATAACAACTAGTTTACAGACCTGTATCAGAGTGAAGCTTAAACAGCCCTAATTGTGTATCATACCTTCTCATCAGCTGCCAGACCAAAGCTAAAGTCAAGGTTTGGTTCCCATCATTCAGGTCTTGCCCTCCAATGCCAACCAGGGAGAATTTGGCAGGGTGCTTCCCTAATTCAACAGCATAGTTGCAGTTTTCTAGCTGCAAACACACAAAAGTAAATGGTTAAAGATTTTCATTTGTTTAGTCTGTACACGTGTGTGATGCCAGACGCTTAGCACACAACAGTAAATAAGACACAGTTCCTGTCCACACACAACAGCAAATAAGACACAGTTCCTGTCCACAAGAAGCTCTGAGTTAAGAGATTTCCAAACAAAAGAAACAAATTTAGAAGAAAAATAGTTGGTAACAAAGATATGTGGCAATTTAATTTTCTACCTTTTTCATGTTGGCTCCAAGTTTTGGGTATGGAGGTTTATTAACCTTACTCCAGTCAACAGGAACTTTAATTCGCTCATACAACTGTAAGATTACCAGGGCATCTTGCAGGTCACTAATAATTTAAAAATGATTTAATTAGTATTTTCAAACACTTGGCTTTTGTTCCTTAAAACCAATAACATGACACTGTCAAACAAGACATATAAAGCCAGAGGTAATACCCAAGACATATATTCTATCAATCTATGCCGAAAATAGAGCTAAGACCATCTGATTCACTTAAAAGTATTTGTTGAGAGCTTACTGTTTGCAAGGCACTGCTCTAGAAGCTGGGCATATAGGAGAAAAATCCCTGGCTTTACATTAGAGTCAGAGAGAGAGAGAGAGAGAGAGAGAGAGAGAGAGAGAGAGAGAGAGAGAGAGAGAGAGAGAGAATATGAGAATAAACAAGTACATGGATATGATTTGGGGGTGCATGCAAGTCTTATGAAGAAAAACAGAACTAGGGTTAGAGTTTAGAGAGTGGCCGGTGGTGGTCAACACCTGAATCTGTTGATCTGAACCAGTGGTGTGAATATAGTAAGGGAGTGAGGCATTAGATGTAGAAAAGAACATTCTAGGCTGAGAGAACAGTGAGCACAAAGGCCCCCAGGCATCATGGATGGTCTACTTAAAGTGTTCCTTGATGATCTTTGTCTCAAATTAGGGTATCTTCTATCCAGAAAGACATTAATGCATTCTATCACTTACAGTTGATGATATCACAGCTCAACATTTTCCAATATAAATAACCACTATAAATTAATATTTAGAAAATTTTTAGAGCAGTAATTATTTGTGTAGCACCCATTCATGATGTTCATTACTATTTATAATGGCAGTAGGAAGGCTTACGCGTAGAGATGGTTTACATGGGGATTAACCCCAAGAGAGTTCATCCAGTTACGGAAGGTTCTTTCTTCACGAGTTTCTCCTATTAAGAATATTAACAAATTTTATATTCATTAAACTCCTTGTATATGTGCATATAATGTCAATCAATACATAAGACTAGTTCCTCTCCAGATATAAAGGTTTTCTCCTTATGAATTTCTAAGCATTCTAAGTACATCCTCTAGAGCAGCCATGGGCAAACTATGGCCCGTTTGAAATGAATAAAACGAAAAAAAAAAAAAAAGACTGTACCCTTTTATGTAATGATGTTTACTTTGAATTTATATTAGTTCACACAAACACTCCATCCATGCTTTTGTTCCGGCCCTCTGGTCCAGTTTAAGAACCCACTGTGGCCCTCGAGTCAAAAAGTTTGCCCACCCCTGGTCTAGACACATGCTTATTTTTAAAATTTGTTCATTTACTTTAAAATGAAAGAACAGGACCTTATTATAACCAGTTAAGCAATTTAGACATTTAGGAACTTTTTATAAACTCCCACTCTCCTTTAATTCTTCTCCAATGTTGCTCAAGTCACCGTACTTCAAAGTAACTGATGTTATCAAGTGTAGTTTGAATCTTAAAAATTTGCTCTGGTCATATGAATCTATATTCATATTAATTTACACCTTTCCTCTACCCATTTTTATTTTTTAACTTTTAAAAAACTTTAATGAATTTATTGGGGTGATATTGGTTAATACAAATATAGGTTTCAGGTACACAATTCTATAATACATCACTGGTATATTGTATTGTATGTTCACTAAACTACACGACTGCTTCTTTTTACACACCTATATTAAAGCAACAAATTACTTGAAATGTCAAAAGCATAAAATTTAGATATTTTATAGTAATGCCAATGGAAAGTCAACAACTGCTATTTACATTTGTTATTTTTTCAATACTATACTTTATATATATATATGAATGACCTGGAAAAGGTAAACTGCTTTCCCCAAAGTTAAACAAATAATTACTACACATTATTACTATTTTTTTGAGTAGATACGTGTGAAAGAAATGAGGGGCATAGTTCCAGTTAGTCTGACTGTGGAAGAATGAAACATAAGTATTGTAAATTTATAGATCAAATTTTATGCAGATGCACATTTGTCTTGTGAGACATTAAAAATGTGATCTAATTTTAAAATATTAAAATAAAACATTGGTTTACTAAAGGGACTTAAGCTAGACTACTTTAATTTTTAAAGTTCTCTCATATCACTCAGCCGGTGTGGCTCAGTGGTTGAATGTCGACCCATGAACCAAGATATTTGATTCCAGTCAGGCCACATGCCTGGGTTGCGGGATCGATCCCCAGTGGGGGGCATGCAGGAGGCATCCGATCAATGATTCTCTCTTATCATTGATGTTTCTATCTCTCTATCCTTCTCCCTTCCTCCCTTTCTCTCTCTAAAAAAATAAATAAAAACATAAAAAAATAAAAGTTCCCTTGTATCATCCCTTTCTGTCAGCTGCCATTTTTTTACTCAGTCTTTGAGTCTACTTCTAGCAGATGTTTGCTAAATGAAAGTGGATAAGGAAACTTAAGTCAAGATTATGAAATCATTGTGGTCTGCATATTTCCGCTCTGTAGTACCAGTCATTAGAATTTTACCTTCTAATAGAGTCCAGTCAATATCCTGGTTCTCTGGCTTAGTTAGTGCTGGATACTTATTAAACAGGTTAGCCACAAAGGCTAAGTTCAGTTTGGGGTTTCCACTGACAACATCAGCAGGGGTAACAAACTGTCTGCAACCTAATTTGTCCGCTTGTTGAAGCATACTCTCAGCTCTCTTCAAATCATCTGTTTCCTGTTGAAGTAAAAGAAGACATTTTTAAGAGGCTATACTCAAAATACAAAAATGTTTCCTTATAATGATAGGCTGTATATAAAATTCTACTTTCTCTTACCCAACATATGGTACTTATTATAAATTGTTTTGAATGAAAAAAAAAAAAAAAAAATTGGCCCTGCTGGATTTGCAGTACCTTGAAAATACCCTAGATGGCACCAGATCATAGCTCTAAGGACGGAATACATTAAACTCAACTGAAATAACATCTGCTAAACTCCATCAAGAAAAAGCTAAAACTTTTCAGAAAAGTAGGTCCTAGAGAAGGTGTAAGGCTAAAAGATGAAGGACCCTGCAAAAAAAGGAAAAGCAAAGGCTATGAGATAAATAAAATGAGCGTTTGGGGGTACAGATTAGTGGGAAATAACACGGGGTAGGAGAGATGGGGTGGCCTTAAAATGCTATGCAGGACGTTTCAGACTGAACTCTAGAGTCAATGGGAATCCTAGAAGGATTCTGAGGAGGAAAGAGACAAAGAAAGGAGTGTTTTAGGAAGATCACTCAGGGAGGATTGGCTGAAGACTTTATCAGAATCAGAATCAGTTAGTATACTGGTGCCATTTACCCAGGCATCTGGCTTCCTCAGTGCACAGGATGGTGCCTCATTTGTATCAAGAGTGACATGAACCGGAGTTTCATATTTAACATACAGACAGAAATATAAGCAAACAAGTCAGTTATAAATTCATTTCTAATAAGGGCAGTGTAAATGGGTTAGCCAGTGCAATCCACTCAATCCTATTGCATAATAGGCTAGAAATGTGGATTTTTAAGATTAGTACATGCATTCTATATCTAATGGGTATAAAGAATGACGACCCTAGAAACTTGACATTAAACAGGCTGGTCCAGCTCCTTACTTTGTGTATGAACAAAGTGAGATCCAATTTTGGGAAGGAAATAGTCCCTGATCATTGAACAAATTAATGGTGTAACCAGGGAACATGGTTCATGTCAGTAATTCCCCAATTGTATTTCATGGATCAGGAGTTTGTAAACATATTCATATTATTCTCAAAACAGGATAACAGATGCATATAAAAATATGTAGTCATTACATCTGTCACTGTGGTTATAATCCAAACATTTGGGAAAGGTCAGTCTCTAGTACTTATTTCCCCATGCTTGCTTTGAATATTTTATGCCATTCATTATAAACCATTACTGCCATAATTATGGAACTCACTACTGAACTCTCAAAATAAAGTCTTTCTGCCTCTGAATGATAAGTATAGCAATTAAAATTAAAGTAATACTTAAAACTGTCAATACCACTACATATATCATTATAAACACTCTTGTATTTATAAGAAATTGACAATAATTTTGTAAGATTGTAAAGTTGAAAAGAAGCACCTATACTTACATTGAAACCTGACATGTTAATATCTATCCGTGGTTCACCTTCCTTTTGTCCTTTTGGTGCAATTTGATTGAGAAGATGGAAATAGGCTTTGGAATCCTACGGATGAATTGAAAATGTCAGTGAGATCACATTCACAAAGAATGAATGCATCCTATTGTCCCATGTTTGGAAGAATATTTGCACTGAAGTTTTAAAGAATATATGGCACAAACATCTGTCTTCTAATTTAACAGACCTTTTCCCCCGAAAAGTTCATTTATCTGGTCTTATGTCTGCCTTGAAAATAGATGAACTGGATTTTGTCACAATTTTACAATTTCTTGAAGTAACCAACACAATAATGCTAGTAAACACAAAACTAGTTCTGTACCTTCACTGAATTACTGAAGTCAATAAGCTTGGGAGATAAAATAAGCAAGAAAAATCAGTGGGAGAGTAGAAATCCAGGAAGCATAGGGAAAGATAAAATAAACAGGTTATATCATTACAAAGCACAATACATACCGCACCCTATGAAAAAGAGATTAGCTGTGTTAAAGATGTATTTAATTGTAAATTTAAATGAAATTTTAACAAAATGAGCAACACTTCAAGTGGCGAAATAACATTTAACCCTTTATGATCTGAATATACTTAACCCAAAAAAGCCTCTCTTTTTGTAGTGAGCTCCTGAACTCTTTCGGAACTTGAACATTTTCCCTTGAAATCCCAGTTCCTAAAACAAAGTGGCATTGCTCATATTGGGGGGGATGGGCCCAGTGAATTCAGGCTGTGTGGACATTCCACAGAACACAGCTCGAAAACCATTAGGTTAGCACAAACACTTAATAGGGGTCTTCACCACACATATCAAGAAAAATTCTGCCTCTCTGGAATACCAGAGGACAGGAACTGGAGTCAAGAAGCCTTAATCGCCCTAGCTGGTTTGGCTCAGTGGATAGATAGAGTGTTGGCCTGCGGACTAAAGGGTCCCGGGTTCGATTCCAGCCAAGAAAGAGCACATGCCCAGGTTGTGGGCTTGGTCCCCGGTGTGGGGCGTGTAGGAGGCAGCCGATCAATGATTCTCTCTCATCATTGATGTTTCTATCTCTCTCCCCCTCTCCCTTCCTCTCTGAAATCAATTTAAAGAAGAAGAAGAAGAAGAAGAAGGAGAAGGAGGAGGAGGAGGAGGAGGAGGAGGAGGAGGAGGAGGAGGAGGAGGAGGAGGAGGAGGAGGAGGAGAAGGAGAAGGAGAAGGAGAAGGAGAAGGAGAAGGAGAAGGAGAAGGAGAAGGAGAAGGAGAAGGAGAAGGAGAAGGAGAAGGAGAAGGAGAAGGAGGAGAAGGAGAAGGAGAAGGAGAAGGAGAAAGAAGAAGAAGAAGAAGAAGAAGAAGAAGCCGCCTTAATCCTGCTGTATCTGAAGACCACCTTCCCAGGTATGATAGTTTGCTATTACTGGGCCTTGACAGTCCAGACAGGCTCTGAAGGAATGTTTCTCACAGTAAGCTCTGCAGATTATGTGCATCGTGATCCCTGGGATGTTGTTCAAAATACTGATTACTGGATTCAACCCCATTCCTACCAAATATGATGACTCTCTGGGAGCTGCCCAGAAAACTGCATGGTAAACAAGCTGCCCAAGAGAGTTTGATACCCAGTACCCTAAATTATTCTAAGCATGGGGAAAATCAGATGAGTGAAAGTCATTTCAAAGCAATTCATGAAATGCAAACCCAGGTCCTATCATTAGCGGACACAGGATTTTCCTCCTTCTAATAGTGCATGGCAGTTGTGTTAGTGCTTTCATTTACAATTACCCACAAAAGGTGCAGAGAGAATACGTAACTTAATCCTATGCATTTGAGGGGAACAGGTTAAGAACAGACCCAGCGGAGTCTGTATTGACTACACTGAAAAGTGCTTTGCAGGTAAAAAATTGAACTTGAATACAGATATATTGGAAATTCCTTTTCACATGACTGAACAACTCTTTGCTTTTAAAAAATATTTTCAAAACAAGCTTCATTTAAAAATGATATTTCCTTTTGTGCATTTAAAATAAGTCTTAGAACATAAAATGTACCTCTGAATGGTTTTCAGGAACACATCTGATGCATAAGTAAAATATCCTGGGCCACACATGTTGTGTAAATGAAAAGAAGGGACGGGGCCAAGCGCTCTGATAATTTGGGGGCGGGGCACAATTTTCACTGATGAAATCAGTAGTGCAAATAGCCCGCTACTTCCTCTCACCGCTGAACAAATTGATATGATCACAGCCTACTGTTTTCATAGCCCTGTTGGTCAGTGACATCTGGTAAAGATCCTCGCGTTTGTTCCCTGTGTCCCAACATCTGGACTTGGGAGACAGTCCAGTCAGTTAATGAGAACGTCATGATATTTGCTATGACAATTTTGGTTCTCTCTCCTTGAGTAGCCAAGGGCACCATGTTGTAAATGAATGCTACCGATGTCTTCCTTCACTTGCTAGTTTTCCCTACTGTTCATGGGGAGCAGTGAGCTCTAGAATTCGATTCAACGCAAGGAATCTTTGCGGGCCTTTTATATGCCAGGTGTTGTGTCAGAGGTGGACTTAGTAGGAGGGCACTGGGGCAGGGGCTGAAGTAGGAGCCAGACATATATAAGAGCTCATCAGTACTCTCAAGAACTCAATGTCTAAAGGTAGGAGCACATGACAGGAGAGGAGGCATATAAGAAAGGGGAAAGGGAATCTTGAGGTCCTCTCTCTCTTCTATGTCTTTGCTAACAGGTACACTGAGGCCTGGGAAAGGCAGTTAGGAATAGAACAGTTATGGCCCATCCTTTTATACTCCATGTGTAACAGTAAGCAGAATATAAAATGCTAGGACTATAATACTTTTCCTTTTTTCCACAAAATGGAAGCTAGACTTGGTGCCCATGCTCCTTATTTAGCTCCACCTCTCTACTGAAATCTACCATTGGGGTCAAGAGGCAACAAGGCTCGGTGAGAAACTGGTAGGATTTTCCCTCTGTGAAGCTGGGGTGAAATCTCTCAAGTCCCTACAGCCCCCCAAAGTGTCAGGGTTATTTGCACAGTTACAGTTACCTTGATGTCAGCACTAAAGTTGTTGATTTTCTGCCAGCCTGAGTTTTCCAAATGAAAGTTTGCCCATCTAAGTAGAAGCTCTTCTGGAGACAATTTCATAAGCTCCTCTAAAGTCTCACCATCTCGAAGTAAAGCAGCCAAGGCTACAAGAAAAACAATACAAAGCCATGACCCATATATTATAACGATAATGGTAATTCTAAGTTCATTCAGTCTTTTGACACTGTTAAATAATAGAGATGCAAAAACCAGCATGACCTACTTCCTGGTTTCCAGGTACTCAGAGTCTAATAAAAGAGAAATATATAAGTAGATAATTATGAGACAGATAAAGACATTGTCTTATGAGAATACACACAAATATACAGTATTAGTTTTTTCCTTTTTTATTATTCTTCGTATTCAAAATACCAAGTAAATTAAAGCTTTTAAGATGAGCATTTTCACTTTATATCACATATTAACATAAATTGTCCTTGTTTAATAATATTAAAATTACAGATTTGGGGGATGATGTTTAAAATAGTGGAGCCTTTCACCTAACTTTTTATTTAAAGGAACATACAAACATTATGGTATTTACATTTAAGTATAATTAATTAACTCTTGAAGAGTTAAACCTATTTTTAATGGAATACAATTCAACTTTCCATTTTCCATAGCACCTAACATGTAAAGGCTGCTCAATAGTTTTTGTTGTTAAATTGATGTCAGCACTAAAGTTGTTGATTTTCTGCCAGCCTGAGTTTTGAGCTTCTTCCATCAAGTGTGGAAGAAGCAGAGGGGTTTGTATGTGTGTGTGTAAATATTTCTACAGAAAATAAGCAGAGCTTGGATGTTTGCATAGAGCAGTGATTTTCAACCTTTTTCATCTCCTGGCACATATAAACTAATTACTAAAATTCAGCAGCACACCAAAAACTGTATTTTTTGCTGATATGACCAAAAATAAGGTATAATTTTGATCCATTCACACCTGATGGCTATTGTTACGTTGGCCGTTGTCATTTTATTTGACAATCTAAGGGAAAAGAGGCCAGTGCCCCTGACTAAATAGTTTTAAAAATTCTTGCCCTAACCGGTTTGGCTCAGTGGATAGAACGTCAGCCTGTGGACTCAAGGGTCCCAGGTTCGATTCCGGTCAAGGACATGTACCTTGGTTGCGGGCACATCCCCAGTAGGGAGTGTGCAGGAGGCAGCTGATCGATGTTTCTCTCTCATCGATGTTTCTGACTCTCTATCCCTCTCCCTTCCTCTCTGTAAAAAATCAATAAAACATATTTAAAAAAAATTATTGTGGCACACCTGTGTGCCTCTCGAAGCACACTGGTAGAAAACTGCTGGCATAGAGAACTGTCTAAATTCAAGCATTGTTTTATGAAGAAGTTGTGTAATCCTTATGCAATAATTAATTCCCATTAAATAAAAGAGATTTATATTGAACAAGACTGAAAGTGCCTGATTTCCGAAATGGTCTAAGCCAGACCTATAAGGCAAATTTCATTTTTCATGGACTTCGCTTCATGCCATGCCATTTTGGCACTGAGACATTTAAGCAAGGAAAGAGGCTGCATGATCATTTGTACAGAACCCCTCCTGCTGCTCCCCATCTCTGCAAAGTCAAAGGCTAGAAAGGATCAAACAGCCTGACATCTATGCACCTAAGACCTTGTCAAAGATAAATCGCTTGATTTATTACATGAGCCAATATAATTTTATTTTGTTGTCTCCTTTTCCTTTTTCAATGGACCTTGACTCCTTTAACTAGACAAACACCATTGTGAAGATGGCCAGCAGTGACAGAAACTGTATTTGTTTAAATATAGGTACATGTGAGTGGACTGAAAGTACAATAAATTCTTAAAGTGCAAGTCTTATAATGGATAAAAATGTGCAAAATAAGATTCTTGATAGACATTATGAGACCTTGAAATACTGAGAACCCCAAATATATATTCTTTCCCAAAAGTAACTGAGGGTTGAAATGGTGATTTCTGGAATAAAATATGAATATTTGCAGTGGTGCTTACTATTTTAAACTTTATAGGGAGAGAATAATGTAGTACTTCCTTAGACTCCATCACAATCGTATTGCACACACTTATATATTCTACAACTGCGTGCTGTGATTTAGAAACCTATGCTGTAAGAAGGACAATGTTTCTGCTGGTTTGGGAAATAGGAGACCATCAAGGGCAGGTCAGAATATTTTTAAGAGGTCTAAGCCTATGATACAATATAAAAAGAATAAAAAATAATAGGAGATGGTGCACAGTGGTAGAGCTGAGGGTGATGAAGGGGTGGGGTTTGTGTGGACAAAGCAGAAAAGAATAGATATCAAGTTTGGGGATCTTGGGAAAGTTCCTTAAATTCTGTGCTTTGTGTCTTTATTGCAAAATGAATTCTAAAGTGCCAGGCAAATGTTAATTACTACTAAAGAAGGAAGTTATAAGTAGGCTATTTTCCCGAATAACTTTATAGCATTACCTTGTTAATCCTATCATCTAATCACCTCAAGACAGACAGTATGACAGTCTGCATGGCTAGAAAAAAAATAACCAATAAACAAGTTTCAAAATAATGATTGTGTTCCATTACCTTCATTCCTGCTTAATTCAATGTCAGCAAACAAACCGATCTTAATGATTTGCCAAAGCAGTCCCAAAACTAGATGAGGTTTCCCAGCCCGCAAATCCTCTGCACCAATGTTCACAACGTGACACCCAATGGCAGAAGCGGAGTTCAGTGCCAAGTTCAAGTTTTCCTGCAAGAAAGCCAATTTACACACTTGATTCTTGACCTTTACATTTTTTAAGAGTCTATTTCTCCCTTCACTGAAAACAATACTCAACCAGGAAATTAAAACCCTGTATTAGTTTCAGCCACACATGATCCACAGGAAACAAATTCCAGACAGTAGTATTAAAAGCATAGCTAAAACAAATTTCAGCCTTATTGCTATTGTCTTTTCCAGAATTCCATGGGAAGTTAACTTGGTATTTTTATTTGATCCCTTTGGAAATACTAAAGGAAAAGGCTAAGTTACTAAAGTAAGTATATCCATGTAGGTTAAGTGTTGTATTTCTAAAAATGTCTAATGAGAGGTCTATTACATATAGCTGAAAGAGTTCTAGAAGTTCTCAATACCCACATCTGAAGAGGTGTTCTTGCCTGAGGAAATTTTGCTATCTGTCTACTACCTACTTAATGGAAGAGAAAAATGCTCCATTCCTTAAATATGCCAATTAAGAGCTTAAATACAGGGTGTGGCAAAAGTAGGTTTACAGTTGTGAATACCTAAATAGAGTTTATTCTTGTATTATTATTTAATAACTAGAGGCCTGGTGCATGAAATTCATGCACTGGGGGGGGGGGGGAGCGTCCCTCAGCCTGGCCTGTACCATCTCGCAGTCCAGTACCCCTCGCTCCTTACCACTCAGCTGCTGCTCCTTAGCGCTGCGGCGGAGGCGGGAGAGGCTCCTGCCATTGCCCCTGTGCTCGCCAGCCATTAGCCTGGTTTCTGACTGAGTGGCGCTCCCAGTGGGAACACACTGACCACCAGGGGGCAGATGCTAAATGCAGGAGCTGCCCCCTGGTGGTCAGTGTGCATCATAGTGACCAGTCGTTCTGGTTGTTCCATCATAATGGTCACTTAGGCTTTTACTATATAGACTAGAGGCCTGGTGAACGAAATTTGTGCAGGGGATGGGGGTCCCCTCAGCCCAGCCTGCACCCTCTCCAATCCGGGACTGCTTGGGGGATGTCCGATCCTGGGGATCGGGCCTAAACCGGCAGTCGGACATCCCTCTCATAATCCAGGACCACTGGCTCCTAACTGCTCACCTGCCTGCCTGGTCACCCCTAACTGCTGCCCCCGCTGGCTTGGTTGCCTCTTACTGCCCCCCCCTGCCAGCCTGGTTGCCCCCAACTGCCCCCGCTGCCACTCTGGTCACCACATGCAGTCTGCTGCTTGGTCGTTTGGTCGCCCCTCATTGTCCCGTTCCCCCCCCCCCCCGCCCCCGCCAGCCTGGTTGCTCCATGCAGCCTGCTGCTCAGTCGTTTGGTTGTCCCTCACTAACCCCCCTGCCTAGCCCCCCTGCCGGCCTGGTCGCCCCACGCAACCTGTTCGGTCGTCCGTTCGGTTGTTTCGGTTGCAACAGTCACTTAGGCATATATATATATATATATATATATATATATATATATATATATATATATAACTATTTTCCATACAAACAACTGTAAACATACTTTTGCCCTACCCTATATGTTTGCTTATTTCTGCATATTTGAACCACAATATGTAATGAAAAAACATACGCCTTGGAATTAGAGCTGGGTTGGAACCTCAGTTCTAACATTAATTTCGGAAAAGCTCAGAAACACTTCTGAGTTCCAGTTCTGTTCTCTGTAAAATCTGGATAACAATCCTAAACTCAGAGTTGTAAGAATTAAATGAGAAGCTACAAGTACAGAGCCTATGGTCTGTAGAACAAATCCTTAAATTGTAGTTTCATAGAAGACAGAGGGGAGAATAATGCATACCTGAATGATGAAGGGTGTAAGTTTCTTCTTGTTGATTGCTCTTTCATCAATTGTATCAGGAACTGAAAGGTTGATCATTTTACTGAAACAAAATTCAAAAATGAATTGACTTATTTTTTCTTTCTTTTATTGAATGTATTGGGGTGACACTGGTTAATAAAATAATATAGGTTTCAAGTGTACAATTCTATGATACAGAGTTGATTTATTTTAAAGAGTTTGTAAATATCCAGAAATATTTTAAGGCTTATCTGTAATACTATCAACAATAAAAAGTATATTTTTTAAAAAGAAATATTTAAAGCTTATTATAGCTCTCATGTAATCTGAAAAAAATAAATGCAATATATGACTTTTATCATGTTTATCATAAAAAAAAACTACAAACAATGCAAATTAAAAAAAGACCAAAATGTTTACATTAGTTGGGTACTTCTGAGTTGGGGATTGGGGCCTATTTTCTCATTTTATTTTATTTTTGTATTTTCCACATTCTTTTATAAAAATGAATAACTTGGATATTGAAAAAAACTTTATTGAATAAATGTTAAAAACTGATAAAATCCCACATAGAAATTGAGTCTCTTCTAAATTATATAATTCGCAATTAAAAATGCCATTTATTCACAAAGAGGTAAAATTAGGTGAGCATGAAATTCTTTCATTCACCAAATAATTATTGAGTGCTTAAATGATGAGCTCAGCACACTGTATTTGATGCATGTAATACAGTGGTGAGAGAAAGAAAGGTTGTGTTAATTAGGCTAGAATCTGTAACTTATTAGGAAGAATCTCATTTGGTAAAATTTGGAGTTAGACTCTAAAACTTTAGATGTTTATAATATTGCCCTAAAACATGTTTTTCTGCATAAGAAAACTGATGCTACTTTCCATGCAAAATTTAAATATTGACTAAATAGTACCATATTATTTCTCTCTATTAAAACACATGGGGAGCTATTTCTTTAGTATCCATAAGTGACAAAATAGGGGATATCTTACATTTTATTTACTTTTTAAAATCCTCCTCCAAGGACATTTTTTCCATTGATTTTCAGAGAGAGTGGAAAGGAGGGTGGGAGAGAGAGGGGGAGAGAGAGAGAGAGAGAGAGAGACGAAAGAGAAGAGCTTCCATGTGAGACACACATTGTGAGAGAGACACATTAATTGGTTGCCTCTGGCTCACTGCCAGATTGGGGGCTGGGGACTGCACCTGCAACCCAGGTACTATGCCCTTGACTGGGAATTGAACCCGAGACCTTTATTACAAAAAGGAATTTTATTACTGTATACTATCATAGAAAATATATCCACTGTTCTAAGCACTCTATATGTAAGTAGTCATTTACTTAATGCTCACAACAGCCCTGTGAGGAAAGTATAATATAGAAATCATAACAGATGGAAAGTGAAATGCAAATGGGCTGGAATCTTGATTACAGTTGCATAGCTACTGAATGGCAGAGACTGAATATGAACCCAGGCAGGCTGATTATAGGGTATGCTTTTAACTCCCGTGCTACACAGCCTTTATAAATAGGCGCATCAACTGACAAAGTGTTGATAATCTTATGTCATTTCTGCCAAGATACTGTTGGCTCTGGGGTAGCAGCAGTGAGAAATGAATTTTTCAAAAATAAGTAATTGGAGAGTGAGAATTGAAGTGTAGCTTTTTATTTGTTAAATTTTCTTGATTTCAGAGAGGAAGGGAGAGGGAAAGAGAGATAGAAACATCAATGATGAGAGAGAATCATTGATGGGCTGCCTCCTGCACACCCTCCTACTGGGGATCGAGCACACAACTCAGACATGTGCACTTGGCCGGAATCGAATATGGGATCCTTCAGTCTGCAGGCCAATGCTCTATCCACTGAGACAAACCGGCTAGGGCTGAATTGTATTTTTTTTTGTTTCTTTTGGAAACAAAGGTACTTTAGAATAAAAAATTACTGGCATACTTAAGTTCAACAAAGTTATAATGCTCTACCTGCTCAATGATGACAAGAAATCTGAAGCTGAGAGCTTCCCTATAAAGAGGCTCCCAGTCTAAATGGCTGAGTTTTATTTATTTATTTATTTATTTATTTATTTATTTATTTTATATATTTTTTATTGATTTTTTACAGAGAGGAAGGGAGAGAGACAGAGAGTTAGAAACATCGATGAGAGAGAAACATCGATCAGCTGCCTCCTGCACATCCCCCACTGGGGATATGCCCGCAACCCAGGCACATGCCCCTGACCAGAATCGAACCCGGGACCCCTCAGTCCGCAGGCCGACGCTCCATCCACTGAGCCAAACCGGTTTCGGCTAAATGGCTGAGTTTTAGATTCATGTTTTGGTGGTACTTTTATGGACAGACCTAGAGATGAAATGACATGGGCAGAACCAGTACAATTTTCAATTCTAACTATTTCCCAAGATGAAGCTGGAACACTATCTTTGGAAACTTGGGTATAAAATAAGCCAACATCTTACCAAAGCACAATTCCGTCACCAACAGCTTTGAACAGGTCATCGGTATTTGGGTTCATTGGTATAACATGTCGGCAATCAGGATCATTTTCCAAAGCTTTGTTTATCCAGTTAACAAAAGCATATTTTTCTTCCTCTAAAATTATGTTGAATAACAAGAAGTTAGTTCATACTCTGGGTTAAATATGGCTTTAAGGCCTAAAAGAGTTGTTCAGTAATGCTGAACGTGAATGTGTCACACACATGTGGTCATCGTCTTTGGAAACCCAGACATTTGAATGCAACCCAGTGGCTATTAGGAATTATAAAACCAACAGCAACAAAAACCAGAGCAGAGTTAATTGAGTCTTAGAGAATTTCGTTACAAAAATGTTGTACATTTTTATATTACTATAGAACTCTACCATAATGAAGCTTGTCATTACACATATTGTATCATATCTCTTGCAAGCGAACAAAGCCATACAATACTTGTACTGCCTTTACAGCAAGTATTAGTCGCCAAGTCCAAACATATGTCGCAAAGGACTCCTGTATTCTTAATTAGGAGGCAATGTTGTTCTAGAGACCCTCCTTGACCTTGTAGCATGCACCCTACTGAGTTCATTGTGTTAACTTCCTGCACGTGAAACTGTTACCTGAATAGGAATGCTGTGTTCCTTCACTGGAGAGCTCTGACGTTCCTCCCAGAGCGCAAATCCCTTCTTTCCGGTTGATGGCTTTGCGAAAGGTTTTAGCAATATCACTGCTTTTCACCTCTTGGAAAATCTATTAATTGAAATATGTTGTCAATTCACAATTAATTTTATATCAGGCAGAACAATAAGCATAGTTAACTTCTTCTATACGCTGATCACTTAAATTTTCCCCCATAGATGAGCGCTAAAAAAGGAGAACTGAGCTTCAATATAAAAAAAGGGTTTTAGAGGGAGGCGGGGGGGGGGGGAGAGAGAAACATTGATTGGTTGCCTCCCATATGCGCCCCGAAACTGGATGAACCAGAAACCCAAGCATGTGCACAATTCCGCCACCTTTCAGTGTACATGCCTGGGATAATGCTCGAACCAACTTAGCCGCACTGGCCAGGGCCAGACTTGGGTTTTTAAATGGTAACCGAGTACTACAACACTGCTACTGAAAACGAAGCACCAGAAAGGAAACGGCACACACTTGTCAAAAACATTAAGTGCCACATGCAGTGAATCCACTTCAAGCTGAAAACTAGTGTGCGACAAAGGTGTAGGGAAACCCGTTCATGTTCTATGAACAAGGGAGGCTTTGCTCTTTTCCTGGAGAGAAGAGGTTAAAGGATCCCCGCTTCTTTAACCACAATTCTTAGTGCAAAGAAAGATGAAAATTTATGACTCAACCAAAAAACCGATTTTTGGTGTAATAGGGTAGCTCAGTAGGAGTTTGTTCAATCAAAATGTATAGAACAATAAGGTGAAAAATGTGATTAGTTGGCAGCAATATATGACTATTGTGAATAAACACAGACAAGAGGCTTTTCAGTGATTGTCTTGTTTGTACATTTAGGAAGTCCAGAGTCTCTGCACAACAAGGGACATGGCTAACTAAATTAACTTGCAAATTCTAATTGCCCAAGAGCAGGCTGTAGCAAAGCAAATGTCACAGCCTACTTGGCTGAATGAATGGACAATTTAAAGGACTGTCTATATATTCCTTAAATACTGGAATTGACCTAACTCTGAATTTGTTCCCGATCTACCAATGTGCATGGCTAAATTAGTCACTGCCAGTAAAACAAGAACAAGATGTGGCATCTCCATAAAAATTTCTTTAAAAGGTGTTTAGAACACATAAGTGCACTTATCAAAAGAAACATAAGGTCCTAATGAAAAGGTTACTGAACAAATAGAAAGTAACTCAAAGGCCTTTAGCATTACGGACAAGTACATACTCTCTCTCTCACACACACACTCATGTCAGGAAGTGCAGCCTACGTTTGAAATTCATAGAACAGGGTCAATCCAGGTTGTATCTGGGAGAGCGAGCATGAGAAGAAGCTGAAATCCAGCCCATGCTCCACTAGCCAGGCCTACTTTATGTCCTGCACTAGACTGTGTAAAGCAGAAAGCAGGAGTACCTTTTCTAAATGTGAAAAGGTCTGGGGGGCCGAAACCGGTTTGGCTCAGTGGATAGAGCGTTGGCCTGCGGACTGAAAGGTCCCAGGTTCGATTCCGGTCAAGGGCATGTACCTGGGTTGCGGGCATATCCCCAGTGGGAGATGTGCAGGAGGCAGCTGATCGATGTTTGTCTCTCATCGATGTTTCTAACTCTCTATCTCTCTCCCTTCCTCTCTGTAAAAAATCAATAAAATATATTAAAAAAAAAAAGGTCTGGGGGGCGGGGCGGGGCACCGTTTTGTGATTAATCCACCTAGAGAGTGACTTTTTATAACTGGTAGAAAAGTTGCTGTTGGTGTTGTCAGCGGCCCTATCACAAAGTCATCTTTTCTTGTTACCTTTCTTTTTCTTTGTTTTTAAAGAATTTTGGGTGTTTTTGTTTTGTTTTTTACAATTTTTTTTATTGATTTTTAGAGAGAGAGGGAGAAGGAGAGGGAAACATCTATGTGAGAGTAGAACATCAATCAACTGCCTCCTACCGGGGATTGAGCCTGCAACTTGGACATGTGTCCTGACCAGGAACCTTTCAGTGCGTGGGATGATGCCCAACCAACTGAGCTGCCCAGCCAGGGCCTGTTATCTTTCTTAAATCCTACTTTCCTTGGACTTATAAACCCAATTTTATATAGGAAAATAGTAAGCAGTAAGTTTTACAATATCAAGCTTACTCAATTTCTGTAGCTGGGATTTTGTGCTATACCTGTAATTTCAGAGGTAGAATTTTAGAATAGATGCATGTGTGTGTGTGTATATGGGGGTAGACATAGACACCCACATGCACACTAACTACTCTAAATACTGCACACAGCCAGCGAAATCACTCTCCTTTCTCTCTGGATTCCTTGACTCCTTGATTCCTGTAGTGTGAACCTAACTCATGCATTCTGGGCAATTTTCAAATTATTAAAATTATTTTTACTTATACTGATTTTTTCCATTTAACTTTAATTTGATCCAATTTACCTTTAACTTCTAAGCCAAGATTATACAATAAAATGGTTACCTGGGAATGTAGCAATCTTAACTGTGATGCATTTTGTCCCCGTATCTCCTCCTTCAATAATTATATATCAGCTCAGTGAAAAAACAATATTCACTATTCTACCTCATTCTGAACTCTACTTCATTTAGTAAAACATTGTCCAATAAATTAAAATCTAAAATGTGTAAGTTTCCTCATGACTGACATATCATCAATCACTGGAATGACAAAAAATGTCCAAAATGTTACTGCCGCAGAATGATTTATGAAAAATTATTTTTCTTATTACAAATGTTTTTGCTTCAAGGATTATTTTCTTCTAAAAATTAGGTTGTTGCCATGATCACAATTTCAGCTGGAAAAAAATCTAAATTTATATACACCATGGAAAAGAGAAATGAAACAAATAGTAGTAATAATAAAAATGCTGTACAATATTGTGATGCAATTACTGAATAGTTCTAAACTCCTGATGCTCAGGAATGACATTCAAACTTGCAATTAAATTAGTTAATTTTTAATTGTCTTAGAAGTTACATGTCCTTCATTTTCTAAATATTTTTAAAAAATTATTACAGCCAAGCTCAAATTTTCAGTTTTATATTATTTTCTCTGTTCTTTAGATTTAAAAAAATCAAAAGATAAAAGATAATTGAAGATTTATGCATCTATTAAACTGATTCACAACTCGAGAATTTGCATTTTGTTTGTGACTTTAGAAAAGAAATTGCTCCAGTGGATGACAAAGCTATTTGAGTATAAGCCTTGGTTTAACAAGAATCTCTGAAATCAGAGATAACACAAGGCCAACTACTGTGCTGGAGACTTCTCAATGAATATTTTCAAAGCTGCCCATTGTGATACTAATGAGCTCACTGTTTTCCCTCCAAGAGGAAGGACTTGCTTTATCGGGTGTGAACAAACTCCTGGTGTGCACAGCTCACTCTCGGTCTATACATCTTTTCCAGCCTCTTTTATGGAATATATATGTTTCTTATTCCTTTCAAAAGTCCCACCTCCTTTCTAGCTCAGCAAAGAATTAGTGGCCACCCTCCTGCCCCCCCAAAAATCCAGAGGCATAGAATTTAAAAAGGAAATATTTCAGAAAGAATTACCAAATATATATACTGTATATTGATTGGCTTCCAGTGTTAGAGGCTTGTTTTCAAAGTAGCAGGTTTACATTGGGGGGTGGGAGGGGGTGGGGGATTTGTTGTAGGCCTAAACCTAGTAACAACAGCAATTTAAATGAAAAACAAAATGCTAACATGCATCAACAAGTTTATTTCTATTTGCTTATGTTAATACCTGATAGGTATAACTTCCTCTTTCTCAGATAACTGAGATCTACCTATAGGGCAGTTTGTAAGCTATTTCATTGATGGCAAAGCACATGGGAGTGAACAGACATCTGGTTAAACGCCCATTACTTTCAGTACAGTCATGGTGTTGTCATTCTGAAACTTTAGGGAGGTTATTTTTATTGTCCTTCATATTTCAAATTTCTTGAATAGAAGGAAGATAACTGAAAAAAGCCATTAATCCCCTTTGTAAAGTTGGGTAAGTCACTTCCTTTTTCAGGAACCCAGGTGTTTTTTTTTTGTTTTTTGTTTTTTTTTAATTTGTAAAATGGAGTATAAACGTATGGATTCCTTCCTATTCTAAAATGTACATTTTAAGTGAAAATGTCCTTATTAATATTTTACTTTAAAAATTCCCTGGTGATGCCAAAATTATTAGGCATGTAACTTTTAAAGAATATACTAAGGTATATTCACATAAAGGCCAAAAATAGCTGTGCAAAATCTGCAACGTTTCAAAATGTACAAAATTGTTTCCCCAAGACAATTTTTCTCAAAGACATGTTCATAATTTTATCTTTAACAATACCGGCACACTGCAAATCTTAATGACTTAAGTCTGTTCTTTCTAGATTCAAAAATTCTGAACAGCAAGTTATATTAAAAAAACCCCAATCACAGTTAACTACTGCTATAAGCTGCTTTAAATTCACAATAAAACATGCAGTTACAAGGTGAGCAAGTTATACAGCAGAGGACATGCAAGTGCTCATATTGCAAGTCAACTGCCACTTACTATTGGACACAGAACTCAAAACAAAAGACTTTGGCAATAACTGGAGACAAAAACTGTGGGGAGGAAATCAGTATTTCAAAAAAAGGTGGTAAGAACTATATCATTTTAATTATGAAACATGTTTGCATTTTTAAAACAATAACAACCCTCCTCCCCAAAATGCCATCAGCTAAGTAGACATCATTCCTTAGTCAACTTGCTTCTTGAACTCTTTTGGTGCTTTTAAAAGGGGATAATTCTAATTGGAGAGAACATATCAGAATTTTAGTTGCTATGGTTACTGACGGGTATATGTTGTCATTTCAGGTGTCTTGGGGCAAAAAAAAAGAGGATAGGAGTGCTAGGAAATTTGTGATAAATATTTGGCACTGCTTAGCTATTTGCAAATACTGCAAAGAATGCCTAATTAGATCTAGTCAAACTTGGTCTTAAATTAATAATAAATAAAAACAAAATCTTAAGAGTGTTTTTTTAGACATTCAATATTATTTTATATTATAGTTTCAGATGTACAGTATAGTGATCAGACAATTATATAATTTACAAAGTGATCCCCTGATAATTCATGTACCCACCTGGCACCAGACATAACTATTACAATATTATTGACTATATTCTTAAGGGTGTCCTTAATTGAGGGAAGAGGTAACATTTATTCTTTAACATATATCTCAAATACTTTGTCAATGAATACGGATTGAAAATGGCCTAGGTCCAGAAAATCTAGACCTCACTCGCTAGCAGCTAAAATCAACAGTGAGTGCTACACATACACTCTCCAAACACTGAGTACAGAACAATAAACCAGGTGCTTGGGGGTCAAAAAATTAAGAAACCAGGTCCTAACACTGAATATTATTTTATGATACTAGAGAAGAACACAAGAATTTTAAATGCCTCTTCCAATGAACTGAAAAGACATGCTTCTAACTTTTAATTGTTAAAATTATCATCCTAGAGAAAATGGTACGGCTAAATACTACTGCAAGAGTAGCAAACATCTTTTTAATCAGAATGTTCAACTCAGGAAACTTCCAAGACTGTGAGTCAGGGTGTATTATTAAAATTTAGGAACACACTGTTCACTGAGGGAGAGAGAAAGAGGACTTCAAGGATGTCATTTAGCACCTTGGAAAATGCCCTCTAATGAAGCCCTAAAAGGGACTGTTCACCTTACCAAGTGAGCAGTATGTTATATCTTTGTCAGTGCCCGTTTTCTCAATTCTTTTGCTAAGATATTTAATGGCTAAAAGAGCTAACTAAATTTAGTGGCTAGGATGAGAGAAATTTCATTAGTTACACCAGCACTAATACAATATATCTAGGAACTTAGCAAGATGGTACTTATGACTCCATAATTCCACTAGACCAGTGGTCGGCAAACCGCGGCTCGAGAGCCACATGCGGCTCTTTGGCCCCTTGAGTGTGGCTCTTCCACAAAATACCACGTGCGGGTACGCACGTACAGTGCGATTGAAACTTCGTGGCCCATGCGCAGAAGTCGGTTTTCGGCCTGGGGGAGTCTATTTTGAAGAAGCGGCATTAGAAGAAGTGGGGGGTGTGGGTCGGTTGGCGGTGGGAGACGTGGCGCGGGGGAGGTACATTGTTTTGAGGTACATTCGCTGAGGTCGACCCCTTCCAACTCTCCCATCCACACTGATCTATCTGAAACAAGTATACAAGACGAGTGTGGATGGGAGAGTTGGAAGGGGTCGACCTCAGCTAACGTGCCTCAATCAGATTGAGGACGTTTTTAGCAAGGGCCAGCTTACTAGTACCCTAATTAAGTTAATAACAATGTACCTACCTATATAGTTTAAGTTTAAAAAAATTTGGCTCTCAAAAAATATTTCAATCGTTGTACTGTTGATATTTGGCTCTGTTGACTAATGAGTTTGCCGACCACTGCACTAGACAAAGGAACAATCAGTTGTAAAAATGGTGGATTTTCATTTCATACTTACATAAACAAATTCGTCAAAACTTATCTTTCCATCTTTATTTCTGTCACCATCCAGCATGAGTTTCTGAATAATTTCTCTCACTTTATATCCCGGTAATGGCATATTAGCTTCCTTGAAAAGCTCGTGAAGTTCATAGTCACAAATGAATCCATTGCTGTTGAGATCTTTATAAAAAGGAAGAGCAAACAAAATAGGAAAAAACTTTTAGAAGAAAGAAGTAAACCTATTATTTTTCTGCATTTGAGGCTCAGTTTATGAACTTGCCTAAATACAATTTTTTCTTTCATATTGTTTAGTACCTAAGGTTGTTTGAAAGGGAAAAGCAAATTTTAATAGAAAGATTAGGGTTTTACATCATGTATCCTGTATATTAAACAGTGTATAAGTAGCTTTGCTTATTAAAATAGCAACCCAAATATTAAGAAAGCACAGTTGCTTAATAAAATCAGAATTAAATAATGAAGTTAATAGAACTTATTAAAAGAATACATTGTACACCAATAAAACACTGACATGGTATAAAATAATTTTTATTGTAGCTATTTGGGTGTTTTCCTTCTTCTTCCATTAGTCTAATAGAATAGTTTTATGAGTTAATGCCGATTATATTACAAAGCACACCTCAAATTAAGTTACCATTTTCAGTGCCAATTTCTTAAATTAATGTAAATAAACATCAGTCCAACACAAATATAAAGTCCATAAAAATAATTGCAGCTCTGAGTAATGCAAGTGTCTACCATGACTCTATAAATAACTTTTTTTGTGTGTGCTACTAGAGTTTTAGCAGAGTATATATCTCAGTACTGATGATGCTTAATCTGAAACTGTTAAATGAAAAAGAAAAACCCACAAAAACTGATCAATGACTAAAAGTTTATTTAAAAGGAGAGTGCTAATGTACTGAGGTTTGTGATCACTTGAGCATTTTTTTTTTTTAGTAAAGAAAGTTGGGCAGCCACTATGGAAGACAGTATGGAGTTTCCTCAAAAAGTTAAAAATGGAACTCCCATTTGATCCAGTGATCCCACTTCTAGGAATATATCCCAAGAAGCCAGAAACACCAATCAGAAAGGATATATGCACACCTGTGTTCATAGCAGCACAATTCACCATAGCTAAGATCTGGAAACAGCCTAAGTGCCCATCAGCAGATGAATGGATTAGAAAACTGTGGTACATCTACACAATGGAATACTATGCTGCTGTAAAAAAGAAGGAACTCTTACCATTTGCAACAGCATGGATGGAACTGGAGAGCATTATGCTAAGTGAAATAAGCCAGTCAATGAAAGAAAAATACCACATGATCTCACTCATTTATGGATAATAAAGACCATTATAAACTGATGAGCAAAAATAGATACAGAGGCAGAGCAGGATCGAATAGACTGTCAAACTACAGCGGCAAGGCCGGGGAGGGCTGGGGGAGGTGGGTAAGAGATCAACTGAAGGACTTGTATGCATACATATAAGCATAACCAATGGACACAAGACACTGGGGGGGGGGTAGGGGAAGCTGGGGGAATGTCGGGGGGGGGGAGAAGGAGACATATGTAATACTCTCTGTAATGCTTTAAGCAATACAACAAAATTTAAAAAAAAGAAAGTTGGACTTTCACCAGCAATTTCAAATACCTACTGTTTAACAATGCTTTTTATTTTTTATTTCCCCAGTCATTTTCATGAATTGTATATTGAATTATTATAATAAAAGGAAACAATCTGAATAGAGAAATGCCCCAAGATGATGATGGCATTGTTCAAGACAAGACAATGTTTTGTGAATAGTTAATCTAGTGGTCCATTACTTAAAAACTCTGTACTGGGTACTGTTCTTGGGATTGCAGATACTGCAACCAATGAAAGAAATTCTTGCTGTCAAAGAGCTCACATTCCAATGACAACTAATAAGCAAATATAACATGAGGTATGACTATAAAATATAATGTAATGTAAGTGCTTCGAAGAAAAAATAAAGGAAGGGGTTAGACTGGGTGCTAATTTACTCCCTCTTCCCAGAGGACATTCAGAAACTTCTAGAGACATTTTTGGTCAACACTTTGAGGAAGTTGCATTTGAATGATGACATAGGTGAGGTAAGGGAGCAAATCATGTGGGTATCTGGGGAAAAAGACTGTGGGAAGAGGAAACAGCAAATGTGACGTCTGATGTGGAAGAGTGTCTAGTTTATTTAGGGAACAGAAAAGATCCAGTATGACTTGAGCAGAGTAAGCAAAGGAGAAAGTGAGAGATGAAGTTAGGTAGCTGATCATAAAACTTCTTAAAGGCCATGAAACATAGTTTGGACTTTATCCTAAGTATTATCTCAGTGTACTTCATATTGGCCATTTTTGGCCAATTATTAAAATATTAAATATCCTTTATGAAACCATTTCCCCTGATAAAATTCGATGTTTAGTTTTTTTTTTTAAAAAAATATTTTTATTGATTTCAGAGAGGAAAAGAGAGGGAGAGAGAGAAAGTAACATCAACGATGAGAGAGAAGCATTGATCAGCTAGCTGCCTCCTGCATGCCTACAATGGGGATCGAGCCCACAACCCAAGACATGTGCCCTGACCAGGAATCAAACCGTGACCTCCTAGTTCACAGTCGACACTCAACCACTGAGCCACGCCAGCCGGGCCTATGTTTAGTTTTAATGAAGTATACTCCAGAGTCAAACAAATGTTCATAAAAGTAGATGATAAAATTTTAAATTTATCAGTTAAAATCTCTATGCTTTTAAAACATCATCCCCGGGCAGGGGGTAGGGGGTGGGCTGGAGGGGGTCAATGGGGGAAAAAGGGACATGTGTAATACTTTCAACAATAAATATTTTAAAAACAAACAAATAAACAAAAAAACCCATCATCCCCAAACCACTCAACACTTCTGAAAATCACTTATTTCTTTCAAGGTAATGCTAGGGCACATCTTCACTCTCTTTGATTTGAATTTATAAAGGTCATACATCAAACACTTTATTAGTAAAGTGTTTATATGTAGAAGTCAATCCAGCAACATCTGTAGTCACTAAAAAGAACAAAGTAATCCACAAGGCACTGCGGCAGGATTTTAGCAACTTTGATGAATGAAATGCTTGGGTTTCAATACACCTTTCTCCCATGCATATACTGATGTGTTTCCTCCCATTTCTTTAAAAAGTTAGAACTGAGCTCACTGCAAGTGTGGCACAGTGAGAGATACATAGCATAGCTGGAAGGACACAGCAGAGGGAGTACTGTGATACAGGATCAAATTTCACCTTGGCTACTAGCTTACACAATTTCTCTCTCCAGGTCTTCTCTCTCTAAGGTCTCTTTTTAGCTCTAACACACCCTGACTCTAAATTCAATACACGCAGGACTTCGCAAACCACACTCACACCCCCCCCCACACACATACCTTTTTTAATGAGATAAAATCATAATACATATTAAAAAAATATGGAGTAATATTCTGACCATTACTATACCTCATTATATAAATAAATTTCCCTCATTTTTTCTGACACCTTTATTGAAGGAAGTAGCTTATTCTGTGCAACTATCAAAACTTTGTCCACTTTAGCAATTTCTGATAGAAAATATTGTAAAATGTATTCTATTTTCCTCTGACGTTTGAAATGACATAATCGGAGTTTAATTTAATCTCCAGTTTATACCTAGCATATAACAGGTACTTAACTGTCCTTGTATTCTCAGAGATATAATAAAAGTAGAAGGTAGAGATGCTTTAAAATAAATATTGGAGAACTATAATGAATTCAAAGCTACCTGAGAGTCTAGTCTATCTGGCAGTTTATTCGCAATAGAGTTGTAGGCAAAGGGGAGAACTACCACTTGGGTGAGCCCCCTCTGAAATAACCTCTCATGAGCATTAATTAGAAGCTCACTGATGTGATTAAAAGATGCCAGGAAGTAGCCACCCTAAAATATAACTAACATAAAATAACCACATGTGGAAACTCCATTTCAAAGTAAGAGTAGTAATAACAGATGCTTTAGTAACTGACAGGAACATTTTAAAGGGGGAGGTTGGAGGAACAAGAATTGTCATTTCATGACAATCCTATTAGGTTGCAACCCCTTCTTAATCTTTTTTTTATCTCCCACCCCAATATGTGGCACAATACCTTGCATATAATAAGCAATGGAAAAAAATGATTTCTGTAGAATCATTGATTCCTAAGTAATTAACCAGGAAAAGAATGCTCTAATCTAATGAGCATTTTAAAAACAAAATTAAACAACAATGACAAAAAAACAAAAAAGAAATAGCACTACCAGACTGAATGGCAATAACGACAGAAATATCCCTTAAATAACATTCAATCTCATTTACTTTGTTCTAATCCTGTCCCCACCCAGAAGCCTTCAGATCTGTAATTTGGTTTTCTAAGTGAACACACCCACTGAGGAGTACTGAAGTAGACAACCAGTGATGGTTGTCAGGTTCAGGACCTCTCTTGTTCTAAATGTAGAAACCTGCTTTACTGTATTAAGGAAGACAATGGACACTTGTTTAGCATGAGCGAACCTCCAGAGCAAATTGAGTACCTACTCTGTGGCAGGCACTGGGCTACATACCAGATACAGAAATTAATCAGACAGAACATCCTGGTTTGTACTTGGAACTGTGGCTTTAAAATCCTTGCAAAACTTTTGAGTCACTTAGAATATCTACCCTATATCTTTGCTGAGATGGGAGAAGAGTCACTGAACATGTGTCATTTAGTTTTACATATTTTAAAAGCTTCACCTATTTTATCAGTATATCTAGCTTTTACTACCTCCTGTGATCAAAGGCATTTTTTTCTGTTCATATTTTATTCTTTTTTTTTAATGGAAGCTATTTGTGGACATTGGTTAATAAAATAATATAGGTTTCAAGTGTACATTTCTATGATACATGATCTATATATTGCACTGTGTGCTTAGAATTCTTAAATCACATCTTTTGAAGAAAACAATTTCAATTTCAATAAGAAGGCAGAGGAAGTCTAAAAAGGCAGCTTGCAATTAATTTTACAACATATCCCAGCTGCTAAAGTACTTGAAAGACAAAATTGGGTGCAATTATTTTTAAAGAGTTTTATGCTAATTTATGCTAATCCCCAGCCAACACACACACACACACACACACACACACACACACACACCCTTAAACAATATCAGAGATGTAACATGCTGTACTTTGAAAGGGCAGGAAATGAGATAGAACAGTGGCATTTTAGAAAGCTCCCATCATCAGTGACATTATTAAGCAGGAGCTCAGAACTAAGTTTGATGGTGAACTTTTCCTTTTCTGGGTTTGACATAAACGTAAGATTTAATAATAACCTGACCCAAAATACACAGACCTAGACTGAAAACAGTTTTAACAACTAAAAACTAAAATCACAACTGCCTGGCATAATGGCATCCTTGATGTTCTCATTCAAGGTGTAAGTACTCTGGAACCCTTTTCTGACACATTTCCCACTTCTTCACTAACTATACATTGGCATGGGGTCAGACAGGTTCTGCATTTTGAAGACTTCTGTTCCAGCAACATATAGTCAACCACCCGATAAAGTAGATATTATCATATGACCTATATCGCCTAGAGTATTCTCAATGTTTCTGTAAGCATATGTCTCAACTTGTTGGTCCAGAAAATTTGGACAGTATGGATACACTTTAATGGGAAGCAGGAAAGAAGAAACTCCACCTACCCACTGACCTAAGTTCTCACAGAGAGTAGAGCTAAATTTCAATAAACTGACCAAGTGTTCTGATTTTTTAAAAAATATATTTTACTGATTTTCCACAGAGAGGAAGGGAGGATAGAGAGCTAGAAACACTGATGAGAGAGAAACATCAATCAGCTGCCTCCCGCACACCCCCTACTGGGGATGTGCCAGCAAACAAGGTACATGCCCTTGACCGGAATCGAATCTGGGACCCTTCAGTCCGCAGGCCTTCGCTCTATCCACTGAGCCAAACCAGCCAGGGCAAGTGTTCTGATTTTTAAAGAAAAATCACTAAACTTAAAAAATAATCCCTAAGAGGCCCCCATGCAGCACCAGAAAGGCTCATCTTTCACGCAGGCTACTGAATTATCAGGAAGGAACCAACTGTTTGTAACAACAGATTCTCTCTGTGTGCCTCCTCTCTCTTTCGTGACACATGTAGGTTCACATCTGCATTCTGTTTGAAAAGAAACCTCATTATGCTCTTCTACCAAGTATTATTTTCAATGCCAGCTAACTCTCCCAACACCCTCCCCCAAGTAACCTTAAAGTAAATAAACTTATTATGCAGCCATGTTCCTGCAGAAGTTTGAATCACACCAAGAATGCATATCCTTAAAAGGAAATGTTTTCCCTCCCCTTGCATCCTGTTATTTAAGCTATTTTAAGTACTTGTCTGGAGAAAGCTGAGCCAGAATTCAAGTGGTTTTGATTTTAGCTGCTGTTTTACACTGCCCATGTTCAGGTGGTATGTGGAGCAATCTATCACTTCAGACGCATCTTTTGGGGTGCTACTTCGTCTTATAAACCTGACAGTAAGAAAGACTGGGATTTCCTTTGACCCCCAAGTTGTGTGTGTGTGTGTGTGTGTGTGTGTGTGTGTTTCTTTAACCATCCTTGACTCTGTCTAAATCTAGCATCTTTCTTTGTAAAGAGGATGCATATGTGGGTCCTCATCTGCCACACAGATGCAACCTCTTTACTAACCCACCCTGGACAGTGCTCTTTAGGACTTAAAGAAGAAAACCAATCAAGTGCAGATGCACTTCCTTTCCGAAAAGCTTGGTCTAAAAGTTCCATTTAGTTTAACCAATATATTCCACAAAATTTTTGCACTAAAAAAGACAAAAGGAATGTAACAATAATGGATTTACACACATACACACGTGACCTTACATGTCCATGAAAGCACACAATATGTTCATTTAAAATACTCAGCCAAAAGACTTGTGCAGAAGAATTTAGATTATATTCCACCCTAAAATCTAAGCAGTAAAGTCAAGCTTTCATTGGCATTAAAACTTTAGAAAAGGCAGCTGCTAAACATCTCCAGATGCTTAGCTGAACATGAATTTTGCCTTTCCCAGCTTATACCTTTTGAGGTAGCTCAGTTTAGCAAATATATGAGGTAGTTTAATGCGTCCCAGCTAAAGGTAGAATGAAGGTTCCTACCCAAGAGTTCATACTAATAGTGGATCCCCTAAGGTGGAGGTCAAGTACAGCTGAAGGCTGAGCAAGGTTAGAGAGCTGAGACAGACAATCAAAAGTGTTGTCTAGCAATTCTTTTCCAACTCAAAATTTCTAGCAGGACCATCATTTTCCACTTGCTGCCATTCTCCCACCTTAAAAACACATACTAGTTCACAGCTACACACATGCTCTCATGAGCGCATTCTCACACACATGTGCTCCTGCTCTCCCCCCCCCCCCGCATACTCACACACCTTTTTAGCATTTGCAGAATTTTTATTGTCTTTGATGACTTTTTTTTACACACTTTTATTCTATCTTCCATACCGTCAAAACATGGTTTTTCAAACGATTCTAAGACCTCCATTTCTAATATTCCATCTGTAATTAACCAGATGGCACCGTGAAAGAGTACTGGCCAGTTTATTTCTTTGGTTGGGCTATAGTTTTATTTTTTAAGTCATAATTAAACAAATATGCACTGATGTAGTTTTATTGAATACTAAAAGTAAATCAAACTAAACCACCATGTTTTTTTGTGGCATCACCCTGATGTGGTTTTTATATACTAGAGAATATCAAGTAACTTGAAACAACTCAACTTCCTGAGATGAGAAAATCTGCTATAGCTACAACCACCATAACCAACATTTCTTGGCTTAGTTTGGTGGGCAACCTCAAAGCAATATACCCATACTATTCCTAGTCACTTAAGAAACCCCATTATTCTTTTATTTCAAAACTGCTGAATTCATTTTTTTTAAAAGCACAGTAGCTAGTGATTGCTTAGGAGAGAAAAAGTCAGATGTAAGTGTTTGCAGGATTAAAGGCCAATCAGAAAAGACTTACATTCCATAAATTGATCTTTATTCCAAGTAATCATCCAAATGATCTAGCAAAATCAGAATGTAAAAGACATTCTAGTTGGTAAATATTAACTTCCTAAGTGTTCTGAAAGTTTTAAATTATTCTTCTTTAGGAAGAACTTATGCAGCATTGCAGCATTTCAATTCAAACAGAAACATAATGAAGTAGGAACAAAGTGAGAGCCAAGGCTTCTGCCATCCCAGTGGGAAATACTGGAAACAAATGTTGAGAAAATTTAAATAATGAAATGAAAATATACTGCTGGGAGCTTAACACTAAGCAGGTGCAGAAAGTGAGTGAAAGGAGAACTTTAAACCCTAATACTCTATTTATTGCTAGTAAAGAGTTTCAAAGCACTATTAGTTGATTGAACAAAACACATGACTAGTGGTAATAATTACAGAGATTTTCCCCACACACTATGATTTTGCTGAATTTCTAAAGAGGAAAATCAAAGCTATTTTTGTTAATAGATGGGAAAAATCGTATAATGATTTCCATATTTTGTCACAAATGAACTGAGATCAAGTAATCCTCACTACTCCCAAAATAATAATTGTCCTTGACAGGAAAATAAGTTATGGAGCTTGTTTTTGACATCAGGTTTCCCTGGCCAGAGTGGCTCAGTTGGTTGAGCATCGTCCCGGGCTCCAAGCAAACCAGGTCGGGGCACATGCCCAGGTGCTTGTGGGTGGCGACCAAAGGATGTTTCTCTCTCACACTGATGTATCCCTCTCTCCCTTTCCCTTCCTCTAAAGGGGAGAAAATGGGGGACATCTCTAATACTCTCAACAATAAAATAAATTTAAAAAATAAAGTGCTTAAAAGAATAAAAAATATTTTAAAAAATCAAGTTTTCCTGAATGAAGAAAAAAATAAAAGGATTTCCATAACAACTTTGACAATTGCTGAGGGCTCCGTAACTAACAACAACTAAAAACTACAAAGATTTTAAAAGAAAATCAAAAGATTCAGCTGGGTCTTTAAACACTTTTCTCAAAGACTACACATAAGCCTTTATTATGCTGAAAAAATATATAAGTTTTATGTGCTATAATGTAGTGGCCAAAACCTTTAGTAATAAATTCCACCATGATGAAAATCTTCATAATAAAGGGCCCCTTTGGGTTTATAGTTGATAATGACAAAGTCCTACTACATGAAAAGACTATATACAATTCCTTGGGATTCAATCAATTAAATATTTATTGAGAACCTAACATGTGTGTAACACTGAACTAGATACTGAGTGGGGGAATACAAAATAATAAAATGCAAAACAGGAAGAAATTTTGGACTCCAGAATTCCTAAGTACAGCATATCTATACTAATAAAAGGGTAATATACTAATTATACCAGACATCTCTGGACGTCCATCTGGACAAAGCCATGGTGGCAGGGCTGAGGTAGAGGCAGTTAGGGGCGATCAGGCTGGCAGGGGAGAGCAGTTAGGGCGATCAGGCCGGCAGGCAGGTGAGGGGTTAGGAGCCAGCGGTCCCAGATTGTGAGAGGGATGTCCAACTCCCGGTTTAGGCCCAATCCCTGAACCGGCAGTTGGACACCCCTGAGGGGTCCTGGAATGGAGAGGGTGCAGGTCGGGCTGAGGGACCTCCCCCCCCACCCCCCGCACGAATTTCGTGCACCGGGTCTCTAGTAAGAGTAATAAGAGTCTGCATACATTAGGAATATGTATATGCCTGGTAGGGACTCCAATAAGCCATATGGTCCAATCTCTTGCCTTTGGGAAGCTGTTTGCCAACCCTAAATCCTCCAAAATATAACATTAAGACAGCAGTTCCAACAATGAGCCTTTCTTGTAGTCCAAGCTCTAATTGATCCCTCACTTAGTACAATTAACCCTGTTTCCTCCATGGAGGTAATTGGTCAACCCTCTTTATATCATTAAGCTTTTAAGGAACAATTAAGATCTTTTACTGATAAAAGGTATTCCAGCTCCATCAGGTAAACATATTTAATTTATCTTTAAGTTTTAAAAAATATTGTTCACAGAAATATTTCTGTACATGAGAAAAAGGCCTGTATTCAACAGTAAACATTTATTTGAGGCAGCAAGGCCTTGAAGAATAAAAAATAGCACTAATAAGTCATGGTCCCTACCCCAAAATTCTATTCATAAAGAAACAAATTAGGCTGTCCCCAACACTGAAAGATGAATTTGAAAAAAACTAAGTTCAAATGAAATATAATCCTAAAACAATAAGGTGATTTCTATAGAATAATGAGATTTTAAAAATCTTGCAGCCAAGAATTTACCTGCTGGGTTTTCATAACCAGTCTAATATCAGATTGGGTAGTAGTCTTACAGTAAATGGTATCTATGGCTGATTTTGTTTTCATACACACACACACACACACACACACACAAATCATGTTAGATTCTGGACAATTTAATCTTTTCTAGTTAGAATTCTGATGGGATTATGAATAGTCACTCTGGCTGGTGCTCATTATTCTTCCCAAGGCATGCCATCCTATATAATAAAAGGCTAATATGCAAATTGTCTCCTTGGGAGTTGGACTGACTGGGAGTTTGACCGCTTGCTATGACGTGCGCATACCACCATGGGGCAGCGTGTAACAAAGGAAGGCCCCAGCCGGCAGCTGGAAGGCCCCGATAGACCCTGATTGCCGGCCAGGCCTAGGGACCCTACCCATGCATGAATTTCATGCACCGGGCCTCTAGTTAATAATAAATGCCTTCATAGAAAATATTGATCAAAAATGTACTTTTCACTAATGGGATTTCCTGCATAGGTCAAGACTAGATTCTGTTTTAAACAACAAATCACTATAATCTAACTTTATAGACTTTAATCAAGGAGATACCAAGTAGTAATAGTTTACTTCTCTAAGCACACATTGACTCATCAATAGTCAGCTCTTACCATTTTCTCATTATCTCTACTGACTTGACCTGAGCACTGAGATTTGCATGTAAATACTATATATAAACTGCTTCCATAGCTGCAAAATTCTAAGACTTGCTATATGATGTTAAAGTATGATAAACCAGATGGTATATTATACCTTCCCATCCTATATTGATGCTATAATTTAATGTGAAGGTAGAACAGTCTACATTATGCAAAGGCACTGAAGATACATGAAAAAAGCAAGAAAGCCAAGCTAATTAGGGAAAGGCAAAGCAGCATCTGATGATCCTTTAACATTTTCAGGGGTCACACATCCCTTTGAGAATATCGTAAAAGCTCCAAATCTTCTCCTCAGAAAAATGATTCACCAAATATGATAACACCAAAAAATTTGTTTAAAATTTCAGGAGCCACGACAGCCCTAATTAAGGACTGGGATCCTGAACCAAAAACCTTTGGTCATGTTAGATAGATAGTAGATATAATTATAAATAATAAAGTTTAAGTGTGGCTTTTAAAACTTTATCCCATCGATTTTAGCTATCTTGCCCTAAGGTTTAAAATTAACCACTCATATAATTTTTTAGAGAAATAACTTTAATTAGGGCCAATAAAGACTGCTTTACTATAGTTATACTATAAAAAATACTTACCAACTTTTGCAAAGGCCTCTTTGAGTTCGTCAAGCTCATCTTTGGAAATCTGAGTGGTAGCCATCTCATCTATTTAAAGAAGTCCTAAAGAGAAACACAAAAGGTTTCAGACTTTAAAAACTTTGTGATAAATATATTATAAGTACTCTTGTGAAATTCTCATCTTTGCAATAATTTAAACAGAAAACCAATACCATCTGAATAGATTCCCATATTAGTAGCTGTAGCCAAGCTAAAGCAAACAAATAAATGAGAAGTTGATCATTTACCAAAAGTTACTAAAAAAATATTTCCAAAACTAAAAGTCAAAATTACATGACCAAAGATTCATGGAAAATAGAACTTTTCCAATGATCCATTTATTTTTTAATTTATTTTACTGTTTCTTTCCATTTTCCAGCTTTATTGAGATATAATTGGCATATAATGTGTAAATTTAAGGTGTAGAACTTGGTAATTTGATATATGCATACATTGTGCAATGATTAGCACAGTAGGGTTAATTAGCATGTCCTTCACCTTATAGTTACCATTTTTCCATCAAGCTGCTTTAACATTGATGTTTAAATAGCACAAATTACATTTGGCCTTGATATAGAAATACACATGTGCTAATAAACAAATCTTTATGCACATATCATTTGAGTTTACCCACTTTCTGATTTGGCTAATAATTTTACATATTTCACCAATAGAGCAGGGGTTGGCAAACTCTGGCCTTTGGGCCAAATCTGGGCTGAGTATAGATAAACAAACATTTGCAGTCAATTTTGATGATAAGGCCCATTAACTTTGAACCCCAGTTAAGTGAAATGTTATCTCCCACAAATTCCATTCTTTTCATCAGTAGACCTGAATTACTTTAAAAAATGTACTCGATTATTATATTTTAAATTTCACCAGTAAAATTTTGTGTAAACAATGTTATATCCTTGATATCAATAGTATAATATTCTTGATTTTGCCTCTTGGCTCACAATATTTATGATCTGAACCTTTGCAGAAAAATTACAATACATAAAGGGGGTGTGTACCACAAGGTTAATCCCCAAATACAAACCTATTAACAATTTTTAGAGACAAGGCAATGAAAACAATTGTGTGTTGCTTTTTTGCCTCTCTTTTTTTCCTCTTTAATCTTTTTAAGGACTTTTACTTTTTAGAACAGCTTTAGGTTCATAGCAAAATTGAACAAAGTAGAGTTCGGTTCTTATGTAGCTTTTTGCCCTCATACACAAGTCTCTTCCATTATCGACATCCTGCACCAGACTGGTACGTTTGTTACAACCTACATTAACACATTATAATCACCCAAAGTCCATAGTTTACATTAGGTTTACTCTTGATGTTGTACAGTCTATGGGTTTTGACAAACAATACCTAATAACATATATCCACCAGTAAAGTAGCAAAAGTTTCACTGCCCTAAATGTGTTGCCTTTTCAAAAAAGTTATTCAATGTTTTAAATTTCACAAACTCTATAGTACACAATACAAATTTGAGAACTTATATTTATCCATGTTAGACATTTTTATTGGAAGTTTAAAAACTACTCACAATCCATCTTTTTTACATTAAAGCCTGATACTCAGTAGAGAGAGGCTCTCAAGAGAGAGCTGGGCCGCATCTGTCTTTTTCACAGCCACAGTTGTCATTTCTGGAATTCATCACAGTCTCAGACACATGGTAAGGCACCAATAAAATAGCACTGTAATAAATTCATCCATTCAGCAACTATGTACCAGGCGCTACATTAGATAACTTCATAGTCATGTTCATTCCCTGAACCCTCACAACAACCTTATGAGGTGAATATACTTACTGCCTTTTTTCTTATTATATAACTTAGGCTCGGAGGGACCACAGAACTGGAATTCAAAGACAGGTTTCTTAAATTCTTGGGGAATTTTAAAATGACCATATTATACTATTAGCTCAGTTTCCACCATAATGCAATACACAGTTATAATGACCAATTAAAAGAATTAATTAAAAACAGACTTTTAAAGAACCTAAAATAGAACTTGCCTGTTCACAAACTTTCCTTACCTGTGATGTCAAGATGTCACAACTTCCCAGTAGATAAGTTGGGTAAAAACACTTTTCTGAGTGGTCTCAGGATCTATAAGGTAAAGAAAGATCTTCACTTAGCTCTGAAGTCAGGTATTTTATAGATTAAGCATAAAAAGCAAATTTTTCTTAAGTTAAGCTGCAACCCAATGATAATGCTTTTAAAAAGTATTCTATACTTTATTAATATGAGGTTCAACACTTGTGATTACAAAAATACTATGGAGGATTTATTCCAACTTTATGCGTATTTTAGTAAGCATGCTTTCAATACAGAATTATTACCCATCTCCATGGATTATAGCATACAGAACAAGGGCACAGAAAGTCTGAAAGTGAGCCTGCCTCTGAAAATCCAAAACATGTGGCCTCTCCTTTATCTCTAAAAGTCCTTTCCAGTTTGGGTAGTTTGAGAGTCAGGAATAATCTAAAGTATGTGAGTTTTTTTTTTTAAAAAAAAAGACTTCTGATTTTATTTTCATACTACCACATCACTTCCACGCAGAAGAAAATTGACAAAGACGGTTCTGGACATAACCCCGCCTGCCCCACCCTTCATTCCTGCTGACCAGTGGCTTCTGACTAAATCCTTCCACTTCTCCCCTTTGCAGTCAGCAGGGCTGAACAGGCCAGAAGTCTCTTTCCCTCTTCATGCCCCTCCAGCACACACAGACCTCTATCCTCACACAATTTTTGCCAATATTTTAGGCATCTGTTAGCTGCCTAGTTCCTACCCTCAAGGTATTTACAATCTAGGGAAGTCAAACATATAAACAACTACAGTTCAACACAAAATGAATTAGTGGCGGCAATAAAAGATACAGAAAGTGCCCTGGCAGGGTAGCTCCGTTGGTTTGACAGGCAAGGTTGCGGTTTGACCGGTGGCCTGTCATGGCACATACACTAATCAACCAATGAGTGAGTGTCTGGATGGGTGGAACGACAAATTGATGTGGATGTCTATCTCTCTGTCTGTCTGTCTCTCCCTCCTCCCTCCCCTTCCCCGCCCCCCCCTCAAAATCAAATAAATTTTTAAAAAGACCTATTCTGTCAAAAAAAACACAAAAAGATACAGAAGGAAAGAGGCTCTGGAAATTGTAAAGGTTAATTCCTTCTCACATAGGCCAGGAAAACAGTACTTTTGTTCCCCTTTACACAGGTAGGAAATACTAAGATCTCATGGAAATGATTTGAAGGCACCCATATGCTTAAAAATGTATTAATACAACACAGCATTAAAAACCCCAAACTATACGTGCAAGTTTTCTAATTTCTCAGTCCTGTGTAATTGCCTCAATGAAAGCTTAAAGTGATTTCTTTACACCTGTCTCTCAGACTTTTCATCCACAGGAGACATTAAGAGGCATACTGGAATAAGAATAAAAAGGAGAACTGGAACTGTATATACCCAGAACATTTCCAGGCAAGTTTGGTCCAGAATAACATAATAGTTTAAGTTAGGAGACTTTCATTTAAATATATCCAAGTGTATTTATTTATAATTATTTGAAAGTAAATAACTAAATGCTACTCTGAAGTATGTGAGCTAAAACTAGAAAATACAAATGAAAGAAAATGGGGAATAAATGAATGGCTAAGTAATTGTGAGCAGTTACATAAACACAGTACAGGTAAAAAGTAGGTTTACCATTGTATGTGAAACCGAGTTTATTCTTGTATTACTATTGTGTTATTTTCCATACGAACAACGGTAAATGTATTTTTGCCCCACTCTGTTTAAGGCATAAGTTCTACTAAGAACCTTTTAAATGGGATTTATGAAAAGTTATCTCATTTGCCCTATAATTATTGACTACAGAGAATAATAGATCCTCTTCATATATAAAAATTATAAGCCTTTAGTCAAAGTAATTTAAGGAGGATGGGTCTAAAGAAAACCTGTCAGCTACTTTTTACCCAGGAATCATTTGGTTCCTTCATTAGGCGTTTCTAAATATAACTTCAAGAGAGGCCAGGAGATAGTAAAAAGGAAACAAATTTTACTCTAAATATTTCAGGACCACTTTTAAAAATAGCTAACAGCTTGTCAATATTGTCCATTCCTCACAATTTGCACATTTTTCATAAGTAATGAAAAATAAAAAGTGAAGAGGTAAAAAGTATATATTACTTGCTAAATAAAAAAGTTCAACCTCAAATTCACAGTATGTGACTTACAGGCAAAAAGAAAATGACTTTCCCCACAAAAGTGAACTTTATTTACATGGAGAGAGAGACACACATAGAGACAGAGCTACTGTTTTTTTAAAATAAATAAATAAATATATTTTCCTTCCATTTAAACTTACCAAATGAAATACTAATCAACAGTAAAATCTCCCAGGCTCTCCGAATTTTTCTCAATTCTCTCATCTGCAAAGTACTTTGATGGGTCTCTAGCTCCTAAGCCTGCCTCCTCTATAAAGGGAAAAAGCAAACCCTCTCTCTCCCTAAACATCTGAGGCACAGGAAAAGAGATTTTCAAATAAGGCAATAAAACAAAAGCAAACAAAACCTGTTTTTGTTTTTTTCATAAAAGGATATGGTGTACAACAGGGTTTGATTTTAGGGCGTTACCCATAGAGGAATCTTATGCCTATGAAGTCATCCCTAATTACGGAGTTTGACTAACAATACGGCAATTATGAAACCACTCCACTGGCTCATTTAACTACACTTAACCCTGAACACAAATCTTTGTTGAGAAAGGTGTACCTGCAAATAAATACCTGAAACTATTACTCAAATTCTGAAAGGTATTTGCTGGGGATGAGGAGGGGGTGCCTGTTTTCCCCTAAGGTGTTTCACTTTAGGAATGCAGCTGACTGAGAAATCTATTTACTAGTCTGTGTCATTCACTACCACGTGGGCCAGGAGGCTGGGCACACATGTTGAAAAACTCAACCCTGGATAATTAAGAGTTGATCATGAACTTTATTTTTTTTCCCTTGAAACTGAAAGGCACCTAAAAGAAAATAGCAGGGGATAGATTCACCATAGACTATCCCAACCACTGGTATGCCAGGTAAATAGAATTGGGAAAGCAAGGCTGATTCCTTAAATCAGAGATCTGGCAACACATACTAGTACTTACACTAGTATCATGAAGAGAGCAACAGAGTGAATAAAACATGGAAGAATACAGTATTTTACTATAAATGAAAAGAAAAACCACCACAGTCACTGCTATGTGAACATTCTACAAAAAAGGTATGTATGTATCCCCTTTCTCCATCCAAAAAAGGCAGAGCTTTAGAACACCCACACTTCACATACCTACCTATACCAACAGAAACTGCCACCCTGCCTCCTCCCTAGTTAGGCAAGTCAACAGCACTAGTCTCCATGTCAGATGGGCGTATAACATCCCGAGCTACAGCTCACCTACTCTTACTATGATTACTCAAGCTCCAGTTCCGTGTTTCCAAATGACTTTAGATTTCAACTTGAATGTCTACCATATTCACCCACTTATTTATTTACTAGAGGCCCGGTGCCTGAGATTTGTGCACGGGGGCGGGGGGTGGGGGTCCTCTCAGCCCGGCCTGCACCCTCTCGCAGTCCAGGACCCCTTAGTGGATGTCTGCCTGCCGACTTAGGCCTGCTCCCCCCACTCCCCTGGGAATTGGGCCTACGCCGGCAGGCAGACATCCCTCTTGCAGTCTGGGGCTCTCACAGTCCAGGACCCCTAGCTCTTACTGCCTGCCTACAGCAGAGCGGGGAGAGGCTCCTGCCACCCCTGCTGCGCTTGCCAGCTGTGAGCCTGGCTTCTGGCTGAGTGGCACTCCCCCTGTGGAAGTGCACTGACCACCAAGGGGCAGCTCCTGTGTTGAGCGTCTGCCCCCTGGTCGTCAGTGTGCATCATAGTGACCAGTCACTCCGCTGTTCGATCGATTTGCATATTACGCTTTTATTATATAGGATAGTCAAGCCGTAATTGAAGGCTTGGTAGGTGCCTGGCAGTGTTGGGTGCTGCAGATATAGAGAACGAGGATCCAAAGCCCTTCTCTTGGGGAGCTGTCTAGTGGAGAAAACAGATGGAAAAACAAAGACATAATATTAGTGCTATCATGCTATTACAGTCATATTTACAGAGTGGTGGGCGTCAGGAAAGGTTTTCCAGAGCAAGTAACTTTTGAATTTTATCTTAGGACATAAGTAGGAATACCTGAGACAGATATCACTGGTAAAGACATTCTAGGCACAGAGACAAAGAGGAGATGCCATTCTGGAGCTGGAGAAAGGCAGTGTGGTTGGAGCACTGTATCTAGGGTTTGTGACAGACACAACTGGAGCAGAAAGTCAGGTCCAACTTAGAAGGGCTACAGTAAAAAACTGGACTTGACCCTCTGGCCAAAGGAGAAGGAAGCTCAGTGAGGAGGATTCCAGCCAGGAAAGTCTGAATGTCCACAATTGAACTTATTGCTACATTATTTCCCCACTTTCAACAATCTCTCCTGCTAAACCAGGTCTCCTTTTCAACTTACCCACTTTCCTCTGTCTCCAGGTCTACAAATTTGGGACTAAAATTTGGCTATAAGAAACAAGAGGAAGGGGTGAAATAAATCACTAAGCATTCTGGATTCTTCCATCATACAATTTTATCATCTCATGTCTGGCCTACGCCAAAAGCCTTTTTAGCTAATGTATATAGTCTTGTCTCCCTCCAATGTAATCTTGACACTGCTAACTTTCTGAAGAGCAGATCTATGATATATTTCATACCAAAAAGCCCCAACTTTAAAGCACAACATTCAAGGCCCTAAACTTTCTATATTGATACCTGCCAAGCTTCCCAATGTTATTTCCCATTATATGCACTGCACTCTTGAATCACACTCTATAAAGATACCCCATTCCCCAAGCAGACCATGTATTTCCTCACCTTCAGGCCTTCTCTGTGGAATGCTCTTCACCAATCTCCTATCTATTCTTCAAGAGCATCTTTAAGGAAGTCTCTTCAGACTGCCCCATTTGAGACAAAAATTCTCTCTCCCAATACTCTCACAGAATTGTGTGTTTTCTTCTATTATAGCCAGTGCTGGATTCTTTCAGAGAGCTCTAATTTTAAATATCATTTTACTCTCAGACCATATGTACCAATTTTTGAATGGGAAAATATAGTCACCACAATGATAGCATTTAATACTATTATGCAAAGTTCTTTGATAAATGATACTATATCCCATTCATCCTCATATTCCCAGCCCCTATCACAGTGTCTCCAGAGTAGGTAATAATAATAATTAAGACACTATAATAACATATCATTGTAAGTTTATATTATAGCAGCTAACATTTATGAAGGGCTTATTATTTGCATGGACTGTACTAAATGCTTTATATACATTATCCAAGTTATTTCTCAGAAAACCTCTATGAACCAGGTGATATTGTTATTCCCCTTTTCCAGCAGAGCAAACTGGCTTAGAGAATTTGAATAACTTGCATAAAGAAAGTCACATAGAGAGGCAGAGCTAGGTCTCAAACCCAGGTCTGCCTGACACCAAAGTCAGTATTCTCAACCATTAATACTATATAGCCTCCTCAACAAAGACTTACTGAATGAACATTATTTCACCAACAAGACTATAAACTTTATTAGAGATACAAGTGTACTCATCCCTGTATTCACCAGAGCACTTGGTGTAATGTATGGATTCAATGCATTCTCAATAAATATCATTTGAATTAAAAATAACCCACAACTAGTGCCTACAACCATTTTGATCATGTCAGTAACCCATTTTAGGAAGCTTTAATTGCTTCTGTCTAAACAGATCATCTAATCTCTGCCTGATGATATTCCAAGGTCCTCTAGAATGGTCCTACTGATCACATCTAACCCATTTTACCTTTCAACAACACTCAGTACCTTTTATTTCATCCTGCCCCTCCTTTCCCTCTCTCCTAGTAAGAACCCCCTCTCTGCATATCTGCCTCTCACATTTATAATGCTCTCCCCTTTCTTTTTCTTCTCTCCCGATCCAAATTCTACTCAAACTTCAAGGTTCAGCAGAAGCCTCATCCTCTTCCAAATCATGTTTCCCAATGATTCCAGCTCTGCTCTTTTTCTTCAACTCCCACAGCATTTAAAATCTCGCCACAAAATTTAGCAATTTAATTATAGACTTCTGCCTCTAGTTATATAAGTGGATGTGAGGACAGTGGGGCTGGGACATCCACCATCCTATCTGATTCTGTTCACCTGCCTCCTCCACACAGATCCTCAGCCTTGGTCGAAGAAAATAATCTTCCCTAGGAAAAGAGAGGTTATTCTATTATGAATAGCTCCCAAATATTTGTCTAACCACTTGATCTGCAAGTCTTATTTCAAGGTTGTTTCCCAACAACAGAGTCTAAACTTCATCTTCCTCTCTTGTACACACACAATAACCCATTGCTGGATGCTGGGTACAGAGGCATGGCTCAAAAAATATTCCAACTGCCTGCCAAGCTTCGAGGGCTGAATAATTTCCAGCATGCCCAATATCCAATGATTATTAAAATTGTATTAGGGACGAAACAAGAGCCTAGGGCAGTTAAGGGATTTTGCCCAGGATGGAGCTGTGCAGCAAATGTAAAATCAAAAGTGTATGTGTGAAGAAGGTAATTAACTACTCTTACCATAAAAACATAAACAAAAACGCCACATACCCACTGCTTTGTGGAAAGAAGGCCCATGCCTATTATAGCCTATTAAAGATAATTTAAAAACTCCTAACAAACATGACCATGATATTCAGAAGTACGAATGGTTGCCAGGAAATGTAGATAGTGATCCCTCCCTAGCTAATACTGAATTGTTTTCATTAAAGGATAAGGGATTCACTTAATACTTGAACTGAAATCACCAAAACTATAATTGTGCAAAGCATACAGGATATAGGCAATGGGTTTAGTAAAGAGTATATACAAGGTGGGGCAAAAGTAGGTTAACAGTTGGAGTACACAAAACAATTTATTTTTGTGTTTTTATTTATTAATTGTTGCAGTATTTTTCATATGAACTGTAAACCTACTTTTGCCCCACCCTGTGTACAGTCTAAAAGTCCTTTCTTCAAAAACAGTGGTGTTAAATGGGTACTGACAATAAAACAGGCCATACTAAAAATAAAAAATAAGGGCACAGATGCTTAATTTCTCTTGTGGCACATTTATTCCTACATATGACGTGCTCGTGCTCCACTATCCTTAATATTGCTTAATTTCAGCCTCTTAAATGTTAAGTGCTGTGAATAGCCACTCCCACTGTATCAGTGCTAATAACTTAGTGTACTGTAAACATAACCAAACACTCAAGTATCTATGTGATTTACCTTTTATTTTAGGATTTCTTTTTCATGTATAAGCCATCGCTATGGTACCCAAACCTTTTTAGTGATTAGTTCGTAACCAACTGATTTTTCCCAAGGAGCATGTGGTCTGAAGTTTTGTTTGTTTCCGTCTAGAAAACTTTAATAGACTTTTGGAAAAGGAGTAACTGCAACAGCTTAAGAGGTTATATGTCTCTTTCTCAATTTAATGATTTGTTACTCTTCAAGTCAAAACAAATGAGTCAGACTCTAAATGTCTTCACACGTGTGTGATGGGTTCCTAGTTCTGAAAGTTTAGGAAAGGTTCAAGCAGAAGGAAGAAGTGGTAAAGGATTTTACTGTTCATTATTCTAGCACCTCAGCATTATTAAAAATTGCTTATTGTTATCAACGTGATAAGCAAACTTCTATGAAAGCAATATTCAACATGTACAGCTCACTTTCCTCAGCAAGGTTGCTTTTCAAGCCTAGATCTGGTAGTTCTACTTGACATTTCAGCTGAAAATTGGTAAAAGTATATACAGGGGACACTGCTACATAATCTTACATAAAACTAGCAGTATTTTCCCATGAGGCATTGTTATATATGCTGTTAGGCTATTCGTGACTAAAGATTAAAGCAACTGGCTGATGGAACATAAGTCTGGATATATTTAGCAACTATGTTTCTACAACTCATTTAGATGAAAATAACACACACACACACACACACACAAACCTAACATTTTAGGTTAATATAGAATACCATTTGAGAGACATTTGTGAAGTGACCTAAAATACTTTAGCTACTATTTCTGTGATAAAATATGTTTCAAATTCCAAATCAATAGAGAAACAAACTTGGGAAGGCTCCATCAGTGACTAAAGGCTGACTTTACCCTTTATCCAACCACAAGTAGCAGCCTACCTATAACTGCAATTTTTGCCCTGGGTTGATCCAAGAACTTGAAGGAGAATTAAACATTAGCTTATTATTTAATATGAAGGAGAGATTGTTATCTCCTGCATGTATGCCGCTCCGACAACCCCTAAGGATGCTTGAGAAGTATGAAGGGTTATTAAGAAGGGCTAGGGAGCCCTGCCGCGTGGCTCAGCGGTTGAGCGTCTTCCTATGAACCAGGAGGTCACAGTTCGATTCTTGGTCAGGGCACTTGCCCCGGTTGTGGGCTCAATCCCCAGTGTGGGGCGTGCAGGAGGCAACCGATTGATGATTCTCTCTCATCATTGATGTTTCTATTTCTCTCTCCCTCTCCCTCTCTCTGAAATCAAAATACATTAAAAAAAAAAAAGAAGGGCAGGGGAGCAGAGATGGCTGTTATTTGCAAAGTCATGCGTGGGGGAGTGTATAGAGAATATCTACAACTAAGCAACCTAAAAAAAAGGTGTAAGCTCCTTGAAAGCAGTGTTGGTACCTTGACTTTGCATCTTGGCTCACAATAAGCACCTACGAAATGTTTGTTGAATAAACTCTGATAGAGGCAATAAGAAAAGTGAGCGCAACTTAAACATTACGCAGGCGAAATAGCTGTCCATATGGTTTTAAAAATGCATACTCTATTAGAGAAAGCTGTGAACAAAATAGTCAAGGCATAATAATGTTCCCACATTTTCCCCGTGCAATTGGCCTGTTAGTATGTTTTAACTATCTACTCTTGATTAATACTTCAAGCGACTGCAAAACTCTTCAAGATGTCTGCAACCTGTCCTTAAAATTTAGCTGCAAGTCAAACAGAAAGAATTTTTTCAGAAACAGTTTTTACTTGCAACAATTCTGGTAATCCAGAAGCGCATTTCACCGTTACAATACACATCATGTACAAATTATGTTTTGACAAGCCTGGAATTTATAGACAAAAGTAACATTTAGAAATACATGTAAATTGTCCCAAACTAAAGCTATACTTAAATTTTATATTATGAAAATTTTCAATATATACCAAGGTAAGAGAAAATAATTAAACAAACACCCATAAACCCATCATCCAAAGTCTACATTTATCAGGAATTTCCCACAACTGCTTTTCTATACTCCCTTCCTGTCCCTTGTCTTCTTTTACCCCCTTCCCTTCCTCCCTATTCCCTATCCTGAATAATTTTAAAGCAAACCCCAGACATCTCAGTATTTCATTTTCTAGAAATGCTTCTATTTTATTCTAAAATCTATCATAAGCTAGATTCTAACTGATTTTTTTTTCAAGCACCGATACCTATGAGTCACTTAAATCCCAAAAGGCACCCAAGCCTGTGTCATTTCCTGGAGGAATATCCAATACCCATTTTAAGTAAAGTTTCCTTTCAGATTTTGTACTTTATATATATATAAAAAGATATGATCTTAAAGCAATGGCTATCTAAAAATAAGTTAGTAACTTTTCCAATAAAAGAAACATTCAACTCAATTTAGTCAGATTGAAGACATTCTTTAAATTCTTGCCAGACAAGAATTTTGTAGATATTTAATGTACATCTTAATGACATCATAAAAGCCCCTTTGCTTGTGATGAAGAATACTATATCAAACCCAAAGATAATAAATACTACTACTCCTTCCCGCATCTTTACAAATCTAAGGTGTATTAATTGCTTGGCTTGAAATAGTGCACTCTTCTTTTAACAAGGTCTAATCCTTTCCATAGTTCCTAAATAAATCTTGACACTTTCCAAAAATATCCAAACGTATCTGCTGCTGATGAAATTAATTAATCTTCACACCTGAGGGGTATTTCCATTCTCCTTTCCTTAGAAAATTAACAACGAAGCGAAGGGCAACACACACACACACACACACACACACACACACACACACACACACACACACACACCCCACAAGGCAGGATCAGACTAGTTAACATGCTCAAACCAAATATTATGATGTAGAACTCAGAAATCTCTAGAGATAGAATTTCAGCTTAGACTTTGACGTAAGTTGAGAGCTTATCTATTAGTCACTGAAAGTACCTTCTGCAGTGCTACGTACGCTGCTTATATGGTTCTCAAATATAGCACTTGTTAATTGAAAACTAGATTATTTTATGTCATATTCCACTTTTTACTTCATACAGGTATACTAATACAACCACTCTGAGACATTACCCTTAACTCAGACTCAGGATTTATATAACTAGCTATATTGAAATAAGGAGAAATAAAACTTACAGGATCACCATGTAATGGAAAACCCTGGTGATTCTGTGAACATCAAAATCACTTATCACTACTATGTTATAAAATAACACCACAAAAATGTCACCACCAAAGGTTTTCATTTTTTGGTAAAGTATAAACAAACATTAGGACAACTGTTTGTCAGCAGTCATTTTGTAAGAGTTGATAGAATACCAGTCTAATCAGGACATGTTGTCATGACAGCTACCTCATCTTCTATTGCATAGAATACAGAAAAACCATTTAACAGGGACCAATGACATTTAAAATCCCCCCCCCCCCCCCAATACAGAGTAATAGTTTCTGTCACTTAAACCTTTTGGTCATTTAACTTGATAGATATGGCTATATGATTAGAATATCAAAACCAAGTTTTAAAAAGTACTAAGTTGCTAAAATGGTCCCCCAAATAAAGCAAAGACAACATATAGAGAACAGGTTAGATTCTAAACTTCAAAAATTTCTCTTACATTTGATTCAACTTGAATAAATAAGATTCAGAAAATGTCTCCAAATGTTTAACTACCAAAACACATAAGAAGAATTTTTCAAACTTTGTGAAGTAAATTTCTGCTTACATATTCAGTAATCTAAAAGTTAGAGCCCAAAGAAGTAATATTAAAATAGTTACCCTTCTGGGAGGACGAGAGCAAACCTGTTTCTTTCTCGCAGCACTAATAGAAGGAACCTCCCACGCTCAGAACGCCAATCTGGAAACCCAACATTCTTTTTACAATTGCAAGTCATAACACTTCCTGCTTGGAAAAGAGAACACCCTGACAAAAGAATGATATAATACTTACGAATCCCCTTCCTGTCGGCCTCACAGTATTTTTTGCCAAGTATTAATGAAGTCTAACTTCACAGCATTTAGAGAAACGCTAATTTTTTCAATCCAGCACCACTGAAATCATGCGAGGACACCAGGGAATTTAAAGTTGGTTCAGGTCAAATAGCTACAACCCACATACCTATTTAGAGTCTGAACGTTAGCCAAGTGACCTGCTTATTTTAGAAGACATGGAAGGAACCAGCTTCTCCCCAGTGCCCAAGTCACTACACCTTAGTAAAGTACATTACTTAGAAAGGCAAACGAACTCTCTCAGACCACTTATGTTCTCTATTATTCATTTTGATCCAGACTTATTCCTATCTTCATGCAACATTTACCTTCCATGAGCTAGGTGTGGTAGCATTTATTGTGAGTATCTACTACACCTGTTTTTTGTTGAAATGTAAGCTGTTAAGTTTAGGAACCCTATTTTCTTTCTTTTTTCAAATATATTTTTATTGATTTCAGAGAGGAAGGGAGAGGGAGAGAGAGAGAGAAACATTGATGGTAAGAGGGAATCATTGATCGGCTGCCTCCTGCACACCGCCCACTGGGGATTGAGTCTGTAAGTCGAGCATGTGCCCTGATGGGGAATCAACTGTGACCCCCTGCTTCAGAGGTCCACGCTCAGCCACTGAGCCACACTGGCTGGGCAGGAACTCTATTTTCTACCAGCATCGCTTATAGGAACTAAGTTCTAGAGCCAGATTGGGTTCAAGTCCTGGTTCCACAATTTTCTAGCCGGGCATGAAAAAATGAGCCAAGTTGCTTAAGCTCTTGTGCCTGTTTTCTCATCCAGGAATTACAATAACTACTTCACATAACAGCAACTACTTTGTACATTGTTGCGATGCTTAAGTGATTTAACATTTAGATCATAGCCTGCCACACGGTAAGCATTTGATATATGATCACTGCTATTCTTTTTAAAAATATATTTTATTGATTTTTTTTACAGAGAGGAAGGGAGAGGGATAGAAAGTTAGAAACATCGATGAGAGAGAAACATCAATCAGCTGCCTCCAGCACACCCCCTACTGGGGATGTGCCCGCAACCAAGGTACGTACATGCCCTTGACCGGAATCGAACCTGAGACCCTTGAGTCCACAAGTTGACGCTCTATCCACTGAGCCAAACCAGTCAGGGCTGATCACTGCTATTCTTATTGAAATTTGCTTTTTGAACGTATCTAATCAGTTAATTGCGAAATTAAGCAACTGGTTTGTGGGGAGTGCCCTTACTGGAGAGAACAGAAAATCAACAGGAGTGATGTACGAGGCTCAGGAGACCATGTCTACTGCTGAACATCATTCGAAAGGAAATGTAGCGCAATGGGAGAGTCAGGGTCCTTGGACTCTGACAAATTTGAAGTCTGTGTGATCCCGAACAAATTATTTAGCGTCTCTGAGTCCCATGTTCATATCCATAAACATGGAGGCAATTCACAGGGTTGCTCTGATGATTAGATGAGACGATACAAGTATATAAGAGCATCTGGCTCCAGCACGGTGCTCAGTAAGTGGCAGCCATGATTATAATCTACTTGGATAGAGCACTCGTAATATCATCTGCTCTGTCTTCCTAATAGGAATGAAAGGGAGATAATAGCTACTCCAGTCCTTTATAAATAATATAAAATAAACACAGGGAAGCATTTTATGATAATATATTGAATTTCCAGAATAGGGAGGCAACTCACACTGCACTCGCTTGTAAAAAGGCTCGAGACAGTCCAGGTCAGGAGGCAGTGTTCTCCGGCCCTCATCACTAACCGCCATTAGCAGACACTGGGGCTACATTTTATCTCCTTAATAGGAGCACTTTAATTTATTTCAACAATCACAAAAACCCCATAAAATATTAAAAGGCAACACAATGCAGAACGGAAGGAATACAGCGGCAGAAGCCAGACGATGTGTTTTTTCCATGTTGTTGTTGCTGACTCACTCACTGTGTGAAGCCCCCCTCTTTCCCAAGTCCCAGTTTCACCATTTGTAAAACAAGCCTAGCACTGACTGAGGCCTGTCAGGGGATATAGGAGACAGTAAGTGACTCCCAAGCACTTTGAGCTACCTGGAAGGATGTATATGTATGCACCATCACATATTTTCCAGAGAAAACTGGGGCACAGGCAACTGCCTCAGGTAAGAAGACGGTATCAGCGTTGGACCAGAGATGTGGGGTTTTTCCCAGCCTTACTTTTTCTTCAGCCACACTTGTCACTTCAAACCACTTAGATGGGTCTGTCCCAAGTGCTATTAACTTCTTCAATGATAAGGCTACCTAGAAATGGCTTCCTTGACTTTCCCTTTCCGGGTCATCTGGAATGTATAGGCTTTCTAGCTTTTTGTAATCTTTGATCACAGTGAAATCTGTCAACACCAAGTCACTGATTTTAAAATCTGTTTACCGTAACAAGAGATTTCATTTAAACTACAAAATATTGTGGTCAGAGTTATAGGAATGGCTACTCCCTTCACAAATGCATAGCTTCTAATTATTAACCACTACAACATTTCCTAAAAGACTGTTCTATCACATCAGTAGTTCAACCAGTTTCCATCTGTGTCCCATTTTGTAACCTTCTAAATGTTTCACTCATCATCTGAGGTACGTGAGGTGTGAGGGGTCGGGGGGTAGTATTTGTGTATGTGCATGTATGTGACTCTGTGTATGCACAGAATTCCTATTTTTACTATGGGTAATGAAAACTGGTTTGGGAATAGAAGATGGTGGTGAGGGTTGTGTGATACATTTCAATTTTTATTGAAATAAAATTGAAACAACAGGCCACAAAATGAAAACAACTTTTACACTGCACTTCAAATTCATCATCATGAATGCTGAGGAATGCCAATGGAAGCAAACCCATGTTTTATCTGTACACCTCTCTCTCTCTCTCTCTCTCTCTCTCTCTCTCTCTCTCTCTCTCTCTCTCTCTCTCTCTCTCTCTCCCCTCACACACACATGCACCTGTGAACACACACTCCCCTCAGGGTGGGGCAGAAGGAGAGAGGCACACCCTGTGCTGCATGAGTTTCATAGACACATAAGTGTAATATACAGTTAGAACACAAGATCTAGATATAGTATTCTTAATGACTCTTCCAACTTTCATTCAAACGTCATGCTCCCCACCACACCCAGTACCGGGTATAGTCTTTCCATGTGTGACATGTATAGTGGAGGCCTCGCCCACGTGCTTAATGACACACCTCAACAACACTGATCTATTGTCCTTTAATGAAACAGGATTTTACCCATCTTCATGATTTATAAAGCAAACAAATAGCTAACACCCACAGTGAGTAAAGCACTGAAGCAAAGTGTTCTAACATACAACAGGTACTGAATTAACATGCAGAAAATCACTATTGGAATTTTGGACTATCCTGGAAAGTTTAGGAAATTTATAGCAGGAATGGTATTGGAAACACAGACTCTGTTGCATGGATGCGGCAGTTTTAACAATCAAGTAGATCTCGTTTATGTAATTTTTTTCCATTTTTGAGGGGGAGACAAGCCAAAAGCTATACTAATTTCAATATTCCAAGGGATGGCTCCCTAGTAAGTCTCTATTAGCTCTGTATTTGTGTAATAAGTAATCAAATCTGTCAAAATTTTAGAATAGAATGCCTTATTATATATTAAATTATACCTTGTCCTAATCATTAAAACAAAAGACTGAAATAGATGGTAAGCTGAAGTAAGAGTTCTTCAAAAATTATCAACTGAACTATATATGCGGCAAGAAACTTAGCTTAAAAGCCATCTGTAGTGACTATAGCTGACAATACTAAATTGTGTATTTGAAAGTTGCTCAGAGAATACATCTTAAAATGTCTCATCACAAGGAAAAAAATTGTAACTGCATGAGGTGGTGGATGTTAACTACATTTATTTGTGGCAATCACTTAACAATATATAAAAACTAGTGGCCGGTGCATGAAATTTGTGCAGGGGTAGGAGTGGTGTCCCTCAGCCCAGCCTGCACCCTCTCCAATCTGGGACCCCTCAAAGGATGTCCTACTGCCAGTTTATAGGGATCGGGCCTAAACCGGCTGTCGGACATCCCTCTCACAATCTGGGACTGCTAGCTCCTAACCCAGGGGTGGGCAAACTTTTTGACTTGAGGGCCACAATGGGTTCTTAAACTGGACTGGAGGGCCGGAACAAAAGCATGGATGGAGTGTTTGTGTGAACTAATATAAATTCAAAGTAAACATCCTATCTAATAAAAGAGAAACATGGTAATAAGCGTACGACCGCTACCCTTCCCATTGGCTAATCAGGGCGATATGCAAATTAACTGCCAGCCAAGATGGAGGCCAGCAGCCAGGCAGCTTAAAGCGAACATGAGGCTTGCTTGCTTCAGTGACAGAGGACTCCAACGCTCTGCGCCTGCCGCTGCCGGCCTCTGAGCTGCAACTGTAAGCAACTATGTTACAAATACAGAAGCTAAACAAAACCCCAGAAACCAGCTTTAGTCCCGGGCTTCAGCCAGCAGAATTGCAACATTGTAAGCAAAGGCCAGAAACCTACTTTCAGCAGTGGAGGCCTAAGAGCTGGAGCCAAGCCTCAAAGCTAACACTGGCCCAGAATAAAAAAAAAGAAAAGAAAAAAAGGAGCGGTTGGGAGCTTCAGTCACCCCCAGCCTGAAAACAGCCCTCAGCCCCTCACCCAGACTGGCCAGGCACCCCAGTGGGGACCCCCACCCTGATCCAGGACACCCTTCAGGGCAAACCAGCCGGCACCCACCCGTGCACCAGGCCTCTACCCTATATAGTAAAAGGGTAATATGCCTCCCAGCACCGGGATCAGCGGAGCCACGAGGCCTCCCGGCACCAGGATCAGCATGACAGGGGGCAGCGCCCAAACCCCCTGATGGCCCTGCGGCTCTGTGTGTGACAGGGGGCGGGGCCACAACCTCCCTATCCGCCCTGTTCTGTTCGTGACAGGGGAAGGCGCCCCAACCCCCTGATCAGCCCTGCTCTGTGCCTGATAGGGGGGAGCTCCCCAACCCCCTGATCGCCCTGTGGCTCTGTGTGTGACAGGGTGCGGTGCCCCAACACCCCCCCACCCCCCAACGGGCCCTGCTCTGTGTGTGATGGGGTAGAGCCATAACCTCCCCATCGGCCCTGCCCTGAGTGTGACAGGGGGCGGTGCCCCAACTGCCCTATCGGCCCTACTCTGTGAGTGACAGGGGGGAGCTCCCCAACCCCCTGATTGACCCTGCTCTGTGCGTGACAGGGAATGGAGCCCCAACCCCCCTGATGGGCCCTGCTCTGTGAGTGACAGGGGGGAGCTCACCAACCCCCTGATAGACCCTGCTCTGTGTGTGACAGGGTACAGAGCCCCAACCCCCCTGATTGGCCCTGCTCTGTGCGTGACGGGGTGGCGCCGAAACCTGCCCATCAACCCTGCCTTGAGTGTGACAGGGGGTGGTGCCCCAACCCTGCCTTGAGTGTGACAGGGGGTGGTCCCCCAACACCCCCCCCCCATCGGCCCTACCCTGAGCGTGACTGAGGGTGGCATCGCAACCTCTCGATCCGCCCTGTTCTGTGCATGACAGGGGCGGCGCCCCAACTCCCCAATCAGCCCTGCTCTGAGCCCGACCAGGGGCTGCACCTAGGGATTGGGCCTGCCCTCTGCCACCCGGGAGCAGGCCTAAGCCAGCAGGTCGTTATCTCCCAAGGGGTCCCAGACTGCGAGAGGGCACAGGCCGGGCTTAGGGACCCCCCCCCTTCCCCCCGAGTGCACAAATTTTTGTGCATCGGGCCTCTAGTCATTACATAAAAGGGTATGGTCTTTTTTTTTTTTTTTTTCGTTTTATTCATTTCAAACGGGCTGGATCCGGCCCGCGGGCCGTAGTTTGCCCACAGCTCTCCTAACCACTCACCTGCCTGCTTGCCTGCCTGCTTGCCCCTAACCACTCTGCCTGCCAGCCTGCTCTCCCCCACTGCCCCCTGCTGCCGGCATGCTCGGCCCTAACTGCCCCCCTGCTGGCCTGCTTACCCCCAATGGCCCCGTCCCCCATCAGCCTGATCATCCACAACTGCTGTCCCATCCTGGCCTGATCACCCACAACTGCCCTCCCCTCTTGGCCTCTAACCACCTCTACCTCGACCCTGCCACCATGGCTTTGTCCAGAAGAATGTCTGGAAGGTCTCCCAGTCTAATTAGCAAATTACCCTTTTATTTGTATAGATAGAGGCCTGGCGCATGGGTGGGGGCCGGCTGCTTTGCCCTGAAGGGTGTCCCGGATCAGGGTGGGGATCCCACTGGGTTATCTGGCCAGCCTGGGTGAGGGGCTGGCTGATGGCTATTTGCAGGCTGGTCAAGCCCCCCAGTGGGAACCCTCACCCCATGGTGGTGTGGCCAGCCTGGGTGAGGGGCTGAGGTCTGTTTTCAGGCTGGCCACGCTCCCTGGCAACCCAAGCTCCCAGCCTCTCCTTTTTTTCAGTGCCTCCTTGAGCAGAGGCCAGGGAGTGCTGAAAGCAGGTGTCTGGGATTTATTTATCTTCTATCATTGAAACTTTGTAGCCTTGAGCGGAGCCCAGGGCCAGCCTGGGCAGGTGGGAAGCTTGGCTTCCTCCATCGCCGGGGGCAACCCAAGCCTCCTGCTGGCTCCAGCTCCGTGGCTGCCACCATCTTAGTTGGGTTAATTTGCATACTCGCTCCTGATTGGCTGGTGGGTATAGCGTAGTGGCAGAGTGATGATTAATTTGCATGTTTCTCTTTTGTTAGTGTAGATATCAAATAATGTTGTATACCTTAAACTAATACAAGGTTACATGTCAATTATATCTCAATGAAACTGGGGAAAAGACATCTGTGTTCTGTTCATAGCTAATAAAATAATACAAAGGAATAACTTATATGCTCTATATCATTTTTTAAAAAGGACAGGAAAGGAAAGAAAATAGGAAAGGACAAAAAAGCAAAAATAAAACACCCTACTAACTTAGTACTTCCTAAACTTTTTGGCCTCAGGACCTGAAGACTCCAAATTTTTTTGATATGTGCGTTAGATCTATCGATGTAACATCATATTAGAAATTACAACTAGGAAATTGTAAAGCTATTTATTTTAAAACAAAAATAAACCCATTACATGTTAATATAAATAACATTTTAAAATAAAACATATAACTATATTTATAAAAATTTAGTGACAAGAGTATAATGTAGTATTGTTTATTTTTGCTGTTGCTTTACTGTTTAACTTAATACAATAACAGCTGGGTTTTAATATCTATTTCTGCATTCAATCTGCTACAATATATTGCTTGGTTCAAGTACATGAAGAAAATATGGTCTCCCACTAGTATGTTGTTGAAAAAGGAACTTTAAAAGCCTTTTCAGATAATTATGGGTTTCTTTTTAATACTATGCCAATACCCGAGAAGTGGAAGTTTATTTAATGTTAGTTACAATGTGGAACTGGATACCAAGTAATGAAATTTTCATTCTCTGTTACATAAAAATCCATTGGTCTACCTTGCACTCTAAAGGGACCTTTTCCTTCTGCTTGATTTTGTAACATCATGCACTGGGCATTTGGAACAATACTGTTTGACTAATGCAGATCTTCCAAATGTCATCACACTTCTTTTTACAGCATCGAATAAACTGCTTTCATTAAAAACTCCATGGATCTCATTGGAAAAATATAAGTATTGACACCTGGTAGCTGACGCAAGTTGCAAAAATTTGAAATTTTCCTTGAAAGCTCTAACTTTATTACTGGCAACAAATACTCTGTTATTTTTCTTGCAGTGACAGGCACTTGCTTCATTTTCGATAAAATATCTGTCATATATTCAGGTCTGAATAATTAGTTAATGTGTCATTTAATCTTTTAAGTAAAAAAGGCTTTATATTTTTAAAAATGCAGCTAGTTGCATAAGTGCTTTTCCTCAAGACAGCCATTGTACATCCATGTGCAGCAGAAATGCTTTTAATGTACTTCCCATTTCATCACACAGAATCCTCAAAAGATGTATATCCTGCTTCATCAAGAACATTCGTAAGTGAAACCCATTTTGTAAGGTCTTTTTCTAAAAGGGAGGGTAAGGTGTTGAATACAATGACTACTAATACAGTGTGGTGCCACTCCCTTGCATGGTAAGGCGCCAGCAGTTTTAATCACCAGTGCAAATGTCAACACAGTGAAAAATCAAGTAACATTTGAGTGTTATTATGCAAGTAATTTTGACTGCCAATGGCCCATATGCCACACTCTTTTTGAGAACTGGTGCTTAGTACAGTGATATATATGATGGAGTCATTCGCTTTTAGAGAGACAAAAAAAAACATAAGGCTGTAGGGTTTAACAAATTTCAAAACTGAGAATACAATTACTAGAATAGGTTTTCAAGGGGCTGCGTGTGTCTGTGTCCATATAAATAATCGATTCCTTAAAATGGGTATAATGCCTCCACTATGAACATCATACAGGGTACTTATATTATTGCAAAGCACAGCTTGAGCCAACTGAATTGAAAATCATTGCAATGAAATCTTAAGAAAAAAGAAAGGGGAATGGTATGAAAAGAAAATACAAAAAGGAAACTTAAAAAATAAGAATTGAGACTGCTTTTCCTCTATAAAAGGAAACGAATAAGAGATGTGAGCAAATATGGGCATGACCACATCATTTTTCCACCACAGCCCATCGTCTCATTTCACTTCAGGACAGGAACCATCATGTCATCTCCTTTGAGTCACACAGGCAAAAATAACTGAGCAGAACATTCATTTTCCACAGTGAACATTAAATACATTAAGTATTCTATAATTCTTCAAATGACAGAAGACATTCACAAATGCCATACTTTAACATTATTTCCAGAGCTAGTACACCCTTTCACCATCATCCCCGCCCCAAATTAAGCCCGGCTAACGACTAAACCCACAAGTTAAACTTGTAACATTCCTCAGTTACTTAAGGACTCTAATGATAACACTGACCACTGATAAAAAATTAAAGTGAGAATCAAAATCAAACTGTAATCAAAACCTAAAATTTTTTAAAAATCAAATGTTTACTTTAGTTATTGGCTTCTAGCTTATTGCCATATATTCCAAACAAATTGTCAAATTTTCTCTATTCAAACTTCAGGAAAATGTGCAACAGTTCTTAAAACTCACTTAACTCCATCACTCATGAAAAGCTGAGTGATAGCATTAAATGATTTTAAATTGCTCTGTCTTATTATTTATATTTATTAAGCTCTACAAAGGTAGTGATTTGTCTGCTTTGTTCACCAATCTATCTGAAACATCTAGAACAGTGCCTGGCACAGAGTAGATAGTAAGTATCTGTTAAATGAATACGTGGTAATGACATTGCATCCTAAAGGAATGAAACTCACTGTTATTTGCTATAGTTGTTTATTACATAATTGAGAGCAAACTTTTAGCATTTTTAATGCAAATAAAATAAATAGAAAAGGCATCTACTCTAGTCCCACTGAATAACTTTACAAAATAGGATGATTTCTGAGAGCTAATCTGGCCAATGATAGGTTACATCTTTCTAGGGCAGGGGTGGGCAAACTTTTTGACTCAAGGGCCACAATGGGTTCTTAAACTGGACCGGAGGGCCGGAACTAAAGCATGGATGGAGTGTTTGTGTGAACTAATATAAATTCAAAGTAAACATCATTACATAAAAGGGTACGGTCTTTTTTTTTTTTTTTTTTTTTTTTTTTTTTTTTTTTTTTTTTTTTTAGTTTTATTCATTTCAAACGGGCCGGATGCGGCCCGCGGGCTGTAGTTTGCCCACGGCTGTTAGTGGCACCAAATCCATAATATTTGGCAGTGAAAATGATTTTTAAAACTTCTTCACTTTTAGAAAATAAAAGCACAGAGAAAAGAAGTGGGGTGGAATATATAAAGAACTTTGAAATTTATTGAGTTTTCCTCAAACTTGCCACACACAAAAAGAAAGAAAAGTCTCACTTAGTTGTCGAGATTTCACTGCTTTACCTTTCTTAACTTTAAAACTACTGCTTTTTGACTTCATAAAGAATAACCAAAACTTCAAAAGAAAGAGCCGCTTTAGCATTTCCTGCCTGCCTGCCCTAGTCCAAAATTAACCTTGTCAGTTCCTAAGAAGACATATAAAACCACTTAAATGACTAATTCAGATGAAGTAGTAACATGAAGCCATAGTTTATAAGACCCTGGTTTCTACTTGTTACCAGATGTTGCCATCACTTCAAAGTGTTAAATGCATTCATGAAGAGGATCAGATATGTTTGCATGTGAAATATTGTTTTACTTCCGCTATTACTGTGGTGACATGTTCCCAGAAAAAAGATTGTTGCCTCATTGTCTAATAAAACATCCTTAAGATTGCCAATATTCACTTCAAGAACCACCAAGCACTCTGTTAGTCTAATTCTTCCATGTAACTCTTGCAAACACATATATACACTTTCAAAACACAACACAAATTTAATTCCATTTCATTTCATTGGGAGTTTGTCACGAACAGTCCACTTGAAGTTCTAAGCTGAAAAATTCAAATTTGTGTGTTTGAATACATTTTGAATTTTTTTTTTAGACAAGTAAACAGCAACCACCTTTTACATGGTTTAGTGTTCCTTTGCCAGTATAATTCAACAATTGCAATGTTTTCTACTTCTACCCATTCTTCTCTGGTCTTTGGTTATGTTGCCATTAAGGTTTTATTAGTTTAATTTAAATGTTTTTAATCTCCGGAGATAGTTTAATTCAACAACAATGGTTGCTATTTTCTACACATAATGGTCATTGTTAAGTTTGGCCCAACACAGAATCCTGAACACAATGTAGATTTATCCTTAAGACTTGCAGCAAAAATAACATAGGGTCATAAAGTGTAAAATCCCCTTTCTATTCAAACAACAATGCCCACGTGGTGAGATGTGATGCCTATGTGATCAGATGAAGTGAGGTGAATGACATGGGCATTGTGACACAGTGTTTGGCTACTTACTATAAAGGTTACTTGAACACAAGCACTGTGATCCTGTGACAGTTGATCTGATAACTGAGATGGCTACTAAGTGACTGGCAGGTGGGGAGCATCTATGCATGGATATGCTGGACAAAGGGATGATTCACGTCCCCCAGTGCGATGGAGTGGGATAGTGTGAGATTTCATTACGCTACTCAGAATGGTGCACAATTTAAAACTTATGAATTGTTTATTTATGAAAATTTCCACTGAATATTTTCACATTGCAATTGAGCAGGGGTAACTGAAACCATGGAAAGTGAAACCACAGATGGAGGGGGGTACAGTGCAGCTAATATGGGGTACAATGCAGCTAATAAAGTCTCATTATAATTAATCCTGCCACAAGTCAAGTGGCTTTTGTGGCCTTCACTTACTAAAAATCATACTATTTGCAAAAAGTCATCCATGCAAGAGTAACTTCTTACCTTTCCCATTTTACCCCTCTCCCTGGTACTATGTTATCTCAGAAATCGGCTAAAGCCACTAGCAGGGTTCTTTTGATGAGGTAGGCTGTCCTAGACTCACTGGCTCTAAGACTTCACTGCTTTAGAGAATGAGCTTTCAAAAGTTTCTCAGAGACCAAATAAAAATAAAAAATACAGATAACTTGTATGTGAAGCAAGAAATGGAGATATGTTTATGATACACGGGTGGGCAAAAGTAGGTTTACAGTTGTGAGGACAGGAGTCAGAGTTTACTCTTGTATTATTTTCCATCTAAGACAGAACTTATTCTTGCATTATTTGTTATTGTATTATTTTCCATATGAACAACTGTAAACCTACTTTTGCCCACCCCTGTATTGCTTTCCTCCTTAATTACACTTTTTTTCAGTCGCAGGATACATACCTGTACATTTGCTGCAGCTGTGATTATTACCTAAACAAAGTTAGGAGTAGATGGAGATGAAACACATTGCTGATATTAGTGGTAGCGAATTTCACTGTAATGATTATACTGAAACTATGAACCATATGCTATAACTTAGGGACGTTTTCATTATTGAGAAGTAATTCTGCTAATTGTATTTCATGTAGTACAACTGCACTGTGATTTTCAGATTCCTGTTTCCTAAGTCTAACCCCTTAATACCATATTCCCAATGTTATAGGCCACCAGTGATATACGAGGTGGGGCAAAAGTAGTACTTGAAAGACTTTATTCTTGTATTATTACTTATTATATTATTTTCCATACAAACACCTGTAAACTTTATTAAAGAAATAAAAGCCAATCTAATCTAATAATAGACAAACAGGGTAATTGACTGTACCTTCTCTACGCCTCCCATTGGCTAATCAGCAAGATATGCAAATTAACCGCCAACAAAGATGGCGGTTAATTTGCATATGTAGGCATGAAGCAGAGCAGCGAAGGCGCTGAAGGTGGCTCCGGCCGGAGCGAAGGCCTGGGTGTCGGGTGCCGGAGGAAAACCGGTGCCGGCAGTGAGGGGAAGGGAAGGCCTATTGCATGAATCTGTTCGTGCAACAGGCCTCTAGTTTATAATATAAACAAGATAGAAAAAAGAGCCAAAGTGTATTTTTTGGTGTCTTAACCCTGAATCATTAAACAGTTCTTTTTGCCTTTTTTTCCCCACAGTTAAGCGTTTCCAAGAGTACTTTTGAAATTAAGAGCTTCATCAGATTCTTTTTAAAAAATATATAGGATGTCCCAAAATTCACGCAAGATTTGCAATTCAATTCAAATGCAAATCTTGCATGAATTATGGGACACCCTATATTTTTATTGATTTCAGAGAGGAAGCGAGAGGGGGAGATAGAAACATCAATGATGAGAGAGAATCATTGATTGGCCGCCTCCTGCGCATGCCCCCACATTGGGGATTGAGCCTGCAACCTGGGCAACGTGCCCTGATCAGGAATCGAAGCATCACCTGGTTCATAGGTCAATGCTCAACTACTGAGCCATGAAGGCCGTGCCAGATACTTTTTGCTATTTTAAAAATGTTATTTTGCATAATCAAAGCATGAGAATATACAAAAGTTTTAATTTAAAAACTTTGACCTACTGTTCATTAATAACAAATGCATCCCAAACGCCAGTGCCCTAAATCCCAATGCTAGTGGAATATTATATTTTGCTATTTTGGAAAATGCATGTGTTTGAGACAACAGAGGAGGTAACCATACTTTCCTTAAGGCAGAACAATAGGTTTAGGATTCTTGTAAATAGAAATCTAATGGGTGATCAATTTCAAATGACAGATGAATAATTTAGAACTTGAAAGTTCTATACTTAAGTTAAGAATGTGCCATTCTTTTTGGGGGAAAAGCTTCAAGTTTGGCAATTGAAAAAGATATCAAAGTTGTATCTGAAGAGAAACAATCAGTTAATATTTGTTCAATTTAAAAATCATAAAAATAGGCACGACTTTAGAAAATATGACCTACCATGAGGCAATAGAAGAAATGAAATTATCTTCCTTAATGGAATTACCATATTAACTTAATAAATATTATATATGCAATCTCAAAATTCTTATTAATACAATTCCTATCAATATCTTGGCACAATTTTTAGTAATCATAGATCATTTTATGTAGGGGGAAAAAAACAGATCCCTAGAACAGGTAAAATATATTGAAAAATAAATTGGGTGGAATCACTCACTTATAGCTACAGCAATCAAGACAGCATGGGCCCAGCTGGTTTGGCTCAGTGGTTGAGCTTCCACCCATGAATCAAGAGGTTACCAATTTGATTCCCAGTCAGGGCACATGCTGGGTCGTGGACTCCATTCCCAGTAGGGGGCGTGCAGCAGGCAGCTGATTGATATGTTTCTCTCTCATCAATGTTTCTCTCCCTTCCTCTCTCTCTAAAAATCAATAAAAACATATTCTATATTAAAAAAGACAGTATGGTATTGGCAGAACAATAGACACAGAACAATAGAACAAATCAGAGAAGCCAGAAATAGACCTACACATTTATGCTCAGCTGCTTTTTGACAAGGATGCAAAAGCACAGTAGTGGAGGAATGGTGCTGAAACAATTGGACAACTATAAGGAAAAAAATAACGTTGAGCTAAACCTCATACCTTTACACAAAAATAAGCTCAAAAATAGGTCACATTGTGAAACGTTAACACCATAAAACTTGAGAAGAAATTTTTGAGAAATTCTTCAGGAGCCAGGTTTGGTAAAGAAGTGTTAGACAACACCAAAAAGACAACCCATAGAAGGAAATATTAATAAATTGGGCCTCATCAAAATAAATGTTTTGTTCTGTAAAGAGCTTGTTCAGAGGATCAAAAGAAAAGCTACAGAGTAGAAGAAAATAGCTGTATACCACATATCTGACAAAAGATTATCTACAATAAAGGATGTTCAACATCATTAGGCACTGGAAATGCAAAATGAAACCAAAATGACATATCACTACAAACCTATCAGAATGGTTAAAAAGACAAAACAATAGCAATATAAAATGCTGACAAAGATGGGGAAAAGACTGTACTACTCCTACATTGCTGGTGGGAGATGACACGGTACAGTCGGTGTAGAAAAACAGTTTGACAATTTCTTATAAAACTGAACATGAAACTTGCATACACCCAGCAATTGCACTCTTCTGGCATTAATCCCAGAGAAACAAAAACTAACATTCACACAAAAACCTGTACACAAATGTTTATAGCAGCTTTATTTTTAACACATTGTATGCGGGAAATGTATTTATATGTTTTACATATTTATACGTTCTACCAGTGTAGTAGAGCGTGGGACACATATTAATACGTTTTTTATAGACTAGCGGTAGAATGCGGGTAACGTATAAATACGTAAACTAAAGTTATCGCAATTTTACTGAACGTTGCCATTTGCGCAAAAAATTAGCAAAAATGGCCCGCGCCACCTGTTAGCGCGCGATAAAAACTACCCGCAAACAATGTGTTAATAGCCTAAACTAGAAATGGCCCAGATATCCTTCAATGGGTGAATGATTAAATAAACTGTGGTATATCTACAATATGGAATACTACTCAACATTAAAGTGGAAAAAGGTATTGATATACACCCAAGCATTTCAAACTCAAAGGCTAATACGGGCCAAATAAACAAGGTTTAAGTTTATGTGGACCACATAAAAACAAAAACTTCAATTTTCATAGAAATGTAGGTTTATTTCAATAGAGACATGCTGAATACAAAGGGTTGAAATAAATGAGTCATTGTTAACATAAAATAATAAAACATTTTAATAAAAAGTAATATTTTTTCTTCAACATTAACTTACCAGACACTGAATAACTGCACAAATTAATAGGCATAATGCAAACTTATTTTTCTTGTTCTCCAAAGTGATATATTTCCTGTTGTGCACAGCAAACAAGTCAGTCCAAGACTAATGATGTGGCAATCGGCTGCTAAAATATTTGCTGCTAGTATTAGTGGAGAGAAATGGTGAGCCTGCATGTAAGGCGTGTAAGGGAAATTAATGCACCATGATTATAGTAATCAGTCATTAGTGAACGTTGTAGTTTGTTATTAATAATCCTATATAATAAAGAGGCAATACGCAAATTAACTCTCACACCGTCACGCCATCACAAGATGGCTACACCCACAGCAGAGGCGGGGTTCCCATAACGAGCCATAATGAGAGATCAGAGGCTGTGTGGTGCCGGGCCAGGGTGGGGGACCTGAAGCTGCGCTCCCAACCTGGCAGGGCTTGACAGGGGACCTCGGGCCGCAACCCCTGCCCTGGCACCAGGCCAGGGGACCTGAGGGTGTGCTGGGGGACCTGAGGCTGTGCCCCCCTGCCCTGTGGGGCTTGATGGGGGTGGGGGCCAGCCAGGTCTGGGTCTCACACAATTTCAAGGTACAGGTGGGTGGGGACTTGACTCTGGGTCCCACGGCACACCCAGACTCTGACAGGAGGAAGATTTTCATATACATTTTACTAATTTTCTTTCATCTCTGACACTTCTATTATAGAGAAAGGGAAAATAGCAATATTAAAATATTTCCTCTAATTAATTCCCTTTTAATGTGCACGAATTTCGTGCACCGGGCCACTAGTTATGTATAATAGGACAGTGTAAAAATTAAGTTATAAAATTTTTATTAAAATGTTTCTTACATACTGTTATATTGACTGGGCCACAAAAATATTCTTATTTGTTGTGGTGGGCCACGAGTTTGACATAATTGATATACACAATTTAGATTAATCTCCAGAAAATTATGCTGAGTGAAAAAAGCCAATCTCAAAAAGTTACATATTCAAAAATATACAAGTAGTGAACAGACAAGTGGTTTCCAGGAGGAAGAGGAAGCAGGTGTTTGCTGTTATAAAAGGGTAACAAAAGGGATTCTATTGGTGATGGAACTCTTCTGCATTTTGACTGTATCAATGTCAATATCTTGATTTTGTTCTAGAATTTTGCAAAAGGTTACCATTGGGAGAAACTGGGTAAAAGGTACATATGATCTTTGTCATTTCTGACAAGTAATGTGTCTATGATTATAGCAAAGTAAAAAGTTTAAAAATGTAATTTGGAATTACAGAATATACTACAATTGAATTCATAGGTAAAAGGAAAGAAAATCTACTTGCATTAACTCCATATTCTATTTTAAACATGATTCTAATTAATCTTTCCAAAACATTACTTTTTAAACTTTATTTTTATTCCATTATGGACATAACTACTGACATGACTCTGCTAGAGTATTTGATCTGGCTAAAACATATTTCTTTCTGTTCAATCTATATATATAAAAGGCTAATATGCTAAGTGTCCCTCTGATCAGTCGCTATGACACACACTGACTACCAGGGGGCAGACACTTAACACAGGAGCTGGCACGATATTTACATAGAAATGGCACTGTGGACCTGGCGCCGACAAAGCAACACTTGGCTTCCCCCAAGTGGGACACAGGCCCTGCCACCACCCAGGAGTGACACCCCACCAAATCGCAGCCAACACTGCCAAGACCCCATGGTGCAAAATGCGGCCCACAGCCCAGCCCAGCCCAGGTGGGCACCAGGTAATGATGTCACATAGAACACCTGGCTTCCTCTCCCTAGCAACTAGCCTCCTTGCAATTTCTTCAGCCCAGGAACCCTACTTGCTTTATATGCAGGTACAAACATTTTACACTTTAACCAAATGTCTGTGGAGCATTTTCCTGTGCCTCATCTCATTTGATCCTCACAGAAGTCCTGGAGTAGGTAGATAGGAGACTAGGTAGAATCCTATGTTCTTTTCATGAGCTGAAAAACGGAGATTTAGAAACCTTAGAAACTTGACCCGGCTGAAAAGAAGTAAGAAATAATGGAACTTGAAAATGACTTCAGGTCTTCTTACTGCGCAAAACATAGTCAAACACTGCTGCAGTTAAATATTTTACCATTTGTTCTCCCTGCGTGATCTACAATGATAATCTGCTGCATGTTGATATTTACTGCTATGTTGCTGACAATTACCTGAAAGAGAAGTTGGAGTGTTTCACTGGGCTGGAAAAAGTTTAGCTAAATCAGAAAGCAGGTCTAATTTATGCAAGTTTATTCTATATCTATAAAAGGCTAAGTTGACTTGCGCATATGCAATACATATAAAGCTCTCGCTGGCGCCAATCACATGCGTGTTTCAATCTGTCATTGTCGATCATGAATTTGGTTGACACTTCTATTATAGAGAAAGGACAAATAGCAATATTAAAATATTTCTTCTAATTAATTTCCTTTCAATGTGAATGAATCCGTGCACCAGGCCACTAGTATCAAAATAAAAAGCTGATATAAAGGAGAACTTCAGGTCTAAAATCCATCAATGCATGACAATTTAGATATCTGGTTTTAGAAATATCTTTTACTTGTTTAAGTGATACTTCTCCCTAGTTACTCCCATGGCTCACTCCTTGACCTCCTTCATGTCTTGCCTCATATACTTCCCTCTCAGTGAAATCTTCTGTGACCACATGATTTGAAATGGCAATGCCCTTCTTCCCATTGCCTATTCATTCAATCCTGTTTTAATACTCTCCTTAACACATTACCATAGAACATATTATATCATTGTTTATTTTTTATCTTCCCTTAATAGGATGTAAATTTCATGAGGGTGATCATTTTTGTTTGTTTCAGTCACAGGTATAATCCCCAGTGCCTGGAATAGTACCTGACCTATAGTAGACACTCAGTACGTATTTGAGTACGTGAATGAAATGAAATTTTTTTTTCTTGGTGATAATACAAATACTGACTCTATCAGAGTGATATAAAATCCAGTTTAGAAGAATTCAGAAGTGATAGGTCCTATAACGTATATCCAATATACTGTATTAGAATTCGAGTTTTCTATATCTTTTGGATGCATTACAATATAGGAAACTTTAAGATGAATAATTAGGGCTGCAGTTTTGTCAGCATAAGGAGTACTTTGGATTAAAGATATGACCTAGAAAAAGAATCTGCCACTGCAAAGCTATTGCTAATGAATTTCCATTAGCTATGGAAGAACTGGAAGCTGCTTAAGTTACAGATGAAATGAATTTCAGGGAGTTCATGTCAACTTTAATAGTGTGGCATCTGCCATTTTTGTTAACCTCTGAAAGAAAACACCAGTCAGTATCAGTTGATTCAGGGATTAAGAGGCATTCATTCCTATTAAACAAAATTGAAACCTGGACGTGGTTTTTAAGTTTATGCCGAGAAGAGTGATGGATCAGGTATCAGGAGATCCTGTCCTCTATCACTGTCTTAGGCACTGTGTGCTGAGGCAAATCAAAATCAGTTAGAACTCAGTTGCCTGATCTGTAAAACATTATTGGCTAGAATAGACTCTGAGCTCTTCAAATGTTGACATTGTTTCATTTATCTTAGTGATTCCAGTGCCTGGCACACTGTTGATAACCAATATAGGCCTATTAAATGAATTAAGTAATTATATAGGAAGTTCTAATTGGGTCGCCCAGAAATTGTATCTTTTCTTGACTGAACTACAGCCCTCCTCTCTCAGAGAAGCTTATCTATCCTTTCCTAATGGACCTGCAAGGTATAGACTGCCCATAAGAGCAAGAAGGCTGCAGCCAGGAATTTCTCTGTACATGAATTCAGAAGATAGTGGCAGAGTTGGGTTCTAGGTGTCTTTAGCTATTTTGATCTATGCTATGTAGGTGAACCTGGGGTCAAGGGTACTGGAAAGAAAAGCCATGATCTAAAACTGACAAACTGACATATATATTATTTTTTATCACTTAATGATATGTTTTTATTGATTTTAGAGAGAGGAAGGGAGAGGGAGAGGGGATCGAACTGCAACCTGGGTTTGTGTCCAGAACAGAAATTGAACCTTAGACACTTTAGTGCACAGGATGACACTCCAACCAAGTGAGCCACATGGGCCAGAGCTAAAGGTTCTTTTTGCCATCCTAAGATAATCCCTAAAAACTCAAAAGGTAAAGTCTCTTTCAAATTTAATGCCACATCACTTTCTAAATGTAAAACACTAATCTCTTCTGAAAATGTAAAGTGTTGAATGTATTCAGTATCATTTCTGAATGGATACATAAGAAACTAGTACTCGCCGAAACCGGTTTGGCTCAGTGGATAGAGCATCGGCCTGCGGACTGAAAGGTCCCAGGTTCAATTCCGGTCAAGGGCATGTACCTGGGTTGCGGGCATATCCCCAGTAGGAGATGTGCTGGAGGCAGCTGATCGATGTTTCTCTCTCATCGATGTTTCTAACTCTCTATCTCTCTCCTTTCCTCTCTGTAAAAAATCAATAAAATATATTTTTAAAAAAAAGAAAAAAAAGAAAGAAACTAATACTAATAGTTACCTCCTGGGAAAGGAAGTGGAGGATTGGGGTCAGGAGGCTTATTTTTATTTTTTTAATATTATTTTAAAATATATTTTATTGATTTTTTTACAGAGAGGAGGGGAGAGGGATAGAGAATTAGAAACATTGATGAGAGAGAAACATCTGTCAGCTGCCTCTGGCACACTCCTTACAGGGGATGTGCCTGCAACCAAGGTACATGCCCGTGACCGGAATAGAACCTGGGACCCTTCAGTTCACAGGCCGAAGCCCTATCTACTGAGCTAAACCAGTTAGGGCTTATTTTTATTTTTAAATATTTTTATTGATTTCAGAGAGAAAGGGAGAGGGAGATAGAAACATCAATGAGAGAGAATCATTGACCAGCTGCCTCCTGCCCCCTACTGGAGATTGAGCCCACAACCTGGGCATATGCCCTGACTGGAAATCAAACCGTGACCTCTTGGTTCACAGGTTGATGCTCAACCACTGAGTCACACCAGCCAGGCTTATTTTCTTTATGTCTTTATACCATTTTAATTTTGTTTTGTGCATATATTTCATATTTCTAAAGTAAAATTTAAAAATAAATATACTGGATGTTTTCAATAATGCTTTAGATCAGTGGTTCTCAACCTTCCTAATGCCACAACCCTTTAATACAGTTCCTCATGTTGTGGTGACCCCCAACCATAAAATTGTTTTCGTTGCTACTTCATCACTGTAATTTTGCTACTGTTATGAATCATAATGTAAATATCTGATATGCAGGATGTATTTTCATTGTTACAAATTGAACATAATTAAAGCATAGTGATTAATCACAAAAACAATATGTAATTATATATGTGTTTTCTGATGGTCTTAGGCGACCCCTGTGTAAGGGTCGTTTGACTGCCAAAGGGTTCGCGACCCACTGGATGAGAACCGCTGCTTTAGATGGACTAAAGGGGTGGGCAAACTTTTTGACTTGAGGGCCACAATGGGTTCTTAAAGTGGACCGGAGGGCCGGAACAAAAGCATGGATGGAGTGTTTGTGTGAACTAATATAAATTCTAAGTAAACATCATTACATAAAAGGGTACGGTCTTTTTTTTTTTTTAATTTTATTCATTTCAAACAGGCGGGATCCGGCCCGCGGGCCGTAGTTTGCCCACTAATGGTTTTACTAAAACCATTGCGTTTAAAAGCATTTATCATTTACTTCTGCACTTAATCCTGCTTACCTTTGCTTCTTAGAGTAGGTGTTCAAGAAATGTGTTTAAACAAGAAGTTTGCAAACATCTACTATAAAATAAGTTTTACAAAAGGTGATTATAAAACGTTTATAGGCTTTCCACTATTCATGTAAAACAGTGATGGCGAACCTATGACATGCGTGTCAGAGGTGACACGTGAACTCATTTTTTTGGTTGATTTTTCTTTGTTAAATGGCATTTAAATATATAAAATAAATATCAAAAATATGTCTTTGTTTTACTATGGTTGCAAATATCAAACAATTTCTATATGTGACATGGCACCAGAGTTAAGTTAGGGTTTTTCAAAATGCTGACAAGCCGAGCTCAAAAGGTTCGCCATCATTGATGTAAAAAGACTACTAGGGACAAAGGTAATAGGAACAAGTTAAAGATAATAAGGTAGTAAGCATGAGGAAACCATAAAAAATAGCTATATTAAGTGTAGAAATCAATATTGCTCAGAATCAAGCAAAACAAGGATTTACATCAATAGCAGAGTAGTGATAAATAAACCGTTATCTTGTCAGTACCACCTCTAACTCATTAGCTGACCTGTGGTTAGACATTTAATATTAACATCTCCCATTATTTATAATTAGAGGCCCGGTGCACAAGAATTTGTGCACTCAGGGGGGTCCCCTAGCCTGGCCTATGCCCTCTCGCAGTCTGGGACCCCTTGGGGGATGCCCACTTGCTGACTTAGGCCCACTCCTCGGGGGATCGGGCCTAAGCTGGCAATCAGACATCCCTCTGGCAGCCCAGGAGCCCTCGGGGGATGTCCACTTGCCAGCGAGGAGCAAGCCTAAGCTGCAGTTGGACATCCTTAGTGCTGCTGAGGAGGCGGAAGAGGCTCCCACCTTCACTGCTGTGCTGGCAGCTGGCAGCCTGGCTTGTGGCTGAGCAGAGCTCCCCCTGTGGGAGCGCACTGACCACCAGGGGGCAGCTCCTGCATTGAGCGTCTGCCCCCTGGTGGTCAGTGTATGTCATAGTGACCAGTCATTCCCAGTTGTTCTGCTGTTAGGGTCAATTTGCATATTACCCTTTTATTATATGCCTGGTGCATGGGTGGGGGCTGGCTGGTTTGCCCTGAAGGGTGTCCCAGATCAGGGTGGGGGTCCCACTGAGGTGCCTGGCCTGCCTAGGTGAGGGGCTGAGGGCCATTTTCAGGCTGGCCACACCCCCTTCAGGGGGGGTCCTGCTGGGGTGCCTGGCCACTCTGGGTGAGGGGCTGAGGGCTGTTTGCAGGCTGGCCATGGCCCCCAGCCACCCAAGCTCCCAGTGGAGGCTGGCTGGAAGCAGGTATCTGGGATTTATTTATCTTCTATAATTGAAACTTTGTTGCCTTTAGCAGAGGTCACAGCCCGCCAGGGCAGGCGGGAAGCTTGGCTTCCTCCATCACTGGGGCAACCAAGCCTCCTGCTTGTTCCAGCTCCGTGGCTGCCGGCCGCCATCTTGGTTGGGTTAATTTGCATATAGTCACTCTGATTGGCTGGTGGACGTGGCTTGGGGATAGCAAAGGTAAGGTCAATTTGCATGTTTCTCTTTTATTAGATTAGATAGCCAAAAAGTGGAAACAACCCAAATGTCTATAAATGGTTACATGGATAAACATACATGTTATATCCATACAATGAAATATTATTCAGCTACAAAAAGGAATAAAGTATTGATACATGCCATAATGTGAATGCACCTTGAAAACATTATGTGCTAAATGAAAGAAGCCAGACACAAAAGACCACATACTATATGGTACATTCATATGAAAGTCCAGAATCATGAAACCTATAGGAATAGAAAGTAGATTAGTAGTTATTTAGAACTGAGGAGGTAGAGGGCTCGAGAGAGTGATAGCTCAAGAGTATGGGGTTTCTTTTTGAAGTGATGAAAATGTTTGAAAATTGACTGTGGGATGGTTGACCATATTTGTGAATATACTAAAATCCACTGTAGTGTATATTTTACATGAGTGGTATGGAATATAGATTATGTATTTTTAAAAAATATATATTTTATTGATTGTTTACAAAGAGGAAGGGAGAGGGCTAGAGAGTCAAAAACATCGATGAGAGAGAAACATCAATCAACTGCCTCCTGCACACTCCCTACTGGGGATGTGCCTGCAACCAATGTACATGCCCTTGACCTGAATTGAACCTGGGACCCTTCAGTCTGCAGGCCTATGCTCTATCCACTGAGCCAAACCAGTTAGGTCTATAGATTACAACTTAATAAAATTGCTAGAAAAAGGGCTCCTGGTCAAGATGGCAAAGTAGGTAAACACTGTGCTTGTGTTCACATCCTCCCACGACTACAGCAAAATTACAACTAAATTATAGAACAACCACCCTGGAGAACCACCTGAAGAATAGAACTCCTATAACTAAGGATATAAAGAAAAAGCCATGTCAAGACTGGTAGGAGGAGCGGGGAAGTGAAGTAGGCTGGTCTCACACCCATGTTTGGCAGGTAAAAATTGGGAGGGATATCTCAGCTGCTGAGGTTCCCTACTGAAGAGTGAGGGGTCCCATCCCCACAATGGGCTCCCTAGCCCAGACCACCAGTGGGGAAAAGGGAGTCCCCACAATAGTTGGCTGTGAAAATATGCAGGGACTCAATCTGGGTGAGTTGGAGAGCTGCTGCAGACCCAGGCATCTTCTTAAAGGGTCCATGCACACTCACTTGCTCACAAACACTCACCCTGAGCTCCAGTGAAGGGACAGTAGTTTGAAAGGCTTCAGGAACAGAGAGGGAAGAACTGAATCGTCCAGCTTCAGGGTGAAGGCTGGAGGGGCAGCTCTCTCCTGTGCTCAGGATGCCATTTGTCCCTTTGTTGAGTTCCCCCACCCCACCAATCTGCTACCACACCCTCAGGCCCAGGCAGGTACTAAATCTTAGTCTCCATTAACCCAGTTAACTCAGCTCTCACCCCATCCTAGTGATCTCTGAGACCGAGACCCACCCAATTACACACATGAGATCAAAACCTCTTTGGATGGCTAACCCACAAAAGGGGGCCAGCCTGGGCCCATGCTGTGGACATTCCTAAAATCTCTCAAAGGTCCACAAACCCCAAACAAGCAGCAGCTGGCTGCAGCATACCCTGTGCCTCTTGCTAAGAGACCCCAAGACTGGCACGAGTGGCAGCTGGCCTTGGTTCACAGCATAACCACTCTCAAGTGTCTCCAAGCCCTGCACAAGCAGCTACCAACCAAAGTCACTTTCAAGCTCCTACCAGGTGGCCCCAGGCTGGACACAGCAGGGGCTGACCTTGGCCTGCACAGGAGCTCCTCCCAAGAGGCCACAGAACCAACACACCAGGTGGCTGGCTTCAGGCCACGATAGAGCAGCATTTGATTAGCACCATAAATGACATACCCAAAGGGTCAACTGAGCAAGCACCTGAGCCCCACTAAAGCAAATCCCCCTCTGTGGGGGTCAACCCCCACAAAACAGCTTTTCTGCCAAATTTATAGCCAGTCCTCATGGTCAGTCAGCCTTAGGGTCAATACCACCCACTGACATGCCAACAGCAATCAAAGCTCAACTACAACAGGAGAGCACACACAACCCACACAATGGATACCCCTGGAGCACCCAGCTCAGTTGGCCAGGGAAACTGCACTTTGGGGCCCCACAGGACACCTACTACATAAGGCTACTCTGCCAAGGCTGGGAGACATAGCAGCTCTACCTAAATACATACAAACATAGGGAGGCAACCAAAATGAGAAAACAAAGAAATATATCCTAAATTAAAGAATGGGACAAAACTCCAGAAAAAGAATGAAACAAAATGGAGGCAAGCAATCTACCAGATGCAGAGTTCAAAACACTGGTTAATGAGGATGCTCAATGAACTTAGGGGAAGAATAGATGATCTCAGTGAGAACTTCAACAAAGAAATAGGAAATATTAAAAAGAAAGCAATTTCCCTAGCCAGTTTGGCTCAGTGGCTAGAGCATCAGCTCACAGACTGAATAGGTCGTGGGTTTGATTTTGGTCAAGGGCATGTGCCTCGGTTGCAGGCTTAATCCCTGGTCTCCAGTTGGGGTGCGTGTGGGAGGCAACCAATTGATGTGTCTCTCTCACGTCAATGTTTCTCTCTGTGTCTCTCTCCCTCCCTTCCTCTCTCTCTAAAAAGTCAATGGAAAAAATATTGTTGGGTGAGGATAAACAAACAAACAAAAAGAAGCAATCTACCAAATGCAGAGTTCAAAACACTGGTTATAAAGATGCTCAATGAATTTAGGGGAAGAAGAGATTATCTCAGTAAGAACTTCAATAAAGAAATAGGTAACATTAAAAGGAGATAAAATCCATAAAAAAGAACCAGTTAGAAACAATACAATAACTGAAATGAGGAATACACTAGATGGAATCAGCAGCAGATTAGAAGAAGTAGAGACTCAAATCAGTGATTTGGACAACAAGATATCAAAAACACCCAATTGAAACAGCAAAAACAAACAAAAAATAATTTTAAAAAATGAGGATAGTTTAAGGAACCTCTGGGACAACATCAAACATAATACCATTTGCATTATGGGGTGTCCAAAGAAGGCACAAGGAATTAAAAACCTATTTGAAGAAATAATGACTGAAAAACTTCCCTAACCTGGGGAAGAAAAAAGACATATAAGTCCAGGAAGTGCAGAGTCCCAAAAAAGATGAACTTAAAGAAGCCCACACCAAAACACACAATTAACATGCCAAAGGTTAAAGACAAAGGGACATTCTTAAAAGCAGCAAGAGAAAAGCAATTAGTTATCTACAAGGGAGCTCCCATTAGACTGTCAGGGGATTTCTCAACAGAAACTTTCCATGCCAGAAGGAATTGGCATGAAATACTCAAAGTGATAAAAAACAAGGACTTACAACCAAGACAACCCTACCAGCAGCAAGGCTATGGTTTAGAATCAAAGGAGAGATAAAGAGCTTCCTTGATAAGAAAAAGCTGAAGTAGTTCATTACTTCTAAACCAGTATTACAAGAAATGCTAAAGGGACTTCTTTAAGAAAAAAAAAATGAATAAAAAATATCACAGAAAAAAATATTCTCACTGACAAAGGCAAATACATAATAAAAGCAGTGGATCAACCAACACTAAAGCTAGTACAAAGGTTAAAAGGCAAAAGTAGGAACATCATGTGTAATTACAATAGGAAATTACGGGATACACACAAACACACATGCACAAACAAAAGAAGTAAAAAGTAATGACAAAAATATAAGGAGGGTGTGAGTAAAAACAGTGGTGATTATGTGTTAGAACTTAAGCAACCATCAACTTAAAATAGATTGCTATAAACATAGCTTGGTATATACAAAGCACATGGTAACCACAAACTAAAAATATACAAGAGCTATATGAGAAATAAAGAAAAAGAAATTGAAGTACAACATTATAGAAAGTCAACAACATGCAAGAGAATAAGAAAGGAACAGAGAAGAACTACACAATCAGAAAACAATAAAATGGCAATAAGTACATTACCTATCAATAATTACTTTAAATGTATATAGATTAAACAGATTAAGAGGAATGAATAAAGTGTTATATATATGCAATGAAATATTACTTGGCCATAAAAAAAGAATGTAATCTTACCATTTGTGACAGCATGGATGGACCTAGCAGATACTATCCTAAGTAGAATTACTCAGTCAGAGAAAGACCAATACCATATGATTTCACTTAATATCTATAATCTAAAAAACAAAATAAATCAACAAGCAAGACAGAAGCAACCTCATAGATGCAGAGAACTGATGGTTGCCAGATAGGAGGAGGCTTAGGTGGCTGAATGAAAAAGGTGAAGGGATTATAAGTACAAATTAGTTATGGGGATGTAAAATATAGTTTAAGGATTTTAGTCAATAATATTGTACCAATTATACATGGTGTCAGGTGTAAGTTATCATTTTGTAAGTTATATAAATGGAATCATTTTGTAAGTTATATAAATGCCTAACTACTATGTTGTACAGCTGAAACTAATACAATATTGAATGTCAACTGTAACCGAGAATAAAAGTTAAAAAAATAAAAAGTTAAAAAATGTCAAGTGAAAAAAGACTAGTATGTCCCAATTTCCTCTTTAACTCTAAAGTCAAGCAGTTCTTACAATTAAAGTGCAATCCATACCATTTACGCATGACCATCCTTTTAAAGTAACTAAAAGAGAAAGAAAACCAAGGAAGCCACTTGCTTTGCTTAGTCTTCTGATAGATTTGCATCATTATGTATTGGGTTCAAGGGACTCATAGGTTACTGAGTTGCTGATTAGTATTTCACAATTTAATCTTTATACAGTGGAATATTATTCATCCATAGAAGAGAATTAAACTTATTATTCAGCAAAAAACTATTCATGACCATTTATTTTTCACTCTTTCAAATGTATGTGGGGAGACCATGTGTGTGTCAGGTGCACTGTGAGCAAAATAGGAAAATGGGGCCTCCCTGCAGGGTTTATTTTCCTTTTCCCCCAGAAGTACGGTTGTCTCTATGGTACATGGCAGGAATATAATACTATTGTCTTTGAAGAAAACCATATAGCACAGCAGACATAGTACATCCGAGCACAGTACATTCATTCAATTCTCTCCCACCAAAATGAAACAATGATCAGATTTGGAATCCTGGGTTTTCCTGCTCATTTTAAATTCTGTAACATTCAAGAAGTTCAAGGCTGGACATTAAGGTATAGCTAGACCTGTAGTTACTTAATATTATCCGTGAGTCAGATGAAACAACAGAATACTGTACTACAGAAAATAGGAGAGCTACATGTACAAGTCAATGGTGAATCAATGTTTTTAAGAGCTTCTGCATACATGGATATTTCCACAGCTGCAGAGCCAACTACTGCAGAAGTACATGCTGAGCACACATTTACAATTTAGTAAAGCTGGAAAGAATTTTATTTTTGTAAAAACGAAGTGGGGTGTGGCTCATTTTCTTGCCAAAGGGCTATTTTATTCCAAGACACTGGTGTCTGCTGACCTTCATTTATAGGCTGAGCAATGTTCTATTTAAGTAAAATTAACTCATTGTGGGCACTTTTTTAGGCTGCGATAATTATTGCAAAGAAATAACAATGTTTAAATTTGATTTGTTCTTAGTTTAGATTTGATTATATTGGGTTATAAATGAATGTCTTTGTTGGCACAAGGTTTAAATTTAAAAATTATTTTATGTTCAGAAAAGAGGCGGTGAGAGCGCGCGAGGGAGTGTGCGTGTGTGAGCGTGGGTGAGAGGGTGTGCAGGAAAAAAGTAGAGGCCATATTTAACTTCATTTTCTGCATATGAGGATATTTTTAGGTTTCATGAAATCGAACATTACTTTCGTGTTTTTCTCTTTTACTAGACCGCATAAGTATCATCGATCTTTGTAGCTCTAGCACCTAACCGACTTCATTAAACTTTTATTTAGTTGAATGGATGAAATCATTCCACAGACTAAGGTACTGTGTTACTATCCTTGGCTAACTATTACTCCATTTTCAGTTTGCACTATCTCAATATATACTTGAGAACTGTGGTAATAGTTTTAAGTTTTCCAGAGTTTTACATCTATTTATAAATGGCTTACAAGCCTTCTTTTACATAATACATATTTCAAGGTACTTGACTTGACATATCAGTCTTCTGCTTGGTTTTACAGAAATTTTCTGTGGTTAAGAAAGTTTTCCCCCTTCTGCTAGCCCTTATGAATATATTCTGGTTTGTTTTGTAATTCCCCTATATGTTTTTCATTGATTCTAGAGAGAGAGGAAGAGAGAGGGAGAGAGAAACATGGGGGTGAGAGAGAAATGTTGGTCGGTTGCCTCATGCACACACCCCAACCGGGGATCGAACCCACAGCCCAGGTATGTGCCCTGACTGGGAATCGAATCCACGACCATTTGGTGCACAGGACGACACTCTAACCACTGAGAAAACAGCAGCCAGGGCTTTAGTTGTCCCTCTCCCCCAGGGATCAAACTAATACTAGAATATTTGGATTTAGGATAAGACACCAAATGCATGGGATAGTTTATATATTTAAACATGTAAACCTATCAATACTACTTTTTTGCTATCTACACTTAATGATAACTTGCTTATATTTGTTTTTAAATTACCATGATACAAAAAAACAAAATTTAAATTATTCATAGACACTTGCAAAAATGATTTCACTGTAAAAAAAGAAAAAAAAAAGAAAAAATGATTTCACTGTAGCTGTAAACCGGAGACCCACAAACTGCTCAAAATATCTTATTTTATTTATTGTCTGAAGTTTTACATATGTCTCCCTTTTCCCCAATTGACCGCCCCTCCTCAAAATGTTTCTTGAATGTGCCAATGTCCTTTATCATTTCCTGGTTTTTTTCCTTTGAAAACTTCCACTGGAAGAAATAATGGGCATCATAAATTTATGATTAATATGTTTTGGACTCATACATTTCTAAAGGCTACATGTCATCTTAGAAAGCTATTAATTTAATTTATAACCTTCTGCCATCTCCAGCATTTTTAAGTTTTCACTAATTTATTTTATCTTTTCTCCCATTTTTTTAAAGGTAAACTTTTTAACATTCACATTTTTACAATTTCTACTATTGTAGAAACACTGAAGAACTTAAAGTATTTTTTCCTCCCCACAAAAGTATTACTTTTCATCCTGATCTAAGCTATATTTGTTAATGGCAGTGAACTTATAATGGTATCTGCAATGTATTAAAAGTCATATCCAATTTTCCTTTGAGAGCCAGTTGTTTAGACTTGGATGGCATGTCCTCACAAAAGAATAAATTAAATGGTGAACAGCTTTCTGAGGTAAGCCAACCTGGAACTTTGTTTAAAATCCTTCACATTCACAATGAAAAGCAATTGAAAGCAGTATTTTCACAATGCCATTATAAAACAGAAAAAAAAAATAAACGATCTTATTTACCTTATGTGGTGACACTTAAGGAAAAGGGGTTTGAATTAAGAGAATAATGAAGAGGTAGATAGATGTACACACCTAACAGAGATCATATCTAAGGCAACATCAACTGACTTGTAAATGGGGACATTTATTAAGTACCTACTAATATGCTAGTTTCCTTATAAATGTTCTCATTTGATTCTAAGGCCAACAATGTGACAAGAGGTATTATCCTCATTTTATAAATGGAGAAATTGAGGTTTGGAGGACTTAAAAGAACTTCCTCAATGTCACAGAGATATAAAATAACAAAGCCATTTTATGCTAAAATCCATTCTGACTATGAAATATAGTATGTATATGACTCCCCTGAGAAGACAAAAGGAGGTGGTTAGACTTTAGAGAGAGTTGTCAGGTCGAACAAACCTTCCAACATGGTCCTTAGTGAGACTGCTGAACTGTGGGGAGGAGAAAAACGTCAGGGCAGGTCTGTGAAGCAGCATGTTTAGAGAGGCATATGCAGTGTACAAGAAGGAGCCATTGGAATAAACAAAATATTTAATACAAGTGTTTGTAATTTGGGGAGTCACCATATACTGAAACTAGGTACAAACTAAGTGGCAGCATCAGAATTTTTACCACAATTGAATTTTTGATTAATAATATTATTTAAGCAACCTGAATGAAATAAAATGTTTGAGTTTATTGAGTGATGGCAAGAGACCAATAGCCAGAGATTAAAGAAGCCTATCAACAAACAGTCATTTAACCAACTCCAGGATGAAAAGTTTCTGTAGAATACTGAAGGTGTATGACCACAAATAAGCTCTGTATGCTTTTAAAAAAATGTTTATTTTTATTGATTTCAGAGAGGGAGAGGGAGAGAGAGATAGAAACATCAATGATGAGAATCATTGATTGGCTGCCTCCAGCACGTCCCCCACTGAGGATGGAGCCCACAGCCCAGGCATATGCCCTGAGGAATCAAACTCATGGCCTCCTGGTTCATAGGTCGACGCTCAACCACTGAGCCATGCTGGCTGGGCTAAGCTTCATATACTTGAACCAAGTTTTATAGCAACCTGAAATCTACAGGAGACTGTAAAACAAACCTGTCTCCCTTCCTCCACTAAGAGTTCCGTTTCAAAAAATAGAGCTTCCTATGATTGTATACCGCACAGGATTCTACTTCATCCTGCTTTGCACCTGTTAACTAGATCAGAGGAAACCAAAATATTTCCAAGGCATATACTTTACCTAAACCAGGTCCAGTTTGGTCAGTATGACACGCTATATAAAGAATGGCCTTTTTTTCTTTTAGTGCCACTGTTTGCAATCAAGGCTTTTTTTGCTTAAGCCAATGTTTAACTTCCAGAGATTGTCAAAGGAATTCATGTTTAAAAACAAAACTTCTTGCAATTTCTCTTCTATGTATTTATCTCTAAGAAATAATCAGTCGCAAAATGGTTCTTGCCCACGAAGTTCTCTGAAGCCCTTTCTAGAAGATATGAAAATAACATAAACTTCCAACAACCTGGAATCAGTAAAATAGATTATGAAATGTCCATTATATAGACTACCACCCAGTGATTTTAAACTTTAAAAAATATTTGATTACGTGAAAACATGTTCAGAATGCAGTAAGTGAGAGAACGGGATAAAACTGTATGTGCCATATGATACCAACTGTAAAAATACTTAACTTTCTCTTGACACAGGAAATAGATAAAACATATAAAGAAGTGGTAGGTGATACAATTTTGAGTAATTTAAATTTTCTTCTTTATAAACCCTGTTACGTTTTTAAGATTTTTATAATGGCCTTGTATTTCTTTAATCCAAAGTAAAGTGATTAAAAACATCTTAAGTATGCACCACTTAGGACACTTTTTCAGTGTCTTAGTTTACTTTAGTAACCTTTAGATGACTAAATCATACACACTGACTTTTATAGCAACAGAATATACCCCAGGAACCATTTCCTGTCATTTTCACCTCTGAGAAAACACTGTTCAGTCTATAATGGTAATTCTCCCTGACCTGAAATATAAGCCCCCAAAATACCAAAAAGGACCTTAAGAAATGGCAAAGAAAAATGTGCAAGCAAATTAAGAAATACGGGAAAAAAGCTTACAAATTATACTCATCTCCGAAAGACAATGTATCATTCAGTGTGAATAAGAAAATGTCAATCTGGCCGAGCTGGTGTGGTTCAGTGGTTAAGCTTCAACCTAAGAACCAGGAGAGGTCACAGTTTGATGCCTAGATTCCTGGTTGGGACACATGCCTGGGTGTGGGCTCAGTCCCCAGCAGGGGACTTGCAGGAGGCAGAGTCAATGATTCTCATCAATAATGTTTCTATTTCTCTCTTCCTCCCTCTCTGAAATCAATAAAATATATGCTTTAAATGTCTGAGTGCACACAATGTAATCAGAGCATATAATATAGAATGCAATAATATCAATATTCAAAGTTATGATACTACCCCCACCAATTTTATTTTATAAAGAGTAAAAACTTTAGCTTAGCCAGTGTGGATCAATGGTTGAGAGTTGGCCCATGAACCAGGAGGTCAGGGTTCGATTTCCGGTTAGGGCACATGCCCAGGTTGCTGATTAGAAGTACAGGGTGTACTGGAGGCAGCTTATCAATGATTCTATCTCATCACTGATGTTTATATCTCTGTCCCTCTCCCTTCCTCTCTCTGAAAGGAATAAAAACATATTTAAAAAAAAAACTTTAAAAGAAAGTAAAAGCTCTCTCTCTCTATATGTGTGTGTGTGTGTGTGTGTGTGTGTGTGTCAGTTTAAGAGAATCAGTTATATTTTCAGTGAATGGTTTACAAGATAACAAAAATTTTGCTGTCATTATTTTAAACCAGAGATGGTAGAAATTAGAGCTTAGACTTTTTTTTTTTTTTTTAAAAAGATTTGTTAGCAAAAAAAGAAGCTATTTTTCAGAACTAGTCCTATGATACCAGGTTATTTTTAAAGTCCTTTAACCCAGGGCTTTCTGCTTATTTCATTTTTTTAAATTTTAATTTTTTCCACTAACTTAATTTAATTTTAATTAACTACTATCACTTTAAAAGTGATATATTAACAAATGTCATCAAACATAATTTTAATCAAAGGAAAAATGCATAACTCAAAAGAGCAACAGTTAAAGAACCATCATATAATTGGCAAAATTATAATAAACTTTAAAAATGAATTTCAAATTAACAGATTGGAGGATAATGGGTGAAAATGGCCCATCTATAAAAAGAATGACAATGACCCATTTAGCCCAACACATTTGTTTTTCAAATGAAGATTTATATTAACTTTTCACCTTTTCTGTGTTAATGATGGCACAGACCCTTAAATACACAGATTATCTTCATTATGCATTTTTGCATACTTGCATGTTGTCCTCCCAATTATAAGGAGAAACACTTGATTTTTCATGAGCAATTTTACACAAAACCTCCTGTTACAGGCAATCACAAAACTAAGAATGAAGCATGATTAGCCAATAGATTCTGTAGTGATTAATAATGAACATGAAAACACTGTTCAGTAGTCCTTGAGAAAGGTCTACCACCTGTGGTAGCCTGCAAAAGCCACCATCACGTTAATGGCTTTCACAGGCTACTTGGCACAGTAGAGATGCTAAAAATATAAGAAAGTATTATGTATAGGTTTTTATTCTCTTGTTATCAACCATTTCTCTTATTTTTCATTATAATATGTCTGGCTTTATTTCTCCTTTGCTCATGAAATTGGATGGCTGGAGAACTTTTACAGACAAGTACAAATGTGGCAAGACTTAAGTGATGAGAACTCTACCATTTCTATAAACTCTTATTAAAGCTCTAGTGTTTCTATGATATACTACTACAGTACTTTGAATTTATATAGCACCTGTCTGCTGAAGAGCCAAGGCTTACATAGCTCACTTATCCTTTCAGCATGCTTGTGAAATACATAGATTGGAAACAGATGGCTAACAAATAAAGTAAAATCCAGATATAAACAGAGAACTTCCAAGATTTACTTAAGATGGGCTATCTGTCCAAACTGTAGAGGACTAAAAGGCCCTGGATTCCATACTCAATGCCTTTTTCAATTAACAACACTGCCTCCTTACTATCAAACAAATTTCTACACTGGTAGAAAAAATTAAGTTTTCTCATAATGTAAAATCAGTTGGCTTAATGTGCCAAAAAATCCTTGTTAAGGAATGATATAAAAGGTACCTCTATATTTTAAAGAACTAACATTAATCCTGGAATAAGCCAGTGGTGATCATCAACTTGCCAGAAGTTATTTAACTTGGTTCAATAAAGTTGCATTGAAAGTTGAAAATTCAAGTGATAAATATAACTAAAATAAGCCAGACTATAACTATTTGAAAAAAAAAATTCCAGGAAACCAAAAATCTTGAGCTATGCCCTCATTTCAGAAATGAGAAAATTCATGGTGTCTGGCACATGTGTGTACTCAATGTTAGTTATCAATATAATAATTTTAAGTGGCTTTCTCAAGGTCAAGCTATGAGTCAGTGGCAGAGCCGTGTCTAGAATCCAGTTCTTCTGAAGCCAATTCCCACATACTTCCCCCCTCCAGTATTTTCATTTTCATTTAACCAGCAATGCTTTTCATCCCTAAAGCAGTTTATACTCAGTAATATTTGTCCTTCAAGTGCTAAAAATAAGGCAAATTCAATATTAAACATATTAAATGTTTTGAAACTGCCTCACCTCCATCACTACCTACAAGATGGCTCAAGTATTATCCGATCTTTTCCTGAGGCTGACATTTCATGATTAGCCAAGCCATAACTTTAACCAAAGTTCTCTCATAACTAAAAACAGCTAGTCGTGACCACTGGTGTCTAAAAGAGCTTCCAACGTTGTAATGTATCCAAAAAGCTTTTGAAACTTCCAACACATTGAACATACGTTACATGTTACATCACTCCTTAGAATAATTTATACAGACTCAGAACATGATCTAGCTGTTTTCTTCTAAACCGAGTTTTATTATTTTCACAGATCAAATTTTCCACCCCCTGGATTACTTTTCACCAAAAGAGAAATTACCATATGAGCAAATACAAAATGATTCTAAAAACAGATACCCAAGTTGTCATGTATAGATAGATGTTCATTTGTAATTTTATACCAGCTACTTTTGGAATCTGTACTAAATAGCAAAAACAAACAGTTTAACACAATTCCACCTAGATTATGCTATATCAAACACAATAGCAAATTCATGAATGTATCACATGTGCTAAGAATATTATGTCAGTAAATTCCTTGGAAAGGCAAGTCGAAATAATGCCTATGACAGAATATGGAATAATGAATGGCAAGTGGACTTTCTTCCTTTTCCCTGTCAGTTTCACCAAAAATAATCACTTTAGTGCTCAAGCACCATGGCCAAATTATCTTCCCTTTTGGTTCCTGGTTCAGCGCTCAACCACTGAGCTACACCAGCCAGGCTGTACTGTCCTTTTTAAGGTTAAATATTTATTAGAAGCTCAGTCTAGAGCCCTGGCCAGGTAGCTCATCCCTATCTGCCAAAGTTGCGGGTTTGATAGGGAAACAACCAATGAATGCATAAAGAAGTGCAACAACAAACTGATGTCTCTGTCTAAAATCAATCAATACAAAAATTAAAAAAAGAAATTCAATCTAAAATTATATTGTCACCTCACTTCCACTGGTGGGGGAGGGTTGTTATCTATTTGTGTAGTGAACTCCAGTAACTGCAGGTGCAGTTTTCCAGCTAATGTGTGCCCCAAGGCTAGCCCTTGGGGTCAGAAATATGTGCTTAAAGTAGTTCTAGTTTTTAGGCTCAGAAACCCAAGCACAGCAGGAAAATGAAGTGCTGGAGTCAATCAGAGGTTGCTGCAGTGGACAAAGAGTTTTTGGCTAATGCATACAAAGCTAAAATTTCTTAATGTTCCCAGTTTCCTTTTTAGCTGCCCTAGTTGTTTTCAAGGCTGCATCCATTTTGGTGAATAAGTAAAGCTTTTAACCTCATGACCTCAGAGATTCCTCTGCCCATTTCTATACTCTGTAATATATAATTTGAACACCAAAACTGCCACGTATTTCCTACAGCAACCATAATTTGGGCCACAAGGGTGGGTATTGGTCAAGATGGGAGTTGTTTCTGCGCCCTCTCATTATTCTACCAAACTTTTGACAGGCAAAGACACAACCAACTTAACTTGTCAAATTTTGTGTCCACTGTTTTTTTCCTGATTTTTTTGAAAGTGAAATCCTTTCTTTTTTATATATATTTTTATTGATTTCAGAGAGGAAAGGAGAGAGAGAAAAACATGAATGATGAAAAAGAATCATTGATCAGCTGCCTTCCACACACCCCACATTGGGGATGAGCCCGCAACCGGGCATGTGCCCTTGACCAGAATGGAACCCAGGACCCTTCAGTCGTCAGCTTGACGCTCTACCCACTGAGCAAAACCAGCCAGGGCTGTTCCTGATTTCTGATCCAATTAATTCCGAACCAGAAATAACTGGTTAATTTATTTTTTTTTCCTTTTATTAGTTTTTATTTTTCAATTACAGTTTACATTCAATATTATTCTGTATTAGTTTCAGGTATAAAGCATAGTGGTTAGACAACCATATACTTTACAAAGTGTTTCCCCCAATATTTCCAGTCCCCACCTGACACCATACATAGTTATTACAATATTATTGATTACATTCCCTTTGCTGTACTTTACATCCTCGTGATTATTTTGTAATTACCAATCTGTATTTCTCAATCCCTTCCCCTTTTCCTCCCAGCCCCCCAAATTCCTCCCTTCTGGAAACCAACTGATGGTTAATTGTAGTCAAGAGATAATCCACCACCTTCAAACAGAACTCTACAATTAGAATATAGGCCAGACCCAGGAATATGAATAAAGCCTTATTTTTTTTTAACATTATAAGATATAGCTTCAAATCTATCAGTTAGAGGTGAAATAGGGTATGAATAAAATAACAATTTTCCTAGAAAATAATTAGTAAGAAATTTTTTTAAATTTAGAAAAGCCATCACTAGATTGAAGGCTCATGGGTGGAGGGGCGGCACTATATGTCCCAGCACAAACTTATCTCAAACCCTTATTTTAAAAACCATTCCTGTTTTTATTTTGGATAAAATCTGACCACTAAATTCCCTTTCCTTGCCCCTCATTCAAATTCAAGTAGAATTCCCTTGACTAGAGGCTAGTTCATACTCCCCTCCCCTTCTCTAAGGCTGTAATTTTTGGAACTCGGGTTTCAGCCATTACATTCCAATCTTAAAGTCAAAAGAAGTCATGTGACCATTACCCTAGGGGTATCAGACTTTGGGCACGTGATGGCCACTGGCATGGGTGGGACTCCCACCACTTCGTTGGAATTCGCTGTAAATTGCATCTCCAGGATCAAACTTAGGCTTCCAATCACATTGTGACATCCATTTAAGTGGAGTAGTGCTTACCTCTCAGTAGTTTTTAACTTCACCTACATTTTCTACCTACTGTGTGACCAGCCAAGCTCTCTTCCCCATCCCCCATCCGTCATAGCAGGCCAGGCACCCAGAGCATCCTATCTATCTGATCCGAAAAGGCGAGGCTCTCTAACTCAGTTAGATCTAACTAAGTTCAACCTTGTGCAGCAGTAGGGATGTAATGCACAGCAGGTGAAGAGAAAGAAGCACCGTGTACGGCTTTAACCCCACTCCACTTCCCGGGCTGGGATCATCTCCTGCCCTGGAGTGAGGCCAACGGAGCCGCCCTCTAAGGAGAGCAGTAGCAGCGGCGGCGGCGGCGGCGGCGGCGGCGGCAAATTGGGGACTGGGGAGAAGCCGGGGCGGGGGTGGTCGGGGTCCCCCAGCCTCTCATTAGAGCGTTTCAGGATAGCGGGTGAAGAAAAGTAAATACCGGCAAGTGCAGCTGATGGGGGGAGAGAGGTAGTACCCCCCTCCTCCCACAGCCTCTGGGGCTGTGCCTTCCAGAGCACCCCGAGAGGTCCCCGGCTGCCTCTGTCCCGACGCGCGCTCGGGCTACAGAGCCAGAGGAGCTGCTGAAGGGAGCCGACGGGCGGCGGGAGTCGGGGGAGAGGAGAGCAGAAAGGTACTGCCCCAGGCTTGGGAGATGTTCGGCTACTGAAAGAGAAAAAGTGCTTACTCATAGGGAGACGCGGTGCGATCACAACGCTTTCGCTAAGGGCACGGCAAGCAGGCGGACGGCGGGCCACCGGAGCCTCGTCCCCTCCCGGGGACACGGTACCCCCAAGCGCCAGGGGCGGCGCGAGCCCGCGAGGTCACCCGAGGCGGGCGAGCGGGGGCCGGAGGCGTTGCGGGCTGTGGGCTCCGGGATTTCCTGAATCCGGAGCGGGGCGGGGGGGTGGGGGGGTGCGGGGTGGTGGCAGTAGCTGGAGAAGGACGACAGAGGGAAGTTAGGAGCTCGATTTCCACTTCGGGGCCATGGCCACGTTAGGGAAGAAGGGCAAGTGTTGGCGTCAGGGACTCCAGCTCAAGGTTGGCAACAAGTCAAGCAACTACTGGGAAAGAACCTTCTCTGTAGAGTGAAGAGCAGAAAACGTGCTTGCGGCGGCTGCTGGTCGAGGGGAACACTGTCACTCCCACCCATCCCTGACGGGAACGAGCGCCTTGGCACCAAAAGGCTAGAAAAGAGATTTTTGCAGCCCCGCACCCCCCTCTGTTCCCCGCCCCCCGGGCAAGGCACGTTCCTTCTGAGGTTCCAGGAGATGCTCTACCCGGACCCACTCCTGCCAACGCCCCGGCACACCCCCTACCCTGGTGCCCTCCGGTGCCGAAGAAGCCCTTACCTAAAGTCGCAGAGCACTGGATCCGGCCCGACCGCCGCCGACCGACGCGCTCAGACAACTTCTGCCTCTCGGAATCTTTGCGGCTGCGGTTCTAAAGCCAGCACTCCCTCCCCTCCAGCCAGCCCCTCCGCCCCTGGGCCGTCGCCATTGGTTCGGGTGGTGCTTGCAGGCGGCCTGGGAACCAGGAAGCCGATTGGGCCGCGAGCCTGTCACATCAGCTGGGTGGAGCTGGGAGAATAATCACCCCGCCGGGCAGCGGCGATGGGGACAGGAACCGTGCGGCTGGGTCTGGGATCTGAGATTGGTGCCCCGCGCCTGCTTCTTTCTCCCTGGCTATGAGATCAGAAAAGTCCACAGTGTTCAAAAAAATCTTGTGGAATAAATGAAAAGATGGGAATGTCGGGAACGAGAGTTTGAATGCCACCAAACCCCTACTTAAGTCTATGGAGGGTACAGTTTCTCCCCGAAATCTTGAAGAGAATCTCGGTATGGGAAGGGACATTTCTAGTAGTTTTATTGGCTCCAGTCAGCCCAGAGGGAAAACATCAGCAATTCTCCCTTTCCTTGGGCGGTCTGGGGAGCAGATTATGGATAGGACGGGGCTCTCAAGTGTTTAGCTTCGTGCTCAGTAAACTGTTCACCAAAATCACCTGTCTGGTATGTATGTCCATGCAGGAAGAGGTGGCGGTGGGAAGGGATGGTGGAACTAAAGTGCTTCCACTTCTTTGACTAGAAATGGACATCAATTCTCATCTGTCTCCTTTCACCAGAGAAAACTTGGACACAGGCTCCTGTTGCCAGAATACCTTTTCTTCTTCTAGCCCACGAGATTGCCTCCAAGCCATAGCTGACCTCTTTCATTAACACAGGTAGTGGTGTCCCCTCCTTATCTACATTTCGATCCTTTGACTCACTGCAGGTCCAGAGGGCCCGAGTTTGAGGGTTTCTCCAGGCAGAGCTAGGGATTGACTTGTGAGACAGCTGGAGAAGACTAGTCTAAATAAAATCTTCCCTGTTCCAGTAGGAACCATTTTGTTCAGGAAATGTGTGCTTGGAAATTTCCAAAATCAATTTAAAATTGATTCAATGACATCCCACTTTACATGCATTTCAGGAAAAATGCCTGAAAAAGTGAATGCTCTTATAAAGGACCCCCCACACACACTTCATTTGCTGTTATTAATTTCTTCAGAGACATTAACCTGTAGTCAGGGTTAGGACTTCTTCAACAGGAAAGAGTGGAGCAGTTCATATAAGGCCTAAAGGCTAGACAAGCAGAGAAGGGCTTGGCACTGGGAAAAAGTCTTGTTAAATATTAATTAATGATTAACCAACTGGAAAACCTCATGAAAGGCACAGGAAGGTGAAAAAGAAGTGAGAGGGCAATCATGCTTTCAGAAACATTACACTTCTGTTGTGACAGATTTTGTACTGGGTCAGGTTTGGGTCAGCACAAAAATACTAGTTTCAACAATACAGATTTCAACATGATGGTGTTAGGTTAACTACAATGCCATGGACATTTACAATAGACTCCAAAATGAGATGACAAGTTTTCAATAATTGGCCCACGGTATAGTTTCTTTAATTCTTTACACAAAATTTCTAGATACATTAAATATGGTATTTCAGTTTTCTATCCTTTATGTTGCCTGTAAGTCACCGATGATGAGCTTCCACCTACTTCTTTTTTTTTTTTTAATATATTTTATTTATTTCTTACAGAGAGGAAGGGAGAGGGACAGAGTTAGAAACATCGATGAGAGAGAAACATCGATCAGCTGCCTCCAGCACATCTCCCACTGGGGATGTGCCCGCAACCCAGGTACATGCCCTTGACCGGAATCGAACCTGGGACCTTTCAGTCTGCAGGCCGATGCTCTATCCACTGAGCCAAACCGGTTTTGGCCCACCTACTTCTTAAAAAAGGTTTTTACTGATTGATTTGAGAGAGAGAAACATCAATTTGTTGCTTCACTCATTTATTCATCGATTGGTTGATTGGAGTATGTGCCCTGACAGGGTTCTGTTATCAAACCCAGAACCTTGGGGTATTAGGACAAGGCTTTAACCAACTGAGCTACCTGGCCAGCACTGCTTTTAAATTTAAATTTACAGACTTAGCATGAAGGGACTCTGCAAGCTAAGTTTTCCAGATTGGATATATGTATCATATTCTATTTTAGTTTATTTTTCAAGTTGTAGAATTTAGAATAAGTCAAAAATTAAGAATCCTATACATATGCTATTTATGCTTTCTTGTTTATTATTCAAAAAAGCTTACATAAAAACTTTAATAAAAGTCTTCATTCATCACTAACAATTAGGATGCCATAATTCAGCAAGATTTTTAAAAATATATATTTTAAAATATATTTTATTGATTTTTTTTTTATAGAGAGGAAGGGATAGGGATAGAGTGTTGGGGTTCAACCTCAGCAGGTCCAGGGGTTCCCAAAGGTGTGGACGGAGTCGGCGAAGAAGGAATGACACGGAGACAGCGTTCAGGTGATCAGCAGCCTAGCCAGGTTCTGTCTTTTATTGTCTTGTTACATCTGTATTTATACAAGTTGATTTTAATCCTGTCAATTTCTATTCCAAAGGTTAGGGCGTTTCTTATCTCCATTCCAGGGAGTAAAGATTATGTAGCTTAAGGGTGATTGTTGGTAGTTAAAGTGATTAACTACCTGCCTGGCATGTAGTTAAGGGGTTTTATTCCCTCCCTAACTTCAGGGAAAAATCCCTACCTGGGGAAACAACCTTTCTCAGAGAGGTGACCTTGGTTAAGACACTTAGCGCCAAGAAAGTATGCAAACATATTAAGAACAGTATGCCATATACGCCAGGTCCCTTGAAACATATGCTGTGCAGATGTTTCTTCCCTGCAGCGACTGTGTCAAGCAGCAAGGATGGACTGGCTTCCAGCAATAGAGAGTTAGAAACATCGATGAGAGAGAAACATTGATCAGTTGCCTCCTGCACAACCTCCACTGGGGATGAGCCTGCAACCAAGGTACATGCACTTGAACGCAATCGAACCCAGGACCCTTCAGTCTGCGGGCCAATGCTCTATCCACTGAGGCAAACTGGCAAGGGCCAGCAAGAATTTGTTTTGTCAAGAAATGTCATTTTAATGGAAGTGCACTGGTCCATAGTTTTAAAGCTGCAGTGTGCCCAAGTGGTGGCACTATGTCTCTCTTTTTGGCCCTGGCTCTAAAATGCAACCTTATTTAAATATTCCTATGATTACTTATAGAGTGTCATTTGAATATCATTTATTATTTATTATTTTAAAATTACAATTCATATTAAATATTATTTTGTATTAATTTCAGGTGTACAGCACAGTGGTTAGACAATCAAAGTGCTCCTTCTGATATTTCTAGTATCCATCTGGCACCATACATATCTTTTACAATATGATTGACTATATTCCCTATGCTGTACTTTACATCCCCATGACTAGTTTGTAACTACAAATCTGTACTTCTCAATTCCTTCAACTTTTTAACCCAGTCCCCTACCTCTCTACCCCTCCAGCAACCATCAGTTTGTTCTCTATGAGGCTGTTTCTCTTTTGTTTGTTCATTTATATTGTTCATTAGATTCCACATACCAGTATAAGTGAAATTATATGGTATTTATCTTTCTGTGACTGACTTATTCAGCATAATACTCTCTAGGTATATCCATGCTGTCGTAATGGTAAGATTTCATTCTTTTTTTTGACCAAGTAATATTTCATTGTATACATGTACCACACTTTTTTTTTTTTTTTTTTTTTTTTTTTTTTTTTAATATATTTTTATTGATTAAGATATTACATACGTGTCCTTGTCCCCACGTTACCCTCTACCCCCCACGCCCCCCACCCCCGCTCATGCCCTCACCCCCCCGTTGTCCATGTCCATTGGTTAGGCCTATATGCTTGCATATAAGTCCTTTGGTTGATCTTTCCCCCTTACCCCCACCCTCCCCTACCTTCCCTCCAAGGCCCGACAGTCCAATCAATGCCTCTCCGTCTCTGGATCAGTCCTTGTTCATCAGCTTATGTTGTTCATTATATTCCACAAATGAGTGAGATCCTGTGGTATTTATCCGCTCTCAAGTTCCATCCATGCTGTGGCAAATGGTAAGAGTTCCTTTTTCTTCTTCCTCTTCTTAAAGAATACCTTTCAGCATTTCATATAATGCTGGTTTGGTGTTGATGAACTCCTTTAGCTTTTTCTTATCCGTGAAGCTCTTTATCTGACCTTCTATTCTGAATGATAGCTTTGCTGGATAAAGTAATCTTGGTTGCAGGTTCTTGCTATTCATCACTTTGAATATTTCTTGCCACTCTCTTCTGGCCTGCATGGTTTCTGTTGAGAAATCAGCTGACAGTCGTATGGGTACTCCCTTGTAGGTAACTGACTGTCTTTCTCTTGCTGCTTTTAAGATTCTCTCTTTATCTTTTGCTCTTGGCATTTTAATTATGATGTGTCTTGGTGTGGTCCTCCTTGGATTCCTTTTGTTTGGGGTTCTCTGCGCTTCCTGGACTTGTAAGTCCATTTCTTTCACCAGGTAGGGGAAGTTTTCTGTCATTATTTCTTCAAAAAGGTTTTCAATATCTTGCCCTCTCTCTCCTTCTGGTACCCCTATAATTCTGATGTTGGTACGCTTGAAGTTGTCCCAGAGGTTCCTTACACTATCTTCATATTTTTGGAATCTCTTTTCTTTTTTCTTTTTCGGTTGGGTATTTTTTGTTTCTTTGTATTTCAAATCTTTGACTTGATTCTTGGGATCCTCTTTTCTGCTGCTGGATCTCTGTAAATTATTCTTTATTTCAGTCAGTGTATGCTTAATTTCTAGTTGGTCCTTTTTCATGTCCTCCATGGTCTCCCTATACTTATTGAGGGATTCATTAAATTTATCGGCGGTTTCCATAAAATTCTTGAAAAACCTTATAACCGTGGCCTTAAACTCTATATCCAATCGTTTGCTTTCCTCCATTTCTGCCATTTGTGACCTGTTTCTTTGTCTCCGCATTTTGGTTGCTTCCCTGTGTTGATAGAGTGGCTTTGTGTGCTAGGTGTCCTGTAGGGCCCAGTAGCTCAGCCTCCCCAGTTACCTGAGGTGGACACTCTTGGTGCACCCCCTCGTGGGCTTTGTGCACAGTCTTGTTGTAGCTATGCCTTGGTTGTTGTAGGATCACTGGGAGGAATTGACCTCCAGGGCAATTGGCAGCGAGAATCAGCTGCCCTGATGATGCTCAGCTGTGTAGCAATGCAAGCCGCTGTGGGGCCTGGGCCTTCTCTTGGAAGCTCTGAGTCTATCTGGCCCAGCTGCGGTTAGGTAATTACAGGTTGCAAATGGCTGGGGCATTCATATGCAAAAGCCTCTGCCGCAGCCTGGGTGGGGCGGGGTCTCAAGGAATCAAAGGGCTGAGAAAGCAGCTATGGCGGAGCCTCAGCCCTGCCCTAAGGAGTCGCGAGTCCCAGTGTCCCGGCAACGGCTGCAAGCACCTCTGAGGGAAAGCCGCTCTCAAGCTCGCCCGCTGCCAGACAGTCCAGTATTTCCCCGTATGAGCCCTGGGTCCCCAGAGACTTCCCGGAACCGGATTTCAGAGCCGTCGGGAGCTTGTGTCTCCCTCCGGATTCAAAAAGACAGCCGCGTCCTCAGGTGCCAGACCCTTTCCGCGCGCGCGAGCCCCCGTACCTCTGCACGCCACCTCCACAGCTCCTCCCGCTCGCAGTGTGCTTTTCTCTCCTTCTAGTTGTAGAATTTACACTCAGCCAGCCCTCCTGTAGCTCTGGATGATGTCCACCTTGTGTTTTTGATGCATTTATCGATTGTTGTGGGAAGCAGCAATTTCCCGGTGTTTATCTATGCCGCCATCTTAGTTTCCCCCCACACTTTTTTTAAAATATATTTTTTTATTGATTTCAGAGAGGAAGGGAGAGAGAGAGAGAGAGAAAGAAACATCAATGATGAGAGAGAATTATTGATTAGCTGCCTCTTGTACACCCCCTACTGGGGATGAAGCCCACAACCCCAGCATGTGCCCTTGACCAGAATTGAATCTGGGACCCTTCAGTCCACAGGCCGATGCTCTATCCACGGAGCAAAACCAGCTAAGCTATACTACACTTTTTAATTTACTTGTCTATTGATGGGAACTTGAGTTATTTCCATAACTTGGCTATCATAAATAACCCTGCAATGAACATAGGAGTGCATATATTTTTTTGAATCAGTGTTTTAGGTTTCTTCAGATATACACACAGAATTGGAATAGCTGGGTCATAAGACATTTCCATTTTTAATTTTTTTTTGAGGAACTTCCGTACAGTTTTCCATAGTGGCTGCACCAATCTGCATTCCCACCAACAGTGCATGAGGGTTCCCTTTTCTCCACATTCTCACCAACACTTGTTGTTTGTTGTTTTGTTGATGATTAGTGTCCTGGTGCACGAATTCGTGCACATTGAAAAGAAATTAATTAGAAGAAACATTTTAATATTGCTATCACCCTTTCTCTATAATAGAAGTGTCAACCAAATTCATGATTGACAATGACAGATTGAAACACATGAGTGAGATTTGCACCACTGAGAGCTTTATATGTATCACACATGTGCAAGTCAACTTAGCCTTTTATACACTGAGTGGCCAGATTATTATGACCACCCCATCAGTACAATGAAGTGAATTAGTTATGCAAATAATAATAATAATAAAACCTTGAGAGTATTTGCTTAGGAAGTTTTCAATATTCAGTATTTTTGGAAGTGTCAATGAAGTACTGATGGGGTGGTCATAATAACCTGGCCACTCAGTGTATATATAGAATAAACTTGCTTAATTAGTCCTGCTTTCTGATTTAGCTAACTAAACTTTTTCCAGCCCAGTGAAGCACCCCAACTTGTCTTTTAGGTAATTGTCAGCAACACAGCAGTATAGTAAATATCACCATGCAGCAGATTATTATTGTAGATCACGCAGGGAGAACAAAGGGTAAAATATTTAACTGCAGCAGTGCTTGACTATATTCTGTGCAGTGAAAAAACCTGAAGTCATTTTCAAGGTCCACCATTTCTTACTTCTTTTCAGTCGGATCAAGTTTCTAAACTTTCTAAATCTCCATGTTCCAGCTAAAGAAAAGAAAATAGGATTCTACCTAGTCTCCTATCTACCTACTCCAGGACTTCTGGGAGGATCAAATAAGATGAGGCATGTGAAAATGCTTCACAGACATTTGGTTAAAGTGTAAAATATTTGCACCTGGCTATAAAGCAACTCATGTTCCTGGGCTGAAGAAACTGCAAGGGGGCTAGTTGCTAGGGAGAGGAAGCTGGGCGTTGCTACTTGACATCATTACCCATCACCCACAGTGACCATTTCCGGGCTGGGCTGGGCTGTGGGCTGCATTTTGCACCATGTGGTCTTGGCAGCATTGGCTGTGATTTGGTGGGGTGTCATTCCGGGGTGGTGGTGGGGGCCTGTGTCCCATTTGGGGGAAGCCAGGTGTTGTTTTGTCAGCACCAGGTCTTCAGTGCCGTTTATTTTAAATGGCCAGTGCGTCATGGCAGCTCCTGCGTTGAGTGTCTGCCCCCTGGTGGTTATTGCATGTCAAAGCTACCGGTCGGATGGACCCTTAGAATAGGGAGCCCAGAAACAAACCCACACTTATATGATCAATTAATATATGACAAAGGAGACAAGAACATACAATAAGGTAGAGACAATCTATCCACTAAATGAGGTTGAAAAAATTGGACAAAAAAATGAAACTAGACCACCTGGATTAAAGACTTAAATGTAAGACTCAAAACTTTTTAATTTGAGCATCTTTTCATGTCTATTGGCCATCTGTATGTCCTTTTTGGATACATGCCTATTTAGGTCCTCTGCCCATTTTTAATTGGATTTTTTTATTTTTTTTTGGTGTTGAGTTGTATGAGTTCTTTATAAATTTTGGATATCAAAATTTATTGGCTGTATCATTGGCAAATATCTTCTTCCATTCAGTGGGTTGTCTTTTTGTTTTGTTGATAGCTTTTCTTTGCTGTACGAAAACTTTTTAATTTGACGTAGTCCTATTTGTTTATTTTTTCTTTGTTTCCATTGCTCAAGGGAATATATCAGAAAAAAATATTACTAAGAGAAATGTTTGAGAAGTTACTGCCTATAGTTTTGAGTCTTACATTTAAGTCTTTAATCCAGGTGGTCTAGTTTCATTTTTTTTGTCCAATTTTTTCAACCTCATTTAGTGGATAGATTGTCCCTACCTTATTGTATGTTCTTGTCTCCTTTGTCATATATTAATTGATCATATAAGTGTGGGTTTGTTTCTGGGCTCCCTATTCTATTCCATTGAACTATATGTTTGTTTTTATGCCAGTACCATGCTGTTTTGATGATTATAGCCTTGTAGTATAGTTTGATGTCAGAAAGCGTGATACCTCTAACTTTGTTCTCTTTCTCAAGATAGTTATGGCTATTTGTGATCTTTTGGGAATATTTGTTCCAGTTCTGTGAATTACACAATTGGTATTTTGATAGGAATTGTGTTGAATCTATAGATTGCTTTGGGTAATATGGACATTTTAACAATGTTAATTCTTCCTATCTGTGAGCATGTTATATGTTTCCATTTATTTGTATCTTCTTCAATTTCTTTCTTCAGTGTCATAATTTTCCAAGAACAAGTCTTTTACCTCTTTGGTTAAATTTATTCCTAGGTATTTAAAAAATATATCAATTTTTATTGATTTCAGAAAGGAAGGGAGAGGGTGAGGAAGATAGAAACATCAATGATGGAGAGAATCATTGATCAGCTGCCTCCTGCATGCTCCCCATTAGGTGTTGAGCCCACATCCCGGGGATGTGCCCTGAACAAGAATCAAACCCTTACCTCCTAGTTCATAGGTTGATGCTCAACCACTAAGCTATGCGGGCTGGGCTATTCCTAGGTATTTTCTTATGTAATTGTGAATGGGATTGTTTTCTTTTCTGATAGTTCATTATTGGTGTATAAAAATGCAACTGATTTCTTGATACAGTGAAACCTCGGTTCTTGAATTTAATTCGTTCTGGAATGCTGTTCAAGGAGCGATTTATTTGAAAAAACAAAACATTTTTTCCCATTAGAAATCATGTAAATTGAATTAATCTGTTCCAGACCCACACATGATCCCATTTTAACCTTTCTTATATAAAATTCATGTCTAATCTATAAATAAACACTTGTTTTTCTTAAATTGATTGAACCACCCCTACTAGCCTTAAATGAATCACTTTCAACATGCAGCATCTTTGCTTTTTCATATATCACTGCCTCCCAAGTGTTATCACAGGCTAACTCATTTTCATTTATCCAAATCAACAACAGTTTTTCTATCTCTTCAGTTGCCTATCATTGTTGTTTTGTGAACACTATCACACCCTTAACATTAGCACTCTCGATGGCCTATTTATGTTTTAAAATGGTGCTAATCATTGATTTCCAGCCATAAAAGCATTCTCTCCTTTGTTGCCTGAGAGATGCTTTTTGTCATGCTGAGGTATCAGCATGAAAGGGTTGTCAGGTAGAAAACTGAAGTTTTGGTTGACAATCTAGACATATTTTCTGTGAACAATTTGATCGAGAACCAAATTGTCCGAGATGAGAGACATTAGAGAACTGAGGTTTGGCTGTATTTATTTTTTATCCTGCTACTTTACTGAATTTATTTATCTAATAGTTTTTTGGTGTAATCTTTAGGGTTCTTTATATACAATATGTTATCATATGCAAACAATGACAGTTTTGCTACTTCTTTTCCAATTTGTTTCTTCTTTTCTGATGGCTGTGGCTAGATTTCTGGTATTATGTTGAATAAAGGGTGTTGAGAGTGAACATCCCTGCCTTGTTCCTGATCTTAAGGGAAATGCTTTTAGTTAGCTGTAGGTTTGTCATATATGGCCTTTATTATGTTGACATATGCTTCATCTATTCCCACTTTGATGAGAGGTGTGTTTTTTAAAACATAAATTGATGCTGGATTTCTGTCAAATGCTTTTTCTGCATCTATTGATATGACCATATGATTTTTAACTTCATTTTGTTTATATGTGATGTTTCCCATTAATTGATTTGCAGCTATTGTACGAACTTTGCATCCCATGAATAAATCCCACTTGATCTTGGTGGGATTTTTTAATGTATTGATGAATTCTGTCTGCTAATACTTTGTTGATGATTTTTGCATCTATGTTCATCAGGGATATTGGCCTATAATTTTCTTTCTTTGTAATGTCTTTATTTGGTCTTGGAATCAGGGTAAATCTGGCCTCCTAATATGAGCTTAGGAGTTTTCCCTCCACTTGATTTTTTTGGAATATTTAAAAAGGGATAGATATCAAATATTCTTTGAATGTTTGATAAAATCTACCTGTGTAGCCATCTGGTCCAGGACTTTTGTTTGCAGGAAAATTTTTTTTCATTAGTGCTTTGATTCCATTGGTTGTAATTGGTCTATTCAGATTTTTTTGTTTCTTCTTGATTCAATCTTGGAAAATTATATGTTTTAGGAATTTTTATATATTTTTCCAGATTGTCCAGTTTGTTGTCATATAGTTGTTTATAATATTTTCTTATATTCCTTCAAATTTTGTGGTGTCTTTTGATACTTTTCCTTTTTCATTTTATTTATTTGAGTTCTCTCTCTTTTTTCTTGGTTAGTCTGGTCAAAGGTGTGTCAATCTTGTTTATCTTTTCAAAGAACCAGATATTGGTTCATTGATCTTTTATACTGTTTTCTTAGACTCTATTTTGTTTATTTCCAATTTAATCTTTATTATTTTCTTCCTTCTGCTCACTTGGGGCTTTGTTTGCTATTGTTTTTTTCCCAGTTCCTTTAAGTGTAAAGTTAGATTGTTTATTTGAGATTTTTCTTGTTTCTTGAGATAGGTCTGTAATGCTATGAATTTCCCTCTTAGGACTGCTTTTGCTGTGTCTCATAGATTTTGACTTGTGTTCCTGTTTTCATTTTTCTCAAGGTATCTTTTGATTTCTTCTTTGATCTTATTGTTAACCCATTCATTGTTTAGTAACATGCTATTTAGCCTCCATGTCTTTGTGTGTTTTTCAGTGCTGTTGTTTTTTAATTGTAATTAATTTCTAGTTTCATACCATTGTGGTCAGAGAAGTTGCTTGATATGATTTCAATCTTCCAAAGTTTATTGAGACTTGTTTTGTGTCCTAACATGTGGTCTAGCCTAGAAAATGTTCCACGTATAATCTAAAAGAATGTATATTCTGTTGTTTTGAGGTGAAATGCTCTGTAAATATCAATTAAGTCTATGTGATCTCATTTCAGGCTACGGTTTCCTTGTTGATTTTCTGTCTGGAAAACCTATCTATTAATGTCAATGGGGTGCTAAAATCTCCTAATATGAATATATTACTGTTGCTATCTCCAATTATATACATCAAGACTTGCTTTATATAACAAGGTGCTCCTATATTGGGTACATAAATATTTACAAGGTTTCTATCCTCTTGTTTGACTGATCCCTTTGTCATATGTAGTACTCTTCTTTGTGTCTTATTATAGCTTTTGTTTTAAAGCCTATTTTATCAGATCTAAATATTGCTACCCCAGCTTTTTTTCATTTCCATTTACATGAAATGTCTTTTTCCATCCCTTTCCTTTTAGTCTCTGTGTGTCTTTCATTCTGAGGTGGGTCTCTTGTAGACATCATATATGTAGGTCTTGTTTTCATATCCATTCAGCTGCTCTATGTCTTTTGATTGGAACATTTAAGCCATGGAGGTGTGTGTGTGTGTGTGTGCGCTTGTGATTGGTTGAGGCCAGGATGTCTTACCCAATGAGCTTGCTCGGTATGCAGGCTCAGCTAAACTGATTCCACATGCCTGGGTTGTGGTCTGGATCCCCAGTAGGGGGTGTGCTGGAGGCAGCTGATTGATGATTCTTTCCATCATTTATGTTTCTCTCTCTTTTTCTCCTTCTCCCTTCCTCTCTGAAAGCAATAAAAATTTAAATAAATAAATAAAATATATTTCAATTTACATAATTGTTTTCTTATTGTCTAAATGTATAATTCTGTACCTATTTATTTAATTGTTTCTTAATTTGTCAGTTTGTTTCCAGGAACCAATCTATTTTTCTTTCCATTTCTGTTTTATATGATAATTCTGTTCCATGTCATGATATTTCAGGTTCTGGGACTGATCCTCAGTTCCTTATTTTAGTCAATATGCTACATCTTGTTAAAATTCAGTTTAATAGCCACTGACATGAAAGTTTTAAAAAATTAAGTATGATTTAAAAAAAAATTTATACTTAAAATACTAGGCCTGGGAAATGTTGGTAGACTTGGAAAATTCTCAATTTTTTTTGATCCAGAATATAAATATTTGAATAGTTATTTCCATTGTTTACTGAGTGTGGGATGTTTTCATGTTTCCAACTTGAAATGGACAAATGTATAGCTCATGAATGTTAATTTCTTGAATAGGCACTTTGAAATATTTTTCAAGCGTCAGAGGTTAATATCAGTCTGAATGTCTGCTAAAGCATTCAAATTACCTTACAAACACGTTAGTCACTTTAGATACAGCCATATTAACCCCCCTCCCATGAGGTTTATATAACCAACTGGCACACATCACATTTTGTTTTCAGAGGAAAAATGAACATGCCTGTAAATTACGGGGCAAGGTAGATGAGTGCACATAGCTTGACTTCACCTTTTTGTGTGTCTGATTTTAAAGCCATTCTTTTGGAGGAAATATTCAACCTAAACCTTCATCAGAATGCAATTTCAAATATTGGAGGTTTCCTATGAGGAGGGTCTGTTAAAGGTATACTGAAGATCTTTAGGAATAAAGTGTAGAGCATATTTCAAACTTCATGAAGATTATCCATAATTTCCACACCACTAATCAAGCTCCTAAAGAAGCAGCCATGTCAAGCCTATTATGTTTGCTTGATTCCCAAAGACTTTAGGCCAGATTTTGGTAAGTTTAGGAGTACTATTTGCATGTGTGTGTGTGTGTGTGTGTGTGTGTGTGTGTGTGAGAGAGAGAGAGAGAGAGAGAGAGAGAGAGAGAGAGAGAGAGAGAGAAAATATAGTCAAATTTTAAAATGTTATACATATTTGAGTTTGTGTCTACTAAATATGCAAAATGTGACTTTAAAAAGAATTTGACAGTGTTACAATATGGATGAACTTTAAAAACATTGTGCTAAGTGAAAGAAGCCAGTTACAAAAGACTACATATTGTATGATTCCATTTACATGAAATGTACAAAAAGGGAAAATCTGTAGAGACAGAAAGTAGATTAGTTGTTGACTAGGACTGGGGGCAGGGCAGGAGGTAAATTTGGAGGAAAAAGGTGAATTACTGCTGATGGGGTTCTCTTACTTATGGGGTCATAAAAATGTTTTAAAATAGATTGTGTTAATGGTTGCATTGCTCTGCAAATTCATGAAAGACCACTGAATGGTATAGTGAATTATATTCCAATAAAGCTGGTATTAGAGAGAGATGGACACAATTAGGCAGTTTAGCACAGGAAAACCATACTTATGAGGATATGACATGTGATGGCAGAAAACAAGCATAGGGCCAAAACCGGTTTGGCTCAGTGGATAGAGCGTCGGCCTGCAGACTGAAAGGTCCCAGGTTCGATTCCGGTCAAGGACATGTACCTGGGTTGCGGGCACATCCCCGGTGGGGGATGTGCAGGAGGCGGCTGATCCGTGTTTCTCTCTCATCGATGTTTCTGACTCTCTATCTCTCTCCCTTCCTCTCTGTAAAATATCAATAAAATATATTTAAAAAAAAAAAACAAGCATAGGAAGGATCTGTACTGCAAGAAACAAACTAAACTCAGAAGTCAGCAGGGCCTGCATGATTCCTTGTTTGCTTCTCTCATTGAAAGGACAAAGTGCTTCAAGTGACCACAAAAGAGTTTTAAACATGGCAAAACATTTTAAACAAATCAGATAAGTTAGAAATAGAACCCGAAAGTAAATATATATATATATATTTCTTCTTGGATACTTTTAGAAAGGTTTAAGTAATCATGTAACGATTTGGGTTTAAGGATTAAATCATGCCAATTTATGCCAATGGCAGCAAGAAGAATATAATTCCATCTTTTTCTTTAGTAATATTTTAGGTGATATCTAGGATTAATAATATAGTTTTTTATTACTATGAAGATTGGAAGAAAGGGGTGTTTTATTTCCAGGCTATATTCCACAGGGTATTAAATTAAAGAATAATTTCAGTGAAAAGTTTAGTCAAACCAGTTGTTTGTTACAAATACAGAACAACAGATTTTCAAGTTTATCCTCTAAGCAGGATATAGACAGAGACAATTTATAAAATTTTCCAGAAAATACAGCACAAATTGTTCTTCTACCTGATGAACTCTGAATTATGGGTCACAGAAATCATTGGGTGAGGGAAATAGTTTTTTTTTTTTTGCATAGGAATTTGTTCATAGTTTTTGTTTTTTTTTTTTTTTTAGGGTTTTTCTTTTTTTTTTTTTTATTATTAGTTAAGGTATTACAAATGTGTCCTCATCCCCCCCATTAACCCCCAACCTCCCCCCCACACACACTCATGCTCCCATCCCCCTGTTGTCCATGTCCATTGGTATGGCTTATATACATGTATACAAGTCCTTCGGTTGATCTCTTCCCCTTACCCCCGCCCTCCCCTACTAGAGGGAAATAGTTTTAAGCAAGTTAAATATATTCTAAAATAAATGTGTTGATAGCAATTAGCATATGGCTGACATTTTCTTTAACTTAATTTAATAATAAGGTCTCCTGAAGCATCAAATTTAAAACTAAAGTAATTTGATAATGCAAATGCTAGAATTTTTGTGTGAGAAGGAACATTATATATCATCTCTCTTACATTACAGATAAGTAAAACAGACCCACAGGAGTGAAATGACTTGCCCTAATCTTTTGTGTGTTTTTTTCAATGTCCTTCTATAAAGTTACTTTACCATGTGGCATTTGGGGACTACAATTCTCTTTCTATGTAATCCAATTTTAAGTGTGGATTTGCAAATATGTCAGAAAATGATGCATTCCAGTGACATGACCATAACTGGTGCCATGTAGGAGGGTGGCGTCCCTTCCAGCTGTCAGTTTCCTGGAGAAGGGAAGTCAACAAACGGGTACTGGCTGAGGTCAAATGGCAGGTAGGGTGTAAGTGAGTCTTCAAAGCATCACACCTAGATAGCAAAAGTAGGGCCAGGACTGACCAAGCAAGTTCAGGAACTCTGCTAACCAAATGCAATGCAAAATCCAAGCTTTCAGGACTTGATCCACGATGAGAGCTTGACAGGGAGACAAAGGAAGGTAAGGGAAACCTGAGACTCAGCTGTGGAGATTTGCTAGTTTGGAGAAAATGCCCCGGAACAGATCACACCAAACAAAGATCCCTTATTCAGGCTTCTCTTTGAGTCTGCTCTCTAATCATTTACTCTGATCCTAAGAAGCATAAAAGTCCCTAAATTATTCCTTTGGAAGCTGGAGTAAATTATTCACATCATTAGGAACAATTCAGTGTCTGCAGAGAGGTCACTTGTCAGGTCATTCTGCCAAACAATAGAAAGAATTTATCTGGTTTGCTTCCTTAATTCTCCTTTCTTCCTTACCTTATTGTTGAGCCTACAAAAAGTCTTTCTCTTCTGCTAAAGGCTAATGAAATCCTTTTTCTTCAAGTCTGAGAAATAGATTCTAGTTTTATTTATCCTTTCCAATTTTTTTTTACCTTAATTGAAGCAGGTACTGCTCATTAAAATGGCATAATAATTCTGGATCAGTATAAGGTATCATGTTAGTAGAGCAGAAAACCCACCAAGTAGAGAGGCATACATAACAGATTGGAAAGTATTGGCAGTACTTCCTTTAAACCAAAATATGAATATCAGCCTCTCCTACCTCCCAGAAACATGTGATTATGTGTTGGGGCTCCTCAGGTGCGCAGAATGTATGTGCAAAACTAGAACCGGTCGTCCAGCATTCTTCCTTCTTTAAAATTGGTCTGGGAGCCCTGGCCAGTTTTTCTCAGCATTGGCCTCGAGAACGAAGGGTCGCAGGGCTGTACCTCAGTTACGGGTTTGCTTTCTGCCCCCAATTGAGGCACATGCAGGAGGCCACCAGTTAATGTGTCTCTCTCACATTAATGTTTCTCTCCTCCTCCTGCTCCTCCTCTCTCTCTTTCACTCTCCCAATGGGAAAAATATCCTCAGATGAGGATTAAAAAAAAGTTGGTCTGGGAACATTTAAAATAGTAATATATTCGATTTTTTTTAAACCAGAAATGATTCAGAACATTAAGGTCTTTTCTACACCCTATTTTCCATTTTAAATTCAATATAACTTTTTCAAAAGTGAATCAATACTTGTATTATAGCATTGTACACTTGAAACCTATGTAATTTTATTAACCAATGTCACCCCAATAAATTCAGTGAAAATTTTAAAGATAATATACTACTAATAATGGAGTTAGCAGATACTCTTTCCACACTAGGCATACTATTTACTTTTGAACTGAGATTAACCTGCTTTAGGAAGTTAGGGAATCCTTTCATTTCTGTTTTATGAAAATATTTTTAAAAAATTAAAAATGAATCAATACATTCATTAATATTTATATCAACCCACTTTTTTTGTGGAGGAAAGGAAATCCTCTGAAGGTTTGGAACAGCTCAGCCTTCAAAGGGCTAACTGTATGCTTACCGATAGTATTATAATTTTTTCCAAATGTCTCAGTGTTTTATAAATAATTAGAAGTACAAACTCAGTTTCTAAAAGGGAAATTGATACATAATTTACGACGTGTATGACGTGTATGAAAGGATAAAGTATTATATGAATTCAAGAAGTGCATAAGTATTAGTAGTTTTTGTCAATTATGTTAAATTACATAAAATGAAAGTACCATGCTTAGAGTTCATTTCTGTTTTTAGTTGTTCTTATTAAAAGCCATTAAATTAATTATAATGCTTTGTGCTCCATGGAAACTAAATATTGGCTTAAACATTAACATTTACAAACTTAAAGCCAATGGCTTAAATCTCAGTACAGGTTACAGTTCTTTTCCATGATCATTAAGATAAGTCATTTCAATTGCTGCCTTGAAGGCATAATAGAAATCTCATAAAATGACTATTGGTGTGCACTACTCAACAACTCAGTCTTGATTGCAAAACACTTTTTTCAATTTTGTAACACTATTAACTTATTTTCAGATCATTTAATGAGATTTAATTTGATAAGTAAATTTTCAAGATATATGGTGATTTGGGCAATTTGGGGTTTTGGACTACAAACATGAAATTAACATAAACACAATATGGTTACGGGATACTAGTAACATGAAGGTTGTCAGTTTTGTTTGGTCCTCTTCTCCATATTTGCTTCAGACAGCTGTTCCCTTAGCATTGCTTGGGTTCTGGCTATTGTCTGGAAAGGTAGGTAATAAATATTCATGATGTTTTACAGAAATTGCAACTAAAAACTGGTTGTGTTGAGAATCAATTTTAATTCCTTGTGGGGTTTTTTTGCCCCTCAACATTGTGGGGTCATAAGTTTCTAAAAACCTTAGAAAGTTATCCTTGTACCTGTTCCAGCATCTTCTTGGAAAGGAACAAAAATTATTTCTCCTTTCCTAAAATTGAATGCAAATGATCAGATATGTAAATGTTAGCATGCAAATTAGTGTAACATGCCACAGATTTTCTGCTACCACTTCCCACCCCCTCCTACATTCCCTTTTATTGTAGCCAAACCAGATATTTCATCATTTCTCAAATATGACTGTATACCTATATAATCCAGTTTTGGGAGGGGGGGGGTGGAATGGAAAATGCACGTTTAGTAGACAGTCAGAACTTGGTTTGAATTTGTCTCTTACTATCTGTGTGGCTCTGGGGAAGTCTGTGTGTGTTGGTACCCTTATTAGTAAATTCAGAGAATTGGCACTTTAGCATAGTGCTAGGCATAAAGCATGTGCTCAATTATTTGTCACTGAATGAAGGATCAAATACAACACATATGATAGTATTGATAAATAATACCTCATTATCTGTCTTCTGTTTCTCTCTGTGGTCTTCTTCCATGTTCGTTTTTTTTTTTTTTAATTGATTTCAGAGAGGCCGGGAAAGGGAGAGAGGGAAACATCAATGATGAGAGAGAATTATGGACTGGCTGCCTCCTGCACGCCCCCCACTGGGATCAAGCTCACAACCCCAGCATGTGCCCTTGACCAGAATCAAACCTGGGACCTTTCAGTCTGCAGGCCCACGCTCTATCCACTGAGCCAAACTGGCTAGGGCCCATGTTCGTTTTTTAACCTAACAAATTCCTAACCATCCTTTAAGTCCCACATCCAATGACAGGTCTTTGGAGGTGACTTCTCCAGCCCCTCCAGGCAGAGATAATGGTTCTATCTTTGCACTCTGATAATATCTCATACCTAGCGTTCAAAGCATTGTGTAAGGTACAATCACTGCCCTTAAGGAGCATATTATTGATTTGTCTATTTCCCCAGCTAGATGACACACGGTATTTTTTCATTTGTTTTTTATTTTTTCCATCACCTTTTATCCCCTCTATGCCCTCTTCTACCTCGCAATCATCACACTGAACAACACATTATTGATTTGTCTATTTCCCCAACTAGATATAGGAAGCTCCTTAAGGGCAGTGATTCCGCCTTACTGGATTTTGTGTCTCTATTTTCTAACTAGGTTCCACATACTTAGTTAGAAATAGGTATAATAGAGTAAATACATGTTTGATGAAAGACGAAGAAGAGACTGTGTCTGCCAGAGTTTTTATTAAAATAGGATTTGGCATGGATGGAACTGGAGAGCATTATGCTAAGTGAAATAAGCCAGTCAATGAAGGAAAAATACCACATGATCTTACTCATTCATGGATAATAGAGACCATTACAAACTTTTGAACAATAATAGATACAGAGGCAGAGCTGCCTCAAACAGATTGTCAAACTGCAGCGGGAAGGCCGGGGAGGGTTGGGGGGCAGGAGGGAGGGGGCTAAGAGATCAACCGAAGGACTTGTATGCATGCATATAAGCATAACCAATGGACATAAGACACTGGGGGGCAGGGGAGGCCAGGGGATTGTCAAGGGTGGGGAAAAAAAAGGACACATATGTAATGCCCTTTGTAATACTTTAAGCAATAAAAAATAAATAAATAAATAAATAAATAGGATTTGACTATATCTTTGAATTCGTGTATGTATCTTCCCAACTAGACTGTGAAATCTTTAAGGGAAGTCCTCTTTCCTTGTATTTGCAGTGCCAACACAGGGCTGGCTCAATAAATGTCTGTAGAATTAATGTAGGCAAAATCTGTCTTTAGGGCAGTGGTTCTCAACTTTCCTAATGCTGCAACCCTTTATGTATTTATTTTTTTTAAATTAAATCTTTATTGTTCAGATTATTACAGTTGTTCTTCTTTTTTCCCCCCAAAGCTCCCCTCCACCCAGTTCCCACCCCACCCTCTGCCCTTACCCCTCCCACTGTCCTCATCCATAGGTGTACGATTTTTGTCCAGTCTCTTCCTGCACCCCCACACCCCTTTCCCCCCAAGAATTCTCAGTCCACTCCCTTTCTGTGCCTCTGGTTCTATTATATTCACCAGTTTACTCTGTTCATCAGATTTTTTATTCACTTGGTTTTTAGATTCACTTGTTGATGCCACAACCCTTTAATACAGTTCCTCATGTTGCGGTGACCCCCAACCATAAAATTATTTTCGTTGCTACTTCATAACTGTAATGTTGCTACTGTTATGAATCATAATGTAAATATCTGATATGCAGGATGTATTTTCATTGTTACAAATTGAACATAATTAAAGCATAGTGATTACTCATAAAAACAATATGTAATTATATATGTGTTTTCGGATGGTCTTAGGCAACTCCTGTGAAAGGGTCGTTTGACCCCCAAAGGGGTCGCGACCCACAGGTTGAGAACCGCTGCTTTAGGGCTTTCACTCATTCTTTTCCTTTATTTGAGTAACTCTCCTCCCCATCTTTACAGAATCCTTACAATGTCTGCCTTGCCACGTTCGTGCTCAGTCTCTCTTTCTTTTGCCAGGTGCCAAAGTACAGGTTTGAATGAGATAGACTCATTTCTGCTAATGGGCTATTAGCTAACTCCTTGCTCTCCCTCTCAATATTGTAAATATGCTGACAAATAATGATCTATCAGGCCTCATGACAAGCTGTTGGAGAGGAGTGGGAGGGGAGATTTAGATGTATAATCCTTAAGTAGCTTGTGAATTAGAATGTGTACAATGACCACTCAGTGTGTTAGCGGGTGTGACAAGTTAGATACAGCTCATCAACCTGTGAAATCCTTTCCTTTTAAATAAAAAGAATTCAGCTCACCAAGTCCTATTCCCTGCTTTGAGTTTGGGAATGCTCAAGTAATGACCTCCTATGGAGCTGGGGAAAAAGTCTTGCCTCTCCCTCCCTCCCAGATTACCTGGAGTGACTCCCACGTTGACTCCCACTTTGCCCAGCAACCAAGAAGTAACCATTTTCCAAGCTGATTTTAATATGAAGAAATTTGGGTTCTAGGTGTATATTTAGCTAGCAGATAGTGTACTAGAATTATCTCTATCTCATCAGCCTATCAAGCCTGATTAACGCAGAATGAATATGGATGCCTAAGATTCTTTGGTATTTTCTCAAGCCAAATTGGTCTGGAGGGGGTGGATTAAGTATCCCAGCATGTGTCTCTTTCTTTTTGAGTCTTTTAAGTAACCAAATTAACCCCTTCCCAACCTTCCAACATGGGGAATAAGACATTTCTCTTATGATTACAATGTAAAATTCTTTTTAAAAATATAATTCTTCATTGTTGAAAGTATTACATATGTCCCTCTTTCACCCCACGAACCCCTCCAACCTCCCCCTGCCTCCCCTCACCCCAGGCCATTACCTCCCACCCTCCCCTGCCTTCCCTCTGAGACTCAACATTCTGTTCCATGCTTCCAGTCTCTGGATCCACTCTGTTCATCAGTTTATTTTGTTACTTAGATTCCACATATAAGTGAGATCATATGATACCTGTCTTTCTCTGACTGACTTCATTTACATGATGCTTTCCACGTCCCTCATGCTGTCTCAAAAGGTAAGAGATTCTTCTTTTTTAGTGCTGCATAGTATTCCATGGTATACCTAAATATACCACAGTTTTTTTATCCACTCATCTACTGATGGGCACTTGGGCTGTTTCCAGATCTTAGCTATTGTAAATTGTGCTGCTATGAACATAGGGATGCATAAATTCTTTCTGATTGGTGCTTTGGGTTTCTTAGGATATATTCCTAGAAGTGGGATCACTGCCTCAAATGGCAGATCCATATTTAATTTTTCAAGGAAACTCCATACAATGTAAAATTCTTGAAGGAAACCCTTTTCTGTTAAGAAAACATTAAAAAATATTAATGGTGTTATGTTGATCAATTGGTGTAGTGGATTTTTAGTATAAGGAGAAACGTTATAGTCTAAGAATCCTAAATTAAAATATAGTTAGACTAAGGAATGCTAGTAAAATGTTCCTTTTACTTTATCCTGATACTTGTTTTAATCTTCCTTCAGACATCTGTTCTCAGAGACTGTTGTCTTTACTCCATATCCCCCTCTTTCATTTAGGGAGACAGATAAGCAGTTGTCTTGAGAATATAAGGTCACTGGCATTCCATAAATGGATTCCAGTGGTTACCACAGAAACAAGTGGTGAGTGTTCTCTGTCACTTGCAAACTATAAATTAATTAAGTTGACAACTTTTTCTTCTTTATGTTATACTTCCAGAGGGACTTTTGAAATACCATTTGTTGCATTTTCTGATTATGAAAGTAACATATGCTCATTGTAGAGAATTGATAGTACAGAAAAGTATTACCAGAATAAAAATCTCAACACCTAGAAATAATAGCTGCTTTCATTTTGATGTATTTATTTATAGTTTTTAATGTGCATATAAAATATTTTTAAATTTGGATAATACTATATATAAAATGCTATATCTTGACTTTTCAAAGTGTCCTTAGATCTGAAACATTTTCAAATACCATTAAGTATTTGAAAACACCATTTTAAAGTGTTATATAACATGTTGTCATACGACTATACCATGGATTATTTATTTAAAATAACATGTTTTATTGTTGGAAATTCAGTTTGATTCCAAATTTTACATCTTAAATATAAATCTGTACTTAAACTTTGTTTGAATTTCTGATTGTTTCATTGCACTAGAATCCTACAAAGGAACTTACTGTGTCTGTGTGGTGTTTTTTTAAAGACATTTATGATAACAATATTTAAATTACTTTAAAGAAAGTTTGAACCAATTTATCCACTCCCCAATGGTGTGTGAGTAAGCCTGTCCATTTCACTGAATTATTTCCCAAATAATCATTTAAACGTGTTTAATTTGATTGACAAAAGTGGTGTATTTCACTACTATTTTAAAATATTGAACATTTAAAAAATATTTTCAGTATGTTCTTGAAATGTTCTCATGTTTATTTACTTCTATTCTTGTTCTTTGTTTATTTTGCTTTTTGATTTTTAGAGCTTTTTAATATTTTAAGTCTATCATCCCTTTTTAATGTTTGTTGCAAATATTTCTTCCCAGTTTGTGGCTTTTTAAAAGTTTTCTTATTTAATAATGGATTTTAAGCTTCTTAAAAATTTTTTTGTACAGTCCAAATCTATTGATTTTTCTATTTGTGATTTTGTCCATTGCTTATATGCTTAAAAATACATTCTTATTCACTAGAGTTTTTTGTTAGTTTTAACTAGTCAGGTTTATAATTTTGAAGGCAATGGCTTTGTTTTACATAACTGCAAATATAGTTATAGCTGCATTTTTTCATTTTTAGTATTTATAGACAGACTTGAAAGTGTGAATTACAAAAATAGGAGCAGCTGTAATTCCTTTTAAACACGACTGTGTGGAGAAATGATTCTTAAGAAGTCTTTTGAAAAAAGACTTAAAATGTTGACATTTTATTGCAATGAACCACTGTGTTGATTGAATGTTTCACATTACTCAATTTACATTGTGTAAGAGCTCTGTAACTCAAGGCAACACAACACTCACACTGAAGAATCCCCCCAGCAATTTTCACTTTGAGGGTTATCTGAATGTAGCTTTATTTCAGAGTAGCTTAAATAGCATTTCTCAAAGGGTGGTCTTTGGACTCCCTGCATCATAATGACTTAGATTACTTGTTAAAATGAAGATTCCTGCATCCTCCCATCCAAACACAATAAATCAAATTGCTTAGAGTTGAGTTCTCAGAATCCACACTTAACAAGCATCTCAGGTGATTCTGGTGCACTCTAAAGTTTGAGAATCTCTGGGCTAGGGAGGAAGATTAGTTTAAGAAGTGAACCCATGAAGGCAAAGAATAGAAACAACCATGTGAGAACTTGTAGACAACGAAAGATCTGAAACTAGTATATCAGCCAATAGGCAGAAGGAACAGTCAGAATGCAACAGGGTATAGGTGGAAGAGCACTGGCCTATTAATTAGAAAAAGGAACTCTGCTACTTAATATCCTGTGTCCTAAGGTGTGTCCCAACTCTTCAGGTTTCTGATCCTCAAAATGAGGGCAAGAAGTACATGTATTCCAGATCCAAGATGGCAGTGGAGTAGGTGGAAGTTACACTTACCTCCTCCCAGGACTAAATCATAATTACAACTAATTATAGAACAATCCACCAGAATAACCAATGGAAGACTAGTGAAACAAAAGTCTTATAACCAATGATTTACAGAAGAAGCCACATGGAGACTGGTGGGAAGGGTGGAGATTACAAAAGGGCTGCCCTGCATATCCATGTGTGGCAGAGAATTCAGAGGGATATCTCAGCTGCAAAGGACCCCCTGAGGAGCACTAACTCCTAACTCCATGCTGTGCTCTCCAAAGTGGAGCCCACATACCATCTGGTTGTGAAAATCAGTGGGGATTCTGTCTGCCAGGGTGAGACAGGAGACTGCTAGAAACCCAGGTGGCCTCTTAAAGGGCCAATGCACAAAATCTCATTTGTGGCCACTCATGCTGTGTCAAGAAGGTGGCTCAGAGTGGATTGGAGTCATACAGGGAAATACTGGGTTGTGTGGCTTTTCGAAGAGGACAGGAGGGACAGTCATCAAAGTCCCAGTGCTGAGTCTCTCTCCCACACCAACAAGAGATGCCATTTTTCCTGGGTGGAGCACTCCATCTATATGGCATCAGCCTGAAGAGTTGCACTAGACCAGTGATGGCGAACCTATGACACATGTGTCAGAGGTGACACGCGAACTCATTTTTTGGTTGATTTTTCTTTGTTAAATGGCATTTAAATATATAAAATAAATATCAAAAATATAAATCTTTGTTTTACTATGGTTGCAAACATCAAAAAATTTCTATATGTGACACGGCACCAGAGTTAAGTTAGGGTTTTTCAAAATGCTGACACGCCGAGCTCAAAAGGTTCGCCATCACTGCCCTAGACCCTCCTTCCTGATAACCTCTGGTACAGCCCCGGCAAGCTTGTGCCTTGTGGAAAAATCAAATAGTGGCCACCCTGGGCCCATGGTACACTCTTCCTTAGAAGGTTTTTGAGGAGATCTGAGCAGATTCAGAGGCTATTGGAGGCACACACACACACACACACAGAGACTAAGTTGTGTTGTTTGGAGGTGAGAACGATTTTCCCAATGTGCATCCCAACAAGGGCCACACCACCATGGCATCAGCCTGAAGAGATAAACTAACCCCACTTTCCTGACAACCTGTGGCACAGTCCTTCCAAGTTTGTGTCCCTAGTGCAGTCTTTCTTGGAAGGCTTTTGAAAATCTGGGCAGACTCAGATGATGTCAGAGATGCAAATGAAAAGCCTGAATTTTGTGGCTATAGGGCAAGGGCCATTTTTCCCATGAGCCCCAACCAGTGCCAACATTCCTGTGAAGAGCCCTCCCTCCACATTGCCAAATCTTAATCTGTTTTAGCCTGATGAACTCTACTGTCCTCACTCTATTGACTCCCTGAGACCCTGCCCCACCATAACAGTTTGCAGATATCAGCTGGCTTTGGTGTACCCTGAGATTTTTGCTGGAGTGGCCTCAGACCTAATCTTGGCACCAAATTTGTATTTGTATCAACCTGGTGCACACTACTTACCCCTACCTGGTGATTCACTGAGAACCTACCTTACACAACTCACATACCAAAGAGACTTTTGCAGTGACTGAGACTAACAAGAAGCTGGCAGGCAGAGGTGGACCTCAGATGTCTTGGTCCTTTTGTTGACCTGGCCCTGGCTCAATACTGGTAGAAACCAGTTTCAGTATAACTTGGCCATTCTCATGTACACACAGGCCCAGCAGAAGTAGCCACCAACCATAAATCACTCTGTAGCTCCTAATAGGTAGCCTAGAGCCAGGCACAGACAGCATTGACTTGCACCGGACTCCCTCCCAAGGGGCTCCAGAACAAATAGACCCAGTGGCAGGTTTCAGGCCACATCAGAGCATGACCTGATTAGCTCCACAATCAGCACACCAAAAGAGAGACTTAGCAGGCAACAGAACCTACTGGAGCAAATAAAGCACCGTGGGGTTAGTCCCTGCCTAGTAGCTCATACTCTGTGGTTGAGGTCAATCCTCATAGTTAGTAATACTGAGGGTCAACACAACCCATGGAGAACTTAACAGCAATCAAGACTCAACTACATCAGTAAGGCTCACATATCTGACACAAAGGACTTTCCTGGAGCACCTAGTTCAGATGAGCACCACAGGACACCTCCTACACAAGGCCACTCTACCAAGATTGAGAGGCATAACAGATCCACTTAACACACAGAAACAAAGACAGAGAAGCAGGCAAAATGGGGAAACAAACATGCCCCAAATGAAAGAATAGGAGAAATCCCCAGGAAAAAAATAATGAAAAAAGGCAAGCAGTGTACCAGATACAGAGTTCAAAACAATGGTTATAAGGATGCTCAAGGAATGTAGGGGAAGAATGGATAAACTCAATGAGAACTTAAGCAAAGAGATAGTAGAATAAAAAAGGACTCACAAACCATAAAAAAGAATCAGTCAGAAATGAAAATTACAATATGTAAAATAAAGAATAACTAGAAGGAATCAGCAGCAAGTAAGATAAAACAGAGGATCTAACTGGTGACTTGGAAGACAAGGTACCAGAAAACACCCAGTGAAAGCAGCAAAAAGAAAATAGAATTACAAAAATGAGGGTAGTTTAGGGGAACACTGGAACAACATAAAGCATAACAATTTCTACATCATAGGGATTCCAGAAGGAGAAGAGAGAGAGCAAGAGATTGAGAACCTACCTACTTGAAGGGGGGAGAACCAAGATGGCGGCATAGGTTAACGCCGGAGTTTGCTGCTTTGAACAACTACTTCAAAAGTGAAACTAAAAGACGGAAGGGACATCACCCAGAACCACAGGAACGCTGGCTGAGTGGAAGTCCTACAACTAGGAGGAAAGAGAAACGCATACGGACACTCAGAGGAGGCGCAGTGCTGAAGTCAAATTCTGAGGTGCGGAGTGTGCGGAGCGGGCTGGTGGCCGAGGGCGCGGTTGGCGTTTTCAATCGGGAGGGAGTCACAGACTCTGAGCTCCAGATCCAGGCGAGTCTTTAGCGACCCAGACTCAAACGGGAGAAGCGGGACTGTCTGGCTTCGGTCAGAGCAAGTGCAGCTTTCTCTCCGAGCTTTGCAGCGGTCGCTGGGACTCAGAGAGGCAGAGCCCCTGGGGACAGGACTGAGAGCCGCCATAACTGCTCTCTCCGGCCCACCCTGTTGATCCTGTGCGACCCGCCCCGCCCAAGCCCTGCACAGAGGCATTTGCCGGATAGCCTCAGGCAAAGGCTAGATTAGCACCTCCCTAGAGGACAGAAGTTCTCTCACTGCTGACACAGCTGATTCTCATAGCCACCTGGCCTGGAGGTCAAACCCTCCCTGGTATTAGCTACAACAATCAAGGTTTAACTATAAGACTGCGAACAAAGACCACTAGGGGGTGCACCAAGGAAGCATAACAAAATGCGGAGACAAAGAAACAGGACAAAATTGTCAATGGAATATATAGAGATCAGAACCACACTTTTAAGGTCTCTCAAGAACTGTTTAGAAGCCGCTGATAAACTTAATGAGATCTACAAGAAAACTAATGAGACCCTCAACGCTATGTTGGGGAACCAACTAGAAATTAAGCATACACGGACTGAAATAACGAATATTATACAGACTCCCGACAGCAGACCAGAGGAGCGCAAGAATCAAGTCAATGATTTGAAATGCGAGGAAGCAAAAAACACCCAACCGGAGGGGCGGAATGAAAAAAGAATCCAAAAATGCGAGGATAGTGTAAGGAGCCTCTGGGACAGCTTCAAGCGTACCAACATCAGAATTATAGGGGTGCCAGAAGATGAGAGAGAGCAAGATATTGAAAACCTATTTGAAGAAATAATGACAGAAAACTTCCCCCACCTGGTGAAAGAAATGGACTTACAGGTCCAAGAAGCGCGGAGAACCCCAAACAAAAGGAATCCAAAGAGGACCACACCAAGACACATCATAATTAAAATGCCAAGAGCAAAAGACAAAGAGAGAATCTTAAAAACAGCAAGAGAAAGAAACTCAGTTACCTACAAGGGAATACCCATACGACTGTCAGCTGATTTCTCAACAGAAACTTTGCAGGCCAGAAGGGAGTGGCAAGAAATATTCAAAGTGATGAATACCAAGAACCTACAACCAAGATTACTTTATCCAGCAAAGCTATCATTCATAATTGAAGGTCAGATAAAGAGCTTCACAGATAAGGAAAAGCTAAAGGAGTTCATCACCACCAAACCAGGATTATATGAAATGCTGAAAGGTATCCTTTAAGAAGAGGAAGAGGAAGAAAAAGGTAAAGATACAAATTATGAACAACAAACATGCATCTATCAACAAGTGAATCTAAGAATCAAGTGAATAAATAATCTGATGAACAGAATGAACTGTTGATTATAATAGAATCAGGGACATAGAAAGGGAATGGACTGACTATTCTTGGGGGGGAAAGGGGTGTGGGAGATGGGGGAAGAGACTGGACAAAAATCGTGCACCTATGGATGAGGACAGTGGGTGGGGAGTGAGGGCGGAGGGTGGGGCGGGAACTGGGAGGAGGGGAGTTATGGGGGGGAAAAGAGGAACAAATGTAATAATCTGAACAATAAAGATTTAATTTAAAAAAAAAAAATAAAAATAAATAAATAAATAAATAATAATAAAAAAAAGAACCTACCTACTTGAAGAAATAATGACTGAAAACTTCCTAACTTAGGGAAGGAAAAGGACACAAAAAGAGTTCCAACAAGATGAAGCCAGAGGCCCACACCAAGACACCTCATAATTAAAATGCTTAAGTTTAAAGACAAAGAGATAATCTTAAAAGCAGCAAGAGAAAAGCATTTAGTTACATACAAGGAAACTCCCATAAGACTTCCAGCTGCATTCTCAACAGAAACTTTGTAGGCCAGAAGGGATTTGCATGAAATATTCAAAGATGAAATGCAATGACCTACAACCAACATTACTCTATTCAGCAAAGGTATCATTTAGAATCAGAGGACAGATTTTCCCAGATAATGAAAAGCAAAGGAGTTCATCGCCACAAACCAATATTATAGGAAATTTTAAAGGGATTTATTTAAGAAGACGAAAAAGAAAAACAAAAAATATGAACAACAAAATGGCAATGAATACACATATGTATCAATAATTACTTTTAATGCAAATGGATTAATTGCTCCAATCAAAAGACATTTAGAGGTTGATTGAATAACAAAAGGAGACCTTTATATATACCAGCTGTGGGCAAACCACTGCCTGCGGGCCGGATTCAGCCCGTTTGAAATGAATAAAACTAAAAAAAAAAAAAGACCGTATCCTTTTATGTAATGATGTTTACTTTGAATTTATATTAGTTCACACAAACACTCCATCCATGCTTTTGTTCCGGCCCTCCGGGTCCAGTTTAAGAACCCATTGTGGCCCTCGAGTCAAAAAGTTTTCCCACCCCTGTTTATACTGTCTACAAGAGATTTACTTCAGATCAAAAGACATGTAGTGAATGAAAGTAAAGGATAAAAAAGGATATTTAATGAAAATAGAAATAAAGAAACAAAAAGCTAGGGTAGCAATACTTATACCAGACAAAATAGACTTTGAAATAAAGGCTATGTAACTAGAGACAAAGAATGCAGACTGGTGCAGCCATTATGGAAAACAGTATGGAGTTTTCTAAAAAAAAATTAATATGGATCTGCCATTTGATCCAGCCATCCCACTTCTGGGAATACATCCTATGAATTCCAAAACACCAATCTGAAAGAATATATGCACCCCTATGTTCATAGCAGCACAATTTATAATAGCTAAGATCTGGAAACAGCCCAAGTGCCCATCAGCAGATGAGTGGATCAAAAAGCTGTGGTACATTTATACCATGGAATAAATGGTACATGCAGCAGTGAAAAAGAAGAATCTCTTACCGTTTGAGACAGCATGGAGAGACCTGGAAAGCATCATGCTAAGTGAAATAAGTCAGAGAAAGACAAGTATCACATGATCTCACTCATGTGGAATCTAATTAACAAAATAAACTGATGAACAGAGTGGATCCAGAGACATGGAAGCATGGAACAGAGTGTGCAACCTCAGAGGGAAGGTGGAGGAGGGTAGGTGGGTGGAAGGTAATCAACCAAAGACCTTTTATGCATATATGCATAACCTATAGACACAGACAGTGAGGTGGTGAGGGCCTAGGGTGGGGATCGGTGGTGGTCTGGAGGGAATCGATGTGGGGAAAATGGGGACACATGTAATACTTTCAACAATAAAGATTAAAAAAAAGAAGAAAATGAACCCAGCTATTCCAATTCTCAGTATTTACTTGAAAAAACCCAAAACACTAACTGGAAAAGACATATGCATCCATTGTTCATTGCAGCAGTATTTATAATAGCCAAGATATGGAAGCACCCAAGTGCCCATTAATAAGGGAGTGGATAAAAAAGCTGTGGGATATATATATATATCCCACAAAAAAGAATGAAATGTTATCATTTGCAACTGCATGAATGGACCTGCAGATTATTGTGCTAAGTGAAAAGTCAGACAGAAAGAAAAATATCATATGATGTCACTTATATGTAAAATCTAAATAACAAAACAAACAAAATAGAAATCAACTCATGGATACAGAGAACAGACTGATGGTTGCCAGAGGGATGGGGCTCGGGGAGCTGGGTGAAAATGGTGAAGGGATTAAGAAGCACAAATTGGTAGTTACACAGTAGTCACAAGAATGTAAAGTACAACATAAGGAATATAGTGAAATATCCTATCTAATAAAAGAGAAACATGGCAATTAGCATACGACCGCTACCCTTCCCATTGGCTAATCAGGGCAATATGCAAATTAACTGCCAGCCAAGATGGCAGCCAGCAGCCAGGCAGCTGGAAGCGAACATGAGGCTTGCTTGCTTCAGTGACCGAGGACTCCAACGTTCCCCCCCTGCCTTGCCGGCCTCTGAGCTTGCAGTTTGAAACATTGTAACAAATATAGAAGCTAAACAAAACCCCAGAAACCTGCTTTCAGCCAGCCGGAATCTCAGAGCTGGAGTTGATACAGAGTTTCGATTACAGAACGCAAACAAACCAGATACCTGCTTTCAGCAGTGGAGGCCTAAGAGCTGGAGCCAGAGCTAAAGCTGGCCCAGAATAAAAAAGAAAAAAGAAAAAAAGGAGCGGTTGGGAGCTTCAGTCAGCCTGAAAACAGCCCTCAGCCCCTCACCCAGACTGGCCAGGCACCCCATTGGGGACCCCCACCCTGAAGGGTGTGTGACCAGCTGCAAACAGCCAACATCCCCTCACCCAGGCTGGCCAGGTACCCCAGTGGGGACCCCCACCCTGATCCAAGACACCCTTCAGGGCAAACCAGCCAGCCCCCACCCATGCACCAGGCCTCTATCCTATATAGTAAAAGGGTAATATGCCTCCCAGCACCGGGATCAGCGGAGCCGCAAGGCCTCCCAGCACCTGGATCAGTGTGACAGGGGGCAGCGCCCAAACCCCCTGATGGCCCTGGGGCTCTGTGTGTGACAGGGGGAAGGGCCACAACCTCCCTATCTGCCCTGCTCTGTTCGTGACAGGGGAAGGCGCCCCAACCCCCTGATCAGCCCTGCTCTTTTCCTGATAAGGGGGAGCTCCCCAACCCTGATTGCCCTGCGGCTCTGTGTGTGACAGGCTGCGATGCCCCAACCCCCTGATCGGCCCTGCTCTTGTGTGACAGGGTGCGGTGCCCCAACCCCCCCCCCCCATGGGCCCTGTGTGTGACAGGGAAGAGCCATAACCTCCCCATCGGCCCTGCCCTGAGTGTGACAGGGTGTGGCGCCCCAACCCCCTGATGGGCCCTGCTCTGTGTGTGACAGGGGGCAGTGCCCCAACTCCCCTATCCGCCCTACTCTGTGAGTGACAGGGGGGAGCTCCCCAACCCTCTGATCGACCCTGCTCTGTGCGTGACAGGGTACGGAGCCCCAACCCCCCTGATGGGCCCTGCTCTGTGAGTGACAAGGGGCAGCACCCCAACCCGGATTGGCCCTGCTCTGTGAGTGACAGGGGGTGGCACCACAACCTGCCCATCAACCCTGCCTTGAGTTAGACAGGGGGCGGTGCCCCAACCCCCCAATCGGCCCTACCCTGAGTGTGACTGAGGGTGGCTTCGCAACCTCCTGATCCGCCCTGTTCTGTGCATGACAGGGCGGCGCCCCAACTCCCCAATCAGCCCTGCTCTGAGCCTGACCAGGGGCTGCACCTAGGGATTGGGCCTGCCCTCTGCCACCCGGGAGCAGGCCTAAGCCAGCAGGTCGTTAACTCCTGAGGGGTCCCAGACTGCGACAGGGCACAGGCCGTGCTGAGGGACCCCCCCTTCCCCCTGAGTGCACTAATTTTTGTGCACTGGGCCTCTAGTATTGTGATAACTGTGTATGGTGCCATGTAGGTACTGGAAATATTGGGGGGAATTCGTGAAGTATATGATTGTTTAACCACTATGCTGTATACCTGAAACTAACACAAAATAATATTCAACGTAAACTGTAATTGAGAAACAAAATTTAAATAAAAATGTACCCAAGTATAGTCATGTGTCACTTAAGGAGAGCGATACTTTCTGTGAAATGTGTCATTAGGTAATCATTGTTTCGTGAGTATCATAGAACGCACTTACACAAACCTAGATGGTGTAGCCTACTTACTACACCACTAGGTTATATGATATAGCCTATTGTTTTTTGGCTACAAACCTGCACAACATATTACTATAATGAATACTGTTGGTAATAATAACACAATGGTACCTGTGTATCTCAATATATCTAAATATGGAAAAGGTACAGTACAAATGTGGTATAAAAGGTAAAACATGGTACACCTGTATAGGGAACTTACCGTGAGTACAGCTTGAAGGACTGGAATTTGCTCTGGATGAGTGAGTGAGTGAGTGGTGAGTGAATGTGAAAGCCTAGGACATTACTGTACATCACTGTAGACTTTATAAACACTGTCCCACAAGCTTTTCCCCTACTTCTTTCTGACTGAAAGACATAGGGTATGCTGAAACCGGTTTGGTTCAGTGGATAGAGCGTCGGCCTGCAGACTGAAAGGTCCCAGGTTCGATTCCGGTCAAGGGCGTGTACCTGGGTTGTGGGCACATCCCCAGTGGGAGGTGTGCAGGAGGCAGCTGATCGATGTTTCTTATTGATGTTTCTAACTCTCTATCTCTCTCCCTTCCTCTCTGTAAATTAATAAAAAAATATATATATAAAAAAGACATAGGGTATAGAAGCTTTAAGTGCTGTTCAATGCACAGGGATGTGGGCTAGACTGCTGGGAAATATTGAGGAGAAACTGGCTGGGTCAGGTGTGGATCACCGTAACAGAGACTGCAGGAGGGAGTGAAAGGTGGCCTGAAGATCAGTAGGAAGAAGAAACCAAGATGGAGAGATAAAAGAACACAGGGATTATCGTGGCAATGTGGTTTTACTTATTGCATGCTGGAGCAGGGGATCAGAGTAAGGAACTTTATGGTACTCATAAAAAAGAGGGCATTTAACATGGAGAGGGTATAGAACTGGGGACTCAATAGTTTGACTTTGGAAATTTGTTACTGGCTCCATTCACACTATCTGGCACAGGCCTCTGGCATTGCACTGATGGAAGAAATAAAACTTTGCTATGTTTCACCTATGACAACCTGAACATATTCCCAAAGTACAGGGACAGGCTGGCTCCATACTGTCACAGAAGCTTTTACTGAAGTGTCAGCGGCACTTAATACCTGTTAAAGTAGCTCCTGTGGGCCTGTGTCCTTGAGAAATGGGAAAATTGAACTGGAATGCCTGGTGTTCTTCTGGGCAGGAAGATTCCCGGATTCTTGTCTGGTGGAGTCGAAGAATGAAACCATAGACAAAAGGTGGTATAGCAAAAGGTGGAAATTTATTGAGAAACAAGCACAGACTTCCACGTGGGGAGGGGGAAAGAGTCCCACTGAGTCCCTTTTTTCCATGGTTTATATAGGCTGCAGTTCTTTGTGCCTTGGTATCCTCTCTGATTGGTCACTATCCCCTCTGATTTGGTCACTATAGCAACTTCAGAGCTCAAACCTCATGTGAGGTACCAGAGACTCCCCTCTTCTTCCCCCTTATTGTTCTCCTATTCCCTTTGGGCTTTCCTCTTTCTTCTCTGAATGAGGGGCTTCCCTCCCTTTATTCTGTAAATATACACCTTCTGCAGCTCCTGGCTCCCTTATTCGATGGAAATGTACCTCCTGCAGCTCTGTAGCCCTGTGCTTTTTCCATGGGCCCCTTAATTCCTAAAATTTCCTAAACCTGCCTATCTCACCCCTAAAAACTCCTTTCACTTGTACAGAATCTTATGTCTTCAACAAAGAATTTGCAGCAATGAACTCTGAAGACCATGGGCTACACCTGGGCGGACTGACTGCAGTGCCTTCTGCGTATGTAGTGCTGGGGGCACAGGCTGCTCTGTGCTGAAACAGCTCAGTGGCTGATTGATGGGGAGGTGATCTGTCCCCTCACAACGGAGGTGCTGCGAGTGAGAGGGAATCTGTTGCCACGTTCCACAGATATTGCTCCTGTCAGAGAAAAGAAAATACCCTGAAACTACATATTATTTCTTTTTTTCTTTTTTTACAAGAAATTCAACTTCATTATAATCTTAAGGGACCACCATTGTATACGTTGTCTGTTGTTGACTGAAATGTCATTATGTGATGCATGACTGTATAAAGGATCCAAGGACCAGGTGAAATAACAAATGTAAGAGTGCTTTGTAAATTTCATAGGCTTTGATTGTTAATAATAGAATCAAAGGAAGTGCTGGTGCTGGTCTGCCTCTGGACGATGTGGCACCGGGTACCTGTGACTCAGTGTTGACAATGTTAGAGTTCAGGGTTGAGAAATCCAGGTCTTGGAAGGACTTGAAGTGGGGGTGCGGGGTTAGGGGCGGGAGAAGGCAGGACATAGATTAAAGGGCTATAGTAGAAGGCACACAAGTGATTGGCAGACCTACAGCAGGACCAAAGTTGGAAGGCTCTTTCAATGGTCTCAGTCTTACTCAGATATGTGAATAATAACCAACAAGTTCCTTTATGAAGTTTTTTTTTTACCTCCCCCTCCCCATTTAGATTCAGCATTTGTCTGGTCTAAGGTAAGGACATACCTGTATGAGGTTCACACCTGTAAACTGGTTCATAGAATTAGAGGATTGAAAGCCATGGGCATTGAGGGGAGGTGTAAGGAGTCCAAGTCTATAATTTTTCTGTTGTCACAACCTTAGGAAATGGAAATTTGTCCTCTGAACCATCCAATTTCCCTTTGACTTCTCCCTTCTATAGAATTTCAGTTGCCTTTATTTATTGCAAAATTAATATATTCCAGTGTTATTAAGTAGTAGAGGATACTAAGTAGACTTCATAGCAGTGAATATAGATATGAATAGTTATTTGAACCAGCCTGATGCCAGTTCTAGTGTTTAAGTGTAGTGGAAAGGGCACGGATTCAGTCTAACAAGAACCACCTGAATCATTCCTGAGTTGGAATGTCCTCTCAATGTCTTACCTTCTGTGTGATGTGTATGACCCACCATTTTTAAAATCTGGAAAATGAAGATAAAAGTTTCTACTTAGTAGTTATTTGAGGATTAAATGAAATCCTCTGGTACAATGACTGGTACATAGTAAGTGCTTCGTATCCTTTTTAAATTGATTAATCTAATTTTAATAGTTCTTAACTGATTTTCTAGAATAGTGCCTGAGCTCATTACTTTAGCTCTGATTCTACGGGATCCATATTTCTTCCTCCCTTAATTTTAGCCTGTTTTGCTTGATCTATCTCTTTGGTTCTCTTTCTCTTTCATGTTCCTCCCCATCCCTCCCACCTTTATTTCTAAGGAAAAGAGGCTCCTTTGTTCTGGAATCTAGGTCCAGTTCTCTCTAGATGAAAAAGTTTGTCCTTAGCCTCCTGAATATTGAATACAGTCAAACCTCGTTTCTTGAATATCACCCATCTCAAACAGTTCGGTTCTCAATGAAGTTGTTCACCGAAAAAATGTCTAGGTTGTGGAACCAAACTTCAGTTTTTCTACCTGACAACCCTTTCAAGCTGATACCTCAGCATGCCAAAAAGCATCTCTCAAGCAACAAACAAAGGAGAGAATGCTTTTGCTGCTGGCAAAATCAATGATTAGCACAATTTTAAAATATAAAGAGGCCATCAAGAGAGTTAACGTTGCTGAGGTTGTGAAAGAAACAAAGACCACAGGCAACTGAAGAGATGGGAAAACTGCTGTTGCTTTGGATTAACAAAAAGCAGTTAGCCAGTGACAATCATTTCAGAGGCAGTGATATATGAACAAGCAAAGGTACTGCATGCTGACCTGAAAGACACCCCTGGACCCAGTGCTAAAAGGGATTAGTTTAAGGCTAGTAGGGGGTGGTTTGATACATTTAAGAAAAGAAGTATTTATAGATTAAACAGTGCATTAGACATGTACTGTATATAAGAAAGGTTAAAACAGGGAATCATTTGGGGGTCTGGAATGGGTTAATTCAATTTACATTATTTTGAACCAATCACTTCTGATAGATCCTCCCTTCCCCCAACTGGTGGGCGGGGTATGATGTAACCTGCAGCCCAGAAATACCTGAGTGACTAACCAGGTACCTTATATGGACTATACATTGGACCACCAATCCACACCTGCCAAATACCCTAAGCCCTTGTCCTATATGGACAATACAGTAAACCACCAATCAGTGTGCGCCGAGTACACTAAGCCCCCCACCCCTTCCCATTCCGCCCCTCAAAAGGCGTGCCCACCCCTGCACGTGTTGCTGTCTTCCCCTTGTGAGGCAGCCTGGCAGGTGCTTCTCCTCTAATAAAGCCTGTAGTCCTGGTTTTAGGCCTCCGTCTGATCTTTCAACTTCTCGAACAGCCTTCCAGAACTGCTTGAGAACCGAGGTTCCCTGTATATTTCCCTGGTCTACTCAGTGGAATCTCTCTAAACTAGCCTCCCACTTGTTTGTGGCTCCTTCTAAAATTTTATTTTGCATTATTTATCCTGCTCTTGTGTCAAGGTTTTATATTAAAGAAACCCGCTCCCCTTATTTCGGAATAACTTTTCTTGCTCTTCAGTGTTTGTCATCCTCTTCTGGTCACATTCAGGTCTTTCAGCACCCTGATCCAGCATCCAACTAATAATATACAAGCCAGGCTGTAGTTCACCACCTGACTTTTTTTTAAAATAAATTTTTATTGTTGGTAGTATTATAGATATCTTCCATTCCTGCCCTCCCCCCACCCGTTACCCCTTCTTCCCTCATACCACCTGGCTTTGAGAATAGGAAAAAAGACCTGTTTAAGACTCTAAAATATACTGCACTTCTAGTCAATAGTCAATACTCACTTGAGCCAAACCTCTCTTTTTCCATAAAGGGTTCAAGAAGTTATTCTAGTTGCTGCGTTATTTACTTTTTGGACGTGGACAATGGGGAAATGCCGGTACCTTTCTCCACATCCAAGTAGTTCCGGAAAACTGAATTGCAAAGTCGTTTATTTTGAGTTAACACGAGGAACAAATTTCTTTCTGAGCTATTTGGAAGCCCCACATGTCGGGGTATGATGGTGCTATAGCTAGTACAGAATGAAAAGAGTTCACATAGTTTTTTATTTGGCAGCCATTAAGAAGTATGCAAACTATGTAAAGTTCTGGATGAGGGGATTAAAATGAGTAAACAGAGACCCTGCTGAGATCTCACAATTTTATCATCTAATGGGGGAGATAAGCCATAAGCAAATATAATACACAGCATACAGGGATACATGTCATGTGAGTGGTTCAAATGAAAGACTATATCTTCAGAGAAGGGAGAGATTCCGCAGGCCATAAACTTCATGTGATTAGTTTCCCTCAGGGACTGACCAAATGATAGATCAGTCTTATGAAGCAAGCTTCAGCAACAATATTTCTTTCAATGTTTCAACTCAATATAAGGAAAAAAATGAAATTCAATTGCCTCAACAATGAGCGTAGTGTCATTGGATGAGGACAGCCTGTGGGCACCAAAAGACCCTGACAGTCGCGGCGCTGCATGTGCAGAGCTTGCTATCTCCTCCACAGGTTGTGGAAATAAAACAGTCCTCAAAAAGAGAAAGTGGAGAATTTCCAACATTGCCTTTTAACAAACCGTTTGTTGGCATGGAGTAGAATGAAAATAATGACAGGCCTTTTGCCACCAAAGCATAATGACCCTTGTGACCTTTCTCCTTGCTCTGTACCCTGTACTTTAGATGGTAAACAGCAATTTGAGTGGCAACATTGAAAAAGATTTTAACCCTCCATGGCTCAGCCAGCGTGAGGCAGACACAGAGCCTACATTGTGCTCACTGAGCCAGGACTACTAGCAAAGGCGTGTTTCTGAATTTACCCCTTTCCCCCCAGCTCACTGAAACACGAAGTCTGGTAGTGATAGCTATAGGACTATGATTGAGAAGGCAGAGAATCCAAGCTTATCAACCCAGAACATGCTCTTGCACTGATATTGATACTGCCTAGGAGCTTAGACTCTACATTCTGCTGAAGGAATTATTACCGCCCTTAAACCTTTAGAAAAGTAATGCAACAGTTAGATTTCAATTTTTTTTTTACAGTCAAGGAACAAAAGTTATTTTTTTTTCTCCACAGAGCAGTGTAAAAACTCTGTTCTTTTTAGAATGTTAAATTATAAAACCCGACTCTGAATTTTGAGTGCCCCAGATGTGATGGAGTAATACCTTAATAAGCTTGCCAGATTTAGCAAATAAAATTACAGGATGCCTAGTCGAGTTTGAATTCAAGATAAGTAACAAATAATCTTTTAGTATAAATATGACCCATGCAATATTTCGCAGCCCTAACCTTAGAGAGCATTGATTGATTATATAATATTCCAGTGGGCTGGTAAAATTTTAAGAGGCAGGTTTGCTTTTAGTGTCTGGGTTTTCGTCTTTCCCCATTTCTGCATGTCTCTTCAGCATACAAGATTTCTTTGAATGAATGCAAAGATCTGTGAAGAAGACCATTTCATAAATGAATTATTTTAAAGACTAGCACCCTTCTGCAAAAAAAGTGAGCAAAAAGTCTCTTTTTTTTTTTGTCCTGTCCCAATTGCTATTCACTTGTTGATCTGGGTTGAATCATTCAGACAAGTGTCTCAACTCTACGTGCCTCAACTCTAATGTTCTTGCTTATGAAGGCTCAGCCAGAATGAGGTGGGGGAGGATGGAGAGTGTGGGGAGTCTAGGAACTGAGGCCAAAGAGTAGAAATATTTTATTTTATTATTTATTTATTTATTTATTTATTTATTTATTTATTTGTTAAAATATGTTTTTATTGATTTCAGAGAGGAAGGTAGAGGGAGAGAGAGAATCATCGATCAGCTGCTTCCTGCACGCCCCACGCTGGGGATTGAGCCCACAACCCGGGCATGTGCCCTGACCGGGAATCAAACTGTGACTTCCTGGTTCATAGGTTGATGCTCACCCACTGAATCACACCAGCTGGGCAGTAGAAATATTTTAAATGAGAATTTGGAGAGCACCCAAAATGAATATGTAGTGAGCCAAAATGTAGACTTCACATGGGATTTTCCTTTAATTAAAGAACCCACATCCCCAAATATATCTCAAGGCGCTTCACCTTTTCTGATCATTTTGTGAACATTCCATTTGTACTTCCACCAGAGGGTTCAAAATTGTCTGAAGAGTTGATGATTCTGCATTTAGTTATTAAACAATTTTACCAGAAAAAAAAATATTTTCACATTTGAATACCTTGATGTCTGCTTCCAGGATTAATTACTCCTTATTTCCAAAGAGAGTAGTTCCCATTTATTTATTCATTCATTTGTTACTTTCCCTTTTGTGACAGCATGGATGGGCGTGGAGATTACTATGCTAAGTGAAATAAGCCAGTCAGAGAAAGACCACTACCATATGATCCCACTTACACGTGGAATCTAATGAACAAAATAAACTGGAGAACAAAATAGAAACAGAGACATGGATGCATGGAATAGACTGACAGATCTCAAAGTTGAGGGAGGATGGGAGAAACTGGATGAAAGAAGGTGAAGGGATTAGCTAAAACACACATACACACACACACACACCATATGGTATGAAATTAAACTTATCACAGTATGGTGATAGAGGTAAAAGGGGTTTAGGGTAGGTGGAAGTGGGCAAAGAGGAGGGGGGGAGAATGGGGACAGAAAGAGACTTTGCTTGGGCAATGAGTGGACAAAACAAGGGTGCACATGATGTTTTGTTGAGCTGTACACTTGAAACCTGTATAGTTTTGTGAACCAATGTCACTCCAATAAATTCAATTTTTTTTTAAAAAGGAGATTAGTTCCATGTACTTTAGGCCATCCCTGGAGACAGATTATAAGTATGACAAATAGAACAAATGAATGTGAATAATAAAGGCTGTTCCCCTAAACTTATACCAATTGTTAACGTAAAAACATTCAAATCTGTGAAGAATTTTTGTGAGTTTATTTGAGCCAAACAATTTCTGGGAAGCAGAATCTCAATGGATTGGGATAATTCTCCAGAGAATGGTGGTTTTTTCATCTATTTTTATACATTGTAATCAAAAGAGGGAACGTACATACGTGGGTTACATGAAATCCATTGGTGATAGATTAGAGAGGTGGGAGAAAGCAAAGTGGGAGGAAACCTCTGGGATTGGATAAAAAGTAAAATCATAGACACATACTTAGGGTGCAGGATAGCCAAACAGTAAACAGGTAACATGATAACAATGAAGGAATTTATGGTATCTGTCCTGGCGCCCAGGCACATTATGTTGTGCCCCAAGGGGTTGGGGCGGGGGGAGGGAAGTTACAAGTTACCCAGACATTTCAAGGATATGCTATGGAAGATGCAAAAAGACAGATAGGCCAGTTAAGGTAAAGGTTGACCATGTCAGTGAAGATACGAGCCTAGGACATAACTACCCACCATAACTGCTTTTAGGTAACGTTTAATTTCAGTCCATCCTTTGTGGTTACTTTAGGTCTCTGAGTTTGCAAGACCACCATGCAGGCCTTCCCTGAGCTTGTCAGGTTAGCATGTGGCCCCTTTCCTCCACACAATTTTGGGAGGGGTATCAAATTATGGAAACAAAAATTCTAAAAAATATTATGGATTTTCAGGAGTTGCTTTATTGTGTCATAAGAAAATCTTTTTATGAAACCCTGAGACAGCTTATCAAGACTTTAACTCTATTATGACAGATATCCTGGATGATGAAATAACATTAAACATCATATTCAATTTTAAAAGTTATTGCTTTTAAACATTTTTGTATATTCTATAATGTCTTAATTTAAAAATGTGATTTGCACACTCCTGTTTTTTATTTATATGCTTTGTTAAAACACAAGCAGTGCATTTGTGTATTGTACTTATGCAAAACTCCCCTTCCCCTGCCTTCCCTCATAGGTTAGACAGTCTGTTCAATTATTCTATGTCTCTGTATAGAATTTTGTTCATCAGTTTATGTTGTTCACTAGAGGCCCAGTGCACAAATTCATGCAATGGGGGGGGGGGGGTCCAGATGACCCACCCCAATTGGGGCCGAGCAGGCTGGGCTGGCTGTGGAGAGGGGCTTTGGGCAGTTGGTCGGCCGGCCCCATCCCCTGGTCAAACTACCTGTCCAGAAGACAAGTTGCATATTAGCCTTTTATTATATAAGATTATATTCCACAAATGAGTGAGATCATGTGGTATTTATCTTTCTCTGATTGGCTTATTTTGCTTAGCACAATGCTCTCCATGTTCATCCATGCTGTTGCAAAAGGTAAGAGTTCCTTCTTTTTTACAGCAGCGTAGTATTACATTGTGTAGATGTACCACTGTTTTTTTAATCCACTCATCTGCTGATGGGCACTTAGGCTGTTTCCAAATCTTAGCTATGGTGAATTGTGCTGCTATGAAGATAGGGGTGCATATATCCTTTCTGATTGGTGTTTCTGGTTTCACATATCAGAGAGAGAGAGAGAGAGAGAGAGAGAGAGAGAGAGAGAGAAACATAGATGTGAGTGAAAAACATCCATCCATTGCCTTCTGTACATACGTGCCAGGACTGGGTATCAAACCCACAGCCAGGTATGTGACCTGACCAAGAATTGAACTGGCAACGCTTTGGTGCACAGAATGACACTCAGCAATCTGAACCACTCTGGCTGGACCAGGTCTGCCATTCTTAACACATGTTCTCTGAGAACTTGTTAAGCTCACGCATTTATGCATGAGCACATAAGTTACATATTAATATGCTGATTGTGGAATATTCTTTTCAGTAACAAATACTGACAGACCTTTGCATGAAAAGTTCATTATTTTGTTTGAACTTAATGTACATCCTCAAACATAAAAATTGTATATTTTAACATAATGGAAGTTCTAGTCAGAGTAATTGGCCAACAAAAGAAATAAAAAGCATTCAAATTTGAAAGATAGAAATAAAACTATCTGTATATGCTTATTTGAGTGTATGTGTACAAAAAGAATCCACAAAAAATTATAACTAGTAAATTAATTAATCAAATTTATAAGATACAAGATCAACATGTCAAAATTAATTTTTTTCTATACACTAGCAATGAACAATCCAACAAGGAAATTATAAAGAAATTTTAAAAACTCTTACAACTCAGCAGCAAAAAGGGTTCATTCCTTGTAAACTCTCAGAATACTAATAAAAAGAACATTCTCAATTTGATAAAAGACACCTATAAAAATTAAAAAAATATATTTTATTGATTTCAGAGAGGAAGGAGAGGGAGAGATAGAAAAAAATGATGAGAGAGAATCATGGATCAGCTGCCTCCTGCACACTATCCCCACTGGGGATCGAGCCTGCAACCTGGACATGTGCCCTGACCTGGAATCAAACAGTGACCTCCAGGTTCAGAGGTTGATGCTCAACCACTGAGCCACGCCAGCCAGGCAAACAACCTTTAGATAACATCACACAATGGTAAAAAATGGAATGCTTTGCTCTTGATCAGGAACAAGATGAAAAGATCTGTTCCTTCCACTTCTATTCAACATCGTACTGGATGTTCTAGTAAGTGTATTAAGGCAAAAAATAAAAGGCATTTAGATTGGAATGAAAGAAAAGACCGTCTTTTTTTAAAAATATTTTTTTAATTGATTCTTCTACAGAGAGGAAGGGAGAGGGATAGAGAGTTAGAAACATCGATGAGAGAGAAACATCGATCAGCTGCCTCCTGCACAACCCCAACTGGGGATGTGCTTGCAACCAAGGTACATGTCCCTGACCAGAATCGAACCCGGGACCCCTCAGTCCACAGGCTGACGCTCCATCCACTGAGCCAAACCGGCCAGGGTAGAAAAGACTGTCTTTATTCGCAAATGATATGGTCATCTATATAGAATATCTTATCTTATATTTACAAAAAGCAACTAGATATAAGGAATTTAAAAATAGAATCTTCCATGTTCTTTCTATATACTAGCAACTAATAACAGAAAATCATATTTAAATTAAACAATACTGTGAAATAACATTAAAAAAATCATGAAATGGGTAGGTGAAAATTTAACAGATGTTCAAGACAAGTGTACCGAAAACTGCAAAATACTACTGAAAGAAGTTAAAGAAATTATAAATAGAGAGGAGAAACCAAGATGGCAGCATAGGTAAACACCTGAAACTGCTGCCTCACACAACCACTTCAAAACTACAAATAAAAGACAAAACAGACATCATCCAGAACCACAGGAAGGCTGGCTGAGTGGAAATTCTACAACTAGAAGGAAAGAGAAAAGCACACTGAGACTCAGAGGAGGTGCGGAAGTAAAGTGCAGAGGTACCGAGGCACGTGCAGAAAGGGCTGGCAACAGAGGATGCCGGTGTCTTTTTCAATCGGGAGGGAGTCTCAAGCTCCCGGCTGCTCTGAACTCCAGTTCCAGGCAAGTCTCTGGGGACCCAGACTCATACGGGGAGAGACTGGACTGTCTGGCATCAGTTGGAACTCAAGGGCGGCTTTCTCTCAGAGGTGCTTGCAGCGATTACCGGGACACTGAGACGCGGGGCCTCATAGGGTAGGACCGAAGAGCGGCCATAGCTGCTTGCTCCGCCCTGTTGATTCCCTGAGACCCTGCCACACCCAAGCTGTGAGCAGAGGCTTTTGCATATGAATGGGCTGGGCCCTTTGAGATCTAAAATTACCTAACAAACTGCAGCTGGGTCAGAGAGACCCAGGATATGCAAAAGAAGGCCCAAGGCCCCAGAGCAGCTTGCATTGCTTCACAGCTGGGCCTCATCTGGGCACCTCCAAACCCCAAACAAGGAAGAGGAAACTGCAGATCTCTCCATAACTCCTGCTGGGTAGCCTCAGGCAGAGGCTAAATTAGCGCCTCCTAGATCCAAGAGCCTGTGTACCCAGTGGTCAGAGTGGGACAATCCAGATTACAACTCCTCAGATCCATAAGGGACACACTCAGGGAGCAGACTCAGTGATCACCAAAAGCCCCACTGAAGCAAGTCTTGCCCCATAAGGGTGTCTCCAGCACTGAAGTTCTCCCACTGCAGACACAGCTGATTCTCACAGACAATTGGCTTGGAGTTGGTATTCCTCCCAGTGATACCAACTACAATCAAGGCTTAACTACAACAAGACTGTGCATACAGCCCACAAAGGGGTGCAGTAAGTGTGTCCACCTTAGGTAATTGGGGAGGCTGAGCCACTGGGCCCTATAGGACACCTAGCACACAAAGCCACTCTATCAACACAGGGAAGCATAAAAAATGCGGAGACAAAGAAACAGATCACAAATGACAGAAATGGAGGAAAGCAAGCTACTGTATGTAGAGTTCAAAACCACAGTTATAAGATTTTCCAAGAATTTTCTAGAAACCGCCAATAAATTTAGTGAGACCCTGGAGGATATGAAAAAGGACCAACTAGAAATTAAGCATACACTGACTGAAATAAAGAATAATATACAGAGATCCAACAGCAGACAAGAGGATCCCAAGAATTAAGTCAAAGATTTGAAATATGAAGAAGCAAAAAATACCCAATCAGAAAAGCAAAAAGAAAAAAGAGTCCAAAAATATCAAGATAGTGTAAGGAGCCTCTGGGACAACTTCAAGCATACCAACATCCGAATTATAGGGGTGCCAGAAGAAGAGAGAGAGCAAGATATTGAAAACCTATTTGAAGAAATAATGACAGAAAACTTCCCCTACCTGGTGAAAGAGATAAACTCACAAGTCCAGGAAGCGCAGAGAAGCCCAAACAAAAGGAATCCAAAGAGGACCACACCAAGACACATCATAATTAAAATGCCAATGGCAAAAGACAAAGAGAGAATCTTAAAAGCAGCAAGAGAAAGACAGTCAGTTACCTACAAGGGAGTACCCATATGACTGTCAGCTGATTTCTCAACAGAAACTATGCAGGCCAGAAGGGAGTGGCAAGAAGTATTTAAAGTAATGAATAGCAATAACCTACAACCAATATTACTTTATCCAGCAAAGCTATCATTCAGCAGTGAAGGGCAGATAAAGAGCTTCACTGATAAGAAAAAAGTAAAGGAGTTCATCTCCACCAAACCAGTATTATATGAAATACTGAAAGGATCCTTTAAGAAGAGGAAGAAGAAGAAAAAGGTAAAGATAAAAATTATGAACAACAAATACATATCTATCAACAAGTGAATCTAAAAATCAAGTGAATAAAAAATCTGATGAACAGAGTAAACTGGTGAATATAATAGAATCAGGGACATGGAAAGGGAATGGACTGACAATTCTCAGGGGGAAAAGGGGTGTGGGGGGTGTGGGAAGAGACTGGACAAAAATCGTACACCTATGGATGAGGACAGTGGGGGCGGTTAAAGGCAGAGGGTGGGTTGGGAACTGTTTGGAGGGGAGCTATGGGGGGAAAAAAGAGGAACAACTGTAATAATCAGAACAATAAAGATTTATTTAAAAAAGAAATTATAAATAGAGAGATAAATGGTGTTCATAGATCAGAAGACTCAATTTTGTCATTTAGTCAATTTTCTCCAAATTGATGTATAGATCTGTATTTATTCAAATTCTTATGTAAATATAAAGGATCTAGAATAGATAAAACAACTTTGTAAAAAAGTACAAGTTGAAGGATATCTGTTTTCAAAACTCATAAATCTACACTAATCAAAACTTTATGGCACTAATGTCCTTACACTAGTTTATCTTTATAAACACTTAGATTACTGGAAGAGAATAGAGTTCAGAAATAAGCCCACACACATATGGATAGCTGATTTTCAACAATGGATTGCAAGTCCACCCCTTTTATTATATGTGAAGATTAACTCAAAATGGATCATAGACCAAAATATAAAACCTGAATATATAAAACTTCTAAAAGGAAATATAGGAGAAAAATTTTGTATTCTTGGATTAGCAAAGACTTCTTAGATAAGACACCAAATGTACAACTCATAAAATAAAAAATTGATAAAATAGACTATCAAAATTAAAAAATTCTGCTCTTTGAAAGACACTGTTCCAGCTCTGTGATTTTTTTAAAAAAATATATTTTATTGATCTTTGTACAGAGAGGAAGGGAGAAGGTTAGAGAGTTAGAAACATTGATGAGAGAGAGACATCAATCAGCTGCCTCTTGCACACCCCCTACTAGGGATGTGCCCGCAACCAAGGTACATGCCCTTGACCGGAATCGAACCTGGGACCCTTCAGTCCGCAGACCGACGCTCTATCCACTGAGCCAAACCGGCTAGGGCAGCTCTGTGATTTTGAGTAAATTATTTAACTTCTTTGAGCCTTGTTTACCTTGTCCTCAAAATTGTAATAACAATAGTCGTGTTGTTCACAAAATATTGTTGTGAAGATTAAATGAAATATATATAAAAGAAAAAAAAAAGAAAGACACTGTTAAAAGAATGTAAAGACAAGCCACTGACTGAGTGAAAATTTTGCATATAGATGAGAAAGATTTGCATGCAGATTATCTAAAGAACTCTCAAGCCTGAATTATAAGAAAACAAACAACCCAATTTAATACTGGCAAGATATGAATAGACTTCACTAAAGAAAATATATGAATGGCAAATAGACACATGCAAAAGATGCTCATCATTAGCCATTGAAGAAATGAAAATTAAAACTATGATAAGATACCACTACGCATCTATTAGAATAGCAAATATGAAAATGACCGACCATACCAAATGTTGACAAGAATGTGGAAGGGGACTGGGACGCTCATATACTGCTTGTGGAAATGTAAAATGATGCAAACACTTTGGAAACAAGTTTGGTAGCTTCTTAAAACATTAAACACACACATAGCATAGTATGGCACATCCATTCAACTCTTAAGTAATAATTCAAGAAAAAGTAAAGCATATAGGAATACAAATACTTGTACACAAATGTTCATGTCATCTGTATTTATAAAATAGCCCCAAATAGGAAACATCCTAAATACCCACCAACAGATGAAAGGATAAACAAATTGTTGATATATCTATACAATGGAATACTGCTGACTCCTGAAGAAATGAACTTTTGTTACATGCAAAAACTTGAATGAATCTCAAAATAATTATGCTGAGTGACATGCTCTAGACAAAAATTGTTTAGAAGTATGATTCCATGTATATATAAAATATATAAAATATTAGAATATGCAAACTAATATGTAGTGACTGAGAGCAAATCAGTGATTGCCTAGGAATGTGGGAGACAGGGATTGAGCTTGAGGAAAAGATTTCAGAGGGGCACCGGGAACTTTTTTGGGTGATAGTGAACATTGTTCACTATGTTGATTATGGTAATGATTCTATGCATGTGTCAAAACTTATAAAATTGTACAATTTAAATGTACTCCATTTATTGCATGTCAAATTATACTCTAATAAAGCTGTTAAAAATTAAATGTCAGCTTATAATATTTTTCTTGAAAAGCTTTCATAGTGAATGTCATGTAACTGTCTTGTTGGCATTTCTATGTTAATTTTGAGCCAAGTAACAGATCTCTCTTAAATGAACACATTGTACTTTCCTTGAATTTTACTGGTTATCATTTAATCTTAAAGAGAGAGAGAGATAAAGCAGAACGGCCTAGAAACTGTTCTGCAAAACTGTAATAGTTTGAGGCCAAGAAAAACGTGTTATCAGCCTGACCCGTGTGACTCAGTGGTTGAGTGTCAACTTATGAACCAGGAGGTCATGGCTCGATTCCTAGTCAGGGCACATGCTGGGGTTGCAGGCTCGATCACCAGTAGGGGGCATGCAGGAGGCAGCTGATCAATGATTCTTTTCACTGATGTTTCTATCTCTCCCTCTCCCTTCCTCTCTGAAATCAATAAATATATTTAAAACAAAAAAACAAAACGTGTTATCAGAGAGAATTGATCTTTTTTTTTTTTTTTTTTAATATATTTTTATTGATTAAGATATTACATATGTGTCCTTGTCCCCACGTTACCCTCTACCCCCCACGCCCCCCACCCCCGCTCATGCCCTCACCCCCCCGTTGTCCATGTCCATTGGTTAGGCCTATATGCTTGCATATAAGTCCTTTGGTTGATCTTTCCCCCTTACCCCCACCCTCCCCTACCTTCCCTCCAAGTCCCGACAGTCCAATCAATGCCTCTCCGTCTCTGGATCAGTCCTTGTTCATCAGCTTATGTTGTTCATTATATTCCACAAATGAGTGAGATCCTGTGGTATTTATCCGCTCTCAAGTTCCATCCATGCTGTGGCAAATGGTAAGAGTTCCTTTTTCTTCTTCCTCTTCTTAAAGAATACCTTTCAGCATTTCATATAATGCTGGTTTGGTGGTGATGAACTCCTTTAGCTTTTTCTTATCCGTGAAGCTCTTTATCTGACCTTCTATTCTGAATGATAGCTTTGCTGGATAAAGTAATCTTGGTTGCAGGTTCTTGCTATTCATCACTTTGAATATTTCTTGCCACTCTCTTCTGGCCTGCATGGTTTCTGTTGAGAAATCAGCTGACAGTCGTATGGGTACTCCCTTGTAGGTAACTGACTGTCTTTCTCTTGCTGCTTTTAAGATTCTCTCTTTATCTTTTGCTCTTGGCATTTTAATTATGATGTGTCTTGGTGTGGTCCTCCTTGGATTCCTTTTGTTTGGGGTTCTCTGCGCTTCCTGGACTTGTAAGTCCATTTCTTTCACCAGGTAGGGGAAGTTTTCTGTCATTATTTCTTCAAAAAGGTTTTCAATATCTTGCCCTCTCTCTCCTTCTGGTACCCCTATAATTCTGATGTTGGTACGCTTGAAGTTGTCCCAGAGGTTCCTTACACTATCTTCATATTTTTGGAATCTCTTTTCTTTTTTCTTTTTCGGTTGGGTATTTTTTGTTTCTTTGTATTTCAAATCTTTGACTTGATTCTTGGGATCCTCTTTTCTGCTGCTGGATCTCTGTAAATTATTCTTTATTTCAGTCAGTGTATGCTTAATTTCTAGTTGGTCCTTTTTCATGTCCTCCATGGTCTCCCTATACTTATTGAGGGATTCATTAAATTTATCGGCGGTTTCCATAAAATTCTTGAAAAACCTTATAACCGTGGCCTTAAACTCTATATCCAATCGTTTGCTTTCCTCCATTTCTGCCATTTGTGACCTGTTTCTTTGTCTCCGCATTTTGGTTGCTTCCCTGTGTTGATAGAGTGGCTTTGTGTGCTAGGTGTCCTGTAGGGCCCAGTAGCTCAGCCTCCCCAGTTACCTGAGGTGGACACTCTTGGTGCACCCCCTCGTGGGCTTTGTGCACAGTCTTGTTGTAGCTATGCCTTGGTTGTTGTAGGATCACTGGGAGGAATTGACCTCCAGGGCAATTGGCAGCGAGAATCAGCTGCCCTGATGATGCTCAGCTGTGTAGCAATGCAAGCCGCTGTGGGGCCTGGGCCTTCTCTTGGAAGCTCTGAGTCTATCTGGCCCGGCTGCGGTTAGGTAATTACAGGTTGCAAATGGCCGGGGCATTCATATGCAAAAGCCTCTGCCGCAGCCTGGGTGGGGCGGGGTCTCAAGGAATCAAAGGGCTGAGAAAGCAGCTATGGCGGAGCCTCAGCCCTGCCCTAAGGAGTCGCGAGTCCCAGTGTCCCGGCAACGGCTGCAAGCACCTCTGAGGGAAAGCCGCTCTCAAGCTCGCCCGCTGCCAGACAGTCCAGTATTTCCCCGTATGAGCCCTGGGTCCCCAGAGACTTCCCAGAACCGGATTTCAGAGCCGTCGGGAGCTTGTGTCTCCCTCCGGATTCAAAAAGACAGCCGCGTCCTCAGGTGCCAGACCCTTTCCGCGCGCGCGCGCGAGCCCCCGTACCTCTGCACGCCACCTCCGCAGCTCCTCCCGCTCGCAGTGTGCTTTTCTCTCCTTCTAGTTGTAGAATTTACACTCAGCCAGCCCTCCTGTAGCTCTGGATGATGTCCACCTTGTGTTTTTGATGCATTTATCGATTGTTGTGGGAAGCAGAAATTTCCCGGTGTTTATCTATGCCGCCATCTTAGTTTCTCTCGAGAGAATTGATCTTACTTAGCTGACAAAAGAAGCTAAATATTGTCTAAAACAATAAATGGAGAGATTTCTGTTGTTCATTGTTTAGAAGACTCATTATTGCAATGATGTCAATTCTTCCAAATAATATAAGTTAACTAGCACTGAACGGGGGCACCTACCAGGTGTCAAGTATACCTACCAGGCACTCACTTTAAAATCAGAAAGTTTTATACAACAGGAATCATATACTTTTGGCAATAACCAGTTGAAACTTGAGATAGTCTCTTGAAGTCAAAAGTAAACTACACTAGAAAACTGGAGACTTAGTTGTATTCCAATTGTGCCAACATTTAGTTCTGTGTTATCGGACAAGTCATTTCACCTCTCTGGGCTTGAGTTCCTTACTTATGAAATCAGGTGGTTAATAGATGCTCACCCCTGTCCCACTTCTAATGCTAATTTTCTAAGGTATAGAGAACTTAACATCAAATTTATTATCATCACTGCTGCAACTTGAGCACCAAAAGACAGAGTAAAATGTTTCATAAATGCAGGCAAGAGTGAGCTTTTTGTCTGAATTATTTCAGATAATTGTCTTAACTATCAATTGACATTATAGATCTATCCATAGCATGTTAGTAATAAAAAAACAATCCCCAGGATTTTTGTACTTTCCCAAAGCAGATGACTAAGAGTAATAAAAAAGCTAGTTTTTATAGTTTCAGATTTGGAAGTTCACAGAATAGACTACAAATTGATAACCACAAAGACCTTTTTAAGAAATATATTTTTTAATTGATTTCAGAGAGGAAGGGAGAGGGAGAGAGACATAGAAACATCAATGATGAGAGAGAAGCATTGATCATCTGCCTCCTGCATGCCCCACACTGGGGATTGAGCCCGCAAACCTGGCATGGAATCTATCTGTGACCTGGTTCATAGTCGACACTCAACCACTGAGCCAAGCCGACCAGCCTGCAAAGACCTTTAAAGTAGCAATTTTTATAAAGTCCCTGTAGTTTTATTCTAATGCTAAATATTTGGGTTCTGTTTTGAGAATACATACAGCTTTATACTCAATCAAGTAGATAGCTGAGTTGTCAGTTTACAGGCCTTATAAATGGTTATTTTTATTTCCCTACAATGGTTTCTTTAGCACATTCAGGTGTTATAGTCTAAAATCACTCATATTTTACTTTTTCTTTGAATACCTTTACATTTTCAAAAGAACAAAAGGTTATGTAGTATGCACTATTCTAAATAGAACACGAACCTTAGAATTGTCCTTCCTTTCCTTCTTTCAAATGAGCCTCGTTTCCCATTCACTCATATCAGTTCATTTGTTCTATTCACCTACTCATGTCCAGTAATAAAGTTTTGCTTATATGTATGCTAAATGCATGTTAAATGATTTCATATTCATAGATATTGGTAGAAAGAAAGACTGCTATTCTATGTATATTCTTGAATTCAAAACGTTTTGGTTAGTTGAAATGTGAAGAACTGTGAAATATAAAATGCTTTCTTTCATTTGCATGTTTTAGTGAATTTGAATAGTTCATTAAAGTTGATAGTCTTAACTATATCAAGGTCTTTTCAGAGTTTTTCAGTGGGTAATAGACTTCATTACATATTTATGTTTTTCTGCTTTATAATTTCTACAGTGGCAAGTTTAAACTATGGGCTAATGTTGTTTCTGCATTCCTGTTTTATAGTGAGCCTTAACCTTGTACCATTTCATTCCATTAAAAGAGAAAAAAATACCTTCTTCACATATATAATACCTTAATCAATAAATAAATTGAAAAAATACTTTCTTGCAAAGCAAATGGCTCATAAGGTAATATGACTGATAAAGAACAGCTCCCAGCATGAAATGAAAGTAACTTTCACCACAGACCAAGTAGAATTATAAAAGTCCTCCATTTGTAGCTGCTTCTGACAATTGCAGCTCTTACCTATTTTTTGTTTTATAATTTATCTTTACTGTTGAAAGTTATGCAGATGTACCTTTTTTCCCCCCCATTGACCCTGCAGCTCTTAAGTACTAGGTGTACCGGTTAATAATGAAGATTTTTTCCCCAATAGATGGAGTTACACATATGTTGATATATATGCAATTTGATATTATGCTTTTTTGTTGTATTGACAACAAGTTTCAAAACTTCATATGTCAAATTTTCTGAAGGTGTTAACATCATAGATATTTTTAAGCTTAAAAATATTGAATTTTGTGCCAAAAAAAAGAGCATTTGAGGGAAGTTTTAATTCATTACTTTATTTTGAACAGAAGTGTTGCTGAAAGTTATCGTATACTCCGGGAAGCTTATTGTGAACATTCTCCATCTCAAAATACTTGTGAATGCTGGTTTAAACGCTTTAAAAATGATGATTTCGATGTGAAAGGCAAAGAACATCCAGGTCAATTTGAACTACGCTTTGATAGTGAAACAACAGAATGGGCCAGAAGATGGCAAAGTAATTTTGCTTCATGATAATGCACCATCACATACTTCAAAACCAGTTAAAGACAGGCTAAAAGATCTTGCCTGGGAAGTATTAACCCACCCACCATATTCACCAGACCTTGCTCCTTCAGATGACCACTTGTTCTGATCCATGGCACACGTACTTTCTGAGCAGCACTTCAAAATGTACGGAGAAGTGGAAAATTGGGTCTCTGAATGGTTTGCCGCAAAACAAGAAAAGTTCTATTGGGACGGTGTCCACAAATTACCTGAAAGGTGGGGGAAAGGTGTATCTAGCAATGGACATTACTTTGAATAAAACACTTTTGATGTTTCTCTTGAAATTATCGTGTTTTCTTTGATTACAAAATCCAAATTATTAACCGGTACACCTAGAAAAATTCCCCTTGGGTCTCTGTAGTATTTTTTTTTAAATATTTTTATTGATTTTAGAGAGGAAGGGAGAAGGAGAGATAGAAACATCAATGATGAGAGAGCATCAGTGATCAGCTGCATCCTGCACACACCCCATTGTAGATCGAGCCCGCAACTGGGGCATGTGCCCTTGACCAGAATCCACCCCAGGACCCTTCAGTCTGCAGGCTAACGCTCTATCCACTGAGCCAAACCAGTGAGGGCTCTTGTATTTTTTTGACCACTAAGGTTTTAGAGCCCGAAATGATTAAATTTACAATATGGACAGTCACAAAAAGAGTCCTATATTTTCTTCAGATTTGAGTGAGATAGGCATTTTACCATGCCTACTCCATTGGTTACCTTGTCTCATAAAATTCTTCATAAATTTACCATTCAAATTTTTATATATTTTTCTTTCAAATAAAACCTTTTCTAAAATATACAATTTGTGTTGGGATGTCAAGTTTGCCTAGGCCTTAGGGAATCCTAACAAATAATAAAGCAGTAAAACATGAAATAAGGAGCCAGGTTTCTGTTATAATACCACCTTCATTACATAATTACTATGTAGTATTAGAAAAATGCACTCACTTTTCTCTTCAGAGTTATTGTGAGGGTTATGTGTAAATATATGGGAAAAGTGAAATCTAATGAACAAAATGAATTGACCAACAAAATAAGACCCGAAGCATGGAGGCATGGAACAGACTGATATACCTCGATGTGGGGTGGTGGTGGTGGTGGTGGTGAGGAGAGCTAAACCAAAGAACTTATATACTTATATGCATAGCTCATGGACACAGACAATAGGGTGGTAAAGACCTGGGGGTGGGTAGATAGGGGATGGGTAGAGGGGGATAAAGTGGGGTGGTGGAAATGAGAGACTTATTAATACTGTCAACAATGAAAAAAACTTATATATGTGTGTATATATACTAGAGGCCTGGTGCACAAAAATTTGTGCACTTGGGGAGGGGCAGGGGGGGGCCCCTCAGCCCGGCCTGTGCCCTCTCACAGTCTGGGACCCCTCAGGAGTTAACGACCTGCTGGCTTAGGCCTGCTCCCGGGTGGCAGAGGGCAGGCCCAATCCCTAGGTGCAGCCCCTGGTCAGGCTCAGAGCAGGGCCGATTGGGGAGTTGGGGCACCACCCCTTGTCATGCACAGAGAAGGGCGGATTGGGAGGTTGTGATGCCACCCTCAGTCATGCTCAGGGTAGGGCCAATTGGGGGGTTGGGGCACCGCCCCCTGTCGCACTCAAGGCAGGGTCGATGGGGAGGTTGTGGTGCCACCCCCTGTCACGCACAGAGCAGGGCCAATCAGGGGGTTGAGGAGCTCCCCCCTGTCACTCACAGAGTAGGGCCCATCAGGGGGGTTGAGGAGCTCCCCCCTGTCACTCCCAGAGTAGGGCCGATAGGGGAGTTGTGGCCCCGCCCCCTGTCACACACAGAGCCGCAGGTTGATCAGGGGGTTTGGGCACTGCCTGCTGTCACGCTGATCCCGGTGCTGGGAAGCATATCACCCTTTTACTATATAGGATAGAGGCCTGGTGCATGGGTGGGGTCTGGCTGGTTTGCCCTGAAGGGTGTCCTGGATCAGGTTGGGGGTCCCCACTGAGGTGCCTGGCCAGCCTGGGTGAGGGGATGATGGCTGTTTGCAGCTGGTCACACACTCTTCAGGGTGGGGGTCCCCACTGGGGTGCCTGGCTAGTCTGGGTGAGGAGCTGAGGGCTGTTTTCAGGCTGGCGGGTGACTGAAGCTCCCAACTGCTCCTTTTTTTCTTTTTTTAAAATTCTGGGCCAGCTTTAGCTCTGGCTCCAGCTCTGAGGCCTCTGATGCTGAAAGCAGGTATCTGGTTTGTTTGGGTTCTATAATCGAAACACTGTATCAACTCCAGCTCTGAGATTCCGGCTGGCTGAAAGCAGGTTTCTGGGGTTTTGTTTAGCTTCTATATTTGTAACAATGTTTCAAACTGCAAGCTCAGAGGCCGGCAAGGCAGGCGGGGAACGTTGGTTTCCTCCGTCACTGAAGCAACCAAGCCTCATGTTAGCTTCAAGCTGCCTGGCTGCCAGCCGCCATCTTGGATGGCAGTTAATTTGCATATCGTCCTGATTAGCCAATGGGAAGGGTAGCGGATGTATGGCTAATTACCATGTTTCTCTTTTATTAGATAGGATATGAAAGACCCTTTTAAATCATAAGGGATTATGAACATATGAGATGTTTTTCTCCAAATAGTCACCCAAATGAATGTTCTCAACAACTTATCTCTATTCAAGTTGATTTTTCAAATCACATCTATATTTCCATCTCTCCAATTTCCTCACTTCTCTACCTCTTCAAGCATGTTTTAAAATGATGAATTCAGAGCTGTTACACCCTAGGAAAGGGAGCCAAAAGTCCTTATAGACTGTTCGCTGAAGACATCTGGCCAAGTGTTGTTTTGGCTGAAATAATCAGACAATTTTGAATATCATTAAGAAATGTAGGAGAAAAATAATTAGTGAGTAGTCACCCTACTTATCCATAAATTCTTGAGGTGTCTGCGCCTGAGCTCTTTTATTGTTGTTCTGGTCCCAGTATAAGGCAGGAATAATAGAGTTAGAGAACATGTAGGGAAAAGCAACTCAAATGATGAAGGGGATTATAGAAAGCAAGGCAGGTGGGGAAATAAGGATTTCCATCAAATGACAATTCTTCTTAATGAAACCGGCTAAGAGTAAGCCCCATCAGAGAGTTCTGTGACTGGCAGCCTTTGTCACTGGTATCTTACCAGAGCACGAGTATTAAACAGTTTCTCCTCGGAATGGCCTCAGCTTTGGGGCTGAAGTTTTGCTCTTCCACTTTTTTCTGCATTTATTCAGTTGAAACTTTTGTAGTCCAATACATCCTCATTTAGCAGGAGCTTCTCATTACAGTATGGGGAGTGTCAGGATGTCCTTATATACCAGTAAGGGACAGGTGAGCAGTCTTTTTAATAATATATTTTTATTGATTTCAGAGGGGAAGGGAGAGGGAGAAGAGACAGAAACATCAATGATAAGAGAGAATCATTGATTGGCTGCCTCTTGCATGCCCCACACTGGGGATTGAGCCCACAACCCGGGAATTGAACCGTGACCTCCTGGTCCATAGGTGGGTAGTGAACAGTCTTATCTGTTGAACTTGAAAGCTAGTTCATAACTGTTCTGGTTTGATTTCCCCCTCCAGGCCAGCTGACTTACTCTTTAGGCTCCATGTGTCTCAGCCAAGTTATGTCAATCAGAATCACCTGGGGAACTGTGGCACTATGAATCATTTAGCACTTAATTATCTAGTGCAGTGGTTCTCAACCTTGGCTGCACATTAGAATCACCTGGGTATCTTTTTAAAATCCTGATTTCTGGGCCTCATCCTCCGGAAATTCTGTTTCTTTGTTATGGGGTGAGGCTACACATTTGTAACAAAGAAACAGAATTTCCGGAGGATGAGGCCCAGAAATCAGGATTTTCAAAAGATTCCCAGGTGATTCTAATGTGCAGCCAAGGTTGAGAACCACTGAAGTGTGTAGTACCAGAATATCATACGTGTGTTTCTTTAATACAGGATATAAGTAAACAATGAGTAAAAATGCATCAATAAGTCGAAAACTGCTCTTGGTTTTATGTTATATTTCAATTTATCAAACAGAAAGGAATACAATGTTCAACCTGCTGAGAAGCCAATGTTGGCTTTAGTTAGTTGGCAAGAGGCAGAGGCAAATAACCACTTATATAAACATCTCAGTTAGGCAGGGCCAAACCTTATCTTTATAATCCTGCTTCTACAGCTCTCTCCTTATATCTAGCATAGTTAGACCCATTTTACCCTAACCTTGTCATCATACAAATCATTGTCTATTTAAAATAGGTAGAAAAAAAAATCTTAGCCATTCTTCAAAGATGAATGCTTCCAATCATCCATCTCTCTCTCTCTCTCTCTCTCTCTCTCTCTCTCTCTCTCTCTCTCTCTCTCTCTCCTTGCACCAATTATACTAAGTGACCCCCTGCTTATTCCCTTAGGACAGGGCTGCTGCCAGCCCATACAGTGCCTTCATCTGATTTAGAAAAAGACACAGATCCAGCCCATGAAGAGCAGAGCATGGTTGGGTATCAGCCACATTTCATTCTCTCACGCAGATGCCCTGAAGCATTAAGTAATGTGGCAGCTGTGAGACTAGTGATGCTAAACACGTTTAATCTTGGTGTCCATTCTAATGAATCACCATGGCTGTCTAAAATAACATGGCTGAGAAGCATTCTGAAACTATTTCCACGCTCAATAGTGTATTGTAAGCAGCGATGATTTGTCTTTGTTGGGAGAATGGTGTTAGGGGTGACAGGAATTTGCCATCTAAGGACTAGAGACTTCTAGCCTGTCCTAAAAAGATTGGAGGCTTGGGATAGGCAGAGGTTAATGTAAAATGTGGGCCCAGACAAGTCATATAATCTGCAGATTATTAGCTTGCAATATCATTGTGATGCAATGCAACAACCCTACTTCTTCAGGTCTCTAACAAAGCACCTAGCTGAACTGGACTGTTTCATGAGGACTCTGCCACACAGAACTATTTTTTACTTAAAGAAAAGAAAAGAATAGAACCCCAGTGTCATCTTACTGTTTAATAAAAACCGAATTTTCACTTCTCTTAGCCATAATTCAAAGAAGGAAACTTTAATCTTTTTCTTATTTGGTCTTAAAACTGGTCATGTTATTTCTGTCCTTGCTCCCTTACATTTTATTATCTACTTGGCAGCTCAAGTGACCCTCTTAAAGTCGTTCTCTTATTCAAAAATCTCTTGTGACCAGCACTCACAGTAAAAGACAAAAATCCTCACATTACCCTATAAGGTAATGTAAGAGAGTAACTCCCAGTCACTCCCTTCTACTAGTCCCACTGAGCTTCAGCCACATTGAGCTCCTTGCTTTCCTAGACAAAGCAAGGCTTTTGCATAGATGTGTGTGTGTGTGTGTGTGTGTGTGTGTGTGTGTGTGTGTGTGTTTGCTGGAGTACTTTCATACCAGATAGAAGCATGGCTTCCTTGCTCACCTATAAAGGTTTCTGCTCAAATGCCACTTTCTCAGTGAGGCATTCCCTGACTACTCTATTTTGTTTTTTCCCATCCATATTTCCTATCTCCCTTCCTTGCTTTATTTTTGTGCATAGCACTAGTCATCAAGTGACATGACAATCATTTTACAATCGGTGTATCAAATCATCATATTGTATGCCTTCAACTTACATGATGTTATATGTCAATTACATCGCAATAAAGCTGGAAAAAAATAAAATGTCATCAAAATGATAGAGTCTTTCCTCTCTCCAAAAGAGTGTCTTCATGCTCTTTTGTATTAGTTTTCTATTGCTGCCCAAACAAATGACCACAGACTTAGTGGTGTAAAACAACTCCATTTATTATCTCACACTTTTGTATGTCAGAAGCCCAGAATGGTGTGGCTGGGATCTTTGCTCAAGTTTTCATAAGGCTGGAAAAATGTTGCCCAGGTTGAATTCCTTCATGGAGGTCTGAATAAAAACCTCCTTTCAAGCTCACTCAGGGGGTTGGCACATTCAGTTCTGTGTGGCTCTAGGACTGAGGTCCCCCTTTCTTTGACACTTGAGCCTCTCCATCTTCAAGCTAGCAACAGCAGGTTGAATCCTTCCTGTGCCTCCAATCTCTCTGCCTTCCTCTTCTGCTTTTAAGAGCTCTTATGATCACATAATCCAGGTTTATCTAGCTGTTTTAAGGTTAACGAATTAATAACCTTAATTACAACTGCAAACTCACCTTTGCCATGTACTATAACATATTCACTGGCATAAAACCAGAGTTGAGGTCATAGGGGTCAAAATTCTGCTCCCCACAACTTTTGTATCAACCCCTTCCCTCCATTCCAGCTTCTGGAAACCTTTGATCTGATTTCTGTCCCTATAGTTCTATTTTTCCCCATAATGTCATGTAAATAGAATAATACAATATGTCGCCTTTTGAGTCTGTGTTTTTTTTTCCCCCTCTCAGCGGAAGGCCCTTGAGATATATCCACAATGTTACACAGAGAAATAGTTCCTTTTTATTGCTGAGTAGTATTTCATTGTATGGATGTGTCACAGCTTGTTTCACCTACTGATGAGAGGGTCCAGGCACAAGTACAGCCTAAATATATGAGTAGTGCTCACATTCAGTTTAACAGAATAGCACTATGGTGCTATTCTTCCTGACCTAGTGCTCTGAAGCTACTTTTGGTTGATGATTTTTCCCTCCAAAAACAGGACTAAATCTTCTTCAGATTTCTTATGGTTCTAGAACAGTGGTCGGCAAACTCATTAGTCAACAGAGCCAAATATCAACAGTACAACGATTGAAATTTCTTTTGAGAGCCAAATTTTTTAAACTTAAACTATATAGGTAGGTACATTGTTATTAACTTAATTAGGGTAATCCTAAGCTGTCCTTTGCTAAAAATGTCTCATTCCCTCTCCCCCTCATATTCCCCCCCCCCCCCTCTCTCTCTCTCAACTGGAATCAAACCTGAGACCCTTCAGTCCTCAGCTCTCTCCACTGAGCCAAACCAATCAGGGCTCTTCTCCTCTCTTCTTTTTCCCTGGAAGAAGGAAAAGAGAAAGGCAGAGGATTTTGACTCTATACCAAAAGGAGGGAAAAAGAACTCTACTTGGACACAGAGCAGTCCAAGTAAGACCCCAGAGGCTTGAAATACTGTACAAGTTGGGGAATTATGATGTGTTCCAACCATAAAGTGAAAGAAACGATGGAAGGAGATGAGGTTGGAGAAAGGGGTCCCAGGCTGTCCTCACATGGAAGTCATTACAAAGCCTCTCTTTCCCACACTCCCTCTTCACTCTCTTTCTCCCTTTCACCAGGTTCGCCTATTTGCTTTAAAATAACCCCTTAATTGAAAATTGAAACAATTCAGGCCTTAGTCAGGATTTTCACCTTTATCCTGAGAACAATAGGAAACCATTTGGCGGACTTAATTAAATGAGTGGTCAGAGCAGGTTTTCTTTTTAAGTTTATTCTCGGTGCTGCATTGAGAATGGTCTGAGAAGGAATGGACAAGAAAGATTTGGACAGAGCAGTCAGGTGGTGATAGGTAAGAGAGATCATGGTGAACTGAAGTGGTGGTAGCAATAAGATAGGAGTATTGGACAGGTGTGGAAAGTATTTCTAAGGTAGAATTGATAGGTCTTGCTGATGGGTTGAATGATCTTTTACCCTCTTTGCATCCACCTCCTTGGGCATTTAACTTTGAAGTGTCCTCTGCCTCTGTCTCGGGACTTGACCATGTGCCTGGCTTTGGGTAATACAATGAAGCAGAAGTACAAGTATGGTGCTTCTAAGTCTACAACTCGAGAGGCCTTGCTCTTTCTTGTGTTTCTGTCATCTCCATGAGGACATTCCTGAGGTAGCCTACTGGCATGGAACAGATACGTGGCAGAGACTTGAAGTGCCCAGTCAGCCCAGTTGAGACTCATCTAGGTCAGTGGTCAGCAAACTCATTAGTCAACAGAACCAAATATCAACAGTACTATGTAGGTAGATACATTGTTGTTAACTTAATTAGGGTACTCCTAAGGCTTAGGAAGAGCCACACTCAAGGGGCCAAAGAACCGCATGTGGCTTGCGAGCCACAGTTTGCTGACCACGGTTCTAGAAGGAGTAGGGGTGGGGAATATAATTTGGTAACGAAGATATCTCTGAACCCAATGGAACATTTTCATGGGTTAGCAGGGGTTGCCAAACTTTTCTTTAAAGGGTCAGAAAGCAAATGATTTAGGCTTTCAGGTATATGGTCTCTGTGACAACCGCTCATCTCTACAGTTGTAGACCATATGTAGGTGGGTGAATGAATGAGTCGTGTTCCAATAAAACTTTATTTACGAAACCAGGTTGTAGGCAATAAGGCCATAGTTTCCTGACCTCCAGGTTAGAGAGCGGCCACAGTCGGTTGTAAAGATATAATGCTATAGAATCTAATGTGTGTGCTTGTGTCCTCTTATACATCTCTCCCTAATCCCCTAGGGCCAAATATAATCACTCCTAGTGACAAAGCACAGAATATTACCGCAGGTAGGGACAATTGGAGGAGACTTGGTTCCACATTCTAATTCTGTCATTTATTGTCTGTGTGACCTTGATCCTGTTGCTTTAACTGATTGGGAATTAGCAAAATGGAGTATAATACCAGTAAAATGAGTATAGCAATGGCAGCCTTCAAGATTGTTGTGAAACACATAGTGGGTATTCACTAATGCCCGAAAAGCTGAACTACTCAATGAACTTCACTTCCCTGTCCCTATTCCTTTATTCTGACTATCCCACCATAATAAAGACCACCATGATCAACTTAAGTGGTGTTTACTCTAAAAGTCAGGCATGATTGGCTGTGCACATCAGGAGGTTTGATAAGGCATAAGCATCAAGAAAGCTCCTGAGAAATAAATTATCCAAATTTAAAAGGGTGGCACCTACTTTGATTGAAGGGTCGTAGGGCCAGTGTAAGGGGTTTGGCTAGATTATGAGCCTAGCAGTGTCTGCCACAGATATCATCTAGCCCAGCCCCTGAATGAAACCATGTCTGAATCTTGCAACAGGGGAGGTTTAATAAAGGAACAAGTGAAAATGAAAAGAACTTTATTATAATATGCCAGCAACCTCAGTGCCAACAGCTTTGGCAGCACCCTGGCTTCTGCAGCATTGGAAGGCAGCATCTTCCTTATTGGCTGGCAGCCTGTGCATGGATCCTCTGGCCACCAGTCATACCTTTGGCAGTGCCAGTAAGAGTCTTGCTTTTGATGGCCACTCACCATGACAGTATATATACCCAGGGCAAGCTCTACACAAAAAGAAGAGAAGTGGGAGACATGTGGTGGCCATGAGTACCAGATCCCAGAGAATTCTGAGATATCTTCTTGGTTTTCCAGAGCCTCCAACCCCGTCTTTACAGCAGGGGAGTAGGCGGTGGTGACAGGGGAGAGGACATATGGGACTGTGTGGGTATGGGATGGAGAGTGAAGTTCCTAGAAAGTGTGTGGGAATGAAACCAGAAAAACACCGACTTCTGTTTCTTCCCTTTCACACGGAGCTAGTGTGATCATGGAAACGCAGCTGTAATGCAGCAGTAATGTTTACTCTTCCTGGCGATACTGAATTTCATAATCCTCTGACCTTTGGGTGTGGATTTTGTTTATCCAAAGGTTTAATTTTAGTCTAATTTACATCTAAGGTATAATTTATTGTATTCAGGCACAGTTATGCTATACAAGGGGAATCTTTCTCAAACTTGCTCAAGTGTCAAAAATATTCTTAGAACTCATGATGCTCTTTGCGGGACTTTAACAAATAATATTCTATCATTTGAGTCCATCTCTTAATAATGAGAAGAATGAAATAATAGCAGTATCACAGCACCTGCCAGTTGGAGAGCGCTTACTATATACCAAACACTCTTCTAATCCATTTACATGCATGTCCTTATTCCCCTCTCACTATAACCCGGTGCAATGTGTGCTATGTGAAGATGGAGGCTCAGAGACTCTCAGAGGCCTGCCCAGATCACACTACCAGAAAGTGGCAGAAACTAGATTTGCGCCCTGGACTTCAAAGTTTACAATCTTAACGACTGTATCTACTGCCTTCTCTTATGAACAATTGCTAATAAAAAAACATGACTATATGACAAGTGAGCAGTATTAAATACAACCTCTAGAATATGGATTTGAGCACACACACAAAATAACCTGATGAATACATATGTTCAGCTGAGTATTAGACTAATATTCATTTGCACACCATAGTAACAATCTTTTTGTCCCCTTGAGCTTGTTAACAGTAATCAATTGTACTTCCTGATCTCTATGAGGTTCATTGAAATGCACCAGTTGATACCAAATGATGTATTGTTGGCTATTAGCAGCTAACGCAAGAAAGGAAAGAAAATTGTTGTTAAGAGTGAACTTGTATTACTTTCATTATACCTTGAATAGTACATTTATTTTAATCCCTTTTCTATTCCCTTAACACAACATGAGATCACAGTTTTGAAGAGTGGAGTGTTAGAAGATGTTCACTAGAAGGGTGTCTGAGACTTTTCTGTTAACGCCAATTTCTTTGGCCAAAAATGCCAGGACTACTCAAGTCACAGAATATTCCCCATTTTTGTCGCCAGTTTCTCATCACCATCCTCAGAGGATAAAGATTTTCTCTTTCTGAATGTCCAGAAAGGATCTTTGTGCCCCACCATGAAGGATGCATGGACAACCACACTGAAAAATCTCAGGTTCCAAACCTACCCAGGAAAATGATAATTGCCTAGAGGAGCCTGGGGCCAAGCCTAAGTTTGTCTTCTTACTTTTATTTATTTTATTTATTTTTATGACCAGGTCTCCTTTTAAAAAAATTATTTTTCAAGTAGTTTACATCCAATATTATTTTGAATTAGTTTTAGGTGTATAGCATAGTGGATAGATAATTGTACATTTTACCAAGTGTTCCCTCTGATATTTCCAGTACCCACCTAGCACCATAAACAGTTATTACACTATTATTGACTATACTCCCTATGCTGTATTTTACATCCCCATGACTATTTTGTAACTGCCAATCTGCAGTTCTCAATCCCTTCATCCTTTTCACCCAGTCCTACAATCTCCCTTTGCTCTGGAAGCCATCAGTCTGTTCTCTGTATTATAAGTCTGTTTCTGTTATCTATCTATCTATCTATCTATCTATCTATCTATCTATCTATCTATCTATCTATTTATATTGTTCTTTAGATTCCACATATAAGTGAAATCATATGGTATTTGTCTTTCTCTGACTGACTTATTTCACTTAACATAATACCCTCTATGTCTATCCATGTTGTTGAAAATGGTAAGATTTCAGTCTTTTTATGGCTGAGTAATATTCCATTATATATATACTAGAGGCCCGGTGCACAAAAATTTGTGCACTCGGGGGGGAGAGGGGGGTCACTCAGCCGGGCCTGTGCCCTCTCACAGTCTGGGACCCCTCAGGAGTTAACGACCTGCTGGCTTAGGCCTGCTCCTGGGTGGCAGAGGGCAGGCCCAATCCCTAGGTGCAGCCCCTGGTCAGGCTCAGAGCAGGGCCGATTGGGGAGTTGGGGTGCCAGCCCCTGTCATGCACAGAGCAGGGCGGATTGGGAGGTTGCGATGCCACCCTCAGTCATGCTCAGGGTAGGGCCGATTGGGGGGTTGGGGCACCACCCCCTGTCACACTTAAGGCAGGGTCAATGGGGAGGTTGTGGCGCCACCCCCTGTCACTCACAGAGCAGGGCCAATCAGGGGGTTGGGGAGCTCCCCCCTGTCACTCACAGAGTAGGGCCGATAGGGGAGTTGGGGCACCGCCCCCTGTCACACACAGAGCAGAGCAGATCAGGGGATTGGGGCGCCGCCACTGTCACACTCAGGGCAGGGCCGATAGGGAGGTTATGGCTCTACCCCGTCACACACAGAGCAGGGCTTGTTGGGTGGGGGGGCTTGGGGTGCCACACCCTGTCACACACAGAGCCGCAGGGTGATCAGGGGGTTGGGGAGCTCCCCCCATCAGGCACAGAGCAGGGCCGATCAGGGGGTTGGGGTGCCTTCCCCTGTCAGGAACAGAGCAGGGCCAATAGAGAGGTTGTGGCCCCGCCCCCTGTCACACACAGAGCCGCAGGGTGATCAGGGGGTTTGGGCGCTGGCCCCTGTCACGCTGATCCCGGTGCCAGGAGGCCTCTCGGCTCCTCTGATCCCGGTGCTGGGAGGCATATTACCCTTTTACTATATAGAATAGATGCCTGGTGCATTGGTGGGGGCTGTCTGGTTTGCCCTGAAGGGTGTCCTGGATCAGGGTGCGGGTCCCCACTGGGGTGCCTGGCCAGCCTGGGTGAGGGGATGAGGGCTGTTTTCAGGCTGGGACTGAAGCTCCCAACTGCTCCTTTTTTATTTATTTATTTATTTATTTATTTATTTATTTTTTATTCTGGGCCAGCTTTAGCTCTGGCTCCAGCTCTGAGGCCTCAGCTGCTGAAAGGAGGTATCTGGTTTGTTTAGGTTCTATAATTGAAACTCTGTATCAACTCCAGCTCTGAGATCCCGGCTCTCTTAAAGCTGGTTTCTGGGGTTTTGTTTAGCTTCTATATTTGTTACAATGTTTCTTAAACTGCAGGCTCAGAGGCCAGCAAGGCAGGCAGGGAATGTTGGTTTCCTCCATCACTGAAGCAAGCAAGCCTCATGTTAGTTTCAAGCTGCTTGGCTGCCGGCCGCCATCTTGGCTGGCAGTTAATTTGCATATCTCGCTGATTAGCCAATGAGAAGGGTAGCGGTCGTATGACAATTACCATGTTTCTCTTTTATTAGATAGTATATATATATATATCTCACCACTTCTTTATCCACTCATCTACTGATGGGCACTAGGGTTGCTTCCATATTATGGCTATTGCAAATAATGCATCCATGCTCTATTGGTATGGTTCGGTGGTTGAGCATCGACCTATGAACCAGGAGGTCACAGTTCGATTCGTAGTGAGGGCACATGCCCAGGTTGTGGGCTCAATTCCTAGATCCCTAGTAACAGTTGTGCAGGAGGCAGCCGATCAATGATTCTCTCTCATCATTGATGTTTCTATTTCTCTCTCCCTCTCCCTTGATTTCTGAAATCAATAAAATATACTTAAAAAATTAGATAATGCTTCCATGGGGGTGCATATATTCTTTCAGGTTACTGTTTTGGTTTTTTAAAAAATAATATACCCATCCCTAATGGGTTTGGCTCAGTGGATAGAGCGTCGGCCTACAGACTGAAAGGTCCCAGGTTCGATTCCAGTCAAGGGCATGTACCTTGGTTGTGGGCACATCCCCAGTAGGAGGTGTGTAGGAGGCAGCTGATCGATGTTTCTCTCTCATTGATGTTTCTAACTCTCTATCCCTCTCCCTTCCTCTCTGTAAAAAAATCAATAAAATATATTAAAAAAATAATATGCCCAGAAATGGACTCTCTGGGTCATAATGTTATTGCTAGGGAGAGTTCCTCTTCCCCACCTGTTGCTAGTGGGAGTGGGCTTCTTTCAAGAAAAAGGATTTTCTGAGACTTGCATGGGAGAATGAGGGATTTCAATTTGCATGGAATTAAATCCCTGAGTTTCCAAGGTCCCATTTCCCTTAGTCCCACCAAAGAAGAAGTGTAGCTTTGGTTTCAGTTGGGCTAGAATCAGAGCCCATGTCCAGAGTTTCTGTTCCATGTTAGGTCATAGTCCAATTGAGCATCAGGCTAGCTATAGTCCATCAGTCCATTGTGTATGGGATCCACATGGCTGTGGGACAAATGGGTGAATGCAAGAGCCAAGAGCCAAGAGCAATAAGAGAGCGAACTCCTTTGTTTAGGGGGTTATGTATTCCCCAATTTTGGGGGGCTTGGAGTGGTTTCACCTTCTCTAGCCACTAAATTTTGTTCCCAGATTTGACTGACAGCAAGCCCCTTCCCTAGGTCACCTTGACTCATTGCCCATATACCCAGCTTTCCCTTTGTCTAGTTACTTCTCCCAGTGATCTGCAGAGAATGGGCTGGTGGTTCCCGGGGGGTGCAAAGTTGCAGCTTCACCCCAAATGAAATGCCTACAATGCCTGGCCTTCCATTTGTTCCTTTTCTATTATTAATAACTAGCCAATTAATATGGTATTAAAAAGGCAGTTCCATTTTTAATTTTTGGAAGCCCATCCATACTATTTTCCGTAGTGGCTGCACCAATCTGCACTCCCGCCAATAGTACATAAGGGTTCCCTTTTCTCTACATTCTAAACACTTGATGTTTGTGGATTTATTGATAACAGCCATTCTAACAGGTGTGAGTTGCTATTTCATTGTGGTTTTAATGTGCATTTCTCTGGTGATTAGTGATGTTGAGCATCTTTTCATATATCTGTTGGCCATCTGTATGTCCTCTTTGGAGAAGTGTCTATTCAGGTCCTTTACCCATTTTTAATTGGATTGTTTGTCCTCTTAGCATTGAGTTGTATAAGTTCTTTATAAATTTTGGATATTAACCCCTTATCAGATGTATCATTGGAGCATACGTTCTCTCATTCAGTGGGCTGTCTTTTCATGTTGTTGATGGTTTCCTTTGTTGTGCAAAAACTTTTTAGTTTGATATAGTCCCATATGTTTCTTTTTTTTCCTTGCCTGAGGAGCTATGTCAGAAAAAAATATTGCTAAGAGAAATGTCAGAGTGTTTACTGCCAATGTTTTTTTTCTAGGCATTTTATGGTTTTGTGTTTTAATTTAAGTCTTTAATCCACTGTGATTTCATTTTTGTATATGTTGTAAACAGATGGTCTGGTTTCCTTTCTCCTCCTCCTCCTCCTCCTCCTCCTCCTCCTCCTCCTCTTCCTCCTCCTCCTTCCCCCTCCTCCTCCCCTCCTCCTTCTCCTCCTTCTCCTTTTCCTTCTTTCTCCTTCTCCTTCTCCTTCTCCTTCTCCTTCTCCTTCTCCTTCTCCTTCTCCTTCTCCTTCTCCTTCTCCTTCTCCTTCTCCTTCTCCTTCTCCTTCTCCTTCTCCTTCTCCTTCTCCTTCTCCTTCTCCTTCTCCTTCTCCTTCTCCTTCTCCTTCTCCTTCTCCTTCTCCTTCTCCTTCTTCTTCTTCTTCTTCTTCTTCTTCTTCTTCTTCTTCTTCTTCTTCGCATGTACCTGTCCAATTTTTCTGTCTTCTTAGTTTCAACTTCATTTGCCCTCAAGTCAACCAGGACAACTATGGTAACTATAGAAAAATAGGTTTTTGTGACTGGACCTCAGGCACAAACCTAAGATTCTAGACCAATTATACTGCAGCAATTGCTTTGACAGCCAAGTTAGACTGCTCTCCTTCAAATCCCCTGAATAAAACCTTAGCATGGACACTTGATCTATGTCAGGCTACATGAATTGCTCTTGAGACAATTGCCCAGTTTTTCCATCTTACTTTTTCTCCAGTCTGTTCTTGTCACTTCAGCCCTTTCTCTTCTTGTATCCTTATGGTTCCCATTGGACTTAGAGTCATATTAAATTCTAGGTTGCCTGCACATTTGATTTTTATCTCTCATGAGCCAGCATCCATATTCCCTGCATTTTCTTCAACATACATGAAATTGCTTTTCTTAGAGTAAAATGGAGCTACATTGACAATACAGATGGTTCTTGGGAAGCATGAGTCATCACATCTTCAACACATAATATAATTGGTGAATAATACAAAGAAACAAGGACTTGTAGGGAAAATCTGTTTTTTAACTTAGCCTTAAAAGCAGTACTTTAAAAAATCCCAAACAGTGAACTAAAAATCTTATTTTTCAGTGCAATGATTCAGATGTGGCTGGTTTAGAAAGTATCAGTTGAAATCTCTTTAGGGGAACCTAAATTGCCAAAAAATATGTGAAAACCCACAGGCTAATTGAAACACAAAATTCTCCCAAGGAAAATGTGAAATACCAATGGCATTTTATATTGATGGTTCCAATCTTCTCAAAGTTGCCTCCTGATGAGAATAACTTTCTTCTACAATCGCTTGCTACACAGAAACATCTTTTGTTAAGTTGAAAGTGCTTTATCAGGAGAAACTAAGATGGCGGCATAGGTAAACACCGGGAAATTGTCGCCTCACACAACAATTGAAAATTACCGCAAAGGACTGAGCAAACATCATCCAGAACAACAGAAAGGCTGGCTGAGTGTAAATTCTACAACTAGAAGGAAAGAAAAGCACGCTGAGAGCCAGAGGCGCTGCAGAGGTGAAGTGCAGAGGTACAGCAGCTCGCGCGCGCGAGGAAAGGGGGTGGCACCTGAGGGCGCGGCTATCTTTTTGAATCACAAGCTCCCGAATGCTCTGAACTCCGGTTCCGGGAAGTCTCTGGGGACCCAGGACTCATACGGGGAGAAGCTGGTCTGTCCGGCAGCGGGCGAACTTGAAGGCGGCTTTCCCTCAGAGGTGCTTGCAGCAATTAGCGGGTCACTGAGACCCGCGACTCCGGGCGGAGAATCAGCCATAGCTCCTTGATCTGCCCTTGGATTCCCTGAGACCCCGCCCCACCCAGGCTGCGGCAGAGGCTTTTGCATGTGAATGTACCTAACTGCAGCCAGCCAGGCAGACCCGGAACTTCCAAGAGAAGGCACAAGGCCCCGCAGCAGCTTGCATTGCTTCACAGCTGAGCCTCTTCGTGGCTCCTGCTGTGTGGCCTCAGGCAGAGGCTGAATTAGCACCTCCTTAGATCCAGGAGCCACTGTACCCAGTGGTCAGAGGGGGACCATCCAGATTGCAACTCCTCAGATCCATAAGGGACACACTCAGGGAGCAGACTCAGTGAGCACCAAAGCCCCACTGAAGCAAGTCTTGCCCCAGAAGGGTGTCTTCAGCACAGAAGTTCTCCCACTTTAGACACAGCTGATTCTCACAGCCAATTGGCCTGGAGGTCAATTCCTCCCAGTGATTCTACAACAACCAAGGCACCAAGAGTGCACCAAGAGTGTCCACCCCAGGTAACTGGGGAGGCTGAGCTACTGGGCCCTACAGGACACCTGGCGCGCAGGGCCACTCTATCAACACAGGGAAGCTGCCAAAATGCGGAGACAAAGAAACAGGTCACAAATGGCAGAAATGGAGGAAAGCAAACGATTGGATATAGAGTTCAAGGCCACGTTTATAAGGTTTTTCAAGAATTTTATGGAAACCGCCGATAAATTTAATGAATCCCTCAATAAGTATAGTGAGACCATGGAGGACATGAAAAAGGACCAACTAGAAACTAAGCATACACTGACTGAAATAAAGAATAATTTACAGAGATCCAGCAGCAGACAAGAGGATCCCAAGAATCAAGTCAAAGATTTGAAATACAAAGAAACAAAAAATACCCAACCGAAAAAGAAAAAAGAAAAGAGATTCCAAAAATATGAAGATAGTGTAAGGAACCTCTGGGACAACTTCAAACGTACCAACATCAGAATTATAGGGGTACCAGAAGGAGAGAGAGGGCAAGATATTGAAAACCTTTTTGAAGAAATAATGACAGAAAACTTCCCCTACCTGGTGAAAGAAATGGACTTACAAGTCCAGGAAGCGCAGAGAACCCCAAACAAAAGGAATCCAAAGAGGACCACACCAAGACACATCATAATTAAAATGCCAAGAGCAAAAGATAAAGAGAGAATCTTAAAAGCAGCAAGAGAAAGACAGTCAGTTACCTACAAGGGAGTACCCATATGACTGTCAGCTGATTTCTCAACAGAAACCATGCAGGCCAGAAGAGAGTGGCAAGAAATATTCAAAGTGATGAATAGCAAGAACCTGCAACCAAGATTACTTTATCCAGCAAAGCTATCATTCAGAATTGAAGGTCAGATAAAGAGCTTCACGGATAAGAAAAAGCTAAAGGAGTTCATCACCACCAAACCAGCATTATATGAAATGCTGAAAGGTATTCTTTAAGAAGAGGAAGAAGAAAAAGGAACTCTTACCATTTGCCACAGCATGGATGGAACTGGAGAGCGGATAAATACCACATGATCTCACTCATTTGTGGAATATAATGAACAACATAAGCTGATGAACAAGGACTGATCCAGAGATGGAGAGGCATTGATTGGACTGTCGGGACTTGGAGGGAAGGTAGGGGAGGGTGGGGGTAAGGGGGAAAGATCAACCAAAGGACTTATATGCAAGCATATAGGCCTAATCAATGGACATGGACAACGGGGGGGGGGAGGGGTGAGGGCATGAGCGGGGTGGGGGGGTGGGGGGGTAGAGGGTAACGTGGGGACAAGGACACATATGTAATATCTTAATCAATAAAAAATATATTAAAAAAAAGAAAGTGCTTTATCAGAAAGCTTCCTTTAAATAAAATGTCTAAAAGATCATTAAGAAGAAAGAACAACTAGACATTTGTGTTTAGCAATTTTCTTTTTAGATTTTTAATATTGTGATCAGATGCCTAAGCTTTATGCCAAATTATAAATACTGAGCTTATATGTATGACATTGTTATCATGGGAAACCACTCTCTAATATACATGTTTGGTTGTGATCTTTCACCTTTTCTGACATGCCTTTTCATCAATCTAGAAATATCTTCATTTGAGTTTCTCAAATTTTGGCCATCTCATACCCTTTATTTAAAAATAAAATCATCTTCCCAGCTTTATGTTTTTATTGAGGGTATTCATCTTTGCTTTCAACCTAGAAAGCTTGATGTCACCTTGGACACAAAGTTTTCTTCCATCAACAGACATTTGTTGAGATCTACTGTGAGTCAGGTACCATGCAAAGTGTTGGGGATATGGTGCCACATCTCAAAGGTCTCAATATTCAAATTGCAACTGAGTTGTGTTGTTACATGATTTGCATGAAGACATGTAGAAAACAATAAATGTTAGCTTATTATTTTAATCTTGCTAATGTTTTTTTTTTTATTGTGTTAGATTCATCATCCTCTTCTCTCCCTTTCACTAGCTAAATTCTGGCTCTTAAAACCTGATGCTTAAAACATTCTAATAGTTTATCCTTGTCGTCAAAGAGCGTCAGTGGTTACATGTTCCATTTTAATCTTGTTATGCAGTAGGCTTGTTGAATTTTCTGTGTTCAGAATACTTTACGAACATTATTAGTTCCATCATTCTTGTGTCAGAGTCTGCAGAAGTAGGGGTTGATTGCAAACAATATGTATGGAAATGCTCTTTAGGAAACACCTGTAAGTGAGTGACAGAAAAAGGCCAGGCAAGGAAAAAGACCCAGAAAAGATGTATCAGATAAAGTCTTCTGGGTTTGATCCGTGTGGCCGATCCATGGAACATAATCCTCACTGCAGAACTATCCCTATTTTTATAATGAAATTAGTCAGCCATTTATCCCTCTCTCAGTGGCGCACAGTTATTAAGCTACCCCCAACCTGGGACACAAGTGCCTGAGAGAGGCAGCTTTGACAGCTGAAGGCAATTCCCAGAGAAAGGGTGACAACTGTGAGGCTTCCGTGACCAACTCTTTAGCAGCTGCGTGATGGGTGCACTGGTGAGATCTGGGCCGGACACTAACAGAGCTGTCTGTATCAGTCGTTTTCAAACTTTAGTATGCATGGTGGTCTTGTTAAAACAGATTGCTTGGCTCCAAGTCCAGAGTTTTTTTATTTTATTAATTTGGTTTTTCTAAGGTGAACCTGAGAATTTGCATTCATAACAAGTTCCCAGGTAATGCTGATGCTACTGGGCTTAGGGTCACACTGAGAACTACTCATGATAGACATTCAATCAACCTTGATAGATTTGTGAATTCTTTTTTTTTAAATTTTTTTTAAATTAAATCTTTATTATTCAGATTATTACATTTGTTCCTCTTTCCCCCTCCTCCCAGTTCCCGCCCCACACTCCGCCCTCACTCCCCACCCACTGTCCTCATCCATAGGTGCACGATTTTTGTCCAGTCTCTTCCCACATCTCCCACACCCCTTTCCCCCCCAAGAATAGTCAGTCCATTCCCTTTCTATGTCCCTGATTCTATTATAATCACCAGTTCATTCTGTTCATCAGATTATTTATTCACTTGATTTTTAGATTCACTTGTTGATAGATGCATATTTGTTGTTCATAATTTGTATCTTTACCTTTTTCTTCCTCTTCCTCTTCTTAAAGGATACCTTTCAGCATTTCATATAATGCTGGTTTGGTGGTGATGAACTCCTTTAGCTTTTCCTTATCTGTGAAGCTCTTTATCTGACCTTCAATTCTGAATGATAGCTTTGCTGGGTAAAGTAATCTTGGTTGCAGGTTCTTGGTATTCATCACTTTGAATATTTCTTGCCACTCCCTTCTGGCCTGCAAAGTTTCTGTTGAGAAATCAGCTGACAGTCGTATGGGTATTCCCTTGTAGGTAACTGAGTTTCTTTCTCTTGCTGTTTTTAAGATTCTCTCTTTATCTTTTGCTCTTGGCATTTTAATTATGATGTGTCTTGGTGTGGTCCTCTTTGGATTCCTTTTGTTTGGGGTTCTCCGCGCTTCTTGGACCTGTAAGTCCATTTCTTTCACCAGGTGGGGGAAGTTTTCTGTCATTATTTCTTCAAATAGGTTTTCAATATCTTGCTCTCTCTCATCTTCTGGCACCCCTATAATTGTGATGTTGGTACGCTTGAAGCTGTCCCAGAGGCTCCTTACACTATCCTCGCATTTTTGGATTCTTTTTTCATTTTGCTTTTCCAGTTGGGTGTTTTTTGCTTCCTCACATTTCAAATCATTGACTTGATTCTTGCGCTCCTCTGGTCTGCTGTCGGGAGTCTGTATAATATTCGTTATTTCAGTCCGTGTATGCTTAATTTCTAGTTGGTTCCCCAATATAAGATCGAGGGTCTCATTAGTTTTCTTGTAGCTCTATCTCATTAAGTTTATCGGCGGCTTCTAAACAGTTCTTGAGAGACCTTAAAAGTGTGGTTCTGAACTCTATATCTTCCATTGACAATTTTGTCCTGTTTCTTTGTCTCCGCATTTTGTTATGCTTCCTTGGTGCACCCCCTAGTGGTCTTTGTTCGCAGTCTTGTAGTTAAGCCTTGATTGTTGTAGCTAATTCCAGGGAGGGTTTGACCTCCAGGCCAAGTGGCTATGAGAATCAGCTGTGTCTGCAGTGAGAGAACTTCTGTCCTCTAGGGAGGTGCTAATCTGGCGTTTGCCTGAGGCTATCCGGCAAATGCCTCTGTGCAGGGCTTGGGCAGGGCGGGTCGCACAGGATCAACAGGGTGGGCCGGAGAGAGCAGTTATGGCAGCTCTCAGTCCTGTCCCCAGGGGCTCTGCCTCTCTGAGTCCCAGCACCCGCTGCAAACCTTGGAGAGAAAGCTGCACTCGCTCTGACCAAAGCCAGACAGTCCCGCTTCTCCCATTTGAGTCTGGGTCCCTAAAGACTCGCCTGTATCTGGAGCTCAGAGTCTGTGACTCCCTCCCGATTGAAAACACCAACCACGCCCTCAGCCGCCAGCCCGCTCCGCACACTCTGCACCTCAGAATTTGACTTCAGCACTGCGCCTCCTCTGAGTGTCCGTATGCGTTTCTCTTTCCTCCTAGTTGTAGGAATTCCACTCAGCCAGCGTTCCTGTGGTTCTGGGTGATGTCCGTTCCGTTTTTTAGTTTCACTTTTGAAGTAGTTGTTCAAGGCAGCAAACTCCGGCGTTAACCTATGCCGCCATCTTGGTTCTCCAGATTTGTGAATTCTTAATAGGATTTCCAGGCAAAATATAAGATAGCTAGTTAAATTTGAATTTTATATCAACAGCAAATTATTTTAACTATAAACAAAGCATAACTATTCTGTATATAATATATATTTATATGCAACATAAATACAATGTAAATATAAATGTCCCAAATATTCCATGGGACATACTTATTAAAAAATTGTTTTTGTGAAATTCTCAGTTAAATTTAAATGCATTTAAGTTTGGCACCTCTAATCCTATACCATCATAAGTGCAAATGTACAGAAAGTGTTATAAGTGTCACAAGATCAGTATATTCATGATGAAAATAAAATTAGAGAATACAAAAATTGAACTTGGTGAGAAATGACCAGTATTTGATGGAATGTTTTTTTTTCTCTGTGATAAAAACAATTGTGAATGATAAAGAGTAAATGATGGTAGATATAAAAGTTCTGTACCTTTGCAGTCAACAGTAATCAGAGAGGAGATGTAAATCAATTGAGGAAGTAGAAAACCCTTGAATGTAGGACTAAGGGCCTAGCCACAGTGTCTTATGCCTATTGGTGTAATATTAATTGAAGTCTGGTAAAAATGCTGTGAATGAAAATTTTACTCTTTTGCATCAATTTAATCTGATGACCCTACTTTAATACTGCGGCCCCTTGCTTTAACCTCCCACCCTTGAGACTCCCCTGCTAGAATCCATGAAGGGGGAAAGACTCATGAGGGCAAGGATCTTTATTTTAACTGGTGTATCTACCCTAAGAGCTCAGAACAGTCTGTGAGACATATTAAGTACTCAATATATATTTTTGGATGAATTAATAGATGAATGATTGTTTCACATGCAATGGCCTATCCCCTGTGCACTAGGTTCCCCAAAGTCAAGGCCGTTGGAATCTACACATAAAAGCGACATCAGGTGGTGAAGAGTTAACAGTCACTACAGAATTCTATAAAATACCAGCTACTATTTGAGGTCATAGGGGCTGGTGTTGGGAGGAGGAATTTACCTCAACAGATTTTCAATGTACTCAAAACAGGTCTGTTTTTAGGGAGAGATACTTGATCAAACATATCAACAAGGAGGAGATGCCTGTGCTTGGTTTCAGAGCTGGGAAAGACAGCGCCACAGTGACTTGATCTACCCCAGAAAGTTCTTGAGCATAAACCACACAGCAGTGTTGCTCCCTACTGAGGCAAGGGACCTGCCATTTTTTAAAGCGTACATTTTAAAAAAAATCTCTTTAAAATTGATTTGGAAGAGCAATTGGGAATGGAACCCACAACCTGGGTATGTGCCCTGACTGGGAATCTACCTTTTGGTGTATGGGTGATGCGCCAACCAACTGAGCAACACAGGCCAGGGCAAGAGGCCAGCCCTTTAAAGCTCTTCTCAATCTGTGGATAGGGGCTGCTTCCAGATTGAGGTGTTACCTTCTTGGTGGACAGCTCCTATCAGCTCAGGACAATTCTCCAGAGAAGAGGGGCAGCTGCGAGTCCTCAGCAGATGACACAGCAGCTGCTTGTATTAAACCTCTCTCTCTTTTGTCTTCTGAACAAAATGACTTAGAGCTCTTTTGAATTTATCCTCTCCTTAATTATAGGAGTATTTGTATTCAAGCAATGGGAGGCCCTAATGAAAGTTTGGGTTAGTGGAGGGGAGACAGGGGTATCTAAAAGAAGGCTAAATGGGAGCAAAGGCACAAGTGGGGAAGAGGAGGTTAAAGGAAGAGACACTGAAAAGTGACTGGGAAAGATGGTCCCTTTACTGGCCTGGGAAGAGTCCCTATTCCTGGCTTGCAAAAGGAATAAATTAGTATTGGCTCCAATTTGCTTTATTCTTGGCAACTCGTGGGAATAAGATCCTCCAAGCTGCAGGTGGGTTTAAACAGCCCTACTTAACTCTCCACCTATGACAGTAGTATTCAAATGTTTTTATTTGCATAGCCTCTAAAACTACATGCCCCATAGTATATCTTAAAATCAACACCTAACAACTTTTTATGGAAGGATCTGTGAAAGTTTAAAGATTGCAAATAATGTAATTTCTGGCATATTGCAAATATTTAAATATAAAATAGTTGATCCCTCTTTTAAATGTATTAACTGGAGCCAAATACAATAGCAGTTTGAGATCCACTATGTCCATGTAAAAGATACACAAACTCCTTTTGAATAGTTAGAAATTTTGTATCACATGTTTTTCTCCTGAACTCTTATTTTCATTTTAGTCACTCCACAGAACTGTATCCTATTGTAATATATTTTTATTCTTGAAAGTCTTTGATCATTACATCATAATCTCTCTCATAAAAACATGTATAAACTTACATTATAAAAATGTTTTATTTCCTGTGGTTGTAAGACTCTGAGCCTTTGGGACTGTTTTCATTATAATCACTAGTATACAATTGATTAAAACAACACAAAAACAGTACAACATTTTAAAATTAAACATAAAATAGAGTATATTGGGAACATATGTTAATGTGATGAAAGGGGATATTTTTAAAAAACTAATTTATGTATTTGTCGATGAATGTTAGTTATTGTTAGAATGAAACCCGGTTCAGCATTTTTAATAGATTAACTATTGAAAAATGTTGTTTACATGAGTGGATTGGAATGAATGGAGTTTAAAACAATATCATTCAATTGAGCACTTTCTAAATAATATCTCAAAAATTTACATAATAATCTATCATCAAAATTATATGTAATGATTAATCAAATGGCAACTTTGTTAGGCTGTGCTCAGATTTTGTTGAAAGCAAGGCATTGAAAACCCCTTCCACTTACAAAAGAATTTGTTATCAATTTGTTATCAGTGAAGTAATGCACTTTCGCAATATCAGCATCAATATTCCAATGGTCTCTTTGTTTTGTACCTGGGGGCCAGGCACCAAGTTTAGCCTTGAGATGAGCTAGAGACGTGCCTGTTGTTGTAAAGTGGGAGAAGAGAAGGTGGGAAAATAGAACCATCAGGTATGTTCTCAGGCAGATCAAATTTAAGAGAGAATATGCATGGAAGTTAAAAATCTGGAAGCTGGTTAAAAAGAGCCACACAAACAAAACCTGCTGACATATTTCTTTGAAGTCTTCATGAGTCCTAGGAGTAACCAGTTTAAACAACATTGACCAATAGAACAGAATAATGTGGAAAGCAGGGAATTGGAATAGGGAAGAAGGTATTATGTCTACTGACCCCATCCAGACACTATAGTGTTATTTTTAAAAGAGTCAGTGTAGAGTCATTGTGACACGGGACCCCAGAACCTATATACTGCACTCAGTGTACTTATTTACTTATGCTCAGACTGAAGTGTAGAAGACTGATACAGAGATGGGGGGGCAGTTGTTACAGAAATGCAATTGGCCTTTGGACAAGGCAACTCGGTACTGAAAAGCAAGATGAGAACCATAAATAAAGTGACCCATTTACCTGGATTTTCAGATTCTCCTTGACTGCAGGGGGTAACGAAATCTCTCTAAAATGTTTTAGGTGGTATATGGCACTCAGCTTAGACTCAGGGAACAATGAAACAACCAATAAGAGGCACTCATGTCATTTCTCTGAGTAGTTTCAGTATCCACTTCTAGACCAGCTCAGTGATTTGGACTTCAGTAGTTGAAGTTCTACCTCAGCAAGTTTTCAACTGGACTCCATAGGGACTCACAGGGCAGGGTACCCCAGAAATTTGCAATGACATACTTTGCCAAAATACTTTGCCTGAGGAATTGGTTCATCACTTCTATTTTAAACATTAAGGTTTAGAGAAAGATTTAGATGGAAAAAGTGTTCTGTTGCTGAACACACACACACACACACACACACACACACACACCATTCAAACCATTCAGTGAACACACAATTGCTTTCTCATCTGTGCCATTGCACATGTTTCTTCTGCCTGGGTTAACCACAGCTCTTCTTGGTAGAGTATCGGCCAACGCTCCCAGACAAAAAAGGTTTGCTTTCTTTTCTAGATAGTATTTTATTTTTACTGTTATTATAATGCTTCTCATGTTGTATCATAACTATATTATCACATGTACTGGCAATGTAACTTTCTAAATATTTCTTGAGTATGTCTTCTCTTCTCCATTCCTTCTATCAATGCTTTAGTTTCATTTACCCTCATCTCTCATCTCAATTATTGCAACCCTTTGTGACCTTTTTCTATCTATTTTACATACTGCCACCAAGGTGACCCATCGAAGATGCTATTCTGATTATATCACATCCCTAGTTACAACATATTTTGGTTCCCCATTGTCTTAAGTGATAAAGCATATGATTCTTAGTCTAGCTAACTTGTCTCTGTTCTCCTCCTCAGTCTTTTTACCAGGCCCCTCCATTGGGTCACAACCTTTTCTGAGAGCTTCTCAGGTATACTCCAAACCGAAGGCTGAAGGAAGAAAAGGGCAGAGCACTCCAGATTGGTAGGTGGCAGGTTTAATAAATAAGGGGACTACTGCAAGATGAGTAGTTCTTTTGCGGTCACCGGACAAATCTCAAAAGTTTATATGGAGGCCTTAGCTGGGGTCGATCCTGTACCCAGTCCAGATAATCTCATCATGGAATTTCTATATCAAGGATGGTCAGCTTCTAGCACAGGGAAGACCAGCTGAGCACACATTCCAAGCCCAGAGGAGGAGATAGGGAGCCTGCAATTGCTTGGGTCCAGTTAGAGGGTCAAACCAGTGGTCACTTTTTCTTGATGACCACACCCCTCACCCTACCCTTGAATCCTATATTCCAGTCATGAGGAATTACTGATAATTCACCTACTAAGCCATGTTATCTCAAGATCTTGTGCGTTGAAAATGCTGCTACCTCTACCTGAGGTAGCTGTTCTCTAGTATTCAGTGAGGTTCATTCCTGCAGCTCCGTTAGAGCCTCACTTAGGCGTTGCTTCCTCCAGGAACCTTTCCTGACACAAAAGTACTTTCTTTTGTTCAGTTTACCATCTACAGTTCTCCTCCATTCTTATTTACCATATTTCTGAATAATTGTCTATGTTTGTGTCTTCTCTACCATGAGACTTTTAAGTCCTAAGGTCAGAGGCCGTATCTTAATTATTTCTATATCTTAATTTCCAAGTACAATGCCTTGCACAAAGTTGTTGTTCAATAGATATATTTTGAATGAGTGAGGGATGAATATTTGGGAGTAGAACGTATGTCTAGCTTCGGGCAGACTTAGGGTATGTACTTTACTTTGGGATCTTAGGTCATTCCCAGCTAAGAGGCCATGATGTGTTAGAGCATGACATAGGGAGCCAGGGTGTTTCTAGGCCATGCTCAGAAAGAGTTAGCTTGGTATCATCTACACAAACTTATAGAGTCATTTGTAATAAAACTAGATTAAATAGAGCTTCAGAGTCTAATAGCTACCACAATATACACTGCAGCATAATCAGTAGCAGTAAAATGAAGACATTAGGAAAATGAGATTGCTGAAAGGCTAAGGGAAAAAGGAATCTGGGTGCTATAGCGACCAAATAGTAGTCACAGCTGTTGACTCTAGGAGACAACAGAACAAGAGGGGGATAAAAAGAGCAATAAAAGGCCATTGAAAGCACACCTGTTACAGTAGGAGACAGACCTTGGACAGTATCCGGTTACACGCTTAGGACAATTTGCCTTATTTATTTTAAACTCTGAGCAATCTAGGGATAAAATTGGACTAAGATGGGTCATTGTTCTAACATTTCCTATTGGCAATATCCTTTCTGTATTACTAGACAAAGAAATACATATATAGTTAAAACACAAAGCAAAGACAATTTAGCTTCTAAAATACATGTATAAAATATAAATAATATAATAAAAAGAAAATTATTGAGCCACTAATCATCTGACTCAAATGTAATCTCACTGTTGACTTTTTCTGATATCCTATCTTGCTATTAATTATGATTTTGAGAAAATTTATCATATACATGTTATTATTATTTTTTATATATTTTATTGATTTTTCACAGTGAGGAAGGGAGAGAGCTAGAGAGCCAGAAACATCGATGAGAGAGAAACATCGATCAGCTGCCTCCTGCACATCTCCCACTGGGGATGTGCCGCAACCTAGGTACATGCCCTTGACTGGAATCAAACCTGGGACCTTTCAGTCTGCAGGCCAACGCTCTATGCACTGAGCCAAACCAGTTTCAGCCATGTTATTATTAAATAATTCATTTATTTTTAGCCTACCAGGTAGCTTAGATCCACAGGAATCTAGTTTGATAACGTCAGTATCATATTTTAAAGATTCATGAAAATAAGTGGCTAGCTTAGTAAAGAAAATGTATATAGGTAGCCACAAATCCTATATAATAAAAACCTAAGATGCTAAGTGTTCGGTTGACCAGTCGATTATTCAACCAATCAAAGCATAATATGCTAATGATATCCTAAGGCTGCTCAACAGCTTACTATGACGTGCACTGACCACCAGGGGGCAGACAGTGGACCAGTCGACCAGTCCCTATGATATGCACTGACCACCAGGGGCAGATGCTCTAATTGGTAGGTTAGCTTGCTGCTGGGGTCTGGCCAACTGGGATTGAGATGAGCCGATCATGACCTGGAGCCCTCCTGCAGTCCCTCCCCAGCTGGCCAACCTCCTGTGTCCCCGATTGTGCACTGGTGGAGTCCCTCAGCCTGGCCTGCACCCTCTCGCAATCCAGGACCCCTTGGGGGATGTTGGAGAGCCGGTTTCATCCCGATCCCACAGGCCAGGCCGAGGGACCCCACTGGTGCATGAATTTGTGCACCGGGCTTCTAGTATTTAGATAAAAACTAAAACATTCAGTAAAAAATCTGGATTTATTTCTATATAATGACAAAATAAAATTTCCATTTTTTATTCAAACTTTTGAACTTAATCATATGGACACTGCAGAAATATCTTTTTTTTTAGTTACTCAGTTTTCTGTATAGATAAGATTATTGCTATACCAACAAGAATAACAAAGTTTGCCGAAACCGGTTTGGCTCGGTGGATAGAGCGTCAGCCTGCGGACTGAAAGGTCCCAGGTTCGATTCCGGTCAAGGGCATGTACCTGGGCTGCAGGCACATCCCCGGTGGGAGATGTGCAGGAGGCAGCTGATCTATGTTTCTCTCTCATCGATGTTTCTAACTATCTCTCTCCCGTAAAAAAAATCAATAAAATATATTTAAAAAAAAGAATAACAAAGTTTGATTTATGTAAATTCATACTAAGGTAGGCAGGTCTGATGGGAAGACGTTCCTATAAGACTTGTGTATTTTTCTGTTTAGTTTGTTTGCTATTAGGTAAACCAAATAACTTCCTGTCACCATCCATAGTTTCCGTAGTGCCAGTTCCAGTGGCATTCATTATTCATTCATTTGAAAATTAAACTGGGAGTGGAGGGAGATGGTATTGAAGGATATTCCAAATAGAACAGCATGTGCAGAGGATTTGAGATGGTAAGGAACTTGCTTGTTGGAGGTTATAAAATAAGGGCAGAATAGTTCAAGGATAGTGAGTAAGCATTGGGGCTTTACCCCTGAGAGCCATAGGAAATCAAGAAATGATTTTCATTTTCATGTGTGACACAATCTGTTTTATGTGTTTAAAAGGTCACTCTCTAGAAGTACAGTGTGCAAAATGGATTGGTGGGCTGGGTGAGGCTAGAGCTAGAGGCAGTGATACCTGTCAGCTTGCCTTAGAGTCCTGTCAATGGAAATGGACAGAAGTGGACACATTTGAGGAAGATAATAGAGGTAGAATCAACAGGGCTTAGTGATTAATTGACGGCAGAAGAGAGACTATAATGTTGAAGTTGACTTCTGGTTTTCTGACTTGAGTAACTGGGTGGCTGTGGTGCCTTTAACTGAAATGCAAAATACTGAAGCAGGAACAGGAATTTGGGGAATGTGGTATAAACCTTGAATATACTTTTCCTGTTGAATTTTTCATGTGGATCAGATACCTATGGTAGGCAGATTTTACCGTCAGTATGAAAATCTAGGGTGGTGTCACTGGCACATAACTGGGAATGAATAAAATCATCCAAGAAGAAAAGACCAGCTTGGCTGGTGTGGCTCAGTGGTTGAGCATTGACCTATGAACCAGGAGGTCATGGTTCAATTCCCAGTCAGGGCACATGCCTGGGTTTCAGGCTCGATCCCCAGTAGGGGGTGTAGAAGAGGCAGCCGGTCAATGATTCTCATCATTGATGTTTCTATCTTTCTCTCCCTCTCACTGCCTCTCTGAAATCAATTAAAAAAAAAAAAAAGACCACACCCTAAGGAACTCCACAAGTTTGGTCAAAAATAGAGGAACCAACAAAGATACCAGAGAAGTAACTAGATAAAAGGTACAGAATTGGAAGAGAGTGATGTCACAGAAATGAAGGAAAAACTGTTTCAAGAAGGGGGGTGTGACCTTAATGAAGACTGAAAGAGTGCCACATGCAAGATTTTCTGTATTCTAGGTCCCATCATGCTCCCCTTCCCACTTCCACATGAATTATATATATGGTATAAATATTCTGGCAAGGTGGCTCCACTCAATCTATAGGACTAGGGCATATGGCAACAAATTATTCTCCTCTTGAAACTAATAAAGCTGATGGAGAAATGCCTGGGGTATTTTTCCACAGGCATATGATAAACTATCTTCCTTTCTTAGGAGAATCAGGCTTCCTATTTATGATTTATTAGCACACACATGTGCCAAACACACTGGAAGTTAACAAAAAGAATTAGATTTTTTTCTAAGGGAAAAGAAATATAATTTTAGGGGAAAATGTCCACAGGGACACAGCTATTATGTCTATGTTTGTCAAGCAGGCACAGGAGAAAGATCAAAGAGTAGAAAACACTGAAAAATGATTAGTGAGCTAAAACTCCCTAAACTTTGTGGATCTCTGGCAATATGAAGCTCTTTGAATGAAGAGTATAAGCTGTACACAAAGTTTGAGTTCAATTAAGATCAGATATCAAAGATGATCTTGCTTACTTCGAATGATTTAATTGGATATTGGCTGAAAAGAGCTTAAGCTAAAAAAAAAACAAAAAACCCCACTAGAAATGTTGTGACTAAGATTCTGACAGATGCGAATAACAGGAAAAAGAACTCTGTGGCAATCCAGAAGGAAAAAAAAATTAAAAAGAGACGGAATAGATATAAACAGTTGATTACTTTAACTGAATTTCATTCCAACTGTTAATTCAAATAGTGGAAGTATCATTTCAGAAAAACAAATCTCCTTAATAAAGAAAACTTACATGCTGTTGATTTTTTTAAGTCCATGCTATTAATAAAAGCTTTCTGAGAGAGAAGGAGAGTGGGAGAGGGAGGGGAAAAGGAGAGAGAGAGAGAGAGAGAGAGAGAGAGAGAGAGAGAGAGAGATTCTGAGACATCGACTCTGTGTCTGCCTGCTAGTCATTGGATAGAAGAATCATAAAGAAAATGTTGGCAAGAGATCAGGCCTCCTGGAATCCATTAAATACAAAGGAGAAAAATATCTAAATGTTGGTTGCAGATCAGCACGCCATATCCAAAGATTTGAGCAGAACTGTTTAAGGGCAAGCAGATACAGCAATAAAATTCCATAATCAGCACTCATAAAACGAACAAGAACATAAGTTCACTAGGCTAGAGAGCAACAGCTACTACTACATATGTTGGTCTTAACCAGAAACAAAGACCTTGGTCAGCCATTCATTACTTATTTCTGATTTTTGCCTCTCAGCATGTGCATCTTTCTGCAATGCCTCCACTAGTCACTAGTCACAATGACACAGTAATAAAAGCTAATCTTCCAGCCAATTTAACTACAGAATTAGAATAGAAATAAGGACTAATCTAGACTGGAAGATGATCACTGTGACAGTCCTGTCCCACCCACATGCCACCTCCTTTGATGAATAAATTCAATAGACAAGAGTTGTGTGGTAGAATGATTTGACTTGAAAGTGTAGTCTGCTTTAATGAGAAGTATCAGAAAGAAATTAGAGATCAGATAGGCAAGATGCCAAGACAGGGAAGTCAGCTAACACAGGATAGAACAGGTTGGTACTGGAGACTGAAACAGACTAAAACAATAATTTCTGACCTTTTAGAAAATGAAGACTAGTTATTGGTAATAAGACAATAACCTTTTGAATAAAATTAAAAACAATAATTATTTATTTATAAAAATTTTAGAAAATAAATGTAAACAAAAAGAAGAAATAAATACACACAACGCCACCACTGGAGGTAGCCACAATTAGCTCTTTGCCGTACATCCCATAAAGTCCTTTTCTATGCACACAGTTATATATATGCAGCTACTACACTTTAATTAATTTTAATTCTCGCATAGTGATATTTTTATCAACATCTTTCCATTACAATAAATATTTACCCACAATACTATTTTTATCTCTACATAATAATATATTATAAGGGTGTATCACAATTTTATTGAACATGTATATTGTTCCTAGTGTTTTCACTACAATGAAGAATACTGCAGTGAATATCACTGAACACATTATTTCAAATATGTAAATATGTAAAAATGAAACAACTGGATATCCACATGCAGATTGATGTCACCTTACCTAACACTAGATACTAAAATTAACTCTAAATGGATCAAAGACCTAAATATAAACCTAGAACTCTACAGCTTTTTTTGGTTTGTTTTAATTGATTTTTAGAGAGAGGAAGGGAGAGAGAGAGAAAGAAACATTGATGTGAGAGAAACATTGATTGGTTGCCTCCTGCAAGCACCCCAACTGCTATACCCAAAACCTGGGTATGTATTCTGACCAGGAATTGAACCTGCCATCTTTTGATATAGGGGATGGTGCTCCAACCAATATAGCTTTTAGAAGAAAATATAGGAATAAAACTTCATGACCTTAGATTTGGTAATGGTTTCTTATGTATGACACCAGGAGCCCAATAAAAAACAACAAAAAGAAATAAATTGGACTTCATCAAAATTAAAACCTTTTCTGCATCAAAGAACAGCATCAAGATGATGAAAATGCAATCCACAGATGGAAGAAAGTGTTAGAAAATCACATATTTGATTTGAGCCTAGTATCCTGAATATATGAAGACCTCCTACAATACAACAAAAAAGAAAAAAAAATTAAAATATGGGCATAGGAATTGAATAAGGCGTATCTGCAAAGATGATGTACAAAAGTCCAATAAGCCATGAAAAGATGTTCAGCATAACTAACCATTAGGGAAATGCAAATCAAAACACACTGATATACTACTTCACACCATTAGGTTGGCTACTATAAAACAAAACAGAAAATAACAAGTGTTGGTGAGGATGTAGTGAAATTTAGACTCTGGTTCATTGTTGGTGGGATGCCCAAATGACACAGCCACTACGAAAAACAGTTTGACAGTTTCTCAATAAGTTAAACATAGAATTACCATATAACCCAGAAATCCTAGTCCTATATAAATACCCAAAATAATTGAGAGCAAGTGTTCAAACAAAATCATGTACACCCATGTTCATAGTGGCCCTATTCACAATAGCCAAAATGTGGATGCAACCCAAGCATCAGTGGGTGAATGGGCAAACAAAAGGTGGTATATCCATACAATGGACTATATCATTCAGCTATGAAAAACAGTGAAATGCTGATGCATGCTGCAACATGTATGAAAATTAAAAACCTTATGCTAAGTGAAAGAAGCCAGATAAGGGGACACATATTATATAATTCCATTTACATGAGATATAAAAAATACGAAAATCCAAAGAGACAGAACACAGATTGGTGATTGTTAGGGGCTGGAGGAAGGGGTATTGTGAAGTGACGGCTTTATGGATAAGGAGTTTCCCTTTGGGATGATGAAAAATTCCTGGAACTAGATAGTTGTGATGGTTGCACTACTTTGTGAATGTACTTAATGCCACTGAATTGTATACTTTAAAATGGTTTGTTTAAATGTTAATGTTTAAAATTATATTTTTTGTTAATTCTCACCCAAGGATTTTTTTTCATCGATTTTTAGAGAGAGTGGAAGGGAGGGGGAGAGACACAGAGAGAAACATCCATTGGTTGCCTCCCACACATACTCTTACCAGGGTCGGGGATTAAGCCTGCAACCACAGTACGTGCCCTTGACCAGAATTGAACCTGGGCCCCTTCAGTCCACAGGACAATGGTCTATCCACTGAGCCAAACTGGCTAGGGCTAAGTGGTAAATTTTTACTAGTATATTATGTTTATTTTATCACAATAAAAACTTTAAAAAATGTAATTGTAAACTTACATAACAGTGTCACTTTTAGTATCTATTATTTAAGACATTGTATAATAACAGAGCTATATGACTTTAGTAATACTGTATGAGTTAATATCCTATTAAACACCATATGTAGATGCATTTGAAAAAATAATAGATGTATACGCAAGATAAATGTATGTGATCTAACACCAGGCTTCTTTCATATAAGGATCTTAGGACTCCTTGCAATAATTTTTCTGGCTTCTAGAAATTTAAAGCTCACAGTCTATAACTTATTGAGCAAAGGAATGAGGTCATAGAAATCAGAAAGGCAGTATATTCTTTTTTGTGTGGCAGTTGTAACAAATTACCACACAATGGCTGCCTTGAAACAATAAGAATTTATCATCTTCCAGTTCTGGATGGCAGAAGTCCAAAATCAAGGTGTTATTAGGGTAACTCCTTCTACAGGTTCTAAGGGAGGATTTATTTCTTGCTTCTTTCAGCTTTTAGTGGCTCCAGAAGTTCTGTGCCTTGTGACCACTAATGTACCTTCTGTCTCTATGGATTTATCTATTCTGGACATTTCATATAAATGAAATCATACAATATGTGGTCTTTTGTGAGTGGCTTTTTTTCATTTAGCATACTTTCAAAGTCAGTCCACGTTATAGCATGCATTAGTAATTCATTCCCTTTCCTGGACAAATCTCTGCCTTCGTGGTCTCACTGCCTCCTCATCTGTCTCAAAACTCCCTTGCCTCTCATCTCATCAAGATAAGTGTGATTGCTTTTAGGGCCCACCCAGATAATCCAGGATAAATTCCTTTTCTCAAGATCCTCAATTTAATCACATCTTATGCCATATAATATTAATATCCACTCTTTTCTACATGCGATAATATTCACAGATTCTTGGGATTAGGACATATTTTTTGGGAGACCATTATTCAGCACACTATAGTCTTCCTTTTGCCCCCCCCCCCCAAATTCACATCCATCCTGGAGGGTAAGGACTGAACCCTGGGTGAATATCTATAGTCAGGAGTGAAAGAAGAAAGAAGAGCTACCAAGGGAGGAGAGGTGAAGCAGTGGGCAAAGGAGGGGGTGTCTCAAGGTGAGTACCTTCATTTAACTGACTGTCAATAATGGTCAGACTTTGGATGACGTCTCACTGCAGCTTTATATGAGTACAGTTAGCGTTGGACATTCATGCTTTCAATAAAATAAATGCCATTTAGCTCACTGTCATAGTATCAATTATTTAATAAATAATCCTTTGATCATTAAAATTGTTTACTATATCTCCCAATTTTTTCAATTACGATCCAGGTTACATCATAATTTACCTAACATGCATGTTGGTTTGGTTGTGATATAGTTATTTATATATGGTTTGTAAAATGTTTTCATCAAAACATATTGACTTGGGATGGCAAACACACAATACAATATAGAGATGATGTATTATAGAGGTGTTCACCTGAAACCTATATAATTTTATTAACCAATGTCACCCTAATAAATTCAATAAAAATATATACACAAGGGAACTAAAGAGGGGGAAATTTACTTGAGGAAGTGGAATAATGAAGTTCCAGATAGCAACAGAGCATCCTATATAATAGAAGGGTAATATGAAAATTGACCCTAATGGAGGAACAACCAAGAATGACCAGTTGCTATGACGCACACTGACCGCCAGGGGGCGGATGCTAAACGCAGGAGCTGCCCCCTGGTGGTCAGTGACTTCCACTGGGGGAGAGGGGGGTCGCTGCTCAGCCAGAAGCCGGCTCATGGCTGGCCAGTGCAGCGGCAGGGGCGGGAGCCTCTCCTGTCTCTGCAGCAGTGCTAAGGATGCCCGACTAAGGGCTTAGGCCCACTCCCCACAGGCTCCTGGGCTACCAGAGGGATGTCTGCCTGCCAACTTAGGCCTGATCCCCCAGGGAGCAGACCTAAGCCGGCAGGTGGACATCCACCAAGGGGTCCTGGACTGCAAGAGGGCGCAGGCCGGACTGAGGGATCCCCCCAAGTACACAAATTCTCATGCACTGGGCCTCTAGTTAAGCAATACAAGCATTTCATATGGTTTCGCTTTTAAAAATTCAAGACAGATAGTTATCAACATGTTATCTAGATATTATGCAACAAAGTGCTGAGAAACAGCTTGAACTTACAATAGAAGTAGCTAGCACTGCATTTTTTATGTTATTTTTTGAGGTATAATTTGCATACAACAAAATTTACCCTCTAAAGTATTATTTCAATGGTTTTTAGTATATTCATGAAGTTGTATACTACTATCATTATCTAAATTTAGAACATTTTCATAACCCCCAAAATAAATCATGTTCTACTAGCAGTCACTTCATATTCTCCCCCTCCTCTCAGCCTCTTACAACCATTAATGTACCTTCTCTATTTGCCTATTCTGGACCTTTCATATAAATGGAATCATATGATATATGGTCTTTTCCGATGCCTTCTTTCATTTAGCATATTTTCACAGTCAATCCATGTTATAGCATGTATTAGTAATTCATGGCCAAGTAATATTCCATTTTATGGATATACCTTCATTAGTAGTTGATGAACATTTGGGCTGTTTTCACCATTGGTTATTATGAATAATGTTGTCATGAGCATTTGTGAACAAGTTTTTTAGTGGACATGTTTCCAGTTCCCTTGGATAATCCATAGAAGTTGAATTGTTGGGTCATATTGTATCTATGTTTACAATTATGAGAACTTGTCAAACTTTTCCAGAGCAGCTGCACAGTCTTACATTCCCATCATCAGTATACAAGGGATCCAATTTTTTCACACCTGCACCAACATCTACTATGTCTTTTTAATTATAGCCATCCTCATGGGTGTGAAACAGAAATATTGAGCAGATAGTACAGATACTTCTCATAATACATCCCTCACACAAATATAAAACTACCTCTCTTATTAAGATCTTTTATCAGTATGCTACATTTGTTATAATTAATTAGTCAATATGGAACTTAATTATTAACTAAAGTTCATAGTTTACATGAAGATTCATTCTTTGTGTTGTACAGTTCTATGTGTTTTGACAAATGCATAAAATCATGTATCCATAATTACAGTATCTAACAGGATAGTTTCATTACCCTAAAACTCCTGAACTTTTCCCATTTATCATCCCCTCCCCCTGAACATCTGGCAACTATGAATCTTCTTACTGTCTCTGTAGTTTAGACTTTTCCAGGATGTCATACAAATGGAAACACAGAGTATGTAGCTTTTCTACACTGGCTTCTTTCCCTTAGTGATATGCATTTAAGGTTCCTCCTTGTCTTTTTTGGTCTTAAAGCTCTTTTTGTGTGTGTGTGAATTAGTTTTTTTATATTTCCCTCAACCAATATGTACTGAGCTTCTCTATTAGTGCTACTGTTGTTTTGATTTGTATTTATTTCCCTAATGACTAACAAATATTGAGCATCATTCCACATGGTTATTGGCCATTTATATCTCTTCTTTGGAGAAATTTCTCTTCAGATCCGTTGTCCTTATTAAAATTGGGTCATTTATCTTTTTTCAGTATTGAGTTGTAATAGTTCTTTATGCATTCTAGATGCAAGTTTCTTGTCAGTTGGCAAATACTTTCCCCCACTCTGTGGGGTGTATTTGCACTTTCATGATGGTTTGAGCACTGCCTTTTTGTGGTGCCTTTCCCTGGAGCACTGAGCTACTTTGATATATGAGGTTCATGAATAAGGTTGAGACCATTCTTCTTATAAAACAACTTGCCAGCATTTACATATCCAAAAACGCCCCCCCCCCCCACATTCAACTTATTGTCTTCGTAGGATGAATGGATGGATGTTTTAAAATATAATACTACCATTGTTTACATAGTCAGTTTATTAGAAACACAAGAGATCAGTCACATAATTCTAGAAAAGTGTTTCTAAAATTTTAGTGTGCTACAGAATCACATGGAGCACTCGTTAAAACACAGATCAGCAGTTTGCAATAATGTCAACATTTAAAAATTTTCAAAAGAATCCACAGATTGGTGGGTTCCACTCTCAGAGTTTCTGATTTAGTAGGTCTGAAGCAGGGCCAGATAATTTGCATTTCTAACAAGTCTCCAGGTGAAACTGCTGCGGCTGGTGTGGGAGCTACACTTTGAGAACCAGTTATAGAGCAGCATTTCCCAAGTGTCTATAAGAGATTAATAGCTGTTACAGGGTGGAAGGGTTGATTTTATTGTCGTACAACTTTGTGAAAAGTTAGGTTAAGCACATTTCTTTACTGCAAGATTTCTCTGAGATTTTAATCTGTGAATGTGCATTTCCAAATTTCAAGGTTGGAAACCTGGGAAACATTAAATATTATTTTAAACTTTTTGACCATGCGATGCTTTTTGAAAACCATTTTATTGGACCTATTTATATATTTTGTATAACTGCACATGTTCAAAATATGCAGTTAAATATATTGTGACATATGTATATGAAACCATCTCCACCACCAAGGTACTTAACACATCCATCACTGCCCCAAATTTCCTCCTACCCTTTCCCAATCCTACCCACCTATTATCCCCATCTCCTCCTTTCCTTCCCAGGCAACCACTGATCTGATTTATGCCATTAGTTGGCACTTCCTAGTATTTTTTTATGAATAGAATCATATAGTGTGTTATGTTTTTTGTTTTGCTTCTTTCACTCAGAAAAAATTATTTTGAAATTTTTCCATGTCATCATATATATCAGTTCATTCCTTTTCATTTCTGAGTAATAGTCCACTTTTTGTATATGCAAGAGTATGTTTATCCACACTCTAGTTGATAGAGCTTTGGGATATTTTTGGTTTGGATTATTAATAATAAAACTGCTATTAACATTAATGTATAAGTCTTTGTAAGGACATAATCTTTCTTTTTTTCACATGTAATATTTATTTCATTTAATTTTTTTTTATTTTTAAAAACTTTTTTATTAAGGTATTACATATGTGTCCTTATCCCACCATAACCCCCCAGCATCCCCAACTAACCTTTCATTTTTTGGGGTGGGTGGGGGAAATAACTAGTAGTGGAATGGCTCAATCGTATGGTTGGTGTAGCTTTAGCTTTTTAGAACCTTTAACTTTTTATGAAACTGACAAACTGTTCTGTAAACATTTATGGAATTTTGCATTCTCACCAGTGGCTATGAGAAGTCTAGTTGCATTCTCACTGACACTTGTCATGGTCACTCTTTTTTTCATTTTAGCCATTCTAATGGTGTTGATATATTGTTGTGCATTTCTCTAATGACTAATGATGTTTAGCATATTTCCATGGGATTATTTGCCATCTATATATCTTCTTTGGCAAAATGTCTGTTCAAATATCTCACTTACTTTTCATTGGGCTTTATTTCAATTGTTGAATTTTGAGGGTTTTTAATACGTCTGGATAACAATTCTTTATTAGCTATGTGACACTTTAAAAATACCATTCGGTAGGACTAATGTTGCTTAGAGCAAGTTTAAATGCGTATGAATCGTTTTTCCATCTGTATCACTCTAAAAAGGCAAATCCTAATTCAGTAGGTCTGCAGTGCTTCTGGTGATGCCACTTACACTGGTGCATGGACCACACTCGAAGGAGCAAGGCTTTAGAATGCACTTAAGAGATGTTGATCTAGAAAGATTTTACCTCGTTGGATCACCCATCTTCCTTATTCATGTGTGTTGGCATTAGAACTACTTGCCCATTTAAAAAGACTAAATCTGCTGTCAAGGAACAAAGGCTTTTCACTGTTGAGGAGTACGGTGGACATTGTTGGACACCTACTCAATACATACTACCCCTCCTTCCTTGGTAACAGAAGGCTGATTTTACTCCATCATCTGCACTTTAGTGAGAGTGACTATGTCACTTGCCAAGGTAGTGAATCCTGAGTAAACTAAGCCAATCATAATAAATTCTTTCCCTTGCCAGTGTGTTTGAAATATGAACATATGACTCAATTTTTATCAATGGGATGTGAAAGATTGTTTTTGTCAGGGTCTTCTGGAAATAGTATCCTGACTTTTTAAAAGATTGTACAGGAAGATATGGCCTCTTTTTCCACTGGTTGTGGTTATGTGTAGATGTTATGGCTGGAACTACAGCAATTATCGTGTGATTGTGAGAAAAATAAGCCTCAGGACAAAACTGACACTTGGCAGATGGCAGACCAGAGAGGATGAAGCTGTCCTAGAATTCTTTGAGACACTGAAAATGACACTGGAGCCACCTGACCGTGGGACTTCTTTTGTGTGTGAGTGAAGACATTGTTTTTATAGTTTTCACCATTTGGAGAAGGCATTGTCTGTTCCGTACAGTTGAAAGCATGTTACAAAGAGATTTCAAGACACATATGACTGACTATAACTTTTTAAAATGCAGGGAGCTTAGCTTGGTGCCTTGTGCGTTGCAGAGTGCAATTTTATGTGCCTCTCCTCATTTATGTGCCATCTACTGGGTTCACATCTCTGTTCTCTGTCGATAGAACTGTAATTCATCTTTGAATACTTAGTTTTTGTCCCCCTTTGACTTTTGCAATCAACATTCAATTTTCAGCTTCCATTGACCGCCTGAATTCATCTGCTCTCCCAGTTTCTTAAGAAGCACCCCCTCACCCAACTAATGCCAAGTCAGTAATTCTCAGCACCTTCTCTGATAACTGGCTCCTCTTTCTTTATGTCCTGTTTCAAAATATGATACCCTCACCCAGCCGGCATGGCTCAGTGGTTGAGCAACGACTTATGATTCCAGGTCAGGGCACATGACCGGGTTGCGGGCTTGATCCTCATTGGGGGGCATGCAGGAGGCAGCCGATCAATGATTCTCTCTCATCAATGATGTTTCTATCTCTCTCTCCCTTCCTCTCTGAAATCAATAAAATATATTAAAAAATATGAAACCCCCTTTTACACAGATGCCCAAGATAGAAATTATCCTAGCTTCTTCATTTTTTCTTACCCTAACATCCAGTCAGTCATCAAAGATCTACTTATTTTAACTTTGAAGTATTTTTAAAATTCTCTCCATCCTCACTGTCATCATCCTAGTTCAAATAACCATCATCTCTCCGGAGTTACAATAACTACTCTCCTGCATCGTTCCTGTTCCCAGTCTTAACATTTTCAATGCAGCCTACATTTTGCAATGAGAGGAAATTTTATGAGATGCTGACTATGTTACTTCCATGCTCAAAACCCCTGTCCTCCTCTCCCATTATCAACAGAAGAAAGTCTTTAACTTGGAACACAGGGCCTCCATGACCTGGGTCCTTCTTACTTCTCCAGCCACATGCGTCACTCCCTGACTCCAACTTCATTATCCAGCTATCATGAATGCTTTATTATTTCTTGGGACACACCATGCGATTATTCATTTCCATCCCTTTGCTCATAGTTTTCTCTGTCTAAAATGCCCCTTCTCCTCTGTACTATGTTGTTACTTAGTCTTTGGGCCTCAGTTCAGACATCACCACCTGAAAGGTTTATTTGACTCTACTCAACTGGGTTTCCCTCCTTGATGTTCTTTTGTAGAGTTCTGTATTTTGTCATAACCCTTAACGCATTATATTATCATAGTCTATTTATATGACCATATCGCCCCAACCCAATGCTCACTAGATTTTGGACTGTTTGCATGCAAGCGTTGTATTTTATTTATTGCTGTATCCACCTTGCTTGAATAAGTTTATTAGTCTCATCAGCTGAGAACAGGGCGTTTGGCATCCCACCTCCCCAATCTCCACTGCGGTATTGTACCTTTTGCCTAGAATCCAAGATTCTTGAGGATTGCTACAACCTACTCAGAGACAATAGATGAAGTGCTAGGCAAGTAAGGAATCTGGTAGTTTTGGGCCAAAATTGAGTCACACAAAACAAGCTGGCTGCACTCACCACGAGGTTAGCAGAATAGAGATTGTTGTAGAGCCTGCATTCACACATCTATCAGTCAAATAGCACTTCCTCCACCATTGTACCTGCACTTGGAAATATTTGTATGGTCTGTTAAGGGTGTTGAGCCTGTTAGATATCCAATAGAAATGGTGGGTAAACAGTTGTATATGTGAGTGTGGAGTTGAGGGAAGAAGTTTGATTATATGTATTTGGAAATGATCAACATACAAATAATATTTAAAAAGTGGGTGCAATTACCAAAGAGTGCTTCAGGGTTCAATAGATAAAGGAGAGAATAAAACAAAGGACTGATCCTTAGGCACTCTAGAAGGTGGTTAATAAGAAGAATCAGCAAAGATGAAAGCAGAGAAGTCAATGAGAAGGAAGTGTGTGGGGTCCTGGAAGTCAAGCCAGAAGGAGTGAACATCTATAACAATTACTACTAACAAGGCAAAGTAGGTGTGAACTGAGATTAGATTTATCATTGTGGAGGCCAATGTGAACTTGAATAGTTTTTGTGAATCAATGGCAGCAAAAACTTGACTGTGATGGACTCAACAGAAAATGTGAGTAGGATAGTTTTTATTTTTAAAGAATTTTCCTGTAAAGTAGAGAATAAAAATGTTAGGTCGGAGAGAGCCCAGGATCGGATACATGCAGACATGACAAGATAATAGACTTCCCCTGGAATTTCTCACAGATCAAGGTGCCAGACACAGATACCAGCTTCTTCTCCCTGAATTCACATACCCCCACACAGATAAGAACTTCATCCTGAATATTCCGCCCATTCCCTGCAGCAGAGAATTCCTCAGCTCATGTCCCCGCCCCTCACCCAACCGCAGTATAAAAAAAGCGCCCCCCTCCCTGTTGGCGTGAATCCACGTGCCCTGTCCTTGGGGTACGTGGGTCTCCCGGGGACGCAGAATAAACCTTTTCCTTTCCTTTCTTTTCTGATTCACTGGACTCTATTTCTTGCGCCGCCTCCTGAGCCACCTAACCTAACAAAAAATAAGGAGAGGAGTTGCTAGAGGGAGATGTGGAATACAGAATTTCTTTCAGATGGGAGAAATAACAGTATTTTTAAAATGTTGATGGTAATGATTCAGTAGAAATTAGAAACAGATGATGTATAGTATTATAGAATTGTACACCCCAAACCCCAGTAAAGTCAATAAAAATAAAGCAAAAATTAATGTTAGCTTATTTATCATTTAAATAGTTTTTATTAAAAAAGAAAATGGATGATGCAGTAGAGAGAAGGGTGAATTGCTGGGATGATGTCCTGAAGTTTGTGAGTGGGCATAGCATTGAGTGGACAAGTGGAAGGGCTGGCATAAGATAGGATCATGGCAAATAGGCACATTACCACAGCATGTAGCTGGGTTGATGTGGTGGTGGGGATTGTGGGAGTTTTTTTTCTATCCCCTCCTCCTTTTTTCAGGTGAGAAGGAAGTGTTGAAAGTCTGAAGAGAGTAGAAATGCCAAATAGTAATTTGTAAGAGTGGATGAATGAATGACCTAGGAAAGTGTAGTGTGATTCTTTTTTAAAAAATTCTTTATTGATTAAAGTACTACATATAATATTATATATGTCTCCTTTTTTCACCATTGACCTCTCCCAAGCCACGCCCCCCAGCACATGTCCTCACCCCCCTAGTGTCTGTGTCCATTGGTTATGATTATATGCATGTATACAAGTCCTTTGGCTGATCTCTTACCCCTCCCCCGATCTTTCCTCTGAAATTTGACAGTCTGTTCAATGCTTCTATGTCTCTGGCTTTATTTTTGTTCATCAGTTTATGTTGTTCATTAAATTACACAAATGAGCGAGATCATGTGATATTTAGTATCTTTCTATAACTGGCTTATTTTGCTTACCATAATGCGCTCCATGTCCATCCATTCTGTTGCAAATGGTAAGAGTTCTTCCTTTATACAGCAGCATAGTATTCTATTGTGTAGATGTACCACAGTTTTTTAATCCACTGATGCACATTTAGGCTGTTTCCAAATCTTAGCTATTGTAAATTGTGCTGCTATGAACATAGGGGTGCATATGTCCTTTCTGATTGGTGTTTCTGGTTTCTTGGTTTATATTCCTAGAAGTGGGATTACTGGGTTGAATGGGAGTTCCATTTTTAATGGATAAAGGACTTTAACATAAGAGGGGAAATCATACAAATCTTAGAAGAATCCATAGACAGCAAAATATCAGACATCTGTCATAGCAATATCTTTACTGATACATATAGTAAGACAATGGAAACTAAGAAGAAAATAAACAAATGGGACTACATCAAAATAAAAAGCTTCTGCACAGCAAAAGAAGCCATCAACAAAACAGCAAGAAAGCCAACTGCATGGGAGAACATATTTGCCAATGTTATATCTGATAATGGCCTAATCTCCAAAATATATAGGGAACTCATACATCTTAACAAAAGGAAGATAAACAATCCAATCAAAAAGTGGGCAAAGGACCTAAATAGACACTTTTAGAAAGTAGACATACAGAAGGCCATGAGACATATGAAAACATGCTCAAAGTCACTAATCATCCGAAAGATGCAAATCAAAACAACAATGAGATACCATCTCACACCTGTCAGAATGGCTATCATCAACAAATCAACAAACGACAAGTGCTGGAGAGGATGCGGAGAGAAAGGAACCCTCGTGCACTGCTGATGGGAATTCAGACTGGTGCAGCCACTGTGGAAAACAGTATGGAGTTTCCTCAAAAAATTAAAAATGTAGTGTGATTTTTCACCAGCATTAAGGATCTGTTCGAAGTGGGTGGTTGTTTATTTGCTTTTTTTTCTTCATATGCATTTAACTGTAGGGGTGCAGGTATGGAAATAGGCAGGAAGTTAGATTTAACTAGAGTTGGGGTTTTTCCAACTGTGTAAAATGAAGCAAGGAGTAAGCTAGTTGAGCTTAAATGTACAGTGGTGATAATAATTATTGGCCACTGTAATGGATAATTTAGGAAGTGGGACCATGAAGTTTTTGATGGAATGTGAAGGTTGAAAAGCTATCCCTGACTTGGGGTATACAACAAACTTGCTAGAGCACAATATATTTATTGCTTGAGACCCATGTTATTAATAAAAGTTTTATCATTGAAGACAAATGGATCAATTCCCACAGTGACTGCTTTGACTATAACAACACTTATTTAAAAATATACTTTCTGGCATGAGTGTTTAAAAAATCCAGTCACATCACTAAAGAAATGTATTAGTCTCACCTCATTTATATATTAGTTTTCCTCTGAAGGGCTTTAGCTGCTGAACAAGAATCTATCAAATAGTAAACATGCCTCAGAGGCTATAACTCCTAGAAGAATCAAGATTTGACTAAAAGCAGATGAAAGAGTAGAGATAATGGGAGGATGAAGAGAAAGGTGGAATAGAAAGGAAACAGCAGCCATCAGGATAAAAATGCCATTAGTAAATCAAACAAGAGAGCATGAGTGAGGGGTGGGGGGGCAATGGGAGGGGGGATAAGGACACATATGTAATGCCTTAATCAATAAAGAAAAAAATTTAAAAAAGAACTAAGATGAAAAACAGTCATAAAGGGGATAGTGCAGAAACAGAAAAGATACTGCAAGTATAACAAAAATAATATATCAATGTTACTGAAATTCTTCAGTGAAGCTTCTGAAAACATAAAGTTGAATTTACTTATAAATGAGGCATTTGGAAAAATATTTATTCAGTGCTAAGTATGTGCCAAGCACTTTACATACACTCATTTATATTATACTCTCGAGGTCTAAAAGGTAGATACCATTATTGCCCCCATTTTACAGATGAAGAAACAGAGGAATAGAAGTTAAATCACTCACCTGAGCCCCACAACTTGTTCCCCAGATTTCAAAGCCATCTTATTAAACCCCCTCCCAATTGATTGAGATACTTTATAGAAAAGTATGCTTTCAAAAAAGTTATTTGAATCTATAGTTATTTAAACATGTTTAATAATAAAATAAAACTACAAAATATAACACCATATTTGCAATTGTGTCCATAAAGATAAGGATGCTAACTGAAAGAGCACAACAATTTGAAAGGTTGATGGGAAATCCAAATACAAGTGAAAATGTTTCTCTGAACTTTCTTTTTTTTTTTTAATAACGATATTATTTATTGATAAAATTAAATTCCTTACAATTGACCTTACAATATCCATAAAATTAAATCATGACAATGACTGACAAACACTAATGTGAACAATGGCCTTGCATCTCCTTGGAAAGTTTGGGTAAGTCAGGTTTGTATGTTGTTGTTTTTAATTTTAGGCACTATTCCAGGTTCTCATCAATAAAGAGAAACATCCATCAGCTGCCTCCGGCACCCCCCCTACAAGGGATGTGCCAGCAACCAAGGTACATGCCCTTAACTGGATTCGAACCCGGGACCCTTGAGTCCACAGGCTGACGCTCTATCCACTGAGCCAAACCGGTCAGGGCCTGAACTTTCATTGAACATCAAAACCCACTAATCTTTTATTTTGTGTACATCATTCTTTACTACATTCATTTCATCTGGATGGAGACTTTAATTTTATTTTCCACGTGGTATTTGGAATATATTAGTCTCACCTCATTTTCCACAGATAATAATATATTGGCTGCTGCTCTGGGGTTGAGTATCTACTACACAGCATGGAGAACGCTCACTCTCTTCTCTCAGATCAGCAGACCACTCATTACCTCCAACTTGTTTCCCCCAATTGTAAGTTTATTGAAATGGTCAGAAAGCCAGCCATTTGATTTTATTTGCTACTACATTATGCCACATGAATATTTTAAAATAAAAAATGGATGGTATGTAAAACATTACTAGAAAAGTAAATGGTTGATTTTTAAGGCACTTTAGATGAAAGCTAATTTCAAAAATCTATACAAGAGGAACAATGTTTTAAATGTAGCAAGTCTACCTTCCACAGATTTTTGCTAAAACTTTGCTTTTTTCTCATAGAAAGGGAATTGGATCTTAAAGATATAGGAGTCAAATCAAGTGTAAAATTTTCCATTCTTTTAGTTTTTACTGCAAACTATTTTAGGCTGTACAGATTAAATGGAATTAGTATTTCTCTTGTCAGACGGCTACAAATCAGGTCACCTTAATACAAGTCTTAACCATAGGAATCATAGCATAAATGTATTTTTGTCTGAGACAAGTATAAGAACAGAAGAAAAGATGATAAAAATGCATCCAGATCTATCACTTCAGCCGTTTGTGGCATGCCCACATGTTTCAATTCCAGACAAAGGTATGCAGATGGCCTTTCTTGGCATTTGTTAGCTGAATTTTACAACATAATGTGGAGCATGACATACAGACTAATGGTGCTCTCTGTTACAGACTGTGCAAGGAAAAACACTAGGTCATTAATGCATTTGAGCCAAGCAATAAACTATTAGCTAATAAGTTAGAAAGGTCAAAGGAAGCATCTTCAAAGCAATTTGCTGGAAAAAATAAAGACCTCAATGTTCCTAACTAACTTCAGGAATGAAAAAATCAAACCCCTATGTTATTTACAACTCTGTAATACACATATATAAGAATTGCAAAAACATGGAAGGAGAAGATCACTTTTACTTTATTGTTTCATTGTTCTTTGAATTAATGCTAAATGATTTGGTGTCCTTTTACCATAATAGAGTACTCAGTACTCAAAGCAATCAGGGAAGAACTGTAGAAAAAAGGCCCCTACACAGAACGTGATCTGGATAGGGATATAAATCCTTCTTTGACCTCCTCAAACACAAAGACTATAAAGACTTACCTCATATAGGTGTGAAAAGTGAAAAAAAATTGGAACCTTTATGCCCTAGTCAGTTTAGGCTGCCATAACAAAATACCATCCATACACCTGGTGGCTTAAACATCAGAAATTTATTTATGATAAATTAATTTCTGGAAGCTGGGAAGTCCAACATCAAAGTACTGGCAAGATGGGTTTTGTTGTTCTTTTTCAAAAAAATATTTTTATTGATTTCAGAGAGGAAGAGAGAGAGAGAGAGAGAAACATCAATGATGAGAGAGAATCTTTGATCAGCTGCCTCCGGCCCTTGACCGGAATCGAACCCGGGACCTTTCAGTCTCAGGCCGACGCTCTATCCACTGAGACAAACTGGCTAGGGCAGTGGTTCTCAACCTTCCTAATGCCACGACCCTTTAATACAGTTCCTCATGTTGTGGTGACCCCCAACCATAAAATTGTTTTCATTGCTACTTCATAACTGTAATTTTGCTACTGTTATGAATCATAATGTAAATATCTGATATGCAGGATGTATTTTCATTGTTACAAATTGAACATAATTAAAGCATAGTGATTAATCACAAAAACAATATGTAATTATATATGTGTTTTCCGATGGTCTTAAGCGACCCCTGTGAAAGGGTCGTTCAACCCCCAAAGGGGTCGCGACCTACAGGTTGAGAACCACTGGGCTAGGGCACGGGTTTTGTTCTGAGGCCTCTTCCCTAGGTCTTTAGGTGTTCACCATCTCAATTGTGTGCTCACAGGACTTCTTCTTTGTGTCTGAGTGGAGTGGGGGAGGGGAGAGCAAGCTCTCTGTGGTCTGCTCATCAGGAAACTAATCCCGTTGGATCAAGGCTCTCCCCTCATGACCTCAGCTAACCCTAATTATCCCACATCTCCAAATATCATTACAGTGGTGGTTTAAGGTTTCAACATATGAATTTTGATGACACACAAATATTCAGTTCATAACACTCTACAAACATATATGACATGGCTTTCCATACCAGGGTTCATGAAGTTATTTTCTCCTGGATACTAGGTATGCAAATTGAAGGCATTGTCAGAGGGGAGATGGTGGGGCCTTGGTTATATCTTCATTGTTTGCTCAGCTAAGTTTCCCATTAGTTGGATGTATTAGAGTTCTCCAGAGAAATTGAGTCAATTATATATATATGTAAAATGAGAAATTGGCTTACGTGATTATGGAGGCTAAGAAATACCACAATCTGCCATCTGCAAGTTGGTTACTCAGTAAAGCCAGTGGTGTAATTCAGAATAATTTTGGTGACCTAAGGACCAGGGAAGCCAATGGTGTAATTCCTAGCCTGAGGGCAGAAGACCCATATCTCAGCCCCTACAGTCAGGCAAAGAAGGGGCAAATTCTCCTTTCCTTTGTCTTTTGTTCTATTCAGGTCTTCAACAGGTAGGATGATGTCCACCCACATTGGGTAAGGCAGTCTGCTTTACTCAGTCTACCAACTCAAATGATAATCTCATCAAGAAACACTCTCACAGACACACCCAGAAACAATGTTTAACCAGAGGAGAACCAAGATGGCGGCATAGGTTAACGCCGGAGTTTGCTGCCTTGAACAACTACTTCAAAAGTGAAACTAAAAGACGGAACGGAAATCATCCAGAACCACAGGAACGCTGGCTAAGTGGAAGTCCTACAACTAGGAGGAAAGAGAAACGCATACAGACACTCAGAGGAGGCGCAGTGCTGAAGTCAAATTCTCAGGTGCGGAGTGCGCGGAGTGGGCTGGCAGCGGAGGGTGCGGTTGGCGTTTTCAATCGGGAGGGAGTCACAGACTCTGAGCTCCAGATACAGGCGAGTCTTTAGGGACCCAGACTCAAACGGGAGAAGCGGGACTGTCTGGCTTCGGTCAGAGTGAGTGCAGCTTTCTCTCTGAGCTTTGCAGTGGGTGCTGGGACTCAGAGAGGCAGAGCCCCTGGGGACAGGACTGAGAGCCGCCATAACTGCTCTCTCCAGCCCACCCTGTTGATCCTGTGTGACCCGCCCCACCCAAGCCCTGCATACAGGCATTTGCCGGATAGCCTCAGGCAAAGGCTAGATTAGCACCTCCCTAGAGGACAGAAGTTCTCTCACTGCAGACACAGCTGATTCTCACAGCCACTTGGCCTGGAGGTCAAACCCTCCCTGGTATTAGCTACAACAATCAAGGCTTAACTACAAGACTGCGCACAAAGACCACTAGGGGGTGCACCAAGAAAGCATAACAAAATGCGGAGACAAAGAAACAGGACAGAATTGTCAATGGAAGATATAGAGTTCAGAACCACACTTTTAAGGTCTCTCAAGAACTGTTTAGAAGCCGCCGATAAACTTAATGAGATCTACATGAAAACTAATGAGACCCTGATGCTATGTTGGGGAACCAACTAGAAATTAAGCATACATGGACTGAAATAACGAATATTATACAGACTCCTGACAGCAGACCAGAGGAGCGCAAGCATCAAGTCAATGATTTGAAATGTGAGGAAGCAAAAAACACCCAACCGGAGGGGCGGAATGGAAAAAGAATCCAAAAATGTGAGGATAGTGTAAGGAGCCTCTGGGACAGCTTCAAGCGTACCATCATCAGAATTATAGGGGTGCCAGAAGATGAGAGAGAGCAAGATATTGAAAACCTATTTGAAGAAATAATGACAGAAAACTTCCCCCACCTGGTGAAAGAAATGGACTTACAGGTCCAAGAAGCGCGGAGAACCCCAAACAAAAGGAATCCAAAGAGGACCACACCAAGACACATCATAATTAAAATGCCAAGAGCAAAAGACAAAGAGAGAATCTTAAAAACAGCAAGAGAAAGAAACTCAGTTACCTACAAGGGAATACCCATACGACTGTCAGCTGATTTCTCAACAGAAACTTTGCAGGCCAGAAGGGAGTGGCAAGAAATATTCAAAGTGATGAATACCAAGAACCTACAACCAAGATTACTTTATCCAGCAAAGCTATCATTCAGAATTGATGGTCAGATAAAGAGCTTCACAGATAAGGAAAAGCTAAAGGAGTTCATCACCACCAAACCAGGATTATATGAAATGCTGAAAGGTATCCTTTAAGAAGAGGAAGAGGAAGAAAAAGGTAAAGATACAAATTATGAACAACAAATATGCATCTATCAACAAGTGAATCTAAGAATCAAGTGAATAAATAATCTGATGAACAGAATGAACTGGTGATTATAATAGAATCAGGGACATAGAAAGGGAATGGACTGACTATTCTTGGGGGGGAAGAGGTGTGGGAGATGCGGGAAGAGACTGGACAAAAATCGTGCACCTATGGATGAGGACAGTGGGTGGGGAGTGAGGGCGGAGGGTGGGGCGGGAACTGGGAGGAGGGGAGTTATGGGGGGGAAAAAAGAGGAACAAATGTAATAATCTGAACAATAACGATTTAATTAAAAAAAAAAAGAAACAATGTTTAACCAGACACCTGAGCACCCTGTGACCTCCATCAAGTTGACACATAAAATAAACTATCACATTTTGTTATTAGAGATAAAGTGAGTAAAAACATTTGTCCACTGGTTGTTGACAGCTGGCATTGTATCAGCATCCATTGGTCAGTGTCCATGTTGTACAAGTTGTCAAATATTTTGACTACCACTATTGGTTATACATATTCTTTTTTTAATTTTATTTTTCAATTACAGTTGACATTCATTATTTTATATTGGTTTCAGGTGTACAGCATAGTGGTCAGACAATCATATACTTTCTAAAGTACTCCCTCTGATATTTCCAGTACCCAACTGGTACTACATATAGTTATTAGAATTATTGACCAGTTTTCCTATGCTGTACTTTACATCCCCATGACTATTTTGTGACTACCAATCTGTACTTCTCAATTCCTTCATCTTTTTACCCAATCCTCCACCATCCCTCCCCTCTGACAACCATCAGTCTATTCTCTGTATCTACAAGTGTGTTTCTGTTGTGTTTGTTCATTTATAGTGTTCTTTAGATTCCATATATAAGTGAAATCATTTGGTATTTATCTTTCTCTGACTGACTTATTTCACTTAGCATAATACCCTCTAGGTCAGTGATGGCAAACCTATGACATGCGTGTCAGAGGTGACATGCGAACTCATTTTTTGGGTTGATTTTTCTTTATTAAATGGCATTTAATTATATAAAATAAATATCAAAAATATAAATCTTTGTTTTACTATGGTTGCAAATATCAAAAAATTTCTATATGTGACACGGCACCAGAGTTAAGTTAGGGTTTTTCAAAATGCTGACACGCCGAGCTCAAAAGGTTCGCCATCACTGCTCTAGGTCATCGATTTTTAACTTGTGTGCTATGGCACACTGGGGCACTGACCTCTTTTTCTGTAGATTGTCAAGTAAAAAAATGACAACAGCCAACACAACAATAGCCATCCAGTGCGAATGAATCAAAATTATACCTATTTTTGTCAGATTGGCAAAAAATGCAATATATTTTTGGTGTGCTGCAAAATTTTAGTAATTAGTTTATGTGTGCCATGAGATGAAAAAGGTTGAAAATCAATGCGCTAGGTTCATCCATGCTGTCACAAATGGTAAGATTTTTTAAAATGACTGATTAATATTCCATTGTATATATGTACCTACACTTTTTTGATCCACTCTTCTATTGACGGTCACTTGGGTTGCTTCTATATTTTGGCTATTGTAAATAATGCTGCAGTGAACATAGGGGTGCACATATACTTTCAAATTAGTGTTTTGGGTTCCTTCAGATATATACCTAGAAGTGAAATCGCTGGGTCATAAAGCAGTTCCATTTTTTTTTTTGAGGACCCTCCATACTGGTTTCCATACTGGCTGCACCAGTTTACATTCCCACCAACAGTGCACAAGGGTTCCCTTTTCTCCACATCCTTGACAACATTTGTTGTTTGTTGGTTTATTGATGATCGCCATTCTGACAGGTGTGAGGTGATATCTCATTGAGGTTTTACCTTACATTTCTCTGATGATTAGTGACGTTGATCATCTTTACATATATTTCTTGGCCATCTGTGTGTTCTCTTTGGAGAAGTGTCTATTCAGGTTCTCTGCCCATTTTTTAATTGGCTTGTTTGCTTTTAGGTGTTAAGTTGTATGAGTTCTTTATAAATTTTGGATATTAACCCTTTATCAGATGTATCATTGGCGAATGTCTTCTCCCATTCAGTGGGTTGCCTTTTCATTTTGTTGATGCTTTCTTTTGCTGTGGAAAACCTTTTTAGTTTGATGTAAACCCATTTGCTTATTTTTTATTTTGTTTCCCTTGCCCAAGGAGACATGTAAACAAAAAAATTACTAAGAGAAACATCCGAGATTTTACTGCGTAGGAGTTTTCTTTTAGGAGTTTTATGGTTTCTAGTCTTACTTTTAAGCCTTTAATCCATTTTGAGTTTATTCTTGCATATAGTGTAAGCAGGTGGTCTAGTTTCATTTTTTTTTTGCATTTATCAGGTTATACATATTCTTTTTAAAAATATATTTTTTATTGATTTCAGAAAGGAAGGGAGAGGGAGAGATAGAAACATAAATGGTGAGAGAGAAACATTGATTGGCAGCCTCCTGCATGTCCCCTATTGGGGATTGAGCCTGTAACCTGAGCATGTGCTCTGACTGTTCCTGGTTCATAGGTCCACGTTCAACCACAGAGCCACATGGGCCGGGCAAGGTTATGCATATTCTTAATTAAATAAAATATATTCTTCATTAAAGCATGCATGTAAATCAAGGCATACAGAAAAAAGGAAAGATTTAAAAATAATTAGCTCCTGTTGTCATCAATATTTAAGCATTATTCTTTTCGTTTCTTTTAATTTAATTCTGATTTTGATGTAAATCTAACTTAAAAAGCTAAGTGATCTTGCGTATTGAAAGTTAGAGTAAAAACTTCCCGTGATTTGAGTAAACCTTAAAAAATTTATTGAGATGAAATCCACATAATATTAATTATTTTAAACTGAACAACTCACTGGTTTACAATATTGCATATCAATTATCATTATCTAGTTCCAAAATTTTTTTATCAACCTAAAGGAAACCCCATACACATTAAGCAGTTGCTCCCAAATTCCCATTCCTCAGCCCCTGGTGACCACTAATCTGGTTTTTGTCTGTATAGATTTGCCTATTGTAGACATTTCATATAAATGGAATTATACAATATCTGACCTATTTTGGTCTGGCTTCTTTCACTTAACATTTTCAAGGTTCATCCAGGTAGTAGCATGTATCAGTACTCTTTTCTATAACTGAATCATATTATACATATGCTAGAGGCTGGGTGCACGAAATTTGTGCACGGGTAGGCTCCCTAGGCCTGGCTTACGATCAGGGCTCCCTGGGGTCTTCCTTATTTTTGCGCCGCCCCCTGGTGGTCAGCACACATCATAGCGAGCGATTGAACTCCCGGTTTCCCGGTTGAACTTCTAAGGGGACACTGCATATTAGCTTTTTATATATATAGATGCCATATTTGTTTATTCATCTACTGATGAATATTTGGGCTGTTTCCACCTTTTGGCTATTGAGTTAGACTTCTAGTAGTTCAATCAAGATTCAAAGCTCCTATATATGTTTATTGCTTTTGACTGCTTCATGCATCTTGCAGCACTTGGCTCTGTTTCCTGATTTGTTCAGTCTTTCCCTACTTGAAAGCTCAAGGGATAATCACTCATTTACTCAGCCTCCACAACAGAACAATGAATGAGTTCCCACAGCATAAACTGCTCCTTCACTTTCTCCACCTCCCGGCTGACCAGTTCTTGCCTAAATAGTGTGCCTTTCCATCTGTGCTTTTGCTTTTTTTGCTCTTTTCCATCTGTAATTTGCCATTCATGCACGGTCCTCTGCGAGCGATCTCACACAGTAAAAGCATTTTTCCTGACCTAGACCAACCCCTAATAGTTTGGAATTATAAAATTCAGCTATACCTAAGCATTACTTTAAAAAACACAGTTAAACAGAATTAATTATGAACCATGTTCTAGCTTTCTCCTCCTCTCATTCCCGTCCCTGTTCTATCACTGTTGACCAGTCTTATGTTCAACTTTTGGCTTGGTGGCAAAAGAGTACAATTTATTTATATAAGCCAATTTCTACAGTTGTTATTTCTCTGACGCAACAAAATACCTCAATCCAGGGGAGTTGTTAATTTCTCATTAAGAAGAGCCAGCAGGGTTGAGAACATCGTGAGCAATACAAGTCTGTAGAAGCAGATTGCCCCAAGGTGCCCCTCAAATGATACTACTATGTCAGCAGCTGGCTACTGTGTATATCAAAGGACCTATACTGTTGGCCAGTATATGAGCTAAATCCTTCACATTTCCACTAAAGGCAAATCTATTTTGGATGTTCATCAGCCATGGATCACACTAAAGAAATATTGTTGTTAGGGTTCTCAAATTAGGGGAGGCAATGTGGGTTTTCTCCTTTCAAAGTTATATTTTTCCTAATCTGTACTCTGAACACATGCTTGCAAACCCGGGTACAAACTGTTTCTGGGCTGGGAGAACTCAATCTTTATTATTTCGTGCAAAACATCAAGATAAGTCATTATGGTAAGAATAGAATGTCTTAGAGTGCTGTATACTTTGTTGATATTACATCATTATTTTATTTTTAGTTATCAGACAGTAAAATTGATTTTTTTGGTGTACAGTTCTATGAATTGTAGCATATCTTTTAAATTATAAATTATGTGCAAAGTGGAGGCACTGAATTTTTTTCAGGGGTTAGTGTCTCTAAAGGACTTATTCCAGTCCTGTACATCAGAAAATTACAGGTTAAATGTAAGTATAGAAGGTGAAGAAAACTCAATATATGTCCCTACCATCCTTAATATTACATTTAAAAAAAAACAGTTACAAATCAAGTACTTAACTGTGAGCCTCTTTTTTCTCTTCTTATGTTGCATGATAACTTATGGTAATGAGCCCATTACATGATCAACCAAAAAAGAAATAATTTCCATGAATAACTGTCTCTGAAATGTGAAAGATTTATTTGCCTTTAATCTGAGAAAACTTTTAAACAGTTTTTGAAAATGTTGGAAGTGAAAAAACATAAAATGTTGGTGATGTGATGATATCTTAATCAAAGGTGTATCTTATTTGACACACTGTATCCTAAGCACATGTCACTTTATTTTTCAATTTCTCTTTTAGAATAGTGGTTTGCACAAAGAGCTATATTGATCTTATTTTTAAATGTCTTTTTGACCTTAGCCCTTGAATTTATTGTTTACCAGCCTCCCATGTTCCATGTACCCTATAGCAAATCTGTATTGAACAAAGAGTATTAATTCCAAGGTGGAATTTGAATCTGTGCCTTCTACTTTGGAAAATTGAATCCCATTCAATTTCATAAATATTTATTCATTATTTATTATGTACAAGACATTGTTATGCACTGGCATGGAGGTAAATAGGAACAAGTTGATATGTTCCTAACCATGAGCATGTTATACATCATGTATCCAATTTATCATATTTGTTGGTTTATCTGTTTTTTTCACCCCTTGTATCAGGAAATGTGCCTTTTTGATTTGGTATGGAAGTGTTAAAATTATTTGTTAAACTATGTTTTGGCCAACCCAGATTTAGCCAGAACTAGTCACCTTGGTCTTTAATACTGGAGATAGTCCCTCTTGGAACCTGACTGTGAGTCGAAGACTCTCAGTGACTCAATTTGGTATCAAAAATCCCCACTGCCATATTTCTACTGTAAGTTTTAGCAATAATTAGACTTTTAAATTAGTTTACATATTTTCTTTTCCTCTTTGATGTGCGTTTGTACTTGAGTGAATGAATGGACTTATGTATAGTTTACTAGGTGAATTATGTTAGATACATGCAAAAAACCCTATAATACAAGGTGGGGGAACAGTAGGAGCAAAGTTATTAAAACAGAGAAACACAGGACATTATTAGTAAAGGGCAGTACCCAATTTGACCAAAGCAGAATATGCGATGCCAGAAGGGAGTAATGTAAGATAATGCAGAAAACATTTGTTCACTTTGGCACACCGTGGAGCTAATAATGGTAACCCTGTCAATACTTGGCTGAGCTGTTGAGTTTTATTGATGCACATAAAATCTTTGCCCATGACCCCAGATAGCATACACAACCTGCCAACTTTCTCTTCAAGGTGCCCCAGAGTCAGTCCATCACAACTACTCCATAGAAAGTATGAGGGTGTCCTATTGATTAAGTGGCATAAGCTGCTTCAGATGCAAGAGTATGCAGTTATATAGTTCTTCCAAAGTGAGGATAATAAGTTGTGGCTTGAGTTTGTTTAAATAGACCAACAATCTCTGTGGGTCTAATTTTTCAAAAGAGTGATTATGTCTGCTATTTCTGGGATTCTTTTGAAAAGATGATATTTAAATGTCTCCCAGCCTTGCCAAAATGAGGGTGTTTTAATATTTTTTCTAGGTTTGAAAATTTTTTTTCAGTTACAGTTGACATTCAATGTGATTTTATATTAGTTTCAGGTATACAGTATAGTGGTCAGACAATCATATAATTTAGGTGTTTAGATTCTCTGACACCAAATGATAGGCATTATACCAATCCTATGTCTTGCTACTAAATTGCTGCTTGTAGGAAGAAGTTGAAATGTGAGAGAGTTAAATTGTGGAATGGCAAAGGTCACTTAGGGAATTAACTTTTTCAGAAGTCTCTAAAATTTTTATTTAAATTTTTTTAATTTTTCATTTAAAAAATTTTTTCTTTATTGATTAAGGTATTACATATGTGTCCTTATCCACCCATTGCCTCCCCCCCCACCCCCCACTTATGCCCTCACCCCCCTGTTGTCTGTGTCCATTGGTTAGGCCTATATGCATGCATACAAGTCCTTTGGTTGATCTTTCCCCCTTACCCCCACCCTCCCCTTCCTTCCCTCTGAGGTTTGATGGTCTGATTGATGCTTCTTTGTCTCTGGATCTGTTTTTGTTCATCAGTTTATGTTGTTCATTATATTCCATAAATGAGTGAGATCATGTGATATTTATCTTTCTCTGATTGGCTTATTTCGCTTAGAATAATGCTCTCCAGTTTTTATTTTTATTTTTTATGGTTGACAGTATTATGGATTTCTATTTCCCCCCTTTGCCCCCCCTCCATCCAACTCCTGCCCCACCCCAGACCCTCACCACACTATTGCCTGTATCCATGGGTGTGCATATGTGCATATAAATTCTTTGGTTAATCTCCCCCCGCCCCCACATACACACACACTCTGAGGTCTGTCAGTCTGTTCCATGCATCCATGCCTCTGGACCTATTTTGTTGATTTTTATATGTTTAACTGTGAGATATTTTAATTTTAGCATAGTTTGGAAGAAAAATTTGTACAAAAGCTGATATCATTTAAATATCTGTTTTAATTCATTTATTCATTCCACAAATATTGGCTGCGTACCCATTGTATGCTTATTTCAAATCTCATGGCTAAGAAGTGAACAAACTCAACCAAGTCCCTGCCCTCATGGAGCTTGCAATCAGGTGAGGGGTAGATAATCGGTATATAGGTATTATATCATCACATGATGACAATTATTAGAAGGAAAATTAAATAAAGGTAAGGCAATATAGAGAGAATGAGGGGATTTTATATCAGGAAGTCAGGGGCAGCCACTCTTAGGTGTTGATGTTTGCGTAAAAACATGAATGTTGTGAGGGAGTAAACTGTGCGAAGGTTCAGGGGAAGAGCATTCCAGGCCATGGGAGCAGCAAATGTAAAGGTTCTGAGGTGAGCATGAGTTTGGCATGTTCTAGAAATGACAGGGAGAAGTGTGTGGCTGGAACAGGCTGTTCAAAGCAGTGACACATGAAGACAGAGAGGTGGATAGAATACAAAACAGGTAGGACCATATTGGCTCATGATATAGGATTTCAGATTTGATTCTAAAAGTGATTGGAACCCATTGAGAAGGTTGAACAGAGGGTTAACATGATCTGATTTACAATGGAAAAGTCCTCTGCTTGCTCTTTGTCTGTATAGGTTAAATTTGCCTCCTCTCCCCGATTTTGATGATGTGTTAACTTGGCCTCTGAAAAGGCCTAAGTCTTTTGATTTGGGGCAAAATAAAATTTACCTTAAATACAGACCCCAGGAGAACTCAATGGTGGTCCAGTTCTCTGCCTTTAGTGTTTGTTTTCATGTTTTCCTTTCGGGTGGACATGGTCCGAAGTCCCTCATCAGTGACTGGTTGAAAGTAGCCTACTCAGCTTTACGTGCACATGCCCATTCTGCGACTCTAGTTCTCCTCGTCCCTAAGCTTGTGAGTGGGATAGATGTGTTACTACAACACTGTTAACCTGGTGGCGTCTCATTTATTGGGCTCTCCAAAATAACTACTGACCCAATGATGGGGCTCCTGGTACCGAGACTTGTCTTATTGTCTTGCTCTGACACCTCTATGTAAAGGCACATTTGTAAGTAATCTCTCAGGGACTGTGGTCAAAGCCTCCTTTTCTTTAAAAAAATGTTTTTATTGATTTCAGAGAGAGGAAGGGAGAGGTAGAGAGAGATAGAAACATCAATGATAAGAGAGAATCAGAGATCAGCTGCCTCCTACACGCCGCCCCCCACCCCTCAGCTGAGGATTGAGCCCGCAACCCTGCATGTACCCTGACTGGGAATCAAACTGTGACCTCCTGGTTCATGGGCTGATACTCAACCACTGAGCCACACTGGCCGGGCAAAGCCTCCCTTTCTTTTCCTCCAAAAATGTAAGCACATAGTTGAATATACTTATAACACAATTTAGAATGTAGAGTCCTCAAATCACCATATATTTTAGAAATAGCTTTCATTCTGTTTTTTCCTCTCAAAGAACAACTGAGAAGTGAAATGCATGAAACTCATTGTATGTTGCTTGTTGCGAACAATGTACTTTTAAAATTTCCTTTTCTCAGTGTCCAAATGATAAATTTTGCTAGCATTTATTTTTATTCCATTGTTAAAAAGAAGCTCCCCCCTACTACTTTTATTTGAAAATATAGATAAAACCTGCAGCTTATTGGAAAAAATAAGGAGAGTGCTTTATTTTTGTGGTAGACATAATAAAAATAAATAACCAAGACTAACATTAGTTTGAACTTTACCTTGGAATATGTCCATGAAGAACAAAGAAAGCCAGACTAATCTTTTTTACTTTCTTTCCTCCAGCTTCTTTTATCAAAGACCCTTTGACACAAATAAGTTATAGCTTTAGAATTACTTATGTAGCATGGCTCCATCTGGAAGCTTTGCATACTCAGAATGGAGATTTTGCCTTGATTCCTGTCTTCTATCTATTTTTTTCCAGTTATTTCAGCCACTATTTTACTTCATTTGGGTTCCTTATCTTTTTAACCACATTATTTGGGAGGATGAGCTATGGGTTGAATCAGACTGATTGTCAATTCCGATTTGGGAGGAATGTTTATGAAACTCAACAGCGCTGCGGCGCATTGCTCAGTATTCCAAGAAATATCATTGCTATGATTCTCAAAGTTTTCAAAACCTGATGAAGAATGTTGGACAGCTAATGTGTTTCAGCTATATTATTTCAGAGCAAATCTCCTAAGAGATTAGTAGACCCTGCAAAGCTGACTTTGGCTATACTAAGGTTTGCTTAAGTAAAAGAATGGTATAAAGGCAGCTAACTGCAGATTAGGCTCCACATGCCTTTGTTATAATGCAGTCTACAGTCATCCTAAATTCAAAATTTGGCCAACTTTTCAATGTAGGATATCATATGCTGACTTCTATTACTTTGAAAAAGGAATAAGCATGGACAAGGTGCATAAAATAGACTGTCTCTGCCCCCAATTTTTCTCCCAGGCAATCTCCAGACGGAGTAAATGTGGCCATCTTTTAAAGTAAAATCTCCCATGGATAGGTTAAATACATTGTCCTTGATTTTAGCCAGCAAGTGGATTGCAGGGGTTGGCACACTTGTTCTCTAAAGGTGCAGACAGTAAATATTTTAGTCTTTGTGGGCTATATAGTCTCTATCACAACTATTCCACTGCTTTCTGTACTGCAAAAGCAGCCATAACAACACATAGCTGAATGGGCATGGCTTTGTTCCAGTAAAACTTTCTTTATAAAAACACAGCAGCCTGAATTGGGCCCATGTGCTGTAGATTGCTGACCCCTAGATTACAACACTTAATTAGAGTAGAGCATAGGTTTCTTTTCTTTTCTTTTTTCATTGCATGAGTGAAGAAACATTTATTACACTGGCGGCAATGAGAACTGGGAATTTTAAAACTGGAAGGGATCTTTTCTGTAGAACATGGGTTTCTTAGCAGAATTATTTCAACACAGTCAAAGGACATCATGGAATTTATTGGACAACTGAGAGAATGCCTTGAGGCAGGGTGACTACTTTATAATTTTCCTATCGACCCTCATTGCTGCTTTTGGACTTGCGCTGAAGTTTTATTTTGGCTAAACATGTAGAAACTGCTGATACTTATTTTTCATTGACCTTTTTCTCAAAATTCCCTTCAAAATAGCAAGACCTGCATTTTCATACAATATTAGAATTTCTAGATGTCTTGTTTATAGCAAATTTCATAAAGCAGCGAGTGAACATAAAAATATCTATAGGAACAATTCATTTTTATTTTAAAATGTTTATTTTTCAATTACAGTTGACATTAAATTTTATTTTATACTAGTTTTAGATGTACATCACAGTGGTTAGACAATTCTATACTTTACAGTGATTCCCCCTAATATTTCCAGGACCCACCTGGCACCATACATAGTTATTACAATATTATTGACTATATTTTTTATGCTGTATTCTACATCCTCATGACTGTTTTGTAACTACCACGTTGTACTTCTTTTTTGATTAGGAAACATTGATTATTTTAATATTAAGTATTTGAAAGATAGTAAAAAAAATTAAAAGTAAATACACTTATAACAAAATTAATTTTATTCTTATTATTGATTAATATAAACCTATATTGACATTATTAAAATACCTCTGTCTTCCTGAATAGTTTAGAAATTGGAAATAATCCTGCTAAATATTCACATTGTAAAGCTCTAGTATTTGTTCACATTTATGTATATTTTTGAGGTTTTATTATTTTTATTTTCAATTACAGTTGATATTCAATATCATTTTGTATTAGTTTCAGGTATGCAGTATAGTGGTTAGATAATCACACACTTTACAAAGTGTTCCTCTGCTATTTCTAGTAACCACCTGTCACCATACATAGTTATTACAATACTAGAAGCCCAGTGCATGAATTCGTGCACCAGTGGGGGTCCCTCAGACTGGCCTGCAGGATTGGGCCAAAACCGGCTCTCCGACATCATCCAATGGGTCCTGGATTGTGAGAGGGCTCAGGCCAGGCCGAGGGACCCCACCGGTGCACAATAGGGGCCGGGGAGGGATGCGGGAGGTTGGCCAGCTGGGGAGGGACTGCAGGAGGGCTCCAGGGTGTGTCCAGCCAGAATTGCTCAGTCCTGATTGGCCGGACCCCAGCAGCCAGCTAACCTACTGGTCGGAGCGTCTGCCCCCTGGTGGTCAGTGCACATCATAGTGACTGGTTGACTGTCTGCCCCCTGGTGGTCGGTACATGTCATAGCAAGCTGCTGATCAGCCTTAGCATATCATTACTATATTACTCTTTGATTGGTTGAACAGACGACCAAACGATTGGACACTTAGCATATTAGGCTTTTATTATATAGGATTATTGAAGTATATTCCCTATGCTGTACTTTATATCCCCATGACTATTTTGTAACTACCAATTTGTACTTCCTAATCCCTTCACAATTTTGACCCAGCTCTCCTTTCTAAAAGGTTCCTTAAATGATCCTAATTTTTAAAGTCTTTTTTCTTTCCTATGCTCTGATTTGTCTTTTTTTCTACCTCGTCTTCCAAATCACAAGTTTGATTCTCTTCTTCATTGAGTGTCCTGTTGATTCATTCTAGTGTATTCTTCATTTCAGATATGGCATTCTTCATTTCTGACTGGTCCTTTTTTATGGTTTCTATATCCTTTTCCATGCTGTTGAGCATTCTTATAATCATTCCTCTGAATGTTATATCTGATAAATTGCTTACCTCCACTTCATTTAGCTCTTCTTCTGAAGAATTCTCTTGTTCCTTTATTTGGGGCCTGTTTCTTTGTCTCCCTATTTTGGCTCCCTGTTTGTGTTTGTTTCTGTTGTATTAGGTAGCTCTGCTATGACTCCCAGTCTCGTTAGGGTGGCCTTATGTAGTAAGTGACATGTGGGACCCAGTGGCACAGTCTCCCTAATCATAACTGGGTGCTCTTACTGGACTGAGAAGCTATGTTGGATCCTTGTTGACAGGTTTGAGAAATATAGTCAGGCCATTAGCTCCCATTCCCCCTTCCTTTGGGCAACCCTCAGTTTGTTCTCTGTTTCTATGAAACTGTTTCTGTTTTGTTTGTTCATTTATCATGCTCTTTAGATTCCACATATAAGTGAATCACAACATAAATTTTTAAAAAATGCACATGGTTTTTATGTTTTACTAGTGGCCCAATGCACGGATTCATGCACATTGAGAGGAAATTAATTAGAAGAAATATTTTAATATCACTATTTGCCCTTTCACTATAATAGAAGTGTCAACCATATTCACGATCGACAATGACAAAGCCAGTGAGAGCTTTATATGTATCACATGTGCGGGAGTCAATGTTTATTTTTAAATTGCCAGTGCGCGTCATATGTACCAGTCAGTCAGTAGGTCGGATGGACATATGGTCAGTCACTTAGCCTTTTATATATATAGATACTTTCAATATTATTTTGTATTGGCTTCAGGCATACAACATAGTGGTTAGACAATGATATACTTTATTAAGTGTTCCCCCTGATATTTCCAGTACCCAACTGGCACCATACACAGTTATCAAAATATTTTGACTATATTCCCTATGCTTTACTTTACATCCCTGTGACTATTTTGTAACTGCCATTTTGTACTTTTTTTTTTTTATCCCTTCACCTCTTTCTCTCAGACCCTAACCCCTCTCCTTTATGGCAACCAAGTGTCCCTTCTATGTGTGTATGAGTCTCTTCCAATTTTGTTTCACTTATTTTGCACTTTAGATTCTACATATAAGTGAAGTCATATGGTATTTTACTTTCTCTGACTGACTTATTTCACTGAGCACAATACCCTCTAGGTCCATTAACGGTGTCACAAATGGTAAGGTTCTGTTCTTTTTTTTTTTATGACCGAGTAATATTCTGTTATATATAAATCCACCTTTTTACCCACACATCTGTTGATGGGCATTTGGTTTGTTTCCATAGTTTGGCTATCTACACTAATAAAAGAGAAAAATGGTAATTGGTGTACGACTGCTACCCTTCCCATTGGCTAATCAGCGAGATATGCAAATTAACTGGCAGCCAAGATGGCGGCCGGCAGCCAGGCAGCTGATGCGAACAGGGAGGCTTGCTTGCTTCAGTGACGGAGGACTCCAACGTTCCCCGCCTGACTTGCCGGCCTCTCAGCTGCAACTCTAAGTAACTATGTTGCAAATATAGAAGCTAAAAAAACCCCAGAAACCTGCTTTACTCAGCGGGGCTTCAGCCAGCCAGACCGCAACATTGTATCAAATACAGATGGTAAACAAAGGCCAGAAACCTGTTTTCCGCAGCCGAGGCCTCAGAGCTAAAGCTGGCCCAGAATAAAAAAAAAAGAAAAAAGAAAAAAGGAGTGGTTGGGAGCTTTAGTCCCAGCCTGAAAACAGCCCTCAGCCCCTCACCCAGACTGGCCAGGCACCCCAGTGGGGACCCCCACCCTGATCCAGGACACCCTTCAGGGCAAACCAGCCAGCCCCACCCATGCACCAGGCCTCTATCCTATATAGTAAAAGGGTAATATGCCTCCCAGCACCGGGATCAGTGGAGCCACGAGGCCTCCTGGCACCGGGATCAGCATGGCAGGGGGCAGCGCCCAAACCCCCTGATCGCCCTGCAGCTGTGTGTGTGACAGGGGGCGGGGCCCCACCCCCCTGCTCCCCACGGGCCCTGCTCTGTGTGTGACGGGGTAGAGCCATAATCTCCCCATTGGCCCTGCCCTGAGTATGAGAGTAGCGGCACCCCAACCCCCTGATCAGCCTTGCTCTGTGGGTGATAGAGGGCGGCGCCCCAACCACCTGATCGGCCCTGCCTGTGGGTGATAGAGGGCGGTGGCCCAATCCCCCCCCCCCCCCACGGGCCCTGCTCTGTGTGTGATGGGGTAGAGTCATAACCTCCCCATTTGCCCTGCCCTGAGTGTGAGAGTAGCGGCACCCCAACCCCCTGATCAGCCTAGCTCTGTGGGTGATAGAGGGCGGCGCCCCAACCCCCTGATCTGCCCTGCCCTGAGTGTGACAGGGGGCGGTGCCCCAACTCCCCTATCCGCTCTACTCTGTGAATGACAGGGGGGAGCTCCCCAACCCCCTGATTGACCCAGCTCTGTGCATGACAGGGTACGGAGCCCCAACCCCCCTGATAGGCCCTGCTCTGTGCATGACAGGGGGTGGCGCCACAACCTCCCCATCGATCCTGCCTTGAGTGTGGCAGGGGGCGGTGCCCCAACCCCACAATCGGCCCTACCCTGAGTGTGACTGAGGGTGGCATCGCAACCTCCCAATCTGCCCTGTTCTGTGCATGACAGGGGAAGGTGCCCCAACTCCCCAATCGGCCCTGCTCTGAGCCTGACCAGGGGCTGCACCTAGGGATTGGGCCTGCCCTCTGCCACCCAGGAGCAGGACTAAGCCAGCAGGTCGTTATCTCCCGAGGGGTCCCAGACTGCAAGAGGGCACAGGCTGGGCTGAGGGACCCCCCCTTCCCCCGAGTGCACAAATTTTTGTGCACCGGGCCTCTAGTTGTAAATAATGCTGCAATGGTCATAGGGGTGAATATGTGTTTCTGAATTACAGTTTTGTTTTTCTTCAAATATATATCCAGAAGTGGAATTGTTGGGTCATAAGACAATTCCATTTTTATTTTTTTTAGGAACTTCCATGGTGGTTTCCAAAGTGGCTGCACCAATTTGCAAAGACTTGTTTTTTAATCCACTCATCTGCTGATGGGCACTTAGGCTGTTTCCAAATCTTAGCTATGGTGAATTGTGCTGCTATGAACATAGGGGTGCATATATCCTTTCTGATTGGTGTTTCAGGTTTCTCAGGTTATATTCCTAGAAGTGGGATCACTGGATCAAATGAGAGTTCCATTTTTAATTTTTTGAAGAAACTCCATACTGTTTTCCACAGTGGCTGCACCAGTCTGCATTCCCACCAATAGAGTACTAGGGTTTTTTTTTTTCTCTACATCTTCACTAGCACATGTCGTTTGTTGATTTATTGATGATAGCCATTCTGACAGGTGTGAGATGGTACCTCATTGTTTTTTTCATTTGCATCTCTCTGATGATCAGTGACTTTGAGCATTTTTTTCATATGCCTCTTGGCCTTCTGTATGTCCACTTTGGGGAAGTGTCTATTTAAGTCCTTTGCCCATTTTTTATTTTTTATTTATTTATTTTTTTATTTTTATTTTATTATTTTTTTTAATATATTTTTTATTGATTAAGATATTACATATGTGTCCTTGTCCCCACGTTACCCTCTACCCCCCACCCCCCCACCCCCGCTCATGCCCTCACCCCCCCGTTGTCCATGTCCATTGATTAGGCCTATATGCTTGCATATAAGTCCTTTGGTTGATCTTTCCCCCTTACCCCCACCCTCCCCTATCTTCCCTCCAAGTCCCGACAGTCCAATCAATGCCTCTCCGTCTCTGGATCAGTCCTTGTTCATCAGCTTATGTTGTTCATTATATTCCACAAATGAGTGAGATCATGTGGTATTTATCCGCTCTCCAGTTCCATCCATGCTGTGGCAAATGTAAGAGTTCCTTTTTCTTCTTCCTCTTCTTAAAGAATACCTTTCAGCATTTCATATAATGCTGGTTTGGTGGTGATGAACTCCTTTAGCTTTTTTTTTATCCGTGAAGCTCTTTATCTGACCTTCTATTCTGAATGATAGCTTTGCTGGATAAAGTAATCTTGGTTGCAGGTTCTTGCTATTCATCACTTTGAATATTTCTTGCCAGTCTCTTCTGGCCTGCATGGTTTCTGTTGAGAAATCAGCTGACAGTCGTATGGGTACTCCCTTGTAGGTAACTGACTGTCTTTCTCTTGCTGCTTTTAAGATTCTCTCTTTATCTTTTGCTCTTGGCATTTTAATTATGATGTGTCTTGGTGTGGTCCTCCTTGGATTCCTTTTGTTTGAGGTTCTCTGCGCTTCCTGGACTTGTAAGTCCATTTCTTTCACCAGGTAGGGGAAGTTTTCTGTCATTATTTCTTCAAAAAGGTTTTCAATATCTTGCCCTCTCTCTCCTCTGGTACCCCTATAATTCTGATGTTGGTACGCTTGAAGTTGTCCCAGAGGTTCCTTACACTATCTTCATATTTTTGGAATCTCTTTTCTTTTTTCTTTTTCGGTTGGGTATTTTTTGTTTCTTTGTATTTCAAATCTTTGACTTGATTCTTGGGATCCTCTTGTCTGCTGCTGGATCTCTGTAAATTATTCTTTATTTCAGTCAGTGTATGCTTAATTTCTAGTTGGTCCTTTTTCATGTCCTCCATGGTCTCACTATACTTATTGAGGGATTCATTAAATTTATCGGCGGTTTCCATAAAATTCTTGAAAAACCTTATAAACGTGGCCTTGAACTCTATATCCAATCATTTGCTTTCCTCCATTTCTGCCATTTGTGACCTGTTTCTTTGTCTCCGCATTTTGGCAGCTTCCCTGTGTTGATAGAGTGGCCCTGTGCGCCAGGTGTCCTGTAGGGCCCAGTAGCTCAGCCTCCCCAGTTACCTGGGGTGGACACTCTTGGTGCACTCTTGGTGCCTTGGTTGTTGTAGAATCACTGGGAGGAATTGACCTCCAGGCCAATTGGCTGTGAGAATCAGCTGTGTCTAAAGTGGGAGAACTTCTGTGCTGAAGACACCCTTCTGGGGCAAGACTTGCTTCAGTGGGGCTTTGGTGCTCACTGAGTCTGCTCCCTGAGTGTGTCCCTTATGGATCTGAGGAGTTGCAGTCTGGATGGACCCCCTCTGACCACTGGGTACAGTGGCTCCTGGATCTAAGGAGGTGCTAATTCAGCCTCTGCCTGAGGCCACACAGCAGGAGCCACGAAGAGGCTCAGCTGTGAATCAATGCAAGCCGCTGCGGGGCCTTGGGCCTTCTCTTGGAAGTTCAGGGTCTGCCTGGTTCGGCTGCAGTTAGGTACATTCACATGCAAAAGCCTCTGCCGCAGCCTGGGTGGGGCGGGGTCTCAGGGAGTCAAAGGGCGGAGAAAGCAGCTATGGCCGATTCTCCGCCTGGAGTCGCGTGTCTCAGTGTCCCGGTAAAGGCCGCAAGCACCTCTGAGGGAAAGCCGCCCTCAAGTTTGCTCGCTGCCGGACAGACCAGCCTCTCCCCGTATGAGTCCTGGGTCCCCAGAGACTTCCCGGAACCGGAGTTCAGAGCAGTCAGGAGCTTGTGACTCAAAAAGACAGCCGCGTCCTCAGGTGCTACCCCCTTTCCTCACGCGCGCGAGCCGCCGTACCTCTGCACTTCACCTCTGCAGCGCCTCTGGCTCTCAGCGTGCTTTTCTTTCCTTCTAGTTGTAGAATTTACACTCAGCCAGCCTTCCTGTTGTTCTGGATGATGTTTGCTCAGTCCTTTGCGGTAATTTTCAATTGTTGTGTGAGGCGACAATTTCCCGGTGTTTACCTATGCCGCCATCTTAGTTGCTTCCTCTCCTTTGCCCATTTTTTAATTGGATTTTTTGTCTTCCTTTTGTTAAGTTGTATGAGTTCCCTATATATTTTGGAGCTTAATCCCTTATTAGATATATCATTGGCAAATATGTTATCCCATGCATTGGGCTCTCTTGCTATTTTGTTGATGGTTTCTTTTGCTGTGCAGAAGCTTTTTATTTTGATGTAGTCCCATTTTTTTATTTTCTCCTTCGTTTCCATTGACCTAGGACATGTATCGGTAAACATATTGCTATGAAAGATGTCTGAGGTTTTGCTGCCTATGGGTTCTTCTAGGATTTTTATGGTTTTATGACTTAAATTTAATTCATTTATCCATTTTGAGTTTATTTTTGTGCATGGTGCAAGTTGGTGTTCTGTTTTCATTTTTTTGCATGTATCTATCCAATTTTCCGAATGCCATTTATTGAAGAGACTGTCTTGACTTCACTGCATGCTCTTGCCTCCTTTGTCAAATATTAATTGAGCCTACTGGGTTGGGTTGATTTCTGGGTTCTCTGTTCTGTTCTATTAGTCTATATGCCTGTTTTTGTGCCAGTACCAGGCTGTTTTCAGTACAGTATATCTTGTTATCTGATATTGTGATCCTTCTAACTTTGTTCTTTCTCAACATTTCTGTGGCTATTCAGGGTCTTTTTTGATTCCATATAAAGTTTTGGAGAGTTTGTTCTAGTTCTGTGAAATATGCCACTGGTATTTTAATGGGGATTGCTTTGAATCTATAGATTGTTTTGGGTAGTATGGACATGTTAACAATGTTTTAAAATTTCTTATTGAATTTATTGGGGTGACACTGTCATAAAATTATATAGGTTTCAAGTGTACAATTCTATAGCACATCATCTATATTGTATTGTGTGTTCACCACTAAAAATCAAGTTTCCTTCCATCACCATTTATCCCCCATTTACCCTCTTCTGCCTGTCCCCACGAGCCTTCCCTCTGATAATCACCATACTATTGTGTCTATGAGTGTTTTTTTCTTAATTCTTTCATCTATTTCATCCAGCCCCCAAACACCCCTCCAATCTGACAGCTTTCAGTCTGTTCTCTGCATCTATATCTCTCTATTTTGTTTGTTGGTTTATATTGCTCATTAGATTCCACATATAAGGGAAATCATATGGTATGTATTTTTATCAGACTGGTTTATTTTACTTAGCATAATACTCTCTAAGTCCATCCATGCTGTTGCAAATGGTAAGAATTCCTTCTTTTTAACAGCAGCATAGTATTCCATTGTGTAGATGTACCACAGTTTTCTAATCCATTCATCTGCTAATGGGCACTAGTTTCCAAATCTTAGTTATTGTAAATTGTGCTGCTATGAGCATAGGGGTGCATATATTCTAACTAGTCTTTTTTTCCAAATATAGTTCCAAAAATGGAATCACTGGATCATAAGGCAGTTACATTTTGAATTTTTTGATGAAATCCCATAGTGGAGGCACCAGTCTGCATTCCCACCAACAGTGCATGAAGGTTCTCTTTTCTCTACATGCTCATCAATACTTGTTTGTTGATTTTTTTAATAATAGCTATTCTGACAAGTATAAAGTGATATTTTATTGCAGTTTTAATTTGCATTTCTCTGATGCTTAGTGATGTTGAGCATCATTTCATATATCTCTCGGCCATCTGTATGTCCTCTTTGGGGAAATGTCTTTCAGGTTCTTTGCCCATTTTTTAATTAGGTTGTTTGTCTTCCTGGTGTTCAGTTCTTTATAAATTTTTGATATTAACCCTTATCTGGTGTATTATTGGTGAATATATTCTCCCCATCAGTAGGTTGCCTTTTCATTGTGTTGATAGTTTCCTTTGCTATGCAACAACTTTTTAGTTTGATGTTGACCCATATGTTTATTTTTTCTTTTGTTTCCCTTGCCCAAGGAGATATGTCAGAAACAAATATGTCTAAGAGAGATGGCTAAGATTTTACTGCCTATATTTTCTTCTAGGGGTTTTATGGTTTCAAGTCTTACATTTAACTTCTTTAATCCATTTTGAGCCTATTCTCGTGCATGGTATGAAAAGGTTTTATAGTTTCTTTTTTTCCCCATGTATCTGTCCAATTTTCTAAACACCATTTATTGAATATACCATCTTTACCCTTTTTAATGTTCTTGACTCTTTTGCCAAATACTAATTGAACATTAATGTGTGGGTTTATTTATTCTATTCCACTGATATATATGTCTGTTTTTATGCCGGTGTGATACTGTTTTGATCATCAGGGCCTTGTAATATATTCTGATATCCAACTTTGTTCTTTTTTACTCAAAATTTCTGTAGCTATCAGGGTCTTTTGTAGTTTCATATGTATTATCAGTTATTTGTTCTAGTTCTGTGAAATACGCTATTGGTATCTTAAAAGAAATTCTGTTGAACTTATAGATTGCTTTGGGTTGTATGGACATTTAATGATTTTAATTCTTCTTATCCATGAACACAGTATGTGCTTCTACTTATTTGTATCTTCTTCAACTTCTTTCTTCAGTGTCTTATAATTTTCTAAGTACAAGTCTTTTACATCCTTGGTTAAATTTATTCCTAGGTATTTTAATTTTTATGATGCAATTGTAAATAAGATTGCTTTCTTAGTTTCCCTTTCTGGTAGTTCATTATTAACATATAAAATGCAACTGATTTCTGGATATTTATTTTGTACACTGTTATTTTACTCAATTTATTTATCAGTTCTAGTAGCTTTTGGTGACATCTTTAAGGTTCTCAATATACAGTATCATATCATCTGCAAATAATTACAGTTTTACTTTTTACTTTCTTATCTGGATGTCTTTATTCCTTCTTTTTATCTGATTGCTATGGCTAGGAATTGCAATACTATGTATATATATAAAAGCCTAAGCGACCAGCTGACCGGCCGACCGGCCAGTACCTATGCTGCACACTGACCACCAGGGGGCAGACGCTCAATGCAGAAGCTGCTGAGCTGCGGTCACTTGGCAGCAACAGTTCTCAGGTGACACACCCAGAAACAGACAAGAGGGAGCCTGATTCCGGGGTGTGTCACCTGAGAACTGCCCTCTCGCAATCCGGGACCCCTTGGGGGATGTCAGAGATCCAGTTTCGGCCCGATCTCCACAGGCCAGGCTGAGGGACCCCACTGGTGCATGAATCTGTCCACTGGGCCTCTAGTTTTAAATAAAATTGGTTAAAGTGGACAAACTTGTTTCGTTCTTTATCTTAAGGAAGAAGCTTTTAGTTTTCCCCATTGAGTATGATGCTGGCTGTGAGTTTGTTGCATATGTACTTTATTATTTTGAGGTATGTTCCCTCATTTGCTGAGAGTTTTTATCATAATGGATGCTGGGTTTTCTCAGATGCTTTTTATGCATTATTACATAATCATATGATTATTATCCTTAATTTGTTTATGTGGTGCATCATATTAATCAATTTGCTAATATTGAACAATCTTGAATCCCATAAGAAATCACACTTAAGCCAGGCCAGTGTGGCTCAGTGATTGAGCATTGACCTATGAACCAGGAGGTCACTGACCTATGAACCAGGAGGTCACAGTTCAATCAAGAGTCAGGGAATATGCTCGGGTTGCTGGCTCAATCCAACATAGGGGGCATGCAGGAAGTAGCAGATCAATGATTCTCTCTCACCATTGCTGTTTCTATCCCTCTCTCCCTCTTCTTCCTATCTTAAATCAATAAAAAAACATATTTTGAAAAAAGAACTTTCATCTTTAAAGAAAAAGTAATCCCACCTGATCATGGTATATGATATTTTTAATGTATTGCTAAATTTGGTTTGCTAAATTTTTGTTGTGGATTTTTGCATTTACGTTCATTAGGGATATTGTTGCATAATTTTCATTCTTTATGGTGTCTTTATTTGATTTTGGAATCAGGATAATACTGTACTTATAAAATGAGCTTGGGAGTCTTCCCTCCTCTTGAATTTTTTGGAACAATATGAGATAGAAAGGTGTTAGTTCTTATTTAAATGTTTGGTAAAATTCACCTGTAAAGTTATCCAGTCCAGGAGTTTTGTTTGTTGATAGGTTTTTAATTACTGCTTTGATTTCATTGGTTATAATCAGTCTTTTCAGATTTTATGTTTCTTTTTTATTCAATCTTGGGAGATTGTTTCTAGGAATTTATCCATTTCTTCCAGATTTCCCATTTTGTTGGCATATAGAGTTTTGTAGTATTTTCTTACAGTCCTTTGTTTTTCTGTGGTATCAGCTGTCACTTCTCTTTCATTTCTGATTTTATTTATTTGGGTCTTCTCTCTCTCTCTCTCTCTCTCTCTCTCTCTCTCTCTCTCTCTCTCTATCTCTTTCTCTTATGATGAGTCTGGTTAAAGGACTATCAATCTTGTTTACATTTTCAAAAAACCAGGTCTTGGTTGCTATTATTTTTTGTGTTGGTTTTTAGACTCTGTTTTATGTATTTCCACTCTGATCTCTATTATTTTCTTCCACTCACTTTGGGCTTTGTTGTTTTTTTTTGTTTTGTTTTGTTTTGTTTTGTTTATTTTTAGTTCATGTAGGTTTAAAGTTAGATTGTTTATATGAAATTTTTCTTGTTTTCTGACATAGGCCTGCATCTCTATGAATTTCTCCCTTAAGATTGTTTTTGCTGTGTTTCATAGATTTTGGGTCATTTTGTTTTCATTTTCATTTGCTCGAGGTGATTTTTGATCTCTTCTTTTATTTCATGGTTAACCCAGTTATTGTTTAATAACATGTTATTTAGCCACCATACATTTGTGGGTTTTCAGTCTTTTTTTTCTTGAAATTGATTTCTAGTTACATACCATTGTGGTCAGAGAAGATGTGTGATATAATTTCAATCTTCTTAAATTTATTTGTGTCATTTTATGTAATAAAATATGGGTTATCCTAGAAAATGTTTCATGTTCATTTGATAAGAATGTATATTCTTCTGCTTTGTGTGAAATGCTCTGAAAATATCAATTCTGGTTTAATGTGTCTCTTAAGATTGCTATTTCCTTATTGATTTCCTGTCTGGAAGATTTATCCATTGATATCAATAGAGTGTTGAAATCACCTACTATCACTCTGTTACTGTTGCTCTCTCTCCTTATGTCCATCAATTTCATTGAATATGTTTTGGTGTTCCTATGTTGTATGCAAAAATGTTTACAAGAATTATAGTCTCTCCCTAGCTGGTTTGGTTCAGTGGACAGAGCGTCGGCCTATGGACTGAACGGTCCCAGGTTTGATTCTGGCCAAGAGCACATGCCCAGGTTGTGGGCTCGAGCCCCAGTAGGGGATGTGCAGGAGGCAGGCAATCAGTGGTTCTCTCTCATCATTGATGATTCTATCTCTCTCTCCCTCTCTCCCTTCCTCTCTGAAATCAATAAAAATATATTTAAAAAAAAGTTATAGTCTCTTGTAAGACTGATCCCTTTGTCATTATGTAGTGTTTATCTTTGTGTCTTATTATAGCATTCATTTTAAAGTCTATTTTGTCTGATTTAAGTATTGCTTCCCCAGCTTTTTTTGCATTTCAATTAGCATGAAATATCTTTTCCATCCTTTTACTTTTTATCTGTGTGTGTCTTTCATTCTCAGGTGGCTCTCTTATAGACAACACATACATGGGTCTTATTTTATTATTCATTCAACTACCCTATGTTTTTTTGATTGAAGCATTTAATCCATTTACATTTAAGGTGATTATTTATAGACACATATTTATTGCAATTTTATTCATTATGACTATGTCCCTCTTTTTTTTCTTCTTAAATAAGATCCTTTAAATTTTCTTGTAATACTGGTTTGGTGCTAATAAACTTTTTAGCTTTTCTTGTCTGGGAATCTTTATTTCTCCTTCAATTTTAAATAATAGCCTTACTGTGTAGAGTAGTCTTGGTTGTAGATTCTTGCTTTTCATCACTTTACATATTTTGTCCCAATCCTTTTTGTCTTAAAATGTTTCTGTTGAGAAATCTACTGACTGTCTTATGGGATCATCCTTGTAGGTAATTGTCTTTCTTTTGCTGCTTTTAAATTTCTCTTTGTCTTTAAGCTTTGCCATTCTAATTATGATGTGTCTTGGTATGGACCTCTTTGGGTTGATGTTGCTTTCTACTCTCTGTGATTTCCAGGCTTGTGTGTCCTTTTTCTACATCAGCCTAAGGAAGTTTTCAGTTATTATTTCTTCAAATATGTTTTCAATACCTTGCTCTCTCTTTTCCCTCTGGTAGGCCTATGATGTGAATATTGTTATGTTTCATGTTTTCCCAAAGGCCCCTTAAATTGTCATCATTTTTTAAAATTGCTTTTTTTTTTGTTCCTCTCATTGGGTGCTTTTTGCTACCTTTTCTCCCAAATCACTGATTCAATCCTGTGCTTCATCTAACCTATTATTGATTCCTTGTAGTGTATTCTTCATTTCAGATATTGTATTCTTCATTTCTGACTGATTCTTTTTTATGTTTTCTATGTCCTCTTTTATGCTTACTGTTTATTTTATTTCACACTGAGTTCATCCATTTCTCCCCCCCCCCCCCCATGTTCATTGAGCATCCTTATAACCATTGTTTTGAACTCTGTGTCCGGTAGCTTGCTTGCATCCATTTCATTTAGTTTTTTTCCCCCTTAAGATTTCTTGTATTCTTTAATTTGAGGTATACTTCTTTGTCTTCCTATTTTGGCTGCCTCCTTGTGGTTGTTTCTATGTATTAGGTAGATCTGCTATGTCCCTCAGTCTTGATAGGTTGGCCTTATGTTGTAGGTGTTGTCTGGTACCCAGTGGTGCAGTCTGCCTAGTCATGTGACCCAGGTTCTTCAGGAATGTCCGTTGTGTGTTGTGTGTTCCCTCCTGTTATAGTTGAGCTTTGATTACTGTTGGCATATCAGTGGGTGAAATTGACCCTCAGGCTGGCTGGTTACCAGGATTGTACACAAGTATAGTGTATGAGTTTATGTACTTTGACTGACCCCACAGAGCAGGATTCAACAGGATCTGGTATATTCTGAGCCTCCCTTTAGTTGTGCTGCATTCAGAGCTAATTGAGTGGTGCATGAGGTGGGGGGATCCCCTCAGTCCAGACTCCACCTTCTCCAATCTGGGACCCCTCAGGGTTGGACATCCCTCTCACAATCCAGGACCACTAGCTCCTAACTGCTCACCTGCCTGATCACCCCAACTGCGCCCCCGCCAAACTGGTCACCCCCAACTGCCTCCCCCCCCGCTGGCCTGGTTGCCCCATAACTGCCCCCCCGCCAGGATGGTTGCCCCTTTCTGCCACCCTCTGCCAGCCTGGTTACTCCTAACTGCCCCCTGCCAGCCTGTTTACCCCCAATTGTCCCCCCTGCCAGCCTGGTCACCCCTCACTGGCCCCACTGCTACCCTGGTCACCCCTAACTGCACCCCCCTGCCAACCTGATCACCACCAACTGCCCCAACCCTGCCAGTCTGGTCAACCCTCACTGCCCCCCTCTGCCAGCCTGGTTGCCCCTCACTGCCCTCCTGCTGACCTGGTCACCCCCAACTTCCCCCTCTGCTGGCTTGGTTGCCCCTCATGACCCCCTGCCAGCTTGGTCACCACCAACTGCCCCCCCCCCGCCAGCCTGGTTGCCCCTCACTGCCCCCCTGCCGGCCTGTTTGCCCCATGCAGCCTGCTGTTCAGTTGTTTGGTTGTCCCTCACTAACCCCCTTGTTGGCCTGGTCGCCCTACACAGCCTGTTAGGTTGTCTGTTCAGTTGTTTCGGATGTGATGGCCCCTGGCTCTTTATATATATAGATTTATAATATGTTTTTATTGATTTTAGAGAGAGAGGGAAGGAAAGGGAGAGAGAGACAGAAATGTCAATGAGAGAAACATGGAACGACTGGCTCCTGCATGCCCCCTTTTGGGGATCAAGCCTATAACCCGGGCATGTGCCCCTACTGGGGATTGAACCAGTGACCTCTCGGTGCATGGACAATGCTAAACCCACCTACCCACACCAGCTGGGCCCATTTTATATACTTTATTATTTTTACAAATGAATCTTAGAGAAGATAAGATTGCCCAAGGTTACCCAACTAGTTAAGAGTATAGCCAAGCTTCAAAAACAAGTCTGTGTAACTCCAGAAGCTATGCATTTTCCACTACCTCACAATGCCTACAGGAAGCTATTTTAAGTTCTTGGCGGGCTTTGTCCTTTTTTTTTTTTTTTTTAAAAAAAACAAAACAAAAAAAACCCAAGCTGTTTCCAAATAAATTATAGAACTGAATAGCATAGTATTCAATTCTTTCTATATATTTTGGAAGTAGTATTTTCAAAAGGAGTTATGTTTTTGTTTAAACAACCAGGGTTCTATGACTAGAGTATTTCCAAATAAGGGTGTCTTCCAAAAATTATTTGCTTTCTTGGCAGTCTCCATACATTCTTTGTGAATTCAGCTACATTTCCCATCTTCCTTGTTTAGCAAAGAATCATATGTTAGTAACATTTTTTGAAAGGTGTGGCTTGGTAATATTTTTTTCAGATTTGAAATAGCTAGGTTTCCTGGCCTCATACAGTCAAATTGTGGTGAAGCCAGCTGATAAGTTAACATTTTTAAATTGACTTATGTTTGGATGTAGCTTTGTGTAGACATGAATGTGGATATGAGTTAGGAGTGAAAGCTAATGCCTAAATTTTAAGACACAGACATTTAAGCCTTTTCATAAGTATGAGACAAATTCCTTTGTGTCAGAATGTGTTGTTTTTTCTTGACCAGAGCAAAAAAAACATCATTTTATCATTGTATGATAAAAAAGTGGGTTTAGGAGAACGGACCCTTAAATTTTTTAAATTGAATTCATTGGAGTGACACTGGTTAATAAAATTATATAATTATATAGTTTTCAGGTGTACAATTCTATAGCACATCACCTGTATATTGTATTGTGTCTTCACCACCCCAAGTGAAGTCTCCTTCATCACCATTTATCCCCTCTATGCCCTCTGCTACCTCTCCCCAACTCCCCTTCCCTTTGACATGGTGAAGGGATTAAGGGACCCTTACAGTATTTACAGTATGTATCACTCTCATACTTCAATCACTGTTGTTCAAAAAATATAACTATTTTCTATAGCATCTATTTCAGACTTTGAGCCCCAAGAGCTCTATGATGATAAACTGGTGGGGAAAAACACTAAGCTTCTTCCTTTTTGGGCTCTTCACCTCAAGGCTGTAACATCATACTGATATATTAGGTGGTGCCAAGCCATTGGGCGGTACTGGGGTGAGTAGCAGTGATGAGATGACAGACATATAGTTGTTAATTGGAGGTCAATATAGATGACTACTGAGAGGTCTACTCTCCTGGCCAACATGATCCCTTCAAGTCAGAGGTCCCAGGATGCTTTCGCACTGCTGTTGGGGCTCAGGAATCTTTGCCACCCTCTGTATACAGACCTGTCTGCCAAGGAACACCTCACAAATATTGCTTTCAGGGGTCTTGATGTTTTCTTGCTAGAACTGCTATGAAATAAAGTAAAAGGTCCTTGATACTCTTCAAGAATCTCTTAAGTTTTCCTCTCCCCAAGTTTGGAAGAATCCATTTCTGTGGGAAAGCACAGGACTTGGTTGGAATGTCTGTAAGGAGGCTTCTCTGAAAGGTCGGGGGCCTCTGGAGGGACCTTGCCGAAGGCAGCAGCCCCTACCTTGACTTTTCCAAACAAGTCTGACCCCCTGGGTATTTTACTAGTATCTTTATGTTTAGACTTCAAAATGTCCTTGCTTGAAGGAAGCATGTGTTTTCTCAAGGATACTTACCCTGCTGATGGTATCCAATAGTTAATTTTAGTTCAAGCTGTTGTTACAATAAAAGCCTAAAAGGGCAGGTGAACGAGGCTACTTGGTGGCAAAAGCCAGGTAGTCCCTTAGCCTCTCTTTCACAGAAACATGTGTCAGAGTAATCCATTCATTCTTCCTTCAGTGTCTGCTGGTCAGCCCTGGCACATTTCTACTGTGAGGAAAAGCCTTCTACCTCTCTATATTTTAATAGTCCTCTATCCTTGTGGAATCTCTTCCTCTATGAGCTTAGGCTTTTTGAATCATTTAATTCTCAAGCTACTTGTGTTTTTTGCTAAGGTATTTTACCCCCCCCCCCCCGAGCAATGATAACAGAGTCAGGTAATTACTTGAATGGAGGGAAGAGAGGGGGGGATATATTGAGAAAAAAATTAGTTGAAACCTCAAATTATTATGGCCACTTTATTCATTAGAACCAGTAAATTGCTTTTCTGTAAACTTTTCTCATGACTTACTGAACTTTGATTTGGAGTCCAGAAAGAACTGTGGTATAATGACTTTCATAAAAACCAGTTTAACCCTATAAAAGCTAAGCTCCTAAAAGCCCCACAATGAGAAGTGGGGCCATGATGCTGAAGAAAAGGATGTTCTTATGAGAGTTTCACTTCTTTTTCTCATCATAAAACAACTTCATGGAAGCTGCCTTTACTTACCAACCTCAGCAGCTGGGCTGTCCTCTCCCTTGGCTCTCCTTAAACTCCCCCTTCCAATTGCTCCCTCCTTACAGTTCTGCAGCTCTACGGAGCAACCAGACCTCCTGAGGTAGCTGCTTGGTTGAAGTCTCCAGTGAGACTAAGGGCCATGTCTACAAGGATCTATAGAATCAGTAATTTTCAGATGAATTTATGGTGTTCTAATTATCATTGATTCTGATTACAGAGCAGTTAATTGGGTGGCAACAAAATAGTAATTTTCAGACACAAAACCAGTAAAATGGTCAGACATATTGTACAGGAAAGAATGTGGCTCACTAACAGATCAGGGAGTTAAAAGACCTTGTCTCAGTTTATATAAAAAAAGCTCATTATGGAAGAATGTAATTAAAAGTCACCTCTGAGACAAAAACCACATGATCATATCAATTGATGCGGAAAAAGCATTTGACAAAATCCAAAACTCTTTTTTGATAAAAAATCTTAGCAAAGTCAGAATAGAGGGATCATACCCCAAAATAATAAAAGCCTTATATGACAAACGTAAAGCCAACATCATACTCAATGGACAAATACTAAAACCATTTCCTCTAAGAAAGAACAGGAATAAGACAGGGATGCTCACTTTCACCACTCCTATTCTACACAGTATTGGAAGTGCTAGCCATAGCAATTAGACAACAAGAATAAATAAAAGGATCTAAATCAGAAGCCAAGAAGTAAAACTGTCATTATTTGCAGATGACATGATATTATACATAGAAAACCCTAAAGACTCCATAAAAAACTACTAGATTTAATAAATGAATTCAGCAATGTAGCAGGATACAAAATTAACACCCAGAAGTCTATGGCATTTTTATACACCAATAACATAAGGAAGAGAAACAACCCAATCAAAAAATGGGCAATGGACCAAAATAGAGACTTTTCAGAAGATGACATACAGAAGGCCATGAGACATATGAAACCATGCTCAAAGTCACTAATCATTCGAGAGATGCAAATCAAAATGACAGTGAGATACCATCTCACACCTGTCAGAATGGCTAACATTAACAAATCAACAAATGACAAGTGCTGGTGAGGGTGCAGAAAAAAAGGAACCTTCGTGCACTGCTGGTGGGAATGCAGACTGGTGCAGCCACTGTGGAAAACAGTATGGAGTTTCCTCAAAAAATTAAGAATGGAACTCCCATTCATACAGTGATCCCTCTTCTAGAAATATATCCCAAGAAATCAGGAACACCAATCAGAAAGGATGTATGCACTCCTATGTTCATAGCAGCTTAATTTACAATAGCTAAGATTTGGAAACAGCCTAAGTGCCCATCAACAGATGAGTGGATTAAAATCTGTGGTACATCTACACAATGGAATACTAAGCTGCTGTACAAAGGAAAGAACTCTTACCATTTGCAACAGCATGGATGGACCTGGAGAACATTATGCTAAGCGAAATAAGCCAGTCAGAGAAAGATAAGTATCACATGATCTCACTCATTTGTGGAATATAATGAACAACATAAACTGATGAACTAAAATAGAACCAGAGACATACTGGTAGAAGCATCGAACAGACCGTCAAACCTCAGAAGGAAGGCAAGGGAGGGTGAAGGGGCGGGTAAGAGATCAACCAAAGGACTTGTATGCATGCATATAAACATAACCAATGGACACAGACAATAGTGGGGGTGAAGGCCTGTGTTGCAGGGTGGGCGCGGGCTGGGAGAGGTCAGTGGGGGAAAAAGGGGACATGTGTAATATTTTCAACAATAAAGAATTTAAAAAAATAAAATAAAAAGAAAAGTCACCTCTGTGTGATATCTTAAGTGCAGAGTTAATATTCAAATAAATTGCAAAAGACTTACCAGCTGCTTGGTAACTCTAAGGAAACAGTAGCATTGATTCATAAGACAGTGCAGTATCATAATTGTCAGCCTGAGTTCCTAAGCTAGTTCTATCACTTATAACAGTGGTTCTCAACCTTCCTAATGCCGCGACCCTTTAATGCAGTTCCTCACGTTGTGGTGACCCCAACCATAAAATTATTTTTGTTGCTACTTCATAACTGTAATTTTGCTACTGTTATGAATCGTAATGTAAATATCTGATATGCAGGATGTGTTTCCATTGTTACAAATTGAACATAATTAAAGCATAGTGATTAATCACAAAAACAATATGTAATTATATATGTTTTCTGATGGTCTTAGGCGACCCCTGTGAAAGGGTCGTTCGACCCCCAAAGAAGTCGCGACCCACAGGTTGAGAACCGCTGACTTATAAACTGTGGGCCTTGTTACTTTTCCTATCTGTGCCTCAGTTTCCTTACCTGTAAGATGGGATAATAGTTTTACCTACCTCAGGGGGTTGTTATGAAGCTTGAATGAACTAATATGTGTAAATCACTTAGGATAGTGCTTGGCTCCTAGTAGGTATTATATATTAGTTGTTATTATGAAACTATCATTACTTTGGGGAAATACCTCAGTGACATATTCAGAGAAGATAAATGTGTATGTGAAGATTAATGGACATCAAAAGAAAGCCTGTAATTATCTAGGAACTGAGGTAATCACTTACTCACTTGTTCAACAGCCAGGGAAACCGTGGGTTCATTAGACAGTGTAATAAATTTAATAGTAGTATGTTTGAAAGATGTAATGTGCTTCAGATACCTCTTTTAAAAATACATGATTATAATGTCTATGCTTACACTTTACTAGAGGCTTATACTTTACAAATTTGTGCACCAGTGGGGTCCCTCCACCTGGCTGCAGGATGGGGCCAAAACCGGCTCTCCGACATCCCCCAGGGGTCCCGGATTGCGAGAGGGAACAGGCCAGGCCGAGAGACCCCACCAGTACACAATTGGGGCCAGGGAGGGATGCAGGAGGTTGGCTAGCAGGGAGGAACTGAGGGAGAGCTCCAGGGTGTGTCTGGCCCATCTCACTCAGTCCCGATCAGCCGGACCCCAGCAGCAAGCTAACCACTGGTTGGAGCATCTGCCCCCTGGTGGTCAGTGCACATCACAGCGAGCAGTTCAGAGGCCTTAACCTTAACATATCATTAGCATATTACGCTTTGATTGGTTGAATGGCCGACCAGTCTACCGGACACTTAGCATATTAGGCTTTTATTATATAGGATAATGTGATAAGAAGAGATTAAAATGAGGAGGGAGATATAAAGTACTCAATATAACTAGTAATAAAAAAATAAAAATTAAACCATCAATAAAATACCATTCTTTCCCTATTGTCAATGACTAACCAATTCTACCCATTGATGAATATGTTTTGAAATGTTAGTCTAATACATTAATGCTATTTGGAGAGTTAACCTGAAAAAATATTCCAGGATCTCTTTCCCTTTGAGACAGCATGGATGGACCTGGAGAGTATTACGCTAAGCAAAATAAGCCAGTCAGAGAAAGACAAGTATCACACAAACTCACTCATATGTGGAATCTAATGAACAAAATAAACTGATGAACAAAATAGACCCAGAGACATAGAAGCATGGAACAGACTGTCGAACCTTAGAGGGAAGATGGCGGGGGGGGGGTGGAAGGGGGGAAAGGGTAGGAAGAGATTAACCAAAGAACTTGTATGCATATATGCATAACCCATGGACACAGACAATAGTGTGGTGAAGGTCTGGGGTGAGAGGCAGATGTGGGTTAGAGGAGGTCAATGGGGAGAAAAGGGGTTCTACTGAATACTTTTAACAATAGAGATTAAAAAACAGTCATGGAGATATAAAGTACAGCATAGGGAATATGGTCACATTCAGCCTCGGATGCATGTTCCAGGCCAGAAAAAGGAAAAGGAAACAGCAAGGGGACCCTGGAACTGCATATATGAAGCAAACAAATGTTGCCTGAAGCCTCCAATAAATTTTCTTTTACATCTCATTCATCTGGAACTACATCACATGGTTATCCCTAACTTTAAGTTAACCTTGGGAAACATTGGCATTTATCTGGGAGCATTGCTATAGTGGACAGAACTGTGTTTCTCTAGTAAAGAAGATGGGGAGAATGCATATTAGACTACGAACAGGGCTTGTTACATCAGGTGTTACTTAATATAGTAAAAAAAGTATAAAAAAAAGCAGCCACTCACTCATTATCTTGCTCAAACAAGACTAAAGCATTATATACCAAAATGTTAGCAATGTTTACATTTTTGTGGTAGGATTCCAGGTGTTCTTAATCTTCTTATTTATAATTTTCTGTATTCTCCAAGTTTTCTAACGGTGAACATATACTACTCTCATGATTAGATAAGCAGCAATTTCTAAACAAAAGTGTACAGATGTTTTAATCTGCTGTGATTAAAACAGCAAACATTGGAAAAACAACCTATATGTTCATCAATAGAGAACTGATTAAATAAATTATGGTACATTCATACAATGTGACATAAATGCTTTTAAAAATTAAATACATTTAAATGCATTGCCATAGATAATGTTTAAGTTATATAAAGTGAAAAAAAATTCAGAACACTATGATCCCATTTATTCTTTTAAAATATAGACAAATTTGGCCCAGTTGATGTGGCTCATTGGTTGAGCATCGACCTATGAACCAGGAGGTCACGGTTCAATTCCCGGTCAGGGCATATGCCCAGATTGTGGGTTCAATCTTCAGTTGGGGTAGGGATATGTAGGAGGCAGCCAGTAAATGATTCTCTCTCATTATTGATGTTTCTATCTCTCCCTCTTCCTTTGCCTCTGAAACCAATAAAAAATAAAATGAAATATAGACAAATTTGGACAAACAAATATATCCTTATAAGCACTGAAGCACTGAAGGGTGTTTGCAAGACTATTCCCCAAAGTGTTAACAGTTTTCTTGGGGGAGCAGTATTGAAGAAGGGAGTGTGTATTCTTTATCTTAAAAATTGAATACACTTGTTATTATTTGAACTCATTTTACAACAAGAATATAGTTTTATCATTTAATCTAAAGATATTAAAAATAAAGAAAAATTCAAATTACTCCAATAAAGTAAGTCTCCAAAGGTCTGTTTTTGATACAGACACTTTTGCTCCTATTGGGTGGTGTGGAGCATTTGCAAGGTATGGTGACATAAGATGTTGCCCTCCACAACTTCAGAAATGTGCTGCTTCATAAATGCGTTGATACAGCATGTGGGTATCAGTGAGGAAAGGGATCGCAGACTAAGGGAGGGTGGTTGCAGATTAAAGGATGGTTTGCATTAAAAAAAGGCAATTCCTTTAAACACCATAAGACAAGCCTTCAGGAAGCAGCAGCCAAATCCTTTTCCTTGGTGGTCTTGGTGGATATTACACGAATATTTGCTTTACCTCTTGTTTGTCCAAAAAGCTCCTATTGTGGTTCTGCAAGCTGATGGTAGCCTTTCACAGGCAATTTTTCTTTCCTGGGAAATAGTGACAGATGACATTTTGGAGCACAACACACATGGTCCCTGTTCTCTTTCTGCAATCAGAAGGCCCATGATTAGCCCTCAGAAACAACTGCTATATATATATATATATATATATATATATATATATATATATATATATATACATATACTCACTGAGTGGCCAGATTATTATGACCACCTGACGTTTGTAGGCAAATTAGCTATAATTTCACACTGAAGTTGCTAGAGGGCCAGACCATTATAAATAGGTAAGCAGGTTGTTTACCACGACAGTAGAAGTGATTTTTTTCTGAAGATATGGGTAAACATATTTCATAGAGGAAGGGAGAGAGAGATAGAAACATCAATGATGAGAGAGAATCATTGATCAGCTGCCTCCTGCATGGCCCCTACTGGGGATCAAGCCCACATGTGCCATTGACTGGAATCAAACCAGAAACCCTTGAGTCCACAGGCCAACACTCTACCCACTGAGCCAAACCAGCTAGGGCTGCATGTTCTCCTTTTGTCAGCTCTTTTTACACTCCTGGTTTATATGGTTTATTTAATTAAAAGTATAAAGAATTTTCCTTTTTCAAAATCTTTCCCACATTCTGATTCCTAAAATTCAGGCCTCAAGGATTTCTCCATCTGCTCTTCTAATCTCCCAAGGAAATCTGGATGCGGCTCCTTTACCTTCTCTCCTTTCCCTCTAATGCTAGCCCCCTATGAGAGTGAGAAGTCTATCATTAAAAAAGGAAATTCATCTAAATGTATTGTCATAGATCAGTGGTTCTCAACCTTCCTAATGCCGCGACCCTTTAATGCAGTTCCTCATGCTGTGGTGACCCCCAATTTCATTGTTCCAAATTGAACATAATTAAAGCATAGTGATTAATCACAAAAACAGTATGTAATTATATATGTGTTTTCTGATGGTCTTAGGCGACCCCTGTGAAAGGGTCGTTCGACTCCCAAAGGGGTCGTGACCCACATGTTGAGAACCGCTCTCATAGATAATGCTCAAGTGATGTGAAGTGGAAAAAAAACAAGTTTATTTCAGTTTCTGTTTTCTTCTTGGGCCACTTCAGAATCAGATATGAAAATTAATGAATATACTTGTATACACAAAGTGCTTAGGAAGTCATTAAAGATATGGGCAATGGAGTGTAAATTCTTGCAACATTACTAGAGGCCCAGTGCACAAAAATCTGTGCAGTCATGGGGGGGGGGGTCCCTCAGCCAGGCCTATGCCCTCTTGCAGTCTGGGACCCCTCAGAGGATGTTCACCTGCTGGCTTAGGACCACTACTTGGGGGATCTGGCCCAAGCTGGCAGTCAGACATCCCTCTGGCAGCCCGGCAGCCCTCAGGGGATGTCCACTTACAAGCAGGGAGCAGACCTAAGCTGCAGTCGGACATCCTTAGTGCTGCTGAGGAGGCAGCAAAGGCTCCCGCCACCACCACTGTACTGGCAGCCGTCAGCCTGGCTTGTGGCTGAGCAGAGATCCTCCTGTGGGAGTGCACTGACCACCAGGGGACAGCTCCTGCATTGAGCATATGCCCCCTGGTGGTCAGTGTGTGTCATAGTGACCAGTCATTCCCAGTCATTCTGCTGTTAGGGTCAGTTTGCATATTACCCTTTTATTATATAGGATATATACATATATCTGTACATATTCTTTTGGAAATCAGCTAGGGGGTTCTGGGACTCTAGTTAATATTGAAATGGATTGCCTTTTGATTCAACAGTAGGAATGAAAAATTCACACATATGTACTACTATTTGTAATACCTTAAACATTAAAATTTTAAAAAAAGAAAAATTCACACCATGAAGTGGAAATGCCAGCCATGGTCGATGCTTCTCTTTCCTTCTTGCAGGGTGTGTCAGAGGACCTGCTGATCTCTCTCTCTCTCTCCCTCAGAAAGGTCAGTGGGGTTGTCTAAGTGGAATTTCTTTATCTACCATCGTCAGCACGTGGCAACTCACTCTGTCCTCCAGGTCACCATCTTTCTAGGCCCACCAGGTCCACTTTCTGGGAGAAAGAGCCCTCTCACACTGGTGGAGCTTCACCGTCTGGAATTCGGGCAAGCAGAGGCCCAAGGCTATATGGCTAGTGGCCTGACAGCCATCAACCAATGCAAGGTTGTTGCGTTTTGCAGCATCAATGAGAACAAGATTTAGAAGGGCTTCTATTGCTGGGGACTCTCAGAAAAGGCCCCAGCCTGGAGTTCTGATCCTGCATTTCTGAGCTGCCCGGTCGCCCTTTATCATCTGCTCGAAGCTGGACCTTTGGGAGTTGGGAGTAGCCATGGAGGAGAACCAGCGGCTCCTGCATCTGCAGGAGGGGGAGGGCTTCCTTCGCTTCCACTGGGAGACACCCACAGCTGTTACTGCCAGCCGAGGACCCAGACACAGCTCCGCACTGCGCCACCTCACCTCCCTGCTGTTCCCGCAGGGACTTTATTGAACTCACCCTTTGAATTAAGTGCTCCCTGGACCTGGAGGCTAAGACAGCAGAATTCTTGCATGTACAGCCCCGCAGAGGAGGAACCTTTCTCTCCAGCTGGCTGTGGATGTCAGAGGCCTCACTGGAGGCCAAGGCTGACCCTGGACACAGGCCACCTGGTTGTCTTGGACCCCAGACCTTGGCTGCATGACTTCCGCTAGTCAAGGGCACTCTGTGCTAGTTTTTTTTTTTTTTCACCTACAATGTGAAACTGCTCATTTAGTTCAGGAGGGAGGCATGTTTTAAGGCTGGAATGAAATAGAAAATCTATAAAGTTTTTAAAAACTAAAAAGATACTAATGTAGTTTAGTAAAATTTGCTTCTCAACATTTTTTTTAACAAAAGTTTTCAATGTGAAACGTTTCCCCCATTGAAAACTAGCAATCTCCTTTTATGCCTCCTGAAAAAAAACAGCTCTATGAAGGTTTGCGTGGATTGTTAAACAAACATACAAACATATCTAGAAGACCCATCTATGGCAGCAGCATTCAGGGACTAGGGCAAGCCAAGCCATGAAATCGCACCCTGTGTCATTTGGGATGTGCCTGTTGTGCCTGACTTGCTAAACCAAGCTGCACAAGCGTTTTGTGAAGCTCTCTACGGTACTGGCTTTTTTTTTTTTTTTTTTTTTTTAATATGTTTTGCCCTAACTGGTTGGTTCAGTGGATAGAGCGTCGGCCTGCATACTGAAGGGTCCCAGGTTCGATTCCAGTCAAGGGCATGTACTTTGGTTGCGGGCACATCTCCAATACAGGGTGTGCAGGAAGCAGCTGATCGATGTTTCTCTCTCATCGATGTTTCTAACTCTCTATCCATCTCCCTTCCTCTCTGTAAAAAACCAATAAAATATATTTAAAAAATATGTTTTTATTGATTTCAGAGAGAGGAAGGGAGAGGGAGAGAGAGATAGAAACATCAATGATGTGAGGGAATAATCACTTGGCTGCCTCCTGCCTGCCCCCTACTGGAAATCTAGCCCGCAACCTGGACATGTGCCCTGACCCAGAATTGAACCGTGACCTCCTGGTTCATGGGTCGATGCTCAATCTCTGAGACACACCGGCTGGGCTGTACTGGCTTTTGAGTAACCATCTCCCTTCATGTTCCATATTCATTTCTGATATCTTTAAACAATTATCATTTTCAGAGTTTTGGACAAAGGGAAACAATGCCTTGGCTCCAATATCAGTTCCCTTCATAACACTAAACACGTGTCACAACTAGAGTCTTAGTTCATCTTTTCTCCCTGAGGACATAGGTACTGAAAAGAGAATAGGATATCTCACTGGTCTCACCCAGGGGATATATGGTTGAGAATATGATATGATTAATAAGACCACTTGGGTATATGATGTTGTGGCAGTGTGGCCATAGAATTTTGATTTATTCCACAAGCCATTTTACTATTCTATTACTTTCCCCTTTTTAAGTTATAGTTATATGGCACCACAACATTAACAATTTTTATTCAATTTTAATTTTTGACTGTCAGAAAATCCAAGCTTTAATGCACTGATATGAATCATTCCAAGTTGTTTTGCTCCCTGGGACAACATAATAGCCACATCTACAAGTTCCTAGTCTGGTTATTAATGTAATTCAGCCAGCCAGGCAGAGATCCAGTCCATTGCTCAGCCATTGAACCCCAACAAGAAGCTCATTTTGTCAGTTATAGTAATTTTGTCTAAAGGTTTATAATTTGAGTAATGCTTTTTTAACAGACTAGTTTTTTACCATGCACTTGGAAAGTATGTCTGGAAAATGGAGATATTATGGAAAATAGAGAAATAAAAGTAGGAAAAAAGGGGGATCATCTTTAGATGAGTTCACCATGTTTGCCTCCAGTTCTGTTTTTAGCATTTGACTGCACGATCTGTTCAAGCCCAGATAAATGATTGCTTCCCACAGGTCACCATCATTCTTTCCGCTCATCTCAAAGCCATTCATCATCGTCTCCAAAGTGTGTTTTGACTTATGCTGTACTTTGAAAGGATACACCCAAGGTGGGAGGTGAAATATTATCAGAGACTAGACACAAAAATTAAATATTTGGCTTTGTTCATGGATGTTCCCCAAATCAATTATGTATATTCATGCTTCTGCCATATGCCATGCCATTCCTTTTATATAAAACACCCCTTGTTTTTCATGAACAACTGGTTAATTCTCCAAAGTCCTTTGAGATTCAAATTGTCACTTTTGCTAAAATGTCTTCCTTGACTTCCCCCCATAGATAATAAATAATCCAACAATTCCCATTTTGTAGCACTTCCCGTTAGACAGAAAATGTACTTTGTTGAAATCGTTATCTTTCATGACTATCCCCAAGTCATTATTTAATCCTGACAACTACTTTATGAGATAGACATTAATCCAATCAACCACAAAGGGAACTGTCTCTTTTAAGAATTTAAGTAACTTCTTGAGACTACGAAATTAGTACATGATAGAGGCAAGATTTGAACCCAACTTCTGTGGTCTATTTATTAAGTCCCTATAGCATTGTTTCCCAAAAAGTGGCACATAAACCACTGCTGTTATGAGAGATGAATTGGGATGATGCATGAACATCTTGACAAGAATAACTTTCAATCTATTCATTTTTGTGCAATATACAGAGAATAAGAAAACAAATCAATTGTCAGCATTTTGGAAAATTTGCTTCATATTTATTTAGAAGGAATAAAACCTCTTTGTTCACCTCCCAGATCATTCCTCTCCAACCCTCCTCAGAAGTAACCACTATCCTAAATGTAGCAATGATCATTCTTTTACAAGAGTTTAAACTACTGCTGTGTACATATTTATCAATATACAATATGGAATATTGTTTTGCATGCCTTTAATCTTTATATAAATAGGGCACCATCTGTGTTCTTTTCCACTTTGTTTTGTTCATGAAATACTTTGTTATTGACACACATGGCCTTTGTTCCTTCATTTTTAGTGCTGTAACCATTCCATTGTATCAATGTCAGGTTTATGTATACATTCTCCTCTTTACTGATGTATGAATTACAATGTTTTATATTACAAACTAGAGGCCTGGTGCACGAAATTCATGCACTGGGGAGTTGGGGTCCATCAGCCCAGCCTGCCCCCTCTCACAGTCCTGGAGCCATCAGGGGATGTCCTACTGATGGCTTAGGCCCGCTCCCCTTGGCCACAGAGGCTCAGAGCAGGCGCCCTGTGTGTGTGTGTGTGTGTGTGTGTGTGTCCGCTGGGGGCCTTCTCCCAGCTGCATTGGGGGCTGGGAGCAGGTACCGTGTGTGTGTGTGTGTGTGTGTGTGTGTGTGTGTGTGTGTGTCTGCTGGGCACCTGCCCCAAGCTGCGCCACTGAGGCTCAGAGTAGGCACCCCTCTGTGTTGATCTCTCAGGCTCTGGGCTGCGCTTGCATGTTGTTCTCTCAGGTTCAGGGCCGCACCAGGCCCCTCCTCCTGAGCTGGTCTCGACCATTACAGAGTCCTGACCTCATTTGCATTATATCCTCCTATCTGATAATAGACAAACATGGTAATTAACCGTAACTTCACTATCCTTCCCATTGGCTAATCAGGGCGATATGCAAATTAACTGCCAACTAAGTTGGCAGTTAACCGCCAACAAAGATGGCGGCGAATTTGCATACTGCAGGCAGGATGGGACAGCGCCATCCTGCCTGTCCCACCGTCATCCGGGCCTGCTATCTGTGAGCCGGGTGGCTGGAGACCCGTGTGCGACCCGACCCAGGGCCGGTGGGTGTGACCGCAGCGATCCGCCACCGGCCAAGCCCCCAACCGACCCTCCTGCAGGAGATCGGGGCTGGTGGGGCGACCACAGCAGTCCACCAGCACTCATGCCCCCAACCGGCCCTCCCGTGGGAGATGAGGCACTGGATCCGGGCTTGCTGTGTCTTGGGAGGGGTGAGCGGGGCGGGCGGGGCAGGCGGCAGCAGGATCTGAGCAGCCGCTCACCCCAACCCAGGATCTGGGCCTGCCGTGTCTTGGGCGGGATGGGTGGGGCGGGCTGGGCGGGCAGAGCTAGTGGCAGCGTGATCCATGAGAGGGCACAGGTTGGGCTGAGGGACCCCCCTTCCCTGCCAGTGCACAAATTTTTGTGCACGGGCCTTCTAGTATATATGTAATCCCTCATTTAACATTCCTGTGCATGTCTCTTTGTGTACATGTGCTAGATTTTTCTCTAGGATACAAAACACAAATCAGAATTGCCAAGACATAGGTTATATGAATCTTCAACTTTACAAAAGATTATAGTGTTGCTCTCCAATATGAATCAATTTACATACCCACCAGCAGTTTATAAGAATTTTCTTTTCTCAGAATCCTCAACTAACTTCTTAGTTTTAGCTAGCCTTATTAGTGGGAAATGTTATTTCATAGGTTATTTTCAATTTATATTTTCTGATATTAGTAAGGTTGAATATTATTTCATAGGTTTATTAGCCATTGGATATCTTCCTTTGTGAATTGCCCATTTTGTCTTATAGAATTATTTATTTTAAAACTTACATCCAGCAAAATTCATTTTTTCACATACAGTTTTATGAGTTTTGACAAATTCATAGAGTTGCATAATCACTACCACAAACAAGAGATAGGCCTTGATGCCCCTTTGTAGTAAACTCTACTCAGATTCATAATCCCTGGAGACAAATTTATTTTTTCCAATCGTTTTGTCTTATCTTAAATGTCATATATATGGAACTATACAGTATGTAGGTTTTTGATGTCTGGCTTCTTTCATTTAGTATAATGTGTTTACAATTCAACCATGTTATGTTTTTTCAATAGTTTTTTGTTGTTGTTGTTGTTGAGTAGCATTCCTTTGTATGGATGTACTACAGTGTGTTTACCCATTTACCAGTTGAAGCATTGCTTTCCAAATGTTGAAACTTATAAATAAAGATGCTATAGCCTGGCTGGTGTGGCTTAGTGGATTGAGTGTTGTCCCATGGACCAAGAAGTCCCAGGTTTGATTCCTGGTCAGGGCACATGCCCAGGTTGCGGGCTCAATCCTCAACAGGGGGTGTTCAGGGGCAGCTGATTGATGTGTTTCTCTCTCAATGTTTCTATCTCCCTCTCCCTCTCCCTTCCACTCTATCCAAATATCAATAAAGACATTTTTTTAAAAGATGCTGTAAAAATTGCATATAGATTTTTGTGAGGTATATTTCTTTATTTCTCCTGGGTAAGTACCTAGGAGTGGAATTGCTGGGTCATATGGTGGATATATATTTGACTTCATAGGAAATTGCCAAACTGTTTTCCAGAATGGCTATGCCATTTTGCACTTCCACCAGCAATGTATATGAATTCAAGCTGTTTAACATCCTTACCAGCACTTGATATTAGAAAGTATTCAGCATAAGACACTGGGGGGTAGGGGAGGCCAGGGGAGGCCAGGGGATTGTCAAGGGCGGGGGGGAAAAAAAGGACACATATGTAGTACCCTTTGTAATACTTTAAGCAATAAAAAATAAAAAAAATGAAAAAGAAAAGAAAATAGTATACAAAGGTAAAAAAAGAGAGAAAGTATTCAGTTTTTCTCCATTAAGTATCATGAAAACTGTAGTTTTAAAATAAATTTATTTTATTCGATTAATGAAATTCATTTTGAAGTTTGCTATTATTTTTATTTTAAATGTTAGTTGGATTTTGTCAAGTGGAGTTTCTCCATTTATTGAGATGATCATATAGCTTTGCTTCTGTAGTTTTTGATCTGGTAAATTACATTGATTTTTTTCCCCAAATGTTGAGCCAGCTTTTCATGTCTGAAGTAAATCATCTTGATAAAAATGTATTATCCATTTGATATGTGGCTGAATTAAATCTGAGAATATTTTGTTGAGGATTTAGGTGCCTGTGTTTATCAGGGATTTTGATGTGCAATTTTTTTTTAATGTGTTTGGTTTGGGTATTAGGGAAATGCTGGTCTCATAAAATGAGTTAAGAAGTGCTCTCTTCAATTCTATTTTCTATAAGGGATTTTATGAAATTGACATTATTTTTCTTTAGACATTTGTTAGAATTTGTCATTGACACCATCTGGGCCTGGAGCTTTCATGTCATATTCTTTTTGGCTTTTTTATTTTACTCCATGAATTGCTTGTTCATATTATTTATTCATTTTCTATTAAGTTCACAGACTATCTTTTTGACTTGTAGATGTTCTCAGTGGCTCAGTCTCCCCAATTAATTTCTTGTTTGATATTTAAATTTAAAAAATATTTTCACCTTCCACAATATCTTTATTTAATAATTTTTCCAGTGATGTCCCAAATTGAAAAGAAGTCCTTAATTTTGATATTATCAGATTAATCAGTGTTTTCCTTTATGGTTCATGCTTTTCCAGTTTTTTTGTTTGAGAATTCTTCCCTGTCTTGAGGTCACAGAGATATTTTTGTATATTGTTTCTTATTAACATTGTTGTTTTGCTGTTCCTGTCTAGATCTTTAGTCCACCTAAAGTATGTCTTTGTATATGGAGTTAGGTACTGTCCCAATCATATTTTTCTTCTGATAGTGAGGTGATTTCCACAACACCAGATATTAAATAATTTATTTTTTCCTTCATTGATCTGTTTTGCTCTTCTACTCTATTAGTCTATTATTCTCTTTTTTTTTTATTTTGCATTCATTGGTTGATTCTTTTTTAAAAAATTAAATCTTTATTGTTCAGATTATTACAATTGTTCCTCTTTTCCCCTCCATAGCTCCTCTCCACTCAGTTCCCACCCCACCCTCTGCCCTTAACCCTCCCACTGTCCTCATTCATAGGTGTATGATTTTTTTCCAGTCTCTTCCCACACCCCTCACACCCCTTTCCCCCTGAGAATTGTCAGTCCACTCCATTTCTATTCCCCTGATTCTATTATATTCACCAGTTTATTCTGTTCATTAGATTATTTATTCACTTGATTTTTATATTCACTTGTTGATAGATGTGTATTTGTTGTTCATAATTTTTATCTTTACCTTTTTCTTCTTTTTCCTCTTCTTAAAGGATACCTTTCAGCATTTCATATAATACTGGTTTGGTGGTGATGAACTACTTTAGCTTTTTCTTCTCTGTGAAGCTCTTTATCTGACCTTCAATTCTGAATGAGAGCTTTGCTGGGTAAAGTAATCTAGGTTGTAGGTTCTTGCTATTCATCACTTTGAATATTTCATGACACTCCCTCTGGCCTGCAAAGTTTCTGTTGAGAAATCAGCTGACAGTCATATGGGTACTCCCTTGTAGGTAACTAACTGTTTTTCTCTTGCTGCTTTTAAGATTGTCTCTTTGTCTTTTGCTCTTGGCATTTTAATTATGATGTGTCTTGGTGTGGTCCTCTTTGGATTCCTTTTGCTTGGGGTTCTCTGCGCTTCCTGGACTTGTAAGTCTATTTCCTTCACCAGGTAGAGAAAGTTTTCTGTCATTATTTCTTCAAATAGGTTTTCAATATCTTTCTCTCTCTCTTCTTCTGGCACCCCCATAATTCGGATGTTGGTATGCTTGAAGTTGTCCCAGAGGCTCCTTGCACTATCTTCATATTTTTGTATTTTTTTTTTCTTTTTTCTTTTCCACTTGGGTGTTTTTTGCTTCTTCATATTTCAAATCTTTGACTTGATTCTTGGGATCCTCTAGTCTGCTGTTGGCTCTCTGTATGATATTCTTTATTTTAGTCAGTGTATGCTTAATTTCTAGTTGGTCCTTTTTCATATCCTCAAGGGTCTCACTAGATTTATCAAGGGTCTCACAAAATTTATCGGTGGTTTCTAGAGAATTCTTGAAAAACCTTAAAAGTGTGGTTTTGAACTCTGTATCCAGTAGCTTGCTTTCCTCCATTTCTGTCATTTGTGACCTCTTTGTTTGTCTCCGCATTTTGGCTGCTTCCCTGTGTTGATAGAGTGGCTTTTCGTGCTAGATGTCCTATAGGGCCCAGTGGCTTAGTCTCCCCAATTACCTGAGGTGGACACTCTTGGTGCACCCCTTTGTGGGCTGTGTGCACAGTCTTGTTGTAGTTAAGCCTTGATTGTAGTTGGTATCACTGGGAGGAATTGACCTCCAGGCCAATTGGCTGTGAGAATCAGCTGTGTCTACAGTGGGAGAACTTCTGTGCTGGAGACACCCTTATGGAGCAAGACTTGCTTCAATGAGGTTTTGGAGAGAACCAAGGTGGTGGCATAGGTAAGCACCTGAAATTGCTGCCTCACACAACCACTTCAAAAATACAACTAAAATACAAAATGGACATCACCCAGAACCACAGGAAGGATGGCTGAGTGGAAATTCTACAACTAGAAGGAAAGAGAAAAGCACACTGAGACTCAGAGGAAGTGTGGGAGTAAAGTGCAGAGGAACGGAGGTGCATGCAAAAAGGGCTGGCAACTGAGGACGCGGTTGTCTTTTTCAAGTGGGAGGGAGTCTCAAGTTCCTGACTACTCTGAACTCCAGTTCCGGGCGAGTTTCTGGTGACCCAGACTCTGGACTGTCTGGCAGCAGGCGGAACTCGAGGGCGGCTTTCTCTCAGAGGTGCTTTCAGCAATTACCGCAGGACACAGAGACCAAGGGCCTCTTAGGGCGGGGCTGAGGATCAGCCATAGCTGTTTGCTCCACCCTGTTGATTCCCTGAGACCCCGCCCCACCGAAGCTGTGAGCAGAGTCTTTTGCATATGAATGACCTGGCCCTTTGCTATCTAAAATTACCTAACAAACTGCAGCTGGGTCAGAGAGACCCAGAATATGCAAAAGAAGGCCCAAGGCCCCAAAGCAGCTTGCATTGCTTCAAGCTGGGCCTCATCTGGAAGCATGAGGCCCAAACCCCAAACAAAGAAGAGGAATCTGCAGATCTCTCCATAGCTCCTGCTGGGTATCCTCCCTCAGAAAGAGGCTAAATTAGCACCTCCGTAGAGATCCAAGAGCCAGTGTACCCAGTGGTCAGAGTGGGACCATCCAGATTACAACTCCTCAGATCCATAAGGGACACACTCAGGGGGCAGACTCAGTGAGCACCAAAGCCCCACTGAAGCAAGTCTTGCTTTATTATTCTCTTTTAAAAAAATATGTTTTATTGATTTTAGAGAGAGGCAAAGGGAGAAGGAGAGATATATGAATATTGATCAATTGCCTCCTGTAAGCACCCTGACTGGGGACTGAACCTCCAACCTGGGCATGTGCCCTGATCGGGAACCTAACTGGTGACCTTCCTGTGCATTATATGGAGCTAACCAACTGAGCCACACTGGCCAGGGCTAGTTTATTATTCTTGATGCAGCCATTATCATTTCCTTTATAAAGTTGACTTAGCGATTCATAAACATTTATTTGTCAATATAAACTGTAGATCAAATTAATTATTTCTCAAAAAATTCAACTGAAATATTAACTTGTCTCTCTTCCATAAAAGAAAGTAAGGCAGGAAAGAAAGAAGGAAGGGAGAAAAAAAGAATGAAACTCTTTAGTAAACTAGAAATAAAAGAAACATTTGTATTATTAGAACTAAAAGTTGTCCCATCCAACAGCACAGACTATTTTTACATGTATTTAAATACTATTGTATTCTTCTATATCTTTTAGTGGATATTTTCTTCATAAAGGCATAAGTAACTTTTATGTTTACATTATTTATAATTTTTTTGCTATTGTGACTAGTCTTGCATTTGATTGTCTTTTCTAGCTGGTTATTATTGGTATAAATAAATATACTTTTTGTAGGTTGATATTTTATCTGGCAACATTGCTGAATTATCTTATTAATTCTAATACTTCAGTTTGTCTATTGAGTCTGTTGCCTTTTAAAGGGAGATTATTATATTCTATGCAAATAATGACAGCTTTATCTTTTTCTATCTAATTCTTACATTTTAATTATTTTATATCAATTGATCAATGCTGACAATAATATATTAATAATAGCAGTAATAGGTGAGAGTTATGATCATTTTTCTGATCTTAAAGAAAATTAAGCTAAAGTTTTTCTATCAGTTATAATATTTAGTATAGGTTTTAAAAAATATATAACCTTTAACACGTTAAGAAATGTTTCTTCTATTTCTAGTTTACTAAAGAGTTTCATTCTTTTTTCTCCCTTCCTTCTTTCTTTCCTGCCTTACTTTCTTTTATGGAAGAGAGACAAGTTAATAATATCTATCTTTTATTGTGAGCTTATGTTCTAGGGACTACGCTATACATTTTACATGCATTGTTTGTTTTTATTCTCACAACCACCCCTAAAAATACTATTATTAATCTTTATTTTACCCATGAGGAAATAGAGCCTCAGAGAAGTTCAATTGAATACATGTCCAAAGAATGATGTAAAGCCAGTACTCAAACCTTGGTCAGGCTGACTTCAAAGGCAGAATTTTAATGAAATGCCAACAGGAGGCATTCTTAAATACCTGTTTTTATTAAGCCTTAATTATTTGCAGTTACCTCTTTAGGTCCTTATTTACTTCTTTCTATTTACACTGATTATCTTCAAACTTGAGTAAGCATCCTCTCAGGGATGACCAGGACTTCTGGTTTCCTTGATCAGCTTTATTTCTCTTTTCCACTGAGCTCTCCTTTCAATCTCAGATTTTTTCATCATTTATGAAGCTCTAACTACCTGCACATTAATTGGCAAGAAGGGGTTAAATCACCTTCTGAGGAACATTTGAGATCTTGTTCCCAGGCATTGCTGTCAGTTTCACTCAAATAAACTCATAAAAATTCTCCAAAAAAAAAAAATCAACTTCAGAGTTAAACATTCCTCATACTGGGCAGGGTCCAACTTTTCACAATTAAAACCAAAAGTTGTCCATAAGTCAGAAAATTGTTTTGCTTAATAATCTATTTTATATTTTTAAACATTTTATTTTGGAATAATTATACCTTTACAGGAAGTTGTAAAAACAATATACAGGGAGGCCTTATGTACTCTTTACCCATCCTGTATAACTATAGTGCAATATCAAACCAGGAAATTGGTAAGAGTATAATCCACAGAGTTTATTCAGATTTCACCAGTTTTTGTGCACTCATTTGTGCATGTGTGTGCATGTATGCAGGTGTGTAGTCCTGTGCAGCTTTATCACATGTGTAGTTTTGCATGACTGCTACCATACTCAACATACAGAATTTTCCCAGAACCCCCTCATGGTACCCTTTTATAGCCACATCCCTCACCTTGCCCCATACCTTAACTGCTAGCAATCACTAATCTGTTATCTATTTCTAGTTTTGTTACCTCAATAATAACATTTAAATGGGATCATAGTACACGACCTTTGGGACTGACTTTTTCATTCAACATAACTCCCTGGAGCTTCATCTAGGTTGTTGCATGTGTTAATAGTTCATTACTTTTTATTGTTAAGTGTCTTCTCATTATATAGATGTACCACAATTTGTTTAACCATTCACCTGGTGAAAGAGATCTTGTTTCCAGTTTTTAGCAATTATGAAGAAAGATGTTATGAATATTAGTGCACAGGTTTTGTGTGAACATAAGTTTTCATTTCTCTAGGGAAAAATTATTTGAGTTCAATTGGGTATCTTTTTCTTTTCCTTTTAATTGAATTTATTGAGGTGACACCGGTTAACAAATTTATATATGTTTCAGTTGTACAATTCTATAACACATCATCTGTACACTGTATTGTGTGTTCGCCACTCCAAGGCAAGTTTCCATCCATTTATCCCACCTATATCTTCTACCCCTTCTCCCCCTGGAAATCACTACACCATTGCCTGTGTTGTTGAGTTTTTTCTCTTTTTTTTTCTTTTTTGCTCAATCCCTCCACAGCACCCATACAGGCCAACCCTGACAGCTATCAGTCTGCTCTCTATCTATGAGTTTGTCACTATTTTGCTTGTTTATTCATTTTGTTCATTAAATTCCACATATGCGTGCAATCATATGGTACTGGTCTTTCTCTGACTGGCTTATTTCACTTAGCATAATGCTCTCCAGGTCCATCCATGCTGTCGAAAAAGTTAAGATTTCCTTCTTTTTTATGGCTGAGTAGTGTTCCATGGTGTAAATGTACCACTAATTTTTTTTTTATCCATCCACCTACTGATGGCCCCTTGGGCTGCTTCCAAACCTTGGCTATTGTAAAAAACCTACAATAAACATAAGGTTGCATATACTCTTTCAAACTAATGTTTTGGGTTTCTTTGGATAAATTTGAGAAGTGGAATGATTGGGTCATAAGGCCATTCCATTTATTTTTCATGAAACTCCATGTTGCTTTTCTCAGTGGCTGCACCAGTTTGCATTCCCACCAACAGTGCACAAGGGTTACCTTTTCTCCACATCCTCACCAACACTTTTTTGTTGATGCAAGGGGAGCAAAAGAAAAAAATAAACAAATGGAATACATCAAATTAAAAGGTTTTGCACAGCACAGTAAACCATCAACAAAATGAAAAGACAACCCACTGAATGGGAGAACATATCCATTGATACATTTGATTAGGGGTTAATATCTAAAAGTCATAAAGAACTTATAAAACTCAACAACAAAAAAACCAATCCTATTAAAAAATGGACAAAGGATATGAATAGACACTATCCAAAGAGGACATACAGACAGCCAATAGATATATGAAAAGATGCTCAACATCACCAGTCATCAGAGAAATATAATTAAAACCACAATGAGATATCACCAGACACCTGTCTGAATGGCTATCATCAATTGGGTATCTTTTTTTTAATATACATTAATATTGAAACTCAACAAATATTTTCCTGAAATGCTTCAAACATAGTTTTTCTTCTTCAGTCTATTAATGTAGAAAATTACATTCTGTTTTTAAGCTATACTAGAAAGGTAGGTTGTATCCATATTGTGTCATTAAGTAAAGAATTTGTGCTTACTTCACAAAACAAAGTGGAGCACTAAAAGATTTATGAGAAAAGTAATATTGGATATGGATTAATCTGGTCAAAGTGTGTAGGGTGCATGGAAGTGGTGAGACCCAGAAGATAGATAACAGGACCAGGTGAAAAAAAGAGATAATTTTTATAGTGAAAATATTGGGTGCACGAGAATAGGAGAGTCCTATTCTAATCCCACGTTCTTCACCAAGCTAGTTATAGATTCAGCATTCGGTATGTCATTTAATTTTTCTTGACTTCAGTACCCTCATCTGCAAAATGAATGATTTGGCCTGGACCTATACAACCATTAATGCTTTCAAATGTACAGTTGTATAATTCTAAACAATGAGGGGATTGTCAGGTTATTATTCCAGTGGGAAAGAAATGTTTTTGGACCTGATAGGTACCTTGAAGGTAAAAATCTATTTGGCTCCACCACTGATTGAATGTAGAACACAGGAGTTGTCAAGAAGACTTCAATACTTCAGAGCTTAATTCCAGAAAAGCAATGAATGCTATTAGTTCAATGGAATTGGAACTCATCAAGATAAGTTATTTTTTTATAAGATAAGTCCTTGGTGGAAGGACTTGGTAAATTTAATTTTGGATGTTTTGTTTATGGATAAGGTAGCTGTGTTGTATAACTCCTGGAGGCAATATTTACATGGTAGTTTATGTCAATGGCCCCCTTCACTTCTGGAGTTATATTGTACAGGTTTGTTTGTTTTTAATGATTTTATTGATTTTGAGAGAGAAAGGAAGGAACAAGGATAGAGATATGGAAACATCAATGATGCGAGAGAATCATTGATTAGCTGGCTGCTGCATGCCCCCTACTGGGGATCAAGCCCGCAACCCAGGCATGTGATCTGACTGGGAATTGAACCGATGACCTCTTGGTTCATGGGTTGATGTTCAACCACAGAGCCACACTGCCTGGGCATATCATACAGTCTTTTTTAAAAAATATTTTTTTATTGATTTCAGAGAGGAAGGGAGAGGGAGAGAGATATAGAGACATCAATGATGATAGAGAATCATTGATCAGCTATCTCCTGCACACCCCTTAATGGGGATTGAGCCTGCATCCTGGGCATATGCCCTTGACCAGAATTGAACCCAGGACCCTTCAGTCTGCAGACTGATGCTCTATTCCCTGAGCCAAATCAGCTAGGGCTATCATACAGTCTTAATAGCCATACAAAACAGTCTCAATTCTGGACATCTAGATGGGCATGTCCAAAAGACAAGTAGATAGGAGTCTGGTATTTGGGAAGAAGGATACCTGGGAAATGATAGATTGGAGTTATCATGGTTAGGTGTTCTTTATACAAAGAACCATATATTGAGAAAGAAATGCATTATGTGAATATAAGCAAACACTTAACTGTAATCAAATGTATGATTTAGTTGGATTCTTCAATATACCTATATTCAAATATTACAAATGTTTCTCTTGTAGTAGTTAGGCTGTTTTTTATCTCATTATATGCATAATGTTGCATAAAAATTTTCTTACTGAATCTTTTATAGACTAATTATAGATTCCTCAATTCTCTAAAAATCAGGTGATTCTAAAATCAACGAGAAGTAATATGCTTGCAAGTCAAGCATTTGGTTAAAAATGAAAAAAGAAATGTATTGCTCAACAGATCCTTACAAAAGTTTTACTCTTACAGAAAGACATTTGGTTATAAAAATAGGTAAAGATTCAGATGTTCTTATCTTCTTTAGATAAAATGAGGAATTCTTCCTAAATTGTATTTATTAGGTATTCACTGTGCACATTGTGGTCATAAATCTTTCTGGTTGATGGTTAGTCTGTTTTTTAAAAGTTTTATCTCCAGGAAGGATGCCAGACTGAGACTAAATTATGAGGCATAAAGTGGAAATTTACTATTGAGAGGACCACCTGTGTTACTTCTGAGCTAGTCCAACAGAACTTTGTGTACTCTTACTGGGGGGATACATGGTGTGAATGAGTAACTCAACTATATGAACAAAACAGATATTTCTAAACCTATTTTTTCTAATTAGTGTCGACCTTTTAAAGTCAAAGTGTGGTTCTTGGGAGATTTGTTTAACCATCCACTCATTAATTAATGAAATATTTAGGTATTGAGTCAGTATATGAACCAGGCAGGAAAATGAACTTGTTATATTGTAAATACAGCTTATTTCTGATCAACTTATATTATCCAACTTAATCACACTTACATCTAGAAACTGACTTTTTTCAGTTTCCAAAAAGGAATCCACCCTCAAAGAACTAAAATTTACCACCATTATTTCTCAGAATCAAAACAATGATCCACAGACTGTGAAGGCATTCTTGAAGTCAAGGCCCATACAATTTTGAAATAATAAGAGCATATGCTTGACCCAAATTAGTCTTTTGAAGGACTGTTATGTTTATAAATAATGTAACATTATTTGGTTATAATACTTGCATAGTTTTGTGGAAAGAACATGAAATTTGTATCAGACAAACCTGATTTCAATTATTGATTGTACCTCTTAAACAGATGTATGAACATGGGCCACTTGTTTATTTCATTTTTTCCCCTCAAAACTTTTAGCATGGTAAAATACACACAACATAAAATTTACTATTTTAATCATTTTAACATAGTATTAAGGACATTCGTATTGTTATTTAACCACCACTATCTTCCATCCCTAGAACTCTTTTCATCTTGCAAAACTGAAACCCTGTACTGAATACCTCCCCATGACTCCCTCCCGTAAGCCTGTGGCAACACCCATTTTACTTTCTTGTTTTCTGTGTCCTGTTTTTATTGTTTGCAGCAGAATGCCCAACATAGAACATAATCACAAATATTTGGCTGTGCAAAAGAGGATAGTTCTTAGTACACAAAGGAGACATGATTTCGTTTATTTTTTAATTTCTTAATTTTTATTTATTTGTTTATTTATTTATTTTTTATTTTCTTTCTTGATTAAGGTATTACATATGTGTCCTTATCCCCCCATCGCCCCCCACCCCGCTCAAGCCCTCACCCCACCCCTTAGTGTCTGTGTCCATTGGTTATGCTTATATGCATGCATACAAGTCCTTTGGTTGATCTCCCCCTTCCCCCCACCTCCCCTGCCTTTCATTTAAATAAATACACACAGCTCAGTCCTGCAAGCACCTGGGCTCTAGGTCTGTGTAACGGAGCAGCCCTGCCTGTGGGACCACGAAGATATCAGGATTCCCCTCCCCACTATAATCAATGCAGGGAATCCGGGTGCCAGTGGTCATGATCACATAAACCCCCGCCTAGAGTCCTCCCCAGCCCTCTATACATGATTATAATTTAATGAGATCATTGCTTAGAATTCTGATTAACCTACCATGTCAGTCAATTTCTTCTGCCTGTTTTCTAATGATAAATAGTCCATGCAGTGTTTCTTCTGGTAATGGCCTTCCTCATTTATAATGTCTTATACAACCAAAGAGGAAACACCTCATCTTGTATATTATTTTGATACTAATTATGTGGTCAACCCAAACTTTCTGGTCTGCAGCCTTTTTCCCCAAGCAGTCTTCTTCCTGAATGGCAGTTCAGGAGTCAAGTGCTGAGCAGACCCGCTACACCTCATTTCAGAAGGGTTATTAATCTTGAAAGCACCACTTGAGCTCTCTCCTCTCTCACATTCAGGTTGTACTGCATTATCCTGCACTGCTTTTTCAGAGAGAGAGAGAGAGAGAGAGAGAGAGAGAGAGAGAGAGAGAGGAAGATGAAAGAGGAGGAGGAAGAGGAGGAGGAGTGGGGAAGAAAATGAAAGTTTACATGGGAAAAAACCTGAATCGCTGTCATCACCAGAAGTTTATGTGTTTAAATGAATGGTTTATAACCTTTTGGGCATCAGGGACTAGAGCATCTATGAAATTTTGTAGAAGCTATAGCTCCTCTCCCAGGTTTGTAGTCTACAAGAATGATCTTCCATCATGAAGTTCAATCACATCATCAGCATTTCATATGAGTCTGATTGGAGAATCATGTTGTTAAAATATCTGATAATCTTACAGTTGGTTGATTTCCTAGTGTTCCACTTGGGACTTCCCTCTCTCCCCACTTTCCCTGGGTGTGTTCACTCATTCCTCAAGCATCAACTGCCCTCTCTATGAGTAGTTACCTTCTTCTCTCCCTAGTTGGGAAACTCATGAAAGTTATAAAACTTCTATCAAGAAACTCACACATATATGTAAATTCCCGTTTCTTCTCCTTCTTTCTCCTCCTCCTCCTCCTCCTCCTCTCCTCCTCCTCCTTCTTCTTCTTCTTCTTCTTCTTCTTCTTCTTCTTCTTCTTCTTCTTCTTCTTCTTCTTCTTCTTCTTCTTCTTCTTCTTCTTCTTCTTCTTCTCCGTCTCCTCCGTCTCCTCCTCCTCCTCCTCCTCCTCCTCCTCTCTTCTACTCCAGAATGCTCCATTTTTGTTCCTGGATAGTATTATATCTTGATTTCTCCCAATCTAGTAAAGCTTTAGTCAGCCAGGCCTACTTTAAAAAACAAAAAACAACAAAAAAAAACAAAAACAAAAAAACAAAACACAAAAATCCAGCATCATTGAGATATAATTTGCATACCATAAAATGTATCTATTTTATTTAAATGTAAAGTTTGATGGCTTTTATTAGACTTAACAAATTGTGTAGCTATCATTTTATTTTCAGGTTTAGAACATTTTCGTTATCTCAATAAAACCATTCATGCCCATTTACAGTTAATCTGCTTTCCCACCCCTAGCTCCAGGCAATGCCTCTGCTTTCTGATCCTATAAATTCACCTATTCTGTACAATATGTGGCACTTCGTGCCTGTTTGCTTTTACTTAGCATATTGTTTTGGAAGTTCATCCACACTGTATGAGGTATCAATACTTCATTCCTTTCTAAGTCTGAATAATTCCATGGTATGGAAATACCACATTTATCCAGTCATCTGTTGAAGGAAATTTGGATTCTTTCTAAACCTGCTCCAACCTCAGGGAGTGTTCATCTGTTGTTCTCTCCACCTGAAATTGTCTTCCCTGGGATAGTATGTGCCTTGTGCCCTCATTTCCTTAAAGTCTTTCCTTAAACATCACTTTTCAGTGATCTTTTCCCCAACCACTCTATTTAAAGTGGTATCAAGTATTCCTTATTTTGCTTTCTTGCTGGTGTTATTTTCTCCCATCACTTTTTACCATGTGACATACTGTCAAATATCAGCTCCAGCTGTAGGGTTTTTACCTTTATTGTTCAGTTCTGTAAACTCAGTGCTCAAAACAGTACCTAGCATATTGTAGGTGTCCAAAAATATTTCTTGAAAGAATGACTAATTTTATTCAATGTCAGTGCAGTCACATGCTCAGGTCAATGGTCAGAGAAATTATAATAAAAGGGATGGGGAAGAGAAATGAATGTGAAGGGAGGAGCCTCCCACAGAGAACCTTCCCCTATGTATTACCCTGGAGACCTGCTGATAAGGTCTACAGATCAGTGAAAGTATGAAAAAGAAAATTGATTTCCAGTTACATGAGGCAGAATCACAGAATCTGGTTCAGATTAAAGGTCACTTTTACTGAGGCTTACTCTCAAAGTAGATCAGCAGATCAAAGGATACAAATGAGATGAAAAAAAAACAGCAGGGTTAACCAGGCTGCCTGTGGCCTCCCTTGGATCTTTCACAGACATGCCCTAATTTCTGTAGACTAGGCATTCCACAGAGAAGGAAATACCTACCAGGTTTGGGAAGGTATGACTTTGGGCTTGCTATATTTCACACTCTTCCTGCACTCATATTTGGCACCCAGAGACATTTTATTCTATATAATAAAAGCCTAGATGGCGTCATGCCCTTGCGTGACTTCGTCACAAGACGGACTCCACAAGATGGCTGCCACAAGATGGCTATGCGCACAGCTGAGGCGGGGCCAGTGGCTGCTCTGCACAGTGAGGCCTGGGGGTCCTGTGGCTCTGTGCGGCATGGAGGAAGCTGGTGTGGAATGGAGGAAGCTGGTCCTGGCGTCTTGGCTACCTAGAGTGGAGGAGGCAGGTCGCGGCAGGGGAGAGCAGTTGTGGGCAATCAGGCCAGCAGGGGAGGGCAGTTGGGGGCAATCAGACCAGTAGGGGAGGGTAGTTGGGGGTGATATGGCCAGCAGGGGAGCAATTAGGGGGTGATCAGGCTGACAGGCAGGAGTGGTTAGGGGCAATCAGGCAGGCAGGCAGGCAGGCGAGCGGTTAGGAGCCAGCGGTCCCAGATTATGAGAGGGATGTCTGACTGCTGGTTTAGGCCCAATCCCGCATGGATTCCCCAAGGGGTCCCAGATTGGAGAGGGTGCAGGCCGGATTGAGGGACACCCCCCCCCCCATGCACAAATTTTATGCACTGGGCCTCTAGTACTTCTATAAAAGGCAAAATTTCCCCTACTTCCCCTGATTTATGTGCTAGAGCCTTGAAGTTCTAGGTGTGCCAGCACTGGGGAAATCTCTGATTTTTGTACCCATACTACACAATCTAAAAATTTACCATGTTGGTCCTCATTGGGGCCTCCTTTTGTCATGTCCTGCCATAGCCAATAACACTAGTTACAGCTGATGTGTAATATCATACTGGCAAGAGCAGCAGAAGAATGGCAGCATGGACTCAAAATATAGGAAGAATAGCTTTAAGAGACTTCAGCCAACATTGTTGAAACAAACCATCTATCTAATAATAGGATAATATGCAAATTAGTCAGGATGCCATCACATAACAACCAAACAGCAGGGACCTGAGGCTGCATGGCACCTGGCCTGGGCAGGGGACCTCAGGTGGTGCCCCCCACTCAGCGGGGCTTGATGGGGACCTCAGGCCACACCCCTGCCTGGTGGGGCTTGATGAGGGACCTCAGGCCACACCCTCCACGCCTGTGCCGGGCCAGGGGACCTGAGGCTGCGCACCTCGCCCAGAGGGGCTTGATGGATGTGGGGCCGGCTGGGTCTGGGTCTCCTATAATTTCAAGGCGCGTGTGGGTGGGCAGTGACTTGACTCTGGGTCCTGCGGCGTGCCCCAGACTCTGACAGGAGGGAGATTATTACATACATTTTACTAATTTTCTTTCATCTCTGACACTTTTATTATAGAGAAAGGGCAAAAAGCAATATTAAAATATTTCCTCTAATTAAGTCTGTTTTAATGTGCACAAATTTTGTGCACAGGCCACACTAGTAAAGCTATAAACTTGGTGGTTCAATTCATGTCCTTATGTGAGATGAAAAGGTGGAAGAAGAGTCAGTCAGAGTTCTTGACTACTGTTTGTGGGAGAATATGATGCTAAAAGACATAGGTTCATGGGAATAGAAACATAAGAAAAAGAAAGGACCATCTGCAGTTTGGGGAGTTTTTCACTAAGAAATTATAGGACTGATCAAGAAAGTTCTGGTGCCAGTTCCCTGTCCATTGCTCCCTTCTCAGTGTTAATCCTGCTAGTGGGGACCTTTGGCATGACTCAGAAATTACAGTCAGAAGGCAAGTTGCTGCCAGAGAAAGAAAGGTAGGATATGATAAATCCAGAATTATTTGACACTTTTGAATTTTAGTGTTTCAAGTTTAAGAAAGTAGAAGATACTCTATGTAGCAACACAGGCTCAGAAAGTATCAAACAAGAACCTTTCAGCCAATATTATTAGAAAAATAAATAAAGGGCAAGTTAATAGCCATAAAAAGTTTATAGGGTCCTATTAAAACAGAATAAAGTTATAAGGGTCAAGAACAATAAAAAACACAATTTGAGAAGAGATTAACACACAAATGGGTAACTCATATCCTAGAAAACTGGTAGATGAAGTAGTTAAAAGATAACAATGAGTCTTGCCGAGTACTGAATTATTAAAGAACAAAGAATTTATAAATACCCCTATGGGCTTATTATTGAGTTTGCTCACAGAGAATTTATAAATATAAATGTGTATAATGAAGAAAAAGGCTGTGTGTTCTTCAGTCAGACTTCCAAGCAGTGAACAGGAGCCAGAGAAATGATTTTAAGCCACCGTTCCAATGAAAGCACTATCAAAGTTGGGAGGTGAAGCTGGTTATGTTAACATTATCCTTGGTTTCTTCCATATTTACCTATGAGTTAGTGGTGCCAAAAGGGACATGAGAGGGCACTGGGTGAAGCAGGGCTGCTCCAAACACTTGAACAAGGAATATCTTGTCCCTTAGATTAATTTCATATGCAAAACCAGTTCCAAATCAAACAGAGTGTACTGAAGTGCAGAGAAAATTCTTAATCAGCAATCAAAAAATAATGAGAGTATTTTTTAAAACAACACTGTTTTCAAGAACAACGATATGGTGTGTAGAAAGAATATTGGCCTAGGAATCCAAGCCAGATCTATTCCTAAGTCTTTCACTGCCATACACAGCAGATAACTAACATACGCTGCTCCCTCCTGAGCCTAAACAGCAATGACAGATTCAAATTAAGGAAAAATACATTTGTACAGAATCCAGGGAAGGGAGCAATCCAAACGACAAAAGTATGATTCCTACACCCACATTCTACTTTTTGCTTAGTGAGATTATGGACGAAGTGTCCCTATTCCCACTTACACTATTATCTCTTTTTCTCCTTTATCTTTAATTTCCTGTGATCTTCTGGAACTTTCCCATTGCCATTTAAATAGACTCCAGTTTCCTCCATCTTAATAAATGCTGCAGGGACTCTGTATGCCCCTTCTACATCAATGGAATGTTTCTTATGGGAGAAAGAAGGTACAGTTGTAAGATACATCTAAGATACATGAGGTTAAGCAAAGATCTTGTAGCCCTAAATTTGAATGTTAGAGGAAAAAGTTCTTAATATCCAAACTGAAGAACTGAAGTAAAGAAAGACTATGTTTTTAAAAAATCTTTTTTATTGATTTCAGAGAAGAAGGAAGAGGGAGAGAGAGATTGACACATCAATAATGAGAGATTGGCTGCCTCCTGCATGCCCCACACTGGGGATCGAGCCCGAAACCTGGGCATGTGCCCTGACTGGGAATCGAACCGTGACCTCCTGGTTCATAGGTTAATGCTCAACCACTGAGCCCACCAGCCAGGCAGACTTTCTATTTTTTCATTAGAGTTCCAAGCTCTAAGCAGTGTACAAAAGACCATGCATATGGTTTGAAACTAATGAAAGTGGTATCAAAGTTGGAAGGTGAAGCTAGTTAGATTAGCAGTATCCTTGGTTTCCTCTGTATTTTCTCATGTTTTTTATTTGTTTGTTTGTGTTCTTTTCTGTTTTGTTTTTGTTTTGTTGTGTGTGTGTGTGTGTGTGTGTGTGTGTGTGTGTGTGTGTGTGAAGGTATCTTTTCTTTGCCCTGAAACTGGAGTGGTCCCCAAAATATCAATCTGTTAGTCTGTGCCAAATAAGATAGCTGAATAAACATAACCAAAGTAATCAAACAGAGCCAATTTGGAACCCTCTCCAGGAGCACTCTGGGTTGGAAGTTATGGTAAGACTAGTTCTAGAGGAACTGGGTGCCAAACAGAAACTCAGACATAGAAGAAAATGTATTTGTAGGAATTAGAATGCAACTCAAGGAGCTTCATCAATAATCATATGAGAGTTTTATTACCAGAACAAAATGTAGAAATATAGCAGGACTAACAAACAGATTGACTTTATGACTGGATAATAAGTAGAGTTTCTGATATGCTCCCTTGTCTGTGGCCTGATTTTCGCCAGCTCTTGGAGCAATGTTAATCCTATAAGTAGGATTTTGTGGCTTCGACTGGTGTTGGAGTCCTGTTAGGCAGAATTAGGTAGATCATTGCTCTCTGAATAAGTCATTTCTTTTTTAAAATATACTTTATTGATTTTTTACAGAGAGGAAGGGAGAGGGATAGAGAGTTAGAAACATCGATGAGAGAGAAACATTGATCACCTGCCTCCTGCATACCCCCTACTGGGGATGTGCCCACAACCAATGTACATGCCCTTGACTGGAATCGAACCTGGGACCCTTCAGTCCACAGGCTGACACTCTATCCACTGAGCCAAACCAGTTAGGGCAAGTCATTTCTTTTAATACAAGGGTTGCAAACTGTGGCCTGCTGCCTGTTTTTGTATGACCCACAAGCTGAGAATTATTTGTACATTTTTTTAGTTGAAAAAAATCAAAAGAAAAATAACAGTTCAATGATACATAAAATTTATGAAATTCAAATTCCAAGGTCCATACATAAATATTTATTGAAATCTTTTGGCTACATATTGTCTATGGCTGCTTTCATGCTACAATGACAGAGTTGAGTACTCATGACAGGTACTCTATGGCTTGCAAAGCCTCAAATATTTACTATCTGGACTTTTAAAGAAAAAGTTTGCCAGGGCTAGTACAGTGATGGTGAACCTGTGATACGCATGTCAGAGGTGACACGCAAACTCATTTTTTGGCTTGATTTTTCTTTGTTAAATGGCATTTAAATATATAAAATAAATATCAAAAATATAAATCTTTGTTTTACTATGGTTGCAAATATCAAAAAATTTCTATATGTGACACTGCACCAGAGTTAAGTTAGGGTGTTTCAAAATGCTGACACGCCGAGCTCAAAAGGTTCGCCATCACTGGTCTAGTGTATAAACTCCACTGATATAAAGAAATCTCATGGCCCAATTATTAGTGCCTGATCATGTTTAATTCCTTAAGAAGTTGCACGCAGTTCTGGTAGAAGTAAAAGTCATAGCAAGGAGAAGTTAGTGATCAATGAGTATGTTTTTTTTGTTTGTTTGTTTGTTTTTACTATTTAAGCATTGGCAAATAGTGGAGTTGAATGAAACAAATTGTATGAAGTGGACTCTGTCAATCCCTGCCTTTCCTAACCCTGCTCTGATAGAGGCTAGGCATAGCCTACTTCCTACATCTACTGAGGCAAATCTTGCCTGGGAGACCAGGCTATGAGTCATTCCATCCTGCTCATAGGAGTGATAGAATAGATATTGCTGCCCTAGGTCCTCTGTATCTGGCCTGTGCTCACTGAACTGCCTCCTCTTTCCCGAGGCAACAGTTTTGAAATAACCTCTGTGACTGTTGGTTTTTTGATTAGGGTTATAATTCTTAACTTGATGCTAGACCTTCCCCTGAATCTCAGGCAGATTAGCTAGGGCCCTGACTCTCTAAGAAGTCCTTTCTACTTCCATTGTCTTTGGGTGCTGGACCCTCCTCTGTATGGCTTCCTGTTCTTGTTGGTGTCCTGCTCTAATTCCAATAAGACTATCTGATCACAGGTCTTAGCCTGCTGCTTTCTCCTAACCCAACATCAGCACCTGATCAGCTGTTGGATAAAGCCCAAGTTTGCCTCCTATGAACACTGATTTGATGTGCTAACCACAATCTTGAATGTTACAACCCAGTTAGTCCATAAAATTTCAGTCAGGCCCTTTCTAAGATTCTTTTCTGCCCCTTTCATCTTCTCCATTCTACTGAGGTCCAAGCATGCATCATGGTGCAGTCTATATTAATTATAATAGCCAATAGATCATAGACAATTAGAGCTGAAAGGAATCTTTCAGGTTACTTACAGATGAGAAGGCCAATTAGGAGGTCCACAAAGGAGTATATACGTATCAAATCAGTCCAAGAACTAAGGAATAAGTAGCCACATATGCTCCAAAAAGTGCCTTGGAAATAAAAACCGAAATGAGTAAATTCAATTCTGAATTTATATATTTTTGGTCATCATAAAAAACCCAATTAAACAAAAGTGAGGAGAAATAAAAAGGACTGTAATAAATTTGTCCCCCAAAAAAAGGAGAAAGAGAAGGAGGAATAATTTGAAGTCATATGCCAATAGAAGTAGTTTTGCTATGACGTCCCATGGCCTACCACTTCAGTTACTTTTTTTCATTGTCTCATAAACTAAATAACTGCTTTAATGCCTAAATCTTTATTTTATTATTTTTTTTAATGCCTAGATCTTTATAAGGAAAATCTCCAGATGAAATCTCAAATTGTACTTGTTTAGTTACATTCCAATTTAATGACCAGAACAGCACAGGTACTGACCAAATCAGAAAGGATTCCTGATTATTATCAGTTCTGCCTTTAAGTACAGAGGCTAAGTACAAGGAGAATTGAGGCACTTAGGACAATCACCCATGGAAATCAGGCCAAAATCCCCCTGCTATCACAGGCAAGTGGTGGTGGAGGTGGAGTGTGAGTGGAAATTTATGTAGAATTGACCTCCCCTGGCTAATTATTCATAACTATTTTCCTGTAGGAGCACAGTCTATATCTTGTGTGTGACTGCTGAACCAGACCATAGCATAGCTGGTCTGATTAGTTAACCCATCTTAAAAAGCAACAAATGAACGCATTTTCCTTCTAGGTTCATGCAATTGTGAATGGTCACAAGATCATGAAGATGATTTAATTGAGTTGATTAATTATGACTCAAGGTTCAATGTAGTTACCATACATAGGTATATATTTTTTACATTTATTCTAACAGCTCCGACTCTGACCTAACACTTCTAATAAACGAAAAATTTTATAGTTCTTGTCTGTCTATGGCCAAGCACATAGTAAGTAGAATAAATATTTGTTGACTGGCATTTAGTGACTAACTGTATAAGTTGTAATAGAACAATACAAACATTGTCTGGAAAGTAGAGTATATCTTGGATTAGACTAGTAGTTCTTAACAGGGGACCATTTTGTCACCCGCTCCCAGGGGACATCTGGCAATGTTTGGAGAAACTTGAGGCTGTCACAACAGAGTGGCAGTGCTTCTGGCAGCTATTGGGTAAAGGCCAGGGATGCAGCTAAACAGCTACAATGGGCAAGATATTTCCTTTAAAAAAGAAGTATCTCATACAAAATGTTAAGAGTCTAAGGTTGGAAACCCTGGATTAGGCAGATTAGAGATACGGAACAGTTTGGTTTTTTAAAAGTAGATAAAGAGGGATGAGTAGGCAGAATACAGAGAATTTTTAGGGCAGTGAAACTATTCTGTATAATACTTTAATGGTGGATACATTTCCATTAACATTTTTCAAAAAACATTATAGAATGCGTGATACCAACAGTGAATCCTAATGTAAGCTATAGAATTTGGGTGATAAAGATGTACCATTGTAAGTTCATTTACTGTAATAAATGGTGCAGGATGTAGGTAGTGGGTTTGGCCATGTGTGCATATGGACAGTGGGTATATGGGAGCTCAATTTTGTTATAAACCTAAAAATGTTTTAAAAATCAAGTCTGTGTTTTTAAAAGGAGGTGAGTAGCTGGAAATAGAATCTTGGTTTTCAAAAATTAGTCAGGTTGTCTTTATGCTAAAATTTTGGAGGAAACTGAAATTTGTATTATAAGATTTATTTAATGCTTCGGCCCTAGCTGGTTTGGCTCAGTGGATAGAGTGTCGGCCTTTGGACTGAAGGGTCCCAGATTTGATTTTGGTCAAGGGCACATGCCTGGATTGTTGGCTCAGTCCCCAGTAGGGGGCGTGCAGGAGGCAGCCGATCAATGATTCTCTCTCTCTCTCTCCCTCTCCTTTCCTCTCTGAAATCAATAAAAAAATAAAAATATTAAAAAAGATTTACTTTATGCTTCAAATTTACAAATGTCACATGACATATTTTCCTTGTTTAATTTTTTCTTTCTATGCAGTTTTTAAAAAGGGAATTATTTTCATTAGCCACCTTAATTAAGAACAATTTTAAATTGCATTTGTGATACTTTCAAATGTATGTTTTACTCCACTTAGGGCCTGTTCCCATAATGGGTTTCTGAAATTGAGCTTCTAGGCAGATTCAGGAAAGCCTATTTGTAATTTTCTCCTTTACTATTACCAGTGAGAGCTGAAAGGAGCTTCCAGTAGGCTGTTTTATGCAATGTATATGAAAGCAACTATGAATGTACTTAAATCCAATATCGGGATCTAAAATTTTCTGTGATGCAGGAAGGGAAGAAAAAAAATTCTGGTGAAAGAAATGCCAGTCTGCTGCCTGCTAGACTGATGGGAAAGGATAGTAAGTACTAATTGCCATATCCAAGATTCCATTCATAAAGCAAAGACCAGCATGATCTACAAAAGTTATTTATCTTTTAAAAAATATATTTTTATTGATTTCAGAGAGTCAGGGAGAGGGAGAGAGAGAGATAGAAACATCAATGATGGAGAGAATCATTGATCGGCTGCCTCTTGCATACGCCCTACTGGGGATTGAGCCTGAAACCCAGGCACGTGCCCTTGATTGGAATCAAACCAGGGTCCCTTCAGTCCATAGGCCGACACTCTACCCACTGAGCCAAACAGGCTAAGAAATCAAAAGTTATTTCTAATAAACTAATGATAGATTCAAGGATTTGAAAAAATCTCTCTACCAACCCTATTTTTCAGCAGACACTTCTTGAATTATTGAAATATAAACATGATTGAGGATTTGTGATATTTGGTGGTATTTTCCTCATTTTTTTCTTTTTCCAGGCTTCAGTAATTAAATGTCAAGCACTGTAATAGCAAAGTGTTACGCTTATAAATGTAAAATCATGAAAATGGAGAAAATGTGCAAAACTCTCTAAGAGTAACAGTACATGTTTCAACCTATATGTCCAACTATTAAAATTATAGGAGATAGTTTATCCAAGAATCTCCATTATTTATCACATAGCATTTGGAATTTCATGCTATTATCATGGCCTACATATTTTTGTGACTTTTATGAAAGATAAGATTTTTAGCTTTTAATTTTGCTAAGTTCAAATACCTAACTCAATTGTTCATTTATAGGTATTTTTTCCAGTGCCTAGAACCATACTCTATTATCACACGTATAGTTTATGAATAGGTAAAGCTGCTTACTTCTCCACTGACTGTGAGATCAGGAACCATGTCTTATCCATCTAATAGCATAATGCCCACTTAGCGTACTTCCTGGAACCACCAGAGGTGATTAATGAATATTTATTAAATTTTATAGATTATATGAATATTAATTGTTTCTAATTGTTCACATGTGAAAACTAGATTTCAGGTAATTACATTTCATTAAACCCTATCCTTTGTTCATTTAAATTTCACATATTTAGTTTACATTTTAAGAAAATAAGAAAATACATGGTTTTCTCACGTATGAGTAAAACTCCCTAAATTATGCTCTGCAGACATTATTTTTTATTTAAAAAACAGTTATTAGAAAGAAGTGACCTAACATTTTTACCACATGAATTATTAGTTATTGGCATAGTAACTCCACCAATGTAAAACATACACAAGATTTATAAATTCATGCTCTGTTTACTTAACACTTTCCTAAATTGGCCCTATGTGATTATTAAGATCAGTCCATTGTCAGTCACCCATTGTCAATCCACTTTGATCGGTTACTTCTGTTAATAAGATTGCCAAGATCAGCAGGAATTGCTGATTAGAAAAGGATTTTTCCATAATGATATTCAAAGATTCATTCAACCTCCAAATCTGACTGATTCACTGCTTTGAATATTGAATATTGAACCAAAGCAAAGTTAGAATTTGCTTTTGTTCTTTTTACTTTTGGGTAGGCATAATATAAGAACTTTCATTCTTAAAATGATATAGATAGAAGAGATTCCTTTTTATACAGGTAAAGTGTGGTATTTGGTTACCCTTCTATTACTTTTAGAAAATCAGTACTATAGATGGAAGTACAATGACAGCTGAGTATAAGCCACTCAAGACCAAGAATCATAAATTCTAACTTCACTCACAGTTCTAACTTGCTTTAGGCTGCTGATTCTTGTTTTTATCCTTAGCTGTGGAAGGAAGAAAAACTACTTTTCTACTAATGTCTTCAGAAGTGAGAGTGATAACAATTCTCTGACTTTAATTAGTAGAGAACAGAGTATTAGTGGCTCCTCTGTTTTCACCATTTCTCCCAGAGGAATAAAATAAAAATGAAAATTGGAAGTAGACACACGAAGAAAGATCCACCAAAACGTAAGTACCCAAACTACAACAATAACAACAGGAAAAAAAACCCACAAAGAAATTGAGTATTATTCACTTGGGAATAGCTACAATCTCTCCCTGAGTGGGGAAATGTGAGTTGTATCTCATGAAAACACTTCAAGGTGTGTATCTTTTAATTCAATGATCCTCAGACTTTAGTTGTGCATGATAATCACACAGGAGTTTGTCATGCAGATTTCAGATCACCACCTGTGCAGATTTTGAGCAAAACCAGTACAGACGGTCCCTGACTTATGATGGTCCTACTTAGGACTTTTCGATTCTATGATGGTGTGAAATAATATGTATTTAGTAGAAACTATACTTTGAATTTTTAATTTTGATCTTTTCCTGGGCAGCAGTAGCAAGATAATTTTAGCTCACCATATGTAGGTTAATGTGTTTCGAGCACATCTACTAGTAAGGTAGGCTAGGCTAAGCTATAATGTTCAGCTAATTAGGTGTATTAAATGCATTTTCGACTTCCAACATTTTCAACTTACAATGGGTCCCCATAGACCAGTGGTTCTCAACCTTCCTAATGCCGCGACCTTTTAATACAGTTCCTCATGTTGTGGTGACCCCCAATTTCATTGTTACAAATTAAACATAATTAAAGCATAGTGATTTATCAAAGAACAGTATGTAATTATATATGTGTTTTCCGATGGTCTTAGGCGACCCCTGTGAAAGGGTCGTTCGACCCCCAAAGGGGTCGCGACCCACAGGTTGAGAACCACTGCCATAGACCCATCATAAGTGGAGGAGCATCTGTATTTGAAATTGGGATCTAGTTCTGTTCTCAAAAGGTGGTTTCTAATTTTTTTAAATTGAGATGTAACTCACATACCATACAAATTCACCCTTTAAAAATGTAGTTTTAACTTTTTTAGTACACTCACAGAATTGTGCAACCATTATCACATCCCAATTTGAATATTTTCATCACCCAGAAAGAATACCTATTATTCATCCTTTCCTCCAGGCCCTGGCAATAGCTAGTCTACTTTCTGTCTCTACAGATTTGCTTATTCCAGACATTTCATATAAATGGGATCAAGACTCCTTTGTGTCTGGCTTCTTTCACTTAGCATAGTGTTTTGAAGGTTCATCTATGTAATTCATTCTTTTTAGTGCCAAATAATATTTCATTGTGTGGATATACCACATTTTGTTTATCCATTCCTCAGCTGATGGACATTTGGGTTGTTTCCATTTCTTGACTATTATGAATAATGTTTCTATGAACATTCATGTTCGAATTTCTGTCTGGCCATCATTTCTAAGTGTTTTATTTTTTAAACTAGAAGTTTTATTAAATTGAGAGAACATTTTTAGTCAGGGACTCTTATAACTAGCTCTGGTAGGCCATGAGAAAATGATGATTGGGGTGACCTCTTAAAGCATTGGCTAGAGACTGGTGAGGGTTAAAGGCTTTCAGAGGAACTTTGATGATAAAATAGTTCACATTCTGTGACAGCTCAAAAAGACAAAACAGAGACCAAAGAAAGAATGCAACTTTTACCCTCATTTAATATAAAAAATACGTGACTGTAAGAAGCAAACCAGACCTCCATAAAGTGTCTGATCTCATCTGCCTTCTGACATGACCCAAGCATAGTTTATTATAGCGGTTTTAAAGCAATAGTAGGAAAATTCAAATGCAGTTAATTTAACCAGTTAATTGTGTTAGAAAAATATCAAAATGCTTAAGAAAAAACTGATTCCTGAGACTAAGAAATAAATCTAAAAAGAAATAAATTATGGAAGAGGAGAAATGCTGTCTCTTCCCCAGACCCCTCCACCCCCCCCCCGCCTCCGCACATCCTGAAAATACAGTGTGCAATTCACACAAAGCCTTAGCTACACTATGATTATGTTTAACTCTGACTTTCAGCTTTTCTTCTTGTCATCTGTAGAAGTTATGCACAACTCTCTGGGTTAAATCAGGCCTACTTATTCAACCTTTAAACAGTCCCTTAAATGCATGAAAGACTAAATTTATGAGAGTCCAATATCATCCACATAGATCCTAGTCCCAATGTTCTAATCACCAGGAACTTAGGCTTTATTATTTCTCTTATAATTAAGAAATGATGAGTTTAATTTACCAGGCCCTTATTCAGCCATGTTTCATAAGTAGCCAAAAAAAAAAATCAACCATTTTTAGGTATATGCTTCAGTGATTAGACATTATACAACATTAGATATTATATAACTTACTAAGTGATTATCCCAATAAATCTTGTACCCATTTGACACCATACATAGCTACTACTATTATTGACTATAATTCCATATGCTGTACTTTACATCTCCATGATTATTCTGTAACTACCAATTTGTACTTCTTAATTCCTTTACCTTTTTCACTCATCCCACCAACCCCCCTCCCATCTGGCAACTGTCAAAATGGTCTCTGTATCTATGAGTCTGTTTCTGTTCTGCTTATTTGTTTATTTTGGATTCAATTATTGATAGATATGTATGTATTGCAATTTTATTGTTCATTTTTAATCTTTTTTTCTTCTTCCTAAAGAAGATCCTTTAATATTTCATGTAATACTGGTTTGGTGGTGATGAATTCCTTTAGTTTTTTCTTGTCTGGGAAGCTCTTTATAGGTCTTTCCATTCTAAATTATGACTTTCACCACCTCATCATCTGTATATTGTATTGGTGAACACACAATGCAGAAAAACTCATAGACACAGACAATAGTATGGTAGTTACCAGAGGGAAATGGGTGGAGGGGTCAGGTAGTGAAGGATAAAAGGGACCAAATATATAATGGCAGAAGATGATTTGACTTTGGGTGGTAAATATGCAATGCAATATACAGATCATATATCATAGAAATATACACTTGAACATATACTTTCATTAACCAGTGTCACCATAATAAATTTAATAATTTTTTAAAATGAATGATAGCTTTGCTGGGTAGAGTAATCTTGGTTGTAGTTCCTTGCTTTTCATTACTTTGAATATTTCTTGCTAATCCCTTCTGGCCTGCAAAGTTTCTGTTGAGAAATTAGCTAATAATCATATAGGATCTCCCAGGCAGGTAACCACTGCTTTTTTCTTGCTGCTTTTAAGATTCTCCTTGTCTTTAACCTTTGCCATTTTATTTTATTTTTTTTAATATATTTTTTATTGATTTTCCACAGAGAGGAAGGGAGAGAGATAGAGAGTTAGAAACATCGATGAGAGAGAAACATTGATCAGTTGCCTCCTGCACATCTCCCACTGGGGATGTGCCCGCAACCCAGGTACATGCCCTTGACCGGAATCGAACCTGGGACCTTTCAATCCACAGGCCGACGCTCTATCCACTGAGCCAAACTGGTTTCGGCAACCTTTGCCATTTTAATTATGATGTGTCTTGGTGTGGGCCTCTTTGGGTTCATTTTGTTTGGAACTCTCTGAGCTCCCTGGACTTGTATGTCTGTTCCCTTCACCAGGTTAGGGAAGTTTTCTTGCATTGTTTTTTCAAATAGGTTTTTAATTTCTTGCTCTCTCTCTTCTCCTTCCAGCATCCCCATGATGCGATTATTGGTACACTTGAAGTTGTCTCAGAGGCTCCTTATGCTATCTTCATTTTTTAAATTCTTTCTGCTGTTCTGAATTTTTTTTTTTTTTTTTGCTTCTTTATATTCCAACTAGAGGCCCGAGTGCACAAATTTTTGTGCACTCGGGGGGAGGGGGGGTCCCTCAGCCCAGCCTGTGCCCTCTTGCAGTCTGGGACCCCTCAGGAGATAACGACCTGCTGGCTTAGGCCTGCTCCCGGGTGGCAGAGGGCAGGCCCAATCCCTAGGTGCAGCCCCTGGTCGGGCTCAGAGCAGGGCCGATTGGGGAGTTGGGGCGCTGCCCCCTGTCATGCACAGAGCAGGGCAGATTGGGAGGTTGTGATGCCACCCTCAGTCACGCTCAGGGTAGGGCCAATTGGGGGGTTGGGGCACCGTCCCCTGTCACACTCAAGGCAGGGTCGATGGGGAGGTTGCGGCGCCACCCCCTGTCATGCACAGAGCAGGGCCCATCAGGGGGTTGGGCGCTGCCCCTGTCACACACAGAGCAGGGCCGATCAAGGGGTTGGGGCGCCGCCACTCTCACACTCAGGGCAGGGCCGATGGGGAAGTTATGGCTCTACCCCATCACACACAGAGCAGGGCCCGTGGGGGGGGGTGTTGGGGAGCTCCCCCCTATCAGGCACAGAGCAAGGCTGCTCAGGGGGTTGGGGCCCCGCCGCCTATCACACACAGAGCTGCAAGGAGATCAGGGGGTTTGGGCGCTGCCCCCTGTCACGCTGATCCCGGTGCTGGGAGGCATATTACCCTTTTACTATATAGGGTAGAGGCCTGGTGCATGGGTGGGGCCAGCTGGTTTGCCCTGAAGGGTGTCCTGGATCAGGGTGGGGGTCCCCACTGGGGTGCCTGGCCAGTCTAGGTGAGGGGCTGAGAGCTGTTTTCAGGCTGGAAGTGACTGAAGTTCCCAACTGCTCCTTTTTTTCTTTTTTTTTTTATTCTGGGCCAGCTTTACCTTGAGGCTTGGCTCCAGCTCTTAGGCCTCCACGGCTGAAAGTAGGTTTCTGGCCTTTGCTTACAATGTTGCGAATCTGCTGGCTGAAGTCCGGCGGTATTTGTTACAATGTTTCTTAAACTGCCCGCTCAGAGACCTGCAGCCGCAGGCGGGGAATGTTGGTTTCCTCTAACGATCCTCCATCACTGAGGCAAGCAAGCCTCATGTTAGTTTCAAGCTGCCTGGCTGCCGGCCGCCATCTTGGCTGACAGTTAATTTGCATATCTCGCTGATTAGCCAATGAAAAAGGTAGCGGTCTTATGCCAATTACCATGTTTCTCTTTTATTAGTGTAGATTCACTGATTTGTTTCTTGGCTTAATCTACTTTACTGTTGATACCCTGTAAATTATTCTTCATTTCAATTAGTGTATCCTTCATTTCTGACTGGTTCTTTTGCTATGGTTTCTATGTCCTTTTTCATGCTGTTGGAGTTCTCATTAATTTCCTTGAAGTTTTCACTAAGTTCCTCGAGCATCCTTACAACCAGTGTTATGAACTCTTCATCTAGCAGATTACTTGTCTTCATTTTGTTTAGTTCTTTTTCTGGAGTTTTTTCCTGTTCTTTATTTGGGACATGTTTCTTTGTCTCCTAATTTTGGCAACATTCCTGTGTTTGTTTCTATGCATTAGGTAGAGCTGCTACATTTCCTGGGCTTGGTAAAATGGCCTTATATAGTTGGTGCCCTATAGGGTCTAGTGCAGGGGTGGGGAACATCTAGTCAGCGGGCTGTATAAGGCCCACAAAATCATTTGCAATGGCCCTGCCAAGGCATTTTAAGGGTGAGTTAGTTAATTAATTTTTAAGTTGATAATTTTGTATGGCCCACGAATGATGTTATAAATATTCAAATGGCCCTTGCCAGAGAAAAGGTTTCCCACCCCTGGTCTAGTGGCACAGTCTCTCTGGTCACTTAAGCTGGGCACTCTAGTTGCATGCCCCCCTCCATGTGGGCTGTGTAACCAAGCATGTCAAACTCGTGGCCAGTGGGCCACATGCCTCGAGTTTGACATGCTTGGTGTACACCCTCCTGTTGTAGTTGAGCCTTGATTCCTGTTGGCACATCAATGGGAGAAATTTACCCCCAGGATGATTGGCTGAGAGGGCTGGCTGTGACCACTGTGGGGGGTCAGCTGTGCAGGGGTCCACCATACAGTGCAAGACCAACTTCAAGGCGGCCTCTGGTGACTGCTGTATCTGCCCCTTGAGTGTGTCGCTTGTAGAGGTGGTTGGATGATGCTTTGACATGGTCTGAAGCTGTCCATCAGATGTGCTGGTTCTGGGACCTCCCAAAAGGTACAGGCCAATGTCAGCCTGCTGTCTTTGTTCTTCTTGGGAACTCCTGGCACTGGCTACAAAGCAATCTGCAGATGGTTGTTAACTGTGCTGAACTTGGAGGTACCCAGGAGAAGCCAAGCTGGAAACTAAGGCTGCTGCCATTAGTGATGGGCCTGGGGCAAAGCTAGAGGTATGGGACACACCAAGGCCAGATGCTTCTTGTTTGAGAGATTTTAAGAAAGTCTGAAGCATGAGCCAAGACAGGCCATTTGTATTGAAACACCACTGGAAACAGCTTGGGTGGACCCATAAGTTGGGTGAGGCAAGGATTTCAGAGTATCACCAGGGCAGGGCTAACAGTGATAGCTAGGTTGATGAAGACTCAGATATGGTGCCCGCCTGCTGGTTCTGTGTGGGGAGGGCTCAGCAAAGGAACAATGGCCTCTGCCAGCACTTCTGTCAGTGATAAAGCTGCCCCTCCAGCTCTTATCTTGGTGCCAAACAATTCAGTTTCTCCCTGTGTGTCCCTGGTGCCTTTTGAGCTACCGCCCCATCACAGGAACTCAGAGGGAATGAGTCCCAGTAAGTCCATGCACAGCCCTTTAAGAGGAATGCCTGGGACTCCAGCAGCCCTCCATTTCACTCAGCCACAATCCCTGCTGGGTTTTATAGCCAGAAGTTATGGGAATTTCTCTTCCTGCCTCTAGAACCCTGGGAAGGGGCCTCCTTGGAGGTGGGACTCCTGGCTCCTCAGGAGAGACCTCTACAGCTGAGTTATTCCTCCCAATTTTTATTCTTTACATATGGGTGTGAGAACCAGCCCTTTCTGGCTTCTTCTTTGTGTCTTTAGTTGTATCTTCAAAAATCAATCACTTTTAATTTATTCTTTCTCCCAGCTACTCTAACCTATTGCAAGATAGCCTGCTAGATTAACTGTAAGCAAACTCTGATTAAGTTGTACCAAAAAATGTATTTTTAAAAATTTACCAATTTGAGTAATATTAAACAATCTTTATGTTTTCCCACAAATCTGGTTATAGAGTTCTTTTACAGGCAAAAGTAAGCTGTGGGTATCAAAGTTTTTTCTACTTATGAGAAACTAGTAATAAAGGAAAAAAAAATAGCTGTGTTTTATCAATCTAATAATCAGCAGCACTGTACCAAAGGAGATTAACACATGATCCCTGCTCAAAAGAACCAATGCTTAGGAAAGCAAGACATATGCATGAAGGAATTCAAGAATACCATAATATATTATGTTATCTCTGACAAAAGAATTCAGACACAGGAGAGATAACTGTGGGCTTAAATAGTCAAAGATGACATCATGAATAAAGTAAAGTGGGTCTGAAGTTTGGGCAGGATTTTATCAGAATAAAGAAAGAGAATTTCTGGAATGAGCAATAGTGTGAACAAAGACTGAGCTGAAAGATTTAACATAATATGAAATGGAGGACAAATGTTTAGAAACAAATGAGAAGCAAGGTATGTAAATTGGATAACCAGATTATGGTGAATCTCGGAAATTAAGCAGACACCCTGAAGATGTTTCTGCTGAAACTGTCTCACCAGAGCTAGGCGTGTTCAGCTGGATTTTATCCAAAGATATCTGCCCTGACTGACTATTTAAGAAATAGAAACCAAGAGTGGGAATATAGGGAATAGCGTGGGCAAGGAAATAACAGATGTGGCAAGTCAATTCAAAGAATAATTACTAAGTGCCTACTATGTGCATTCCAGTCACTTTTTTGTATGCTTCAGGGCTTATAAAGATGAACAAGTAAAAGTCATTGATCACATCGAGTTTACAGTCCATATATGTACATTACATGACAGTAGAAGAAAATGGATGTTTTAAGTACAAAGAAGAAAGGGGGCACAGAATAAGAATTTATTCTACCAGAGTAAGAGAAAAATTAACATTTTAGTTCAATACTAAAAAATATTAGGCTTTCTAGCATTGATAGGTGATTGTGTTTGCTCAAGGTAGAGGAGCCAACAGGAAAAGCCATGAAAGGAGTGTGTATGGCAATAGTATACAAAACAGATCTGAAAGTGGAAGATATGGAGGTCATATTATAGTAATCTAAGGGTAAAGAGATGGGGGCAGAATAATGGAAGGTCATATTATAGTAATTTAAGGGTAAAGAGATGGGGGCAGAATAATGGAAGGGTGAAAAGAGAAAGAAATCAATACATGAGACACATTTAAAAGGATATTGTATAATACTTGTTGGCTATTGCATAAGTGGTATAACGAAATTAGTGAGTTAGAGATGCCTGGTGCATGAATCCTCACTGATTAGGAGACTCGATTTCAACTGACAAATACAGAAATTATACTGTAAGAATAAACTGAATTGGGGTGGTTGAGTGCCATGTTTTTTCTTTGTACTTCATTTGACATATCAAGTGACCATTATTTCATTGGATTACTCAAATTGAAACGAGAATCTGAGAGAGATACTTGAAGCCATGAAATTAAATAAGCTTTTGGAGAATGAGGGAAGGAAGGAAATAAAGATTTTTGAATGTTTATTATGTCCCAGACAATGAATGTGAAGTAAAAAGACAGAATGGCGAAGAATACAGTCTCGGGGAAAAGTCCAAAGGCAAGGGACAGTAAAGGGGTCAGCATAAAAGGACTAGAAATCTTAAAAAATGTAGAAAGATAATTTATGCACAATGCTGTTTCTGAAAACAAAAAAGATAAGGAGACAGGAAAGGATCAAATAATTTGAGTATTCAGAAAAGATTAAAAATGAGAATAAAGTCTTAGCCAGTTTGGCTCAGTGGATAGAGTGTCAGTTTGCAGACTGAAGGGTCCTGGGTTTGATTCTGTCAAGGGCATGTACCTCGATTGCAGGCTCCTCTGTGGCCCAGGCTCTGGTCAGGGCTTGTGCAGGAGGTAATCAATCAATGTATTTCTCTCAAATCGATATTTCCCTGTTTTTTCCTCTCTCTAAAAATCAATGGAAAAATATCCCCGGGTGAGGATTTAAAAAAGAGAGAGAGAGAGAGAGAGAGAGAGAGAGAGAGAGAGAGAGAGAAAATAAAAGCCATGTATTTGGTGAGAAGCCTTGGTGACATTTAATTCAATTCCATTCCACAAATATTTCTTGCACATCTACTATGTACTTAGCACCAGAAGCTGGGAAACAACCTAAGGGAGATTGTAGTCTAGAAGCAGAAAGACTAGTAAATTCAATTACAAGACAATTTGTTAAATTTAACAGAGGGAAATATGTAGGGTACTAATGTAGAACGTAAGGAGGGCCACCTATCCCAGATATGAGGGGTTTGGAAAGTGTTTCAGAGGAAGTGATATTTAAACCAGGACCTACAGGATGAGTTGGGATTAGCTAAATGAGAGGCAAGGGAGTGATCCAAGCAAAAAATACCTAATGTGGTGATCCAGAGAGAAAAGAAATTATGATCACTCAAGCAACTCAAAGAAGTTGTGGTCTGAGTGAATGATTTTTTTAGAAATACTGTTGAAGAAGTTATCAGGGACCAGATAATGAAGAATGTTATAAAGCCATGTCAAAGACTGAATTTAATCCAAATCTGCACTGGGAAGCTGCTGACAGGTTTAAGCAGGAGAATAATATAATCAAGTGTGCTTTAGAAAGATCCCTTTGACTGCATGTGCACAGGGGCAAGGTCCATGTCAGATTGACCAATTATGGACCAGTTTAGGAGAGAGATGATGGTGTCAGTAGAGATAGAAAGGAGTGGGTGGAGTCAATAAATATGTAGGAGGTAGAATTGACAGTTCTTGGTAACTGGTAGTGGGAGATTTGGGGAGGGAAAGGAGTCAAGAATAGTACCAAGAGCCCTGACCGGTTTGGCTCAGTGGATGGAGCGCTGGCCTGTGGACTGAAGGGTCCCTGGTTCGAGTCCGGTCAGGGGCATGTACCTTGGCTGTGGGCACGTCCTCAGTGGGAGGTGTGCAGGAGGCAGCTGATCGATGTTTCTCTCTCATCGATGTTTCTAACTCTCTATCCCTCTCCCTTCCTCTCTATAAAAAATCAATAAAATATATTTAAAAAAGAGAATAGCATCAAGATTATTGGCTTGGAAAAACATGCTGACATAGGAAACATTGGTTGAGGAGTAATTTTGAGAATAGAATGAGTTCACATTTGTACATGTTGATTTTGAGGTACCCACTGGACTTCCTAGTGGAGGTACATAGTAGGTATTTGGCTAAATGTGTCTCAAATTAAAGATAGAGATTTAATTCAGAGGTAGAGATTTTGGAGGCAACAACAAGAAGGTAGTAATTGATTCCATGAGAGAAATGAGATTTTCTTAGGTGAGGGCAGGGCAGGTTAGTGTTGAGTGAGAAGAGAAGATGACAGAACAATGAGCAATATAAACATTTAAGGACTGGGTAAACAAAGAAAATCTGACAAAAGAAACTGAGAAGGAAGTTCACGCAGGGGCTCAGCAAAGAAATGACTGCAATTTTAGAAGTCAGTAGCAAGGGGCTTTTCTAATGAAGGAAACCTATTTTATTTGATGACGAAGGGAAAAGAAGCTGTGGACAAGGTATTTCCAGAAAGAGGGTAAGAGAGGAATGAAGACTCATAGACAGAGACTCTTCCTTTACTGGGAACAAGAATGATAGCAGAAAGAGAGCTGAGAAAGAAGATGGGCTATAGGTAGCAGAGAAAGCTTGTACTGGATTGCCACAACTTATCAGTAAAGTAGGAGTTGAGGTTTCTTGGCGCATGCATGTCGGAGAAGGAGAAACAAACTAGATGAAGAAAAGATTGTGCCTTAACTGCCTTAAAGGTGTAACTTACACCATTTCCGACAAATATTCGCTTATAATTAGCTATTTTAAGTAGTTTGTAGATGTTTAAATGGTTGAGTAACACCTCAGTAAAACTGAAAGATCTTAGATTTGCAGGACTAGTAGGCACAAGAGATGTGAGACGGAGAAGTTATATTTTCTGACATTTCTCTTAGCAAAAATAAAACTGGTTTCCATAGTCTAAAAGAATAAGTTTGAGAAGCTATTTTTAGAATTAAACATATTAACACATCTTTAAGGCTCAGCATCAGTAATAAAAGTTCGAACTTTGATATAATAATAGTCACTATAACGAAGTTAGAACAATTGTAAGAGTTACCACTTAATGAGTGCCTACTATATTCTAGGTCTGACATGCATCATTTTATATCCAGTGATTCTCAATGAAGGGCATGTATTGTTCCCACCCCCTAGAGATTTTTGGCAATGTCAGGAGATACCTTTTGGTTGTCACCACTTGGAGGGGTAACTGTGGATAGAGGGCAGCCATGCTGCTACATAGCCTATGATGCATAGGCCAGCCCCCCCAAAAAGCCTATGTCACCCCAAAAGTCAATATTCTGAGGTTGAGAGACCCTGCTTCATATCTATTATTTCGTGTATTCCTAACAATAATTCAACAAAGGTGCATAATTCTCTCTAATATATGAAGTTAATATATTAGTAATATATTTATATAATATATACAAAGTATTAATAATTAATATAATAAAATTAATATAAAAATCTATAATAATAAAAGCATAATATGCAAATAAACCAAACGGCCAAACAGCAGAACAACCGTTCAGACGACCACTTTATGACATGAACTGATGCCAGGCCAGCCAAGGCAATATGAATAGTCGGGGGGCCCTACCATTGCCCCACAATTGCCCAGCAGAGGGAGGCCCAGACCACCGGCTGGTGGGGCGATCAATTGAGGGGGAAGGGGAGTGGCGGCAGACTAGGGCAGCACCAGGTCAAGGTGGGTGCAGGCAGGGGGGTGGGGCTGGCTGCTGGCAGCCAGAGGGAAGCGGTGCCAGCAGCTGGGGGAAGGAAGGCCTACCCTTGCACAAATTTCGTGCATCGGGCCTCTAGTTAATATATAATTATATAGATGAGATTAAGTAACTTGCCAAAGGCCACAACACAAAGTCCTAAGAAGTAGACTAAGATTTTGAACCCATCTGCCTAATTCCAAAGTCAATTTTTAAAAATACTTTTTAAAATTTATTTTAGAGAAAAAGGGAGGGAGAAAGAGAAACATCAATGATGAGAGAGAATCATCAATTGGCTGCCTCCTGCACACCCCACACTGGCAATTGAGCCCACAATCTGGGCATGTGCCCTGACAGGGAATTGAACTGTGACTTTCTGGTTCATAGGTTGACACTCAAATGCTGAGCCACGCCGGCCGGGCCAAAGTCAATTTTTAAAATACTACATAAGTTGCCATTTTTAATTCAAGATACACAGATTACTACAAAACCTTATACCCCTTACAAGTTTTTTAAAATAAAAATACATTTGTTAGTACACTAAAATCTGCATTTCTCTTAAGTTTACCAAGGGCCCATCCCTCAACTCTAACCTTTTCCACCTGAGAATAACAGAACAACTTTGTCCCTATAGAAAACATACTTGTGTCATGTGCATCCGATGTGTACATGCCAACATGACGTTTTGCCACTTGTGGGTATCTGCTAAATGAAAAGAGTTTTTACATGTGGTCAGTTTCAGATCCATCCTCAAATTCTATTCAACACTCACATGATGAGATGACTTTTTTGAAAGTTTATATCTTAACCTTAACTTCATTATGATATGTTCATGTTATGAATCATCTTTCTGCAGACTACGTACTTTTTAAATCTTTATTTCTGAGAGTATTACAGATGTCTCCCGTTTCTCCCCCTCCACCCGCCTCAGGCCTTCACCACCCTACCAGCTGTGTCCATTGGAAAGATCTTTGGTTAATCTCTTCCTGCCCCCACCCCCTCCCATTTCCCTCAGAGATTCGTCATTCTGTTCCATGCTTCCATGCCTCTGATTCTATTTTATTTTGTTCATTAGTTTTCTTGTTCATTTATTTTGATTTTTAGGTTTAATTGTTGATATATATGTATTTCTTGCTATTGGGTTTTGGATTACAATTGGATATCTGCACTGATAACATCTATCATGCAAACTATCCAAGTGCCTCTTGACTATCAGCAGGTAGAAGCCAAACTCCAACCAAGATGCTTACACAAGTTCAGGTTAAGAACTCCTTAGAGACTGTGGAGCTTTGGTAGTTCTTTTTGCTACTTTTGAGCCATTGTAGGTCTGTGCCAACTAAATAAAATTAATTTCAATTCTCTCTAGGAAAAAAAAATGCTTAGTCTCTATGTTGAACATTCTCCCAATTTGTTTTTGTCAGAATGTGAGTGTGCAAATAGTATGGCTTACATCTTCTCCATGTATTGAAGGTGTCCTGCTTATTCCGATTTTCCCAGTACTGCCTGGTTTTAAAACCAAAATCCCACATCCTGGTAATTCCTTAGTCCCAAGTGATAGCAGTATTGGTCACCCTGGATATATCCAAATGTTAGTAACTAATGCTACAGAATACAAACTAATATTACTAATACTATTTTGTTGAGGTTCAATCATAAGGTTCTGTATCAGGATTCAGCTTGGTAAATATCGATAATTATTTTTAACCCTTGCCTGTTTTTTCAAAGATGATTTTTGAAAGAAAAAAATTCAATCAAGCCCAGATAGTACTTCTTGATGTAATATCAGATGCCATTTATCAGCAAGCAAAAATCTTCATACTGTAACACAGTGGTTATTAATTTTGGATGTATATTAAATCACTTGGCAGGGGTGCTTCAAAAAATCTGGCTGCCCAGGCTGCACACAAGACCAATTAAATCAGAATCTCTTGGAGTGGGACTCAGGCACCAGTATGTTTACAGTACCTCTAATGATTACAATATGCAAGTAAAGGTGCGAACCATGCTGTAGCATGTTGCTTCCATTCTCTTCATTTTGAATGTGCCTGCATTTCTGAAGCTATTCGCTGCCTATATTGTAAGATTGAAGGGTCTCTGCTGCCCCTCCCCCCCATCACATGTTACATTATCCAAAATGCCATCATTGAAGACCAACACTATTCCTCTGGAGATATAATTGAAAAAATCAGGCAGGAGCAAAAACCAGTAACTATTATGTGTTTGAAGGCTTTTCTGTCTTCAAGAGGCTCTGACTTTAACTGTTTGAGAAAGGCTCACTTACCCTTATATTGTATCTGTCCCATAAGATGAAAGACTGCGCGAGGAAGAGCATTGTAAATTATAAAGTGTTGACATGGGCAGGCCCAATACCTAAGGTGCAGTTGCTTCTATAGTGAACTGGGTCAGAATAAGGGCTCAAGAGCATTAGGCACCTGGGGTTGAGAGAGCCAAGAGGAAGAGGAAGAGGGTTGGTACTGCATGAGAAGACAAGAGGGGAGCAACCAAAAGTCTCAAGGGTGATTAAAAGGTGAGACTTGGAAATGAGGTCAGGGCACAAACACAATCTCAAGGATCCAGCTCCTTTTCAAGACAAATTTGTATGGCCAATTATTCCTAGATGGCCATTTGAGACTGTAAAACTAGGTTTGTATTCACTTCATATTCTATTGCTTCAATAACATTAGAGCAAGCATGTCAAACTCAAAGGCTAACACGGGTCAAATAAACAAGCTTATATGGGCCACAAAAAACCCCACAAGCTTCAATTTTCATAGAAATGTAGGTTTATTTCGATAGAGACATGCTGAATATAAAGGGCTGAAATAAATGAGTCATCGTTAACATAAAATAATAGAACATTTTAATAAAAATTAATATTTTTCTTGAACATTAACTTATCAGACACTGAATAACTGCACAAATTAATAAGCGTAATGCAAATAAACCTTCTTTTCTTGTTCTCCAAAAGTGAAATGTTTTCTGTTGCACACACCAAACAAGTCAGTGCAAGGCTAATGATGTGGCAATCGGCTGCTAAAATATTCACTGCTAGTATTAGTGGAGAGAAATGGTATGCCTTTGCGTAAGGCACGTAAGGGAAATGAATGCAACATGATTATAGTAATAAGTCATTAGCAAACGTTGTAGCTCGTTATTAATAATTATGTATAACAGGATATTGTAAAAATTAAGTTATGAAATTTTTATTAAAACATTCCTTACATACTGTTATATTGACTGGGCTGAAAAATATTCCTTGTGGGCTGCATGTGGCCCGAGGGCTGTGAGTTTGACATGCTTGCATTAGAGTGAGTGGAACTGGAATAAAAAAAGAGAGAGAGAGAGAGCTCCAAAAAATTCAGCTTGAAGCAAACTGAGCTCTTATTGACTTGTCTGGATCATAAGATATGGCATGAAATAACTTCCCACTCTTTTGCCTTTCAAATTTAATAAGGTGTGAATAGTAATTGGAACCAGGGATTCTGCTTTGGAGTCAGGGATTCTACTTAGCACCTTACAGATGACGCCATTGAGATGGTCATTCTACCTTATAAAGCCATCCCCAAACCACCTTCCTAGACAGTTGTCAAGGTGCCTGAAATCCTGAATAAGAAAAAAGTTTCTTCAAATATTGAAAACTGACTGGTATTAAAGTTTCTTTTTTTTTTTTAACTGAAATAGGTAACACCTTCGGCTAGGAATTCCTAACCAGTAAACAATATCCTGGCTTTATTTTGTAGATCTCTAAGATGATTGCCTCAGCCAGGCCCCACTATTTTCCACTTTCTAGGTTTTCACTTTCCTTCCTCTACTTCTCCTTCCCCTTTCTCTCTCTGTCTATCTCTGTCTGTCTCTCTCAATCTCACACACACACACACACACACACACACACACACACACACACACACACACTTTGGAATCCCCTCATTTAAGCCTTATCTGCCAATACCTTGTCAGTGATTACTTGACAGCTACCTGAGATCAAGGTAGGTATTAGGGAGGAGAGGGTGGATGCTATGAAAGAAAAACTATTTAGGGGATGGAACTGAATAACATTGGCTGACCCACTGGTCTTTCCAATGGAAGAGACAAGAATGAAGGGTTACATGTACAAATAAAGATCAGTCAGGCAGCCCAGGTGATGTGGCTCAGTGGTTGAGCATTGATCTATGAACTAGGAGGTCACGGTTCAATTCCCGGTCAGGGCACATGCCCGGGTTGTGGGCTTGATTCCCAGTGTGGGGCATGCACGAAGCAGCCAATTGAAGTTTCTCTCTCATCATTGATGTTTCTATCTCTCTCTCCCTCTCCTTTCCTCTCTGAAATCAATAAAAATATTTTTAAAAATCAGCCAAGCAGTCATATATAAGCTTTGGTTTCAAGAACAAAGCCTTTGAATTGAATTTCTTGAGTGTGTGTGTGTGTGTGTGTGTGTGTGTGTGTGTGTGTGTGTGTGTTGGGTAGGTGGGATGGCAGGCAGGTATTCATGTAAAGTGTATTATGAAATTGAGCTATTCCATACCTCTGTGCCCAAGGGGCAATAATCAGATCTCAAGAATACCATTGAGTCATCTGTACTATTAGACTAAAGGAAATTCCATTTTTATCATCTCTGCATGATAAAGCTCAACATTCCTAAAATAGTTAGCTTAAAGCAGCAGAAGCCTAAATCATTCTCAAATTCATAAAACATAAAATTGGAAATACATATAGCATCATTTGAGCATTTTGATGAATTTGAAGTTATGCAGGATATAATTCAGGAAGAGTTAACAAAAGTTGGACTTTAAAACATTTCACCTTTATGGGAATATTACTAATAATACAAGAATAGGTGTGACATAAAATATAGTGCGTCTTTAAAATAGAAAAGAAGAAAAACAGAATCCAAAATAAACGGTGATCATTTTGGAATATTGGTAATTTTAAGAAATGTAAATTACTAGTATAAACATTTTTGGTGCTGAAATAAAAAATAGAGGGAAGATCAACTTCATATCTAGCCTCAAGTAATTCATTTGGTTGCACTGGTTTTATCAGGAATGTTGGTTAATAAGCATTCTGAGAATGAGAATCTAGAGGGAAAATGTGCTGTGTCAATGGAGAGTAAAATGCTAAGTGGGTTTGATTCAAAATTCGCCACAGGCCAGGAAAAAGATTTTGCAAAACTCTGGCCCCGGTTGCTCACACATGGCCTAGGCTGTGTGTAAGCCTTGTATTCAGTAGCTGCATTTGGTTTTTAAAGAACAGGGTCATTTTCCCAGCCTACACTTCTCATTAAGTTCCAAATACTTCCCTAGGATATGAAACCTCCTCTTTCTCTTTCCCCACTCCTAGTAAAGCCAGCTTGTTCAGACAATACTGAAAGGGGTTGCTCTATGGTGCTCAGACAGGATGTTCCATTGATATATCGTGCTGGGACAGCCCATAAGCATTCATCTGTTGGTGTATCGTACAAATGTCAACTGTTTCTACCCAGACTGAATTAAATGTTTTCTATAAAAACTGTGTGATGTTTTCAGCATTCAGTTAAGAAGAATTTCTTGAATAGTCTGTGCTAGGTACTGGGCTAAGCCCTGGAACGGGGAATGGGGAGGAGGAAAGAGGAGAGGCCAGAGGAAGTGTTAGAGACATAAAAAAGATGAACAGCCTGTAGCATCTGCCTTTAATAATAATTGTTAATATTTATTGTATAGTTACTCTGTGCCAGGCCCATGCTAATGGCTTCACATAAGTTAGATAACTTCAACTTTACAACACTACTGTATAACCCCTTTTATAGATGAGGAAACTGAGATTCAAGAGAGGTAAGCCCAAAGTCACACAGCTAATGATGGGATCAATGTTTGAGCTTGGTTTATTTGACTCCAAAAGCCAGAATGTGTGATTACTCTGCTCTAGTGCCTTCAAGGACTTAGCATCTGGTAAAAGGAAGAAACATACATAATAACCTCTAATAAAAGGAACAATATGATAAGTGCTGCAAAAGATAAAAGCAAACTGCTTTGGGAGTACATATTCAGGAGCAATTAATTTCTGGGAAAACTTTATGGAAGGCGCAAAAATTAAACTGGGCCTTAAATGAAAAGTAGGATTTTGGTAGGTCGAGATGAGGGAAAGTATCTCATGTAAAGGAGTTAAATCCCAGAATGCCAAATACTGTGTAACTGGAGCATTACATGCATCATAAAATAAAGCATCGCTATTAAAAGACTTGTAAAGATTGGCACCCCATTGTCATGTACCTTGAACACCAAGTCAAGAAATCAAGATTTTATTCTTTCCATAATAAGCAATGGAAAGTCAATAATGGTTTGGGCGCAGGCAAGTGATGTGATCAGATCTGTGATTTGGAAAGAGAGTTACGGTGGCAGCTTCAATAATGGAATAGGTATCAAATAGATTAGAGGCCAAAGACCAGTTGTGTGACTAGAGATACTGTCTAGGCCAGGGTAAGAGCCTTAACTAGGGTCTTTTCATAGGAATTGAGTAGAAGCAGCTAGCCTGAAGCCCAGCTGGAAATCACAAGAGTTGGTAGCTGGGTATGTGGGAGAGGGATGATTTGAAGGGGATACCAATATTTGTAGCCTGATTGATTAGGTAGCTTATTGTGGCCCTGACTAAGACAGAGGACACGGGGGAAAGAGTAAATATGGGGAGGGGGTATGACTTAGATAATTCCTATGGGGATACACAGCAGGCTGTTCTGAGTCACATCTGGAGCCCATGGAAATGTTAAGACTATAGACTTGAGAGTTACCCAGAGAGAAAATATAGTATAAAGAGAGGACACTGCCCAAGAAGTAGATTAACCAAGAGAACAATTTCTGTTTCTGGCAATAAGGTAAGTGTGTGGTGAAATCCCTCTCAATAAGAATGCAAAAAAAAAAAAAGAAGAAATAAAATCAAGAATGCCTAGCTAGCTCTGGTTGGTGTGGCTCAGTTGCTGGGATGTCATCCTATGCACCAGAAGGTTGCTGGTTCTATTCTTAGTGAATCAGGGTACATGCCCAGGGTTGCAGGCTCAGTCCCCATTAGGGGGTGTGTGAGAGCACCCAATCAATGTTGTGCTCTCACGTCGATGTTTCTCACTCGCTCTCCCTCTTCCTTCCTCTCTAAAAGTCAATAAAAAAATCTTAATAAATAAATAATAAATTTAAAAAATAAGGAATGCTTAAAAAGCTAGACAACATATTACAAACGCTGTTTTTAAAGTGAAACAGAGCTGAAGTAAAAGGAATAATTGCAGGGGTGGGAGCGTCCTGCCCATGGGCCATATAAGGCCCTCAAAATCATTTGGTCTGGCCCTGCCAAGGCATTAGGAATGAGTTAATTAAATGTTTGACCAAATATGGCAGGCTAATTTTAAGTTGATAATTTCGTATGGCCTGCAAATGATGTTTTAAATAACCAAATGGCCCTTGGCAGAAAAAAGGTTCCCTAACCCTGAATTAGAGGAAACAATATCGCCTGATTTCTTAAGAGGCAATAAAACCAGTTTGTCTTAGGGATATCTGCTTATTCCTGGTGGCTTAGAGTCATTATTTAAAGATTGTGTGGTAGGACCAGATACAGGAGATAAAGCCTGAAACTGAAGCAAGGTAGCCGGCCTGACTGGAAACCCTGTCCATAAAGCTACAATCCTCTCTGTGTGACTACCTCAGTGAGTGACCTAGAAAATACCTCCTCTGGATTAGGCAAGAGAGTTTGGAGAAAGTTATTTCCCCTGAGAAATCCTAACCACACACCCACATTCAAGCATTTTTGGGAGCAGAATACTAAGTCTGTGTCTTCAAAGCCACCAAACAGAATCATTAGGTTATAGTGCTCCTTGCTTGATAGTGCCTGTAGGCACATTGCAGTAGTAAGTGAAAGAATTTTAAAATGACCTCAAAGAATCCCCAGAGGTAAAATTCCAAAGAGCATGAGCTCACAATGAAAAAGAAAATCAGTAAATTCACAAAGAAACAAGCTATTATTTAGTAGGAGTCTACAGAAACAGATTCACAAAGACGGAAGATATAAAAATGATCATATATTAAATATAAAATAAGTATGTTTGATGTGCTGAAAGACATAAAAGGGACTTTAGTGAAGATTAAGAAATAAACTATGAAAACTAAGTGGTAGATTTGAGAAGAATTCTGAGAAATGAAAAATATGAGAATTTAAGTACAAAATAAAACCTCTTTTGGTGGGTTAAACAGACTAACGAAGAGAATTTGTGAATTGGAAAACAGTTCAGATGATATTACCCAGTCAGAAACACCAAGGACAAAGATATGAAAAAAGTGTCTGAAAGAAGTAGAGACATTGAGGGTGGCATAAGAAGATCTGAAATACATATTAACCAAGTTTGAGAAGACAAGAGTAGAAAGATGTTAAAGAAATGATACATTCAGAGAGATAACATGCTAATAATTTTTGAGAGATTTAAAAAAAATAAAAGAGAGGAAAAAAGGAACAGTACCTTGAAGAACTGAAAGGGCAGTTGGAGGGAAGAGGAATTAGCAAAGAAAATTGAAAATGGCTTAATAGGGAGGAGAAAGGAGAAAGAAGATTATTCAGTATCCAGAAAGCAAAGAGAGTGTTTCAAAAAGGCTATGGTTAATAATTCTAAATATTGCAGATAACTAAAGTTTCAATCAGAAATAATTGACTGAGTGTCTACTATATGTTAAGCATAGTGCTACATGAACGCAAAGATGAATAATTTGTGGTTCTTGTACTCAAAATTAGGAGAGAAATAGAAATAATAGGTTACAATCCAATGCTTCTAAGCTGTAATAGACAAATCGCTAGGTGAGCAGAGGGAAGATTTCTTCTTGTGTGGTGATATTTCTTTCAAATGAGTCCTCCTCAGGTGGTTATCTCTGGACATTTTTAATAGAATTCTAAATAAACATTTATCTTTCATCAAAATATCCACTTTAAACATAGATTGTCAGCTCTTTCTCCCTATTTATCTACATCATTTTGGGGCATGTAATATTCAAGAAAATTCCAATATCTGGTATGGGCATGAATAACAGCATTTAATAACATTTACTTACCTGTTCTCTGAGTCTGGGACAATAGTACAAGCTTATTTCTCCTTTCTATTTTCCCTGCTCTTAACTTAGTTCAGCATCTTCTCACATTCACCAGGCTTTTCATCTCCATATTTTTTTTAAAATTTAAATTCTTTATTGTTTAAAGTATTACATAAGTCTCCTCTCCCCCCACCCCATTGACCTCTCCCTGGCTGCTCCCACCCCCCCCCCCAGCACATGCCCTCACCCCCCTACTGTCTGTGTCCATTGGTTATGCTTATATGAATGCATACAAGTCCTTTGGTTGATCTCTTACACCCCCCACCCCCACCTTCTCCCCTGCCTTCCCTCTGAGGTTTGACGGTCATTCAATGATTCTCTGTCTCTGGATCTGTTTTTGTTCATCAGTTTATGTTGTTCATTATATTCCACAAATGAGTGAGATCATGTGATATTTATCTTTCTCCAACTGGCTTATTTTGCCAGTCTCCATATTTCACCTCTGATCATAATTTTTTCAGTTCAAACCCACACACATCTTAATACAACCCTGTTTATGGCACTATGACTTCATAGTGGAGACATTCCATAAGAGTTGCAATGAAAGAATGATCAATATAAAATTAAACAGAAGTCAATCCCCCATTGTCATGTGAATAATTTCATTTTCCAAATTAATTTAAAAACATAACATTTTATCCAATTGTTTGCTTGCATCCTGCCTAACTTCATTCTAAAAAAATACAGTAATCAGTGGTTAAATGTGTGTGTCTGTATGTGTGTGTGTAAAGAGGTTATGTTTTTATACTTAATGTATACTTAATTCTACAAGCATTTACTGAATATGTACTCTAGGTAAGTGACTCTTCTATTCATTGTAAAAAATACAAAGAAATATACAACACCAATAAGACATTAATATATATATATATATATATATATATATATATATATATATATCAAAAGAGGTTCAGATAAAGTGCAATAGGGATGAGTCAAAAGAGGTAAATAGCATATCTAGATTGGGGGAGATAAGATAAATTCTTACACTGTTCGAATAGGGAGTTCGATGGTAGATAAGATTTGGTAGACCGAGATTTAGGGGAAAGGATGGTGGGGAGAAAGAACAGCATTCCAGGCATCGGTACTGCTCAGGAGAAGGGAACAGAACTTGTTGAAATTAATCAGTTCAGATTTGCATTAATCTGTAAGTGAAAAACAATTTGATCACAGTGGCTGAAACACATGAGGGTTTATTTGCCTCATGTAATGAGAAGTCCAAAGGTAGGCGGTTGCTAGTGTTGGTTTAGCAGCTCAAGAATGTCAGGGCTGTTTATAATTCTCTTGACCTTTCCCTCATGGTCCCAAGATGTCTGCTGGAACTTTAAGCAACACATTCAATTACCAGGCAGTGGGTAGAAGGGAGGGTCAAAAACAAAAAAGACTTCCCAGAACCGCCCCCCCCCCATGACTTCTGCTTGTATCTTATTGTCCATCTCTATTTGCAAGAGACTAAGAAGCATAACTATTTTTAGCTGAGCACATTATTACAGTGAAGAGACAAGGGAGAAGAGATACCAAAAAGGCAGTTGGCAGTCTCTGCAACAAAACAGAAGACAAGTTTGGCTTGAGCAGAGTCAAGATACCACTTTTTAAATAAATAAATGAGCCAGCTGATTTGGAAAGAAAGAGTATGGATTTCTTCTGCCTGGCATCATTTTTGCTTTTCTGTAGTTTTCCACTTACTTGCCTGTAATGAAATCAATGATAAGGGTGGATGGTGCTAGGGGAGCGCAGGAGGGACACCTACAGTTGCTCAGGGATGAATTCCCAGAGTGGGCAGGCCCGAGCTAAGCCTGGTGGGTGGGCATGGTCTAAGGCCAGTGGGTGAAGGGTAGCTTGGACAAAAGTCCAAAAGTGAGAAGAAGATGGAGAGTTCTGGGAACTGCATGCATATCATGCTAGATGGCGCAGAGTGCAATATAGATATAGTGAGAAAAGGATGAAGAGATAGGTAGGAGCTAGATCATAAAAACTTGGCAAGCTTGGTAAGGATTTGAACTGTATCACTAGCTTTAAAAGATAACAAGCCCTAGCTGGTTTGGCTCAGTGGATAGAGCGTCGGCCTGCAGACTGAAGGGCCCTGGGTTGGATTCTGGTCAAGGGCACATACTTCATTTGCAGGCTTCTCCCCAGCCTGGGATCTGGTAGGAGCTCATGCAGGGGGCAACCAATCGAAGTGTTTCTCACACATCGATATTTCTCTCTGTCTTTCCGTCTCTCTTCCACTCTCTCTAAAAAAACCAATGGAGAAATATCCTCGGGTGAGGATTAAATAAAACCAACAACAACAAAAATATTTTCCCATTTACTTGCTTAATCTCTGCTGTCTTTCCTGACAAATTTCATAAAGGCATCTTGTTAACCTTGTTCATTACTGTATTCCTAGAGCCTAGCACTGTGCCTGGCCCCTGAGGCTTACCCAATGAATCTATGCTCCTCATGGAATGAAATGTGAAAATCTTTGGACTAAATGTCCAATGAAATCTTTGTTGTCGCAACTCTTTATCTTTTCAATTGAGGTCCCTTAAGCCACACATGTCTAGGTCTTTCAAGAAGCAGACTGAAATATAGGATTCAACGCATAAGAAATAGGGTAACCCTGGTGATGGAAAATAAGGACGGAGCCAGGAAAGCCTGGGAGAGCCACTGCTATGCACTGCAATGCAATACAAGCCTAACCCTGAGTAAAGGAGAGGAGGGAGGGAGGGAGGGTGGGAGGGAGGGAGGGAGGGAGGGAAGTGTGGTATGTAGGTCAGAAGGAAATGTCTTAGCCTACATGCAGTTCTAAGGAAGTTTTGGCCATCAGGGCATCCTTCAGACAATGTCACTGGTCAAAGGAGTCCAGTGTCTCTCACAAGTGGCCTTGTCTAGTATCTCTGCTGTGCTTGTTCACTGACCAGGAGCAGCCGGTAGCATTTATGGCCTGGATGCAAAAGCAGTGGTCAGTTCAGAGCATAGCAGCAGTCTGATCACTCTCCCAGCCATCAGAGATCAAAGAGAACTCGTGTGACTGCTGTGCCTGCCAACCCCAGGGTTGTCAGCCAGGCCTCTTCCTGTCCTGCTTCATGTCTTCCCCATATTCTGGTTAATACCTAGACCATAGGTGGTACCTATGTATTGTTTTTACCTCCATCCCTGTCTCTAAGTCCTACTTTATACCCGTCCGCTGTAAACTCAGCCATATATTTCCCCTGGGACTGAGGTCCGCTTTCCTCCCCAAGTCCCTCTATGGCTTAGGAATCTGAGCCTGAACCAGAGCCCACATGGCAAGCTCCTCAATGCCAATGGGCAGATGCCCCCTTCCCAGCTATCCACCTGCCTGTTGCCTGCCCTCACCATAGGGTGTTTTTAAGGATAAAATTCTATCTTATCACAACGTCCTGGCTTTCTGGAACCCAATTATCAGCTATAGATATTCTGCTAGCCCTCTGTGCTGCTCTGGTTCTATGTACCTACGTATATCCATTATGCCCTTGCTCTGGAATTAACTTAGGAGGTTTCACAACTTACCTATGGGCACACAGGAAATAAGTGGCAAGGCAGGGGTTGAAACCAAGACTGATTTTAAAGTGCACTTTCTAAGCCACTATCGGCCACTGCCTCTCCTTCACAGAACTGGCAACAGTGTATTAGGACTGTTTACTTATCCATCCACTCCCCCTCTCAAGATGAGAGCTTCCTGAGGGTGAAGCCAAGGCACTGATATCTCGCAGGCATTTAGGAAGTGTTTCTGGAATAAAATAATAAAGGGAAGAATGAGTGAACAAATGAGCCTTTAATGATCAAGTTGCAGCCATTCCGGTTTGTCCCCAGTTCTGCAGTTTCCGAGGGCTTTACAGATCTAAGAGTTTCTGATTCTGGGAATCCATATGTCTCCCAATGCAACCACTTAATGATACCAAAGCTGCCAGGACAGCACTTTTCATTTAGCCAAAACCCAAGCTGCTTGCTGATGCAATAAAGAATTTAAATAGTTGAAGCTCTAGAAATGTGAGAAATACAGTGCTTTCTGCTCAAGAAGGAAGGGAAAGTCAAAGCATGGGAATTCTAAGAAGGTTTCATCTTGATGAGTTGGGGGTTGCACAAAGGGCCAGTGTGGTCATATTGCCTGGAGGCAGTTTCCAGTGTCTCCAGACAGAAAAGGAAATGACAACAGCTTTTGACGAGAATAGAAGGACAAATAAAGATCTTTTGAGAAGCAGGTAAATTGGCTGGGCTCAGGAAGCCTGCTATGACTCAGAGCTGGCAAGGGTCCTTCTTGTCTAGCAGCTTACCTCTTCTTCACAGCTAAGCTCCATGGATTCCACGTTGCTCACTTACCCTGGACCTTCAGTGAAGCATGGGCTGCATAGAAAGCTTAAACACGAAGGGCCTTTTTATTTTATTTTATTTTATTTTTTAATCTTTATTGTTGAGATTATTACAGATGTCCCTCTAGTTTTGCCCCATAGCTCCCCTCCACCCGGTTCCCACCCGACCCCAGACCCTCACCACTCTATTGTCTGTGCCCATAGGTAATGCATACATGCATATAAGATCTTTGTCTAATCTTTTTCCGCACCCCCACACCCCCTTCACTCTGAGAAACATCCGTCTATTCCATTTTCATGCCCCTGATTCTATTCCATTCACCAGTTTATTCTGTTCATCAGATTTTTTATTCATTTGATTTTTAGATTCAATTGTTGATAGATAAGTATTTGTTGTCTCTTTGTTGTTCATATTTTTTTATCTTTACCTTTTTCTTCTTCTTCCTCTTCTTAAAGAATACCCTTCAGCATTTCATATAATACTGGTTTGGTGGTGATGAACTACTTTAGCTTTTTCTTGTCAATGAAGCTTTTTATCTGACCTTCAATTCTAAACGATGGTTTTGCTGGGTAGAGTAATCTTGGTTGTAGGTTCTTGTTATTCATCACTTTGTATATTTCTTGCCACTCCCTTCTGGCCTCCATAGTTTCTGTTGAGAAATCAGCTGACAGTCATATGGGCACTCCCTTGTAGGTAACTGAGTTTTTCTCTTGCTGCTTTTAAGATTCTCTCTTTGTCTTTTGCCCTTGGCATTTTAATTGTGATGTGTCTTGGTGTGGTCCTCTTTGGATTCCTCTTCTTTGGGGTTCTCTGAGCTTCCTGGACTGATAAGTCTATTTCTTTCACCAGGTAGGGAAAGTTATCTGTCATTATTTCTTCAAATAGGTTTTCAATATCTTGCTCTGTCTTCTTCTGGCACCCTCATAATTTGGATGTTGGTATGCTTGAAGTTGTCCCAGAGGCTCCTTACACTATCTTCATATTTTTGGATTCTTTATCCTTTTTGCTCTTCTGGTTGGGTATTTTTTGCTTCCTCGTATTTCAAGACATTGATTTGATTCTCAGGATCCTCTAGTCTACCAGTGAATCCCTGTATATTATTCTTTAATTCAGTCAATCTATGCTTAATTTCTGAATGGTTCTTTTCCATTTTTTTTTTTTTTTTGGCATTCTCACTAAGATCCTTGAAAGTCTCACTAAGTTCCTCGGAGGTTTCTAGAGGATTCTTGAATAACCTTATAACTGTGGTTTTGAACTCTATATCCAGTAGTTTGCTTTCTTCTATTTCTTTCATTTGTGACATGTTTTTTTGTCTCCACATTTGGGCTGCTTCCCTGTGTTTGTTTCTATATATTGGGTAGCTGCAATGTCTCCTTGAGTTTATAGAGTGGCCTTGTGTAGTAGGTGTCCAATAGCACCCAGTGGCTCAGCCTCCCAATCACTTGAGGTGGACACTCTTGGTGCACCCCTTTGTGGGCTGTGTGCACAGTTTTGTTGTAGTTGAGCCTTGATTGCTGTTGGTGTCACTGGGAGGAACGACCTCCAGGCCAATTGGCTGTGGGACCAGCTGCACTTACAGTGGGAGATCTGCTGTGCAGGAGACTTGCTTATGGAGTAGGACTTGCTTCAGTGGGGCTTTGATGCTCACTGAGTCTGCCCCCTTGAGTGTGTTGCTTATGGATGTGAAGAGTTGTAATCTGGTATGGTCTCACACTGACCACTGGGTACACTGGCTCTTGGATCTCCAGGGAGGTGCAAAGTCAGCCACTGCCTAGGGCAGTGGTCGGCAAACTCATTAGTCAACAGAGCCAAGTATCAACAGTACTTCTTCAAAAATAGACTCGCCCAGGCCGAAAACCAACTTTTGCGCATGGGCCACGAAGTTTCAATCCCATTGTATGCATGCCCGCACGTGGTATTTTGTGGAAGAGCCACACTCAAGGGGCCGAAGAGCCACATGTGGCTCTTGAGCCACAGTTTGCCGGCCACGGGCCTAGGGCTATCAAGCAGGAGCTACAGAGAGTTCTGCAGATTCCTCCTCTTTGTATGGGGTTTGGAAGTGCCCAGATGAGGCCCAGCTGTGAAACAAGGCAGGCTGGTGCTAGTGCCTGGTCTTGGGCCTTTTATCAATAGGTTTGGGGCTACCTGACCCAGCTGCAGCTTGTTTGAGAGATTTTTAGTCTGAGAAAGGACAGGCCATTCACATGCAAAAACCACTGCACTCAGCTTGGGTGGAGTTGTAAATTGGGTGGGGTGGGGTTTCAAGGAATCACCAGGGCAGAGCAAACAGAAATGGCTGCCAGTCTGCCCTGCACCAGGGAGGTCCCTGCATGGGAACAATGACTGCTGCAAGGGACAGTCCAGTTTCTCCCTACATGTGTCTGTGTCCCCAGAGCCTCGCCTGGCACTGGAGCTCAGAGGAAGTGGGAGCTTGTAAATTCAGGTCATAGTGCCAGCCTTTTAAGAGGAGCATCTGGGTCTCCTGCAGCCTGTGGGTCACTTAGCCTCAATCTGCACTGGTTTTTACAGTCCATAGGTCTTACTGCCCGTAGGGATGTCCTTCCCCAGTTCTGGAATCCTGGGCTGGGGGTCTGGTGTGGGCCTAGGATCCCTTTCTCCTCTGGGTGGCCTCTACAGAGGTGATCTCTCTCCTGATTAAAAAAGCGGAACATCTGGGTGCCAGACCAGCCCGTTTCACACCTCCGCACCTCTGCACCTCGGCACCTCATACCAGTCTCAGTGTGCTTTCTTCTTCACTTCTCTAGTTGTAGGACTTCCATTCGGCCAGCTTTCTGGAAGTTCTGGATGATAGTTGTTCTGTATTTTAGTTGTAATTTTGATGTGGTTGTGGAATGCAGTGAGTACAGGTGTTTACCTATATTGCCATCTTGGTTCCTGAAGGGCCTTTTTTTTTTTCTTAGACTTTCTCCTCTACACAGGCCACATGGCCTTAGGAAGCATTGATGACCTAATAGCAAAACAAGGACTGGAATAGCAAAACAGCGACTGGGTTCTGTGTACCTTTAAATATGGAAACCAGTGTAACACCCTGCATATTTAAAGCTACCTTTCTATTAGCACATCACAGCTTTAGCACCATAAATAAATCTTCCTGGGAAGAAATATTTGAGTTATTAATGAATCTCAGAGAAATTATTTAGAACACCCTTATTTCTGTCCTCATTCTGATAATTTAAAAATGGGTATGAAGTTACAGTAAAGACTTAGAAGTAAAGGACATGATTTCTTTATAATGATAATTTTTATTTTAAAAATAAAAGTTGCAATAAAGAAAAAAATTAAGAAAACCTTTAAAAAGTTGCAGCATAATGGTACACATATGCATAGTGCAATTGTTACTATAGTCAAGCTACTTTAGGGAGCATGGCTGCTGAGTCTGATAGCCCTGCACTCCGAATAAATAACAGCTTTGCTACTTTAATAGCTGTATTATCCTGGGCAAACCCTTTAATCTCTCCTAACCTCAGTCTACTCGTATCTAAAATATGATTGGGCTAGATATTGAGGTAATGTGTGTTAAGTGTCAAGCAGAGTCCTGCACATAGTTAGCATTTGGTATGTATTTGTTAAAAGAATTAAAATACTATTACAGAGTTCTTTAGTCCTATGTGACACTTAAGGACCATGTCAAGAATGGACCCCTACTCTTGCTTCACAGGCAACCAGGCTTTCTCCCCTCTGTATTCTGAGGAACTCTGAGGAGAATTAATAGGTTAGTCAGTTAACATTCACTATGGGGCAGTGTGTGGAGGAGGGAAAGGAAGAAGCAGATACAAAAGAAATATCAGATGCTGTGGGTTCTCAAGGATGTTTTTACAGACTCGGAGCTTCAAAGCAAAAATTTATTTCTTAGGCGCAATTGTCTGATTCTTTGCCATTGTTTCCACGAGTGCTGCTACCACAGTCTCTCTTTTTCAGACAAGCTCACCATTGGGAAAAGAGCAGTGGACACCATGTACTAGTATATTGCAAAATTAGTCTATTTCAATGGCTAGAACTTCTTCGGGCACAAAGTCTCTTAGTACCTGCAATTATAGGTTTAGAAAACTGGGGAAAATAATTATAATAAGATCTACTGTTTATGGACTGTTTACCATGGTCCGGGCTCTGAACTAAGTTCTTTACATATATTATTTCATTCAGTCTTCACAGTATTGCCACTTTAGAGATGAGGACATTTAGGCGCAGAAAGGTGAGTTATCTAAGGACATCACATGGCTGGGAAGTGGAGCCAAGATTCACATTCACGGAATTTGACTTTAACTTTGTGCTTTTTATGTTTAGTCTTGTTATTATTACAAATGTTCAGACATAACAAAAGTAGATAAAATAATATAATGAATCCCCATGTGTCCATCAACCAGTCTCAACAGTTACCAAAATCATGGCCAATCTTGTTGTATCTATACCAGGCCTAGCCCCATCCCATTCAAACACACACACACACACACACACACACACACACACACACACGCACACGCACGCACATACACACACAAGATTTCATATTTTCATTTGGAAATATCTCATTATACATCTTCAAAAGAAACAGACTTTTAAAAATATGTTTTTATTGATCTCAGAGAGAGGAAGGGAGAGATGGAAACATCAATGAGAGAGAAACATCATTGATCAGCTGCCTCCTGCACACCCCCTACTGGGGACCGAGCCTGCAAACCAGGAATTGATCTGGTGACCTCCTGGTGCATGGGATGAAACTAAACCAACTGAGCCATACCAGCCAGGCTGAAACAGACTCTTTTAAAATCTATAAAACACCACTTATAATAATCAATTATTTCTTAGTGTCATCAAATGTCCAGTACTTGTTCATATTTCCTCAATTTTCTACAGTAGGTTATTTGAGTCAGGATTCAAACAAGATCTGTATCACATAATGGCATTTGGTTAATATCTTTCTCTTTTTAAAATATATTTTTATTGCTTTCAGAGAGGAAGGAAGAGGGAGAGATAGAAACATCAATGATGGGAGAGAATCATTGATCAGCTGCCTCCTGCAAGCCCCCCCACTGGGGATTGAGCCCACAACCTGGGCATGTACCCTTGACCGGAATCAAACCTGGGACCTTTCAGTTCACAGGCCGACGCTCTATCCACTGAGCAAAATTGGCTAAGGCAGTTAATATATATTTTAAGCCTCTTTTAATCTATAGGTTTCTCCTCTCTTTATTTCCTTGTCATTTGTAAAAAGAAATCGATAGCTTATGCTCCTAAGCACATAATACGGCATCTTATGTCTATTTTAAGAGTTTTGCATTTGTAGGGGGAATGCCCTCCTCCCAAATATATTTCTTGTATTTAAATATGACTATTTTTTCTTCTTTTGGAATAGAAGATAATCAAGCATAAAAAAGGATCTTAGAAATGTTTCAGTATTCATTGTAAACACTTAATATTCAAAACCCACTTTGTTTTGTAGGTGTTTATTATATGATAGTAGTGGCCTGGTGCATGAAATTCGTGCACAGGTGGGGGGGTTCCCTCAGCCCAGCCTGCACCCTCTCCAATTGGGGACTCCTTGGGGGATGTCCAGCAGTCAAACATCTCTCTCACAATCTGGGAACGCTAGCTCCTAACCGCTCACCTGCCTGCCTGCTTGATTGTCCCTAACTGCCTCTGCCTGCCTGCCTGATCACCCCTAACCTCTCTGCTTGCCTGCCTGATCACCCCTAACTGCCCTCCCCTGACGTCCTGATCTTGCTCCCAACTGCCCTTCCCTGCCAGCCTGATGTTGCCCCCAACTGCCCTCCCTTTCTGGCCTGATTGCCCCCAACTGCCCTTCCCTGACAGCCTGATGTTGATGCCAACTGCCCTCCCCTGCCAGCCTGATTGCCCCTAACTGCCTCTGCCTTGGCCCCCACCACCATGGCTTTGTCCAGGAGGAAGTCAGACATCCAGAAGATGGCTGGTCGACCCGGTCTAATTAGCACATTATTCTTTTATTGGTATAGATAGACTATATAGGATAGGATTGCTTAAATGGGGTGGGAGGGGAAGGAAGCCTTTTTCAGCAGGAGGTGATGCTCTTGGCAGACAAAAATAACATAATCTGGACTGATAGCCAGCCATATGCACTATACTAACAAACCAGTCATTAAAAAATTGAACTTCGAGAGGAACCAAGATGGCAGCATAGGTAAACACCGGAGATTGCTGCCTCGCACAACCACTTCAAAAATACAACTAAAAGACGGAACGGACATCACCCAGAACCATAGGAAGGCTGGCTGAGTGGAAATTCTTCAACTAGAAGGAAAGAGAACAGCATACCGAGACTCAGAGGAGGCGCAGTGCGGAAAATACAAAGGTGCGGAGGTGCGCGCGGAGCGGGCTGGCAGCTGAGGACGCGGTTGTCTGTTTCAATCGGGAGGGAGTCTCAGGCTCTGAACTCCAGTCCTGGGCGAGTCTCTAGGGACACAGACTCAAACGGGAGAAGCGGGACTGTCTGGCATCGGTCGGAACTCGAGGGGAGCTTTCTCTCCGAGGTTTGCAGCGGTTGCTGGGACTCTGAGAAGCAGAGCCTCGGGGAACGGGACTGAGAGCAGCCATAACTGCAGTCGTATGCTAATTACCATGTTTCTCTTTTATTAGATAGGATTATTTATGCCCTAGCTGTAACACGGCGATTAATGTACAAAGGGAGCCGATGGGGTTTTCAGTTAACTTTTTCTTGGACAAAATATCATGGTAATGAAATCACCCCAGGAAAATTTCTAAGCAACCAGCAGGTGAACCCAACTACTGGCCACAGAAGTAAACAAAAGCACAATATGGAAAAAGGCATTTGCTTTGAAAAATCTAACCTGGTCCCTGAGTCTTGAAGTTCATGCTTTCCCACTGCAATGTGTTTCACTTGAACAGTACAGCTGAACTTTCCCATTCTGACTAGAGCTTCCTTGGGCCAGAAACAAAGGCAAGTCAGTTCTGAGGCTGAGATTCAAATAAACATATCACAGGACAGCTGCAAACTGGAAAGCAAAGGAGACAGCTACTGCAGTAACCCAACGAATAAAGGCCCTCCCCCCAAACACCCTGGAGGCCAAAATCTTCTTCCTTTTTAGAAAACAGTGCCTGGTGAACAACTGGAAGGAGGAAGCTCTGTTTATGACTCCCTTTTGAACTCCCGCTTTTCCTTCAGTGGTGAGGAATTTTTTAAAAAGCTCAAAGAATGTTGCTGTTGCTGTTTTTGACAAGACTGTCACACATAATGATGATTTTCAAAATGAACACTGAGATTTACATTCTTTTCCTAAACAGGACCCATTCCCCAAACATTCTTGTTAACGAACTGGAAGAGACTTCAGAGACTTTTAATGCAAGGTGATAGCTACTATGGGACTAAGAGACTGGAGTTAACCACGGCTCCCAATTCCCTTCCCTGTCTGCATGATTTCCTCAGGTTCCCAGGGGAAGGAAAATTTGAGGTATCAAGAGAAGGCCCAGCTGTGCAAATGGAGTTAGTCAGTTAGTTATACTGCAATTCGTTTTTTACCCCTATTTACTAGAGTAAACAAATATCTACTCAATAGGAGACATAGAAAGTCTTTAAAGCTGTTCAAATGAAGGGATAAAGGGATAAAGTCATTGGCACTTCATCAGCTTCATGAGAGTTTCATGGTTTTTAGAGCTGGGAGGAGCACTAGGGATCCTGTCCAACCCTCATCTTTTTACAGATAAGGCAAAGGGGGAAGGGTATTTACTTGCCCAAATTTACACAGTGAATGAATGGATAACTCTTGCTCACCTAAACTATGCCATCATGGGAGTAAGGTGAGCAATGAATTGCCCATGTCCACACTCCCTCTGCTTCCTCAAACAGGTTCTCAAATTTCTCACTAATTACACCTTCTCCTCTGCTATAGTTGCGCACCCACTCTCCCATCCACTATCCAGTCTTTGTTTAATATCTCTAGTGCTAACTCTGCTGGTCTTTTCACCAGAGTATTTGCTGTCAATTTTTCTAAGAGTCTTTTGCCCACCAGTGTTGCAGGTGTTTTATTAGGCTCCCAAAAGCTAACATAAGACACTTTATAGTTTGGAGTTTCATCAGGCATGGAACCTGGAAGAACTTTCTGGAGGTTGGGCTAAAAAGGAAGTGTCAGCAAACTACAACTTGCAGGCTGCGTTTTCCTGCTGTCTGCTTTTGTATGGCACATAATCTAAAATATTGTTTGTTAATTTTTAATTCTGGTAAAAACACATGACATAAAATTTACCATCTTAATCATTTTTAAGTGTACAGTGGTGATAAGTATATTCACATGGTTGTGCAACAGATCTCCAAAGTTATTCATCTAAAAAAAACACTGAATTCTTTTCTCATTAACAACAACTCTCCATATTTTAGCCCCTGGTAACCACCATTCTATTTTCTGTTTCTATGAATTTGACTATTTTTCATATTTTATATAAATGAAATCATACACTATTTCTCTTTTTGTGACTGGCTTATTTCACTTAGCATACTGTCCTCAAGATTCATCTATGTTGTAATATGTGACAGATTTCCTTCCTTTTAAAGGCTGAATAATAGTCCATTGTAGGTATATATCACATTTTATTTGTCCATTCATCCATCCATGGATATTTGGCTTGCTCCCATCACTTGGCTAATGTGAATAAAGCTGCTATGAACATAGGTGTGCAACTGTCTCTTTGAGACTCTTCTGCTTTTAATTTTTTGGAAATATGCCCCAAAAGTGAAATGGCTAGATCATATGGTAGGTCTATTTTTAAATTTTTGAGGAACTACCATACTGTTTTCCATAGTAGCTGCACCATTTTATAATCTCACAAACAGTGCACAAGGGTTCCAATTTCTCCACATCCTTGTCAATATTTGTAATTTATGGTTTTTAAAAAATAATAAGCATCCTCGAGGGTGCGAGGTAATATCTCACTGTGGTTTTGATTTGAATTTATTTAATGGTTAGTGATATGCATATTTTCCTATGGTTGTTAGCCTTTGTATATCATCTTCAAAGAAATGTTTACTCAAGTCCTTTGCCCATTTTTCAATTGGGTTGTTTTTTGTTGTTGAGCTGCTGGAGTTACTTACATAGTAACCCCTTATCAGATGATTTGCAAATATTTTCTCCCATTTCATAAGCTTCCTTTTTACTCTGTTGATTGTATCCTTTGATACACAGAATGTTTTTTGTTTGACATAGACCTATTTGTCTATTTTTTCTTTTGTTCCCTCTGCTTTTGGTGCCATACCCAAGAAATCATTGTCAACTACAATATCATGAAGATTTCTCCCTATATTTTTTCTAGTAAGGATTTTAATATATTTCAATGGTGGGGGAAAATCAAAAGACAAAAATAGTGTATTTCCTGCCATGTGAAAATTATATGAAATTCAAACTTCAATGCCCATATATAAAGTTTTATTAATACACTAGAGGCTCGGTGCATGGATTTGTGTACCAGTGGGGTCCCTCAGCCTGGCCTGTGGGGAATGGGCCAAAAACCAGCTCTCTGATATCCCCCATGGGGTCCTGGATTGTGAGAGGGCAGTTCTTGGGTGACACAACCTGAAATCGGGCTCCCTCCTCTCTGGTTCTGGGTGCATCATCTGAGAACAGCAGATGCCAAGTCACCGCAGCTAGGAAGCTCCTATGTTGAGCATCTGCCCCCTGGTGGTAATTGCACGTCATAGCTACCGGTCAGATGGTTGAACGGTTGGACGGTTGCTTAGGCTTTTATAGATATAGATAGCTGTACTCATTCATTCATGTATCATTTCCGGTTGCTTTTGAGCTATAACAGCAGAGTATTGCAACAGAGACTGAATGTGGTTCTCTCATATTCGCATTGCTGCTTAGTGCCTTATACAATGTAGTGATGCATTTATAATTCTACAGCATATCTCTATACCAAAACCTTTAAGAAAATTTCCAATGCATACCTATCATGTCGAAATAAGAAAAGGAAAGTGGACTTTGATTGTTGTGCTTTTAGGCACACTAGAGTGTGGATTATTTGGTTATCTAATTAGATGGTATACCAGTCAGCTTGGGCTGCCATAACAAAACACCATATACTGTGTGGCTTGAACAACAGAAATGAATGTCTCACAGTTCTGAAGGTTGGAAAGTCCAAAATTAAGGTGCCAGCCGGGTTAGTGTCTGGTGTGAGCTCTCTCCTTGGGTTACAGATAACTGCCTCTTGCTCTGTCCTCACATGACCTTTCCTCTGTGCATGCGTGTGGGGAGAGATCTTGCTCTCTCTTCCTTACTCATAAGGCCACCATAATTACAGAATTATAAACTGACCTTTGCCCCCTAAAGCCTTATCTCCAAATATAATTTTATTAGGGGTTAGAGCTTTCAATATATGAGTTTTGGGTCAATGTAATACAGTTCATAGCAGATGGCAAAATATTGTATTTATTGTGCATTGACACTATAGCTGTGCTAAAAGAATACAACATACATCAACATTGCCAGACTAAGCACTCATCGCAACATTCTCAACTCAAAGGAAAGCAATGGTCAGAAAAAATGGAACATTTAAAATGAAATATCTCATTATAGCAGATTTCCTTAACAGAAATTAGAAAGAAAAACGCGGCTGCCAGCAAATTAAGTTTCCAAGTGGTACATTTCTTAGCCAAGCAAAGAAAGTCATTTAGTGATTGTGGGTTAATTAAATCGTGCTTGGTTGTAACAACTTAAAAATGTGCTTAAAGAAAACAAACTTGTTTAAAACTCTTAGCCTTTTGTTGAGAACAGTTGCTCAAAGAATTGAGGATAGTAGGAACGACATTAATAGTCAATTAAAAATAAGCAGATAATTTTGAGTGGTTTTCCTTGGGTCTTGACGAGTTGACAGTTTTTTATAAATATTACTTGTTCATTTGTGGAGGCAACAGTGAGTTTGATGTGATTGAAGAATTAGCTTCTATGAATAGCCTGTGTGGAATAGATATAAGAGAGACATTTTCAAAGAAGTTGAGAAAACACTAACTTAGTATAATTTGAAGCAGAATATGCTAAAATGTGTTACAACTGATGGTGAAACTATGTGCAAAACAGAAAAAGACATAGTTAAACAAATTTACAAACCTTTTAAAATTGTAAGGTGTTTATTGCCTGTGGTTATTCATTGCATTATTCATCAGAAGAGATTTTGCAGAAAAAATTTAAGTCTCTTCTGTATTATTGAACCAGTAGTGTCAATAGTGATCTCAATATACTTTCCAGAATTTAGTCAATGAGTTTTGTACATTTTTTTCAAAGATAGAAACAATATGCTGACTTGTCCTATGATACTGAAGTCTGATGGCTTAGCAGCAGTAAAATTTTACTGAGATATTTTGAGCTCAAGGTCAAAATTGGAATGTTTCTGAATGAGAAGTTCCACCCTCAGTTACAATTATTGAACACTGTATGTGTGGAAATTTGTTCTCGCTCTTGTTATCTAAACACCTGAATAATACCATCAATTTTACATGTTGCACAAAGCCTTAAATGTTTATTATCTGTCCATTTACAGAAAAAAGCTTGCTGACCCCTACCATAGGCATTGGACCGATAGCCAGCTGGGTCTTTTGGGGAAACATTTACCCCTGTAAGCAAAACCCAATGTCTGTGACAAAGCTCCCCCAATCCTATTCTTCTTTGGGGTTCCCTGGTCATTCTTTTCATGTTCCCTTAGGTGGGAGCAACTAACGTCCCATTCCTTTGTTTAAGGATCTTAATCTCTGTTTCACAGGAACTTATTGTCAGTCAAAAAGTCATTTTTTTTTGCTTTATTTCCAAGAGGCCTGATGGGTACTAATTTATACAAGCCAGAGGCCTTGTTGCTACCTTCTTCTACTGTCGCTTTTTTTTTTTTTTAAAGATTAACTACTGTCACTTTTTATTCCTGTACCAAGTTGCATGATATAAAGACTCTCCATAAAGATCACCTAGTGATGAACTGGAATAGACAACTGTCTAGAGAGCTATCAGATTGTGGCTTCCAGTTATCTCTGTCTTTGTTTATAAGAGCAGTAATTGAGAAATTGCAGATGTGCTGAGTTACTAAATACTTTTTGAGGGAGTACAAACTTACTAATTCAGCAGTATCTGTTTCAGTAACTATGCTACTCTAAGACCACTTTAGTGAAAATGAATTTAGTGGAACTAGAAAGGGAAAATAACTTGCTTTTATAAGCTTTAGTGGCTTGAGATGCCTTAGACATTGGGTGCATATGTAGCAAATTGCTATACATCCTTACTGCTTATATAAAGCTTATATATCTGTGCTCTAATATTTGTATTCATGGCTAAAAGACAGAAATAAGTGCTACAAAATTATTATTAGGGCAGAGATGAAACTTAGGAATAATTTGTGATCAGGAAATGAAAGCAGATAATTAGTCTCCAGAGTGTATATTATTGTTGTTGAAAAAAGAAAAAAAACAAAAATCTTCCCAAACAAAAATTCAGATTTTTTTTTCTTTTGCAGAGCACAGACTCACTGAGAGAGAATTTATGGCTTGGTACTTGCAGGGATAGTTGTTTATTTTTATTAGCCTTCTATAGTGGGCATTAAACTGACCCTTAATGGGGTCAGTCATTTTTGAACTACCCAACGTTTTAAAAAATAAAGTTTCACTCCCTAGTCCAATCCCACAACATTACCCAAGGGAACACCTGTTTCATTAAAAGATGTTTTATTTTTGTATTCTTAATTTGGACTCCCCCATTTTAAATTACAAATAACCCACCAACATCCATGTTGACTGTTTGACAAACTGAGTTTATCTTCCAGAAAATTTAAGTGCAGCTGAATATGTAACCAGTGTGTCATCCTTTCATTACCAGCATGTGAGTGCACTCTATGCTGAGAAAACCCCCAAGTTCTTAATGGAATAGTTAATCTGATGATATTCTGGGTCATTGAAGTGTTGATAACCTATCTGATCCATAAACATATTTATAAGCACAGAACAGTTAAAAGATAAAATAAGGCATATTAAAAATTTTAGGAGTTTATCTGAACAAAAATGGATTCAAATTGGGTAGTGCCAACCTGGAAGTGGATAGCAGCACTCTACAGACAGGAGCCAGGTGAAAGAAAGACTTCCGTAGAGAGAAGGCAGAAGCAAAGCAAGGAAATGATTTGATTGGCTATAGCTTAAGAGTTTGTCTTATTTGAAAAGCTTAGGTAGCTGTTAGTTGTCCTTAGGAGGTTTTGATTTCTTAACCTTGAGGCAAGTTAAGAAACAGGCTTAGGTTTTAGTTGCTTACACTGACTGCTAAGGTGTTAGAAACACCACAGTCTGATGGCCTCCTTGGTCAGTTAATTGAACACGACTGCTAATCCATATGTCATTTATTCCTTTCTAGTTTATTATAAAGAGTTTCAAGTCAAAATTTAGCATGTAAGGATTGTCATCATCTTTTTCCAAAACATCCTTTAGAAAAAGAACACTTCCTGATGGAAACCACACAGATGGGGTTGGTTTGGCACATCTCAGGCTGGGTGGACACTATCCAAAAATAGAGCCAAATTTCTTCAAAGACTGTTCAATTAAAGTGGTTTTTGCATTAGCAATAAGCTCAGTTTTCCATTACATGCCACTTCCATTTAAAACAAAGCAAGAGGTTCAGTCAATATTTCCGTGGTTTTGAAGTGTCCGTCTGTTTTTTAATGTAGTAATGGTCTATACCTAAAATCATGGCCTTCATTTTGTCAACAATATCGAAGTGGGGAACAACCCTGTATTAATTTCCTTTTGGCAGCTGTAACAAATTATCACAAACTTGATGGCTTAAAACAACGCACATTTATTCTCTTACAGTTTTAGAAGCCAGAAGTCCAAAATCAGTTCCACTGGGCTGAAATCAAGACCCCATCAGCAGGGCCGTGCTCTGTGGAAGTGCTAGGGGGAAAAACAATCTATTTGGTTTTGTGTTTGTTTTTCTTTTCTTTCTTTTTTACTTTTCCAGCTTCTAAAGCTGCATTCCTTCATCTCTCCCTCTCTTCCTCTCTCCCTCTCTCTCCTTACCCCTGCTAAGGTTGTCACATTGCCTTTTTTTGTATGTCAAATCTAATTTTGTCTCCCTTTTATATGGATACATGTGACTGCATCTAGGGCTTAAGTGCATAATCCAGGCTATTCTCCCCATCTCAAGATCTTAAATTTAATCAAATTTGTAATCTCTTGTGGGTAATATCCACAGGTTCCAGAGATTAGGACCTGGATGTTTTATGAGCCACTATTCAGTCTATGACAGACTCCAAATTTACAGTTCAACATTTAGTTTACAGCTTATAGACCTGAGACTATTAACCATGTTGTTATTTCTAGGAGTCCACATATTTCATGTAAATAAATAATAACTAACATGTATAACTACTACCATTTACAAATTTATGTGCATGCCATTGCTATTAATAAAATATAAATTCATTTCATAAAAAGATCTAAGGGGTCTACTTCAGACAAGTTATTTCTAAATGAAACACTTTTTGTACAGCATTCATTACTTTTTAACAAAAAACTATCCTTGTAAAATGATAACTGATAAAGATATGAAGTATATGTTATGAATAATGTATATAGAGCAGAACATCTGCTATTTAATGAGTTTAATAAATGTCAACCATTATTATTGTGTTGGGTGTTCTGTAAACTGAATGGAAGTATTTCAACACTAAAAATCTAATGGAAGTATGCTTTTCTTTTTACAGGAAAAAGAAAGCAAAAAGATGGAATTCAATCATCTTTTCTTGGCTCATATTTTTTGTTTAAAACTTTGAGACCAGTTACTGCTAGACTCTTAGGGAATGCTAACAGATGACAGAATAAGAAGCCAAAAAATATTAGGGAGAGATTGGGAATCAGTCAATCATGTTTAGTTCAAAAGTTTGTTTTGGTTACATGTGTGCAGGGCTGTGCTTTTATATTTTATACTCAAATCACAGTAGTTGCTTTGGCACTAAAATTGTTCTTAATTTATATGAATCAATCAAATACATCAATATTTTATATTGCTATTACTTGGGTCCTCTCTCTTTTTTTCTTGATGAATCTGGTTAAAGGTTTGTCAATCTTGCTTATCTTTTCAGAGAAACAGCTTTTGGTTTTGTACTATTTTTTTTTTTTTTTACTCTATTTCATTTTTTTCTGCTCTGCCCTTTTTTATTTCCTTCCTTCTTCTCATTCTGGGCTTTGTTTGTTGTTCTTTTTCAAGTTCCTTTAAGTGTAAAGTTAGATTGGTTATTTTGAGTTTTTTCTTGTTTCTTAAGATAACCCTGTAATACTATGAATTTCCCTCTTAGGACTGCTTTCCTGTGTCCCACAGATTTTAGGTTGTTGCATTCTCATTTTCATTTGTTTCAAGGTATCTTTTTGATTTCTTCCTTGATATCATTGTTAACCCATTTGTTGTTTGGTAGCATGTTATTTATCATCCATGTCTTTGTGTGTTTTTCAGTTTTGTAGTGGTTCATTTCAAGTTTCATATCATTGTGGTCAGAGAAGATACTTGATATGATTTCAATCTTCTTAATTTAATTGAGACTTGTTTTGTGTCTTAACATGTGGTCTATTCTAGAAAATGTTCCATGTGCACTTAAAAAGAATGTATATTCTGCTGTTTTGGGGTGAGATGCTCTGAAGATACCAATTAAACCCATTTGATCTAGTGTGTCATTTAAGTCTGCCATCTCCTTGTTGATCTTCTGTATGAAAGATCTATCCATTGATGTCAATATTTTATAGTATTATTAAAAGAGAACCATACTTTCAAGTATACCAGCATCTGAACAAGTTTGAGGGTTGCTAATGGAAAACATTTTCTATTATAAAAGAGCTTAACCTTCATTATAGGCTAAAATTATGGTTCTCAATCCTGGATGCTCATCAAGATCTCCTGGGGAGATTTTAAAAGTCCCCAACTAAGAATATTATGTTAAGTGAAATAAGCCAGTCAAAGAAAGATAAGTTCCACATGATCTCACTCATATGTGGAATCTAATGAACAAAATAAACTGATGAACAAGATAGATCCAGAGCATGGAACTGTCGAATCTCAGAGGGAAGTGGGGGAGAATGAGTGGGTGGGAAGAGATCAACCAAAGAACTAGTATGCATACATGCATATTCCATGGACACAGACAATAGGGTGGTGAAGGCCTGGGGTGGGGGGCAGGGGCAGACTAGAAGAGGTCAATGGGGGAAAACTGGGGATAAACATAATACTTTCAACAATAAAGATTGTAAAAAATCAATAACACATTTTCATTCCAAAAAAAAAAAAGTCCCCAACTATAGTCTGTAGCAAAGATCAACTAAATATGAATTTCTAATGGGAGGCCAAGATATGAGCATTTTTAAAGCTCCTCAGGAATAGCATGGGGAATATAATTAATAATGCAATAATTATGCATGGTGTCAAATGGGTACTAGATTTATCAGGGTGATCACTTTGTAAGTTATATAAACTTCTTATCATTGTGTTATACACTTGAAGCTAATATAATATTGGATGTCAACTGAAATTGAGAAATAAAAGATTATAAAAAAGCTTCACATCTGTGAAGCACAATAAAGTGAAGTGCAATTTACAAAACAAACAAAGCTCCTCAGGTAGTTCCAGTGAACAGCCACGGTTGAGAACACTGGACTAAAAGAATACAAGGCACAGAGAACAAAACAAAGGTTGAGGTAGAAAGTTCCATGGTCAGGATCAGGAATGCAGTGCAAATGCAGAAAAGACAAGGTTTTGATTAGTAAAAGAGGAAGAGATGGAAAATGAACTGAGCCCCCAAACTGGTCAATAAAGAGGGAAAGAGCAAAAGAGAAGGTGACAGGCATATAAAGGGTAACAAGTTCTTGGATAGGGGGAAATTTTTAAAAATCTGAAAAATTTTATTATGGGTTTAAAAAATGGTGGTGAAGCATTCTTCAGTCCATTTGTTTTTCTGGAGCTCCCTCCTCCTACCACACCCCCACCTTAACATCTTTACATAATTACTGTTAAACACCAAAATGGACTACTGAGGAAGACACACACTTTCTATCAAGAAACAAAGGGATCACTATGAGCACAATACAGAATTACCTACTAGGAATCTTACCAGTTTGAATCAAAAGGCAACTTTATAGTCTGAATTTATGTGTCTAAATCACATATTTTAAAAAATGTTCCAAGTATAGTTTACATTCAATATTATTTTGTATTAGTTTCAGGTGTACAGATAGTGTCTAGACAACCACATACTTTACAAAGTGTTCCCCCTGACATTTCCAGTTCCCACGTGACGCCATATAGCTAGCTATTACAATATTATTGACTATATTCCCTATGTTGTACTTTACATCCCCGTGACTATTTTGTAACTAACAATGTGTACTTCTCAATCCCTGCACCTTTTTTAACCAGTTCCAAACATCCCTCCCCTCTGGCAACCGTCAGTCTCTTCTCTGTATTTATGAGTCTGTTTCTGTTTTGTTTATTTGTTTATTTGGTTCTTTAGATTCTACATATAAGTGAAATCGTATGATATTTGTCTTTCTCTGACTGGCCTATTTCACTTAATATCTTATCCTCTTGGTAGTTCCATGTGCTCACAAATGGTAAGATTTCATTCTTTTTAAGATGGCCAAGTAACATTCCACTTATTAATCCATTCAACTATTGATGGGCACTAGGGTTGCTTCCATAGATTGGCTATTGTGAATAATGCTGCAATAAACATTATTTTAAATTAGTGTTTTGGGTTTCTTCGGATAAGTACCCAGAAGTGGAATTGCTGGGTCATAAGGCAGTTCCATTTTTTATTTTTTGAGTAACCACTATATTGTTTTCCATAGTGACTGCACCAGTCTTTTCCCCCACCAGCAGTGCACAAGGGTTCCCTTTTCTCCATATCCTTATCAACACTTGTTATTTGTAGGTTAATTGATGATAGCTACTCTGACAGGTGTGAGATGATATCTCATTGTGTGTTTTTTATTTTTTATTTCTCTGATATTTAGTGATGTTGAGCATCTTTTCATATGTATATTGGCCATATGTATGTTTTCTTGGGAGAAGTGTCTATTGAAGTCCTTTGCTCATTTTTAATTTGATTGTTCAGGGTTTTGAGTTGTCTGAGTTCTTTACAAATTTTGGATAGTAACCGTTTATTAGATGTATCATTGGCAAATATTTTCTTTCATTCAGTAGGTTGTCTTTTCATTTTGTTGATAGTTTTCTTTGCTGTGCAAAAAGTTTTTAGTTTAATGTAGTCCCATTTGTTCATATTTTGCCTCTTTGCCTGAAAAGATATATCAGAAAAAAATATTACTAAGAGAAGTGTCCTAGATTTTACTGCCTATGTTTTTTAGGACTTTTATGGCATCAAGTCTTACATTTAAATCTTTCATCGATTTTGAATATATGCTGTAAGAAGGTGATCTAGTTTCATTTTTTGGCATGTATCTGTTTAGTTTTCCTAACACTATTTATTGAATAGTCTGTCTTTACCACATTATGTGTTCTTGCCTGAGCTCTAATTGTGTTTTGTTTTTTTTCACTCCAGAACCCTGATTAACAGATAAATTTATTTCTAAGAATGATTCCTGATTCTTTCCAAACCCCTCATGCTAATGACTTATAGAATATTATGATTTAAAACTATCCAGGGAAATGAAGACATTTTAAAATCATCTACCTTTTTGACTGATAAAATTAACTAATAGTTTGACTCAAACAATTCAGCACTTACTTGTGGGACATGGCGGTAGACAAGAGAACATTGTGCAAGGCATCCGATAAATACTTGTTGAATTATCCTGTACTACACCCTTTCTAGAGATGATAAAGGGAACTATAATTCTGATTCACTTGACTTAAAGAATCAATAGCTTTAAAAAATTGTGCTATGTAGTTATCCCTATTCACCCTCTAAAGAGAGAGAGAATCTAAATAAATTAACTGTTTCCTATATTTATATCTCTTTCATTTCTATTCGAAGTTAGACCAGGTCTTGGCAAATTAAATCCAAAACTGCAGAAAGGTACTTGAAAATTTAGATGAAGTTCTGGATCTAATAAGGGCCAAGTATTTTGCCTTTTAACTGATGGAATTTCTTAGGGAAGTAAAGGATTTATAGGTCTGAGCAAATCGCTACATTGAAGTCAGCAGGATTACGGGCACGCACAGACTTTGGCCTTAAAACAGAAACACTGTAGCACTCAGTCATTTCTCCTGTCAGACAGGGACTGGTCGTGGTTCCATTGCCTCCTGGGCTGCTTTTAGGACTTATCTTAAGGTCCTTCAAAAGGTTTTCAACAAGCTTGTAGTTCAGAATTCCTCTATTTTATTTACTTTCAATGAGCTTAGTACTGCATTCTTGTGTGCACATATGTGTTTGAGTGTATGCACATGTGTACATGTGAATGTGCTGTGGGGGAGGGCTGGTAGTGGGATGGAGGAGGCAAAAGAAGAGACTGAATTTATTGGAAGAATTTCGTTTACTTTTTATTCCAAAACAAGAGAAAAATCCTCCAATTTCTCTAAGCCTATACTACTTTTCCACCTCCAGTGCTTGACTCTTTTCCTGTGGTGTCTGTTTGCCTCACCTTAACCTTTGTTCACCATCTACAGACTTGAATCAGATTCCAATATATCCCAAATCAGAGGCCAAAAGGCTAACCCAAAGCATACCCCACAAATATTTAGGCACTTGATGAAATCTTAATCTGACCAAAGGTGACTAGCTTTTCCCCAAAACCAGATGGAGATAGGGAGGGCCGCTCGCCACCATAATAGCTCCTGCAGCCTGAGGGTCTATGGAAATGCAACAGTGACGCCTTGCCTGTCCCAGGTGCTGACAGAATCCTTTGCTGTTGCTTGAGAGACTGCAAGGACAGGAACATTCCTGACTAGACCCCTACACACATATAGATAAATAATGTAGAATGATTTTATTTTTAAACTATTCATGCTGATGACTTGTAGAGTATTATGATTTAAAACTATCCTGTTTTTATTGAAAATTGGTCAACTAATTCTAAATTTTGTTCAGAAGTGTAAATGGCCACGAATATTTAGAATTTTTTTCTTTTCCCCACCCCAGGTTTATTGAGATATAATTGACATATAACATTGTATAAGTTTAAGGTGTGCACATGTTGATTTTATATACTTATTTGTTGCAAAATGATTACCACCACAGTGTTAGGAATACATACATCACATCGCACAATTTCCATTTCCTTTTGTGGTAAAAACATTTAAGATCTATCCTCTCAGCAACTCTAAAGTATATAATACAGTATAGTATTATTAACTACTAGAGGCCCAGTGTAGCTCGCTTCCGCTTGCCTCAGCTGGCCGCCCCACCCATCGCTGTTCATAGCTCGCTGCCCTGCCCTCTGCAGCTCGTAGCTCTCCACCACTAGTAGCTTGCGCCCTGCCCTGCCTGCCACAAGAGCCACCGCTCGTTTGGTCGTGATGGCGTTATGGTGTGACGGCCATGGGGCTTTTATATAAGAGACTAGAGGCCCGGTGCACAAAAATTTGTGCACTTGGGGGGGGGAGGGTCCCTCAGCCCGGCCTGTGCCCTATTGCATTCTAGGACCCCTCAGGGGATGACCACTTGCTGGCTTAGGCCTGCTCCCAAGGGGATTGGGCCTAAGCTGGCAATCAGACATCCCTCTGGCAGCCCGGCAGCCATCGGGGGATGTCCACTTGCCAGCGGGGAGCAGGCCTAAGCTGCAGTCCAACATCCTTAGTGCTGCTGAGGAGGCAGGAGAGGCTCCCACCACCACCGCTGTACTGGCAGCCATCAGCCTGGCTTGTGGCTGAGCAGAGCTCCCCCCTGTGGGAGCGTACTGACCACCAGAGAGCAGCTCCTTCATTGAGCGTCTGCCCCCTGGTGGTCAGTGTGTGTCATAGTGACCAGTCATTCCCAGTCTTTCTGCTGTTAGGGTCAGTTTTCATATTACCCTTTTACTTATATAGGATAGAGGCCTGGTGCACGGGTGGGGGCCAGCTGGTTTGCCCTGAATGGTGTCCCGGATCAGGGTGGGGGTCCCACTTGGGTGCCTGGCCAGTGTGGGTGAGGGGCTGATGGCTGTTTTCAGGCTGCCTGCACCCCCTTAAGGGTCAGGGTCCCCACTGGGGTGCCTGGCCAGCCTGGATGAGGGGCTGAGGGCTGTTTTCAGGCTGGCCACACCCCCTTTAGGGTGGGCGTCCCCACTGGGGTTCTTGGCCAATCTGGATGATGGGCTGAGGGCTGTGTTCAGGTGGGCCAAGCCTGCAACTGAAGCTCCCAGCCTCTCCTTTTTTTCTTTTTTTTTTTTATTCTGGGATTTATTTACCTTCTGTAATTGAAACTTTGTTGTGGCTCCAGCTCTGAAGCTGGCTGGCTGAAAGCAGGTATCTGGGGTTTGTTTAGCTTCTATAATTGCAACATTGTTGCTTAGACTGGAGCTCAGAGCCGGGCTGCAGCAGGCGGGAAACCTTGGCTTCCTCCATCACTGGAGCAAGCAAACCTCATGTTTGCTTCAGCTGCCTGGCTGCCGGCCGCCATCTTGGTTGGCAGTTAATTTGCATATCGCCCTGATTAGCCAATGGTAAGCATAGCGGAGGTATGGTTAATTACCATGTTTGTCTATTATTAGATAGGATAATCACCCTGCTATGTATTAGATCCTCAGAACTTATTAATTTTATAACTGGAAGTTTGTACCCTTTGACCAACATCTCACCATTTCTCTCAACCCTCATGCTCTGGGTAATCAACATTCTACTCTTTATTTCTATGAGTTTGGTGTTTGTTTTTTTTAAAATTCTAAAAATGTTCCGGTTTTAACAAAACACTTGAAGGTGATGGCTTAGTGAAGTGGCTCCAGTATGTGATATATAGCTGAGTAAAATAACTTAAAAAGTGTTTATTGAACTTATTTTCTGCAAAGCCTTCTGCCAGTGCCCCAAGATCTCTGGCCCTGGCCTTCTGCTCTTTCTCTATATACAGAGTGGGATAAAAGTAGGTTTACAGTTATAAGTACACAAAACACAGTTTATTATTTTATTATGTATTAATTATTGTATTATTTTCCATACAAACAACTGTAAGCCTATTTTTGCCCTGCCTATATCCTTTCTTGAAATGTCATCCAGCTTTTTAAATTGATTTTTAGAGCGAGAGGAAGAGAGAAAGAGACATTGATTTGTTGTTCCATTTATTTATACCTTCATTGGCTGAGTCTTTTTTTTAATATATTTTTTATTGATTAAGATATTACATGTGTCCTTGTCCCCACGTTACCCTCTACCCACCCCGTTGTCCGTGTCCATTGGTTAGGCCTATATGCTTGCATGTAAGTCCTTTGGTTGATCTTTCCCCCTTACCCCCACCCTCCCCTACCTTCCCTCCAAGGCCCGACAGTCCAATCAATGCCTCTCCGTCTCTGGATCAGTCCTTGTTCATCAGCTTATGTTGTTCATTATATTCCACAAATGAGTGAGATCATGTGGTATTTATCCACTCTCCAGTTCCATCCATGCTGTGGCAAATGGTAAGAGTTCCTTTTTCTTCTTCCTCTTCTTAAAGAATACCTTTCACCATTTCATATAATGCTGGTTTGGTGGTGATGAACTCCTTTAGCTTTTTCTTATCCGTGAAGCTCTTTATCTGACCTTCTATTCTGAATGATAGCTTTGCTGGATAAAGTAATCTTGGTTGCAGGTTCTTGCTATTCACCACTTTGAATATTTCTTGCCAGTCTCTTCTGGCCTGCATGGTTTCTGTTGAGAAATCAGCTGACAGTCGTATGGGTACTCCCTTGTAGGTAACTGACTGTCTTTCTCTTGCTGCTTTTAAGATTCTCTCTTTGTCTTTTGCTCTTGGCATTTTAATTATGATGTGTCTTGGTGTGGTCCTCTTTGGATTCCTTTTGTTTGGGGTTCTCTGCGCTTCCTGGACTTGTAAGTGTATTTCTTTGACCAGGTAGGGGAAGTTTTCTGTCATTATTTCTTCAAATAGGTTTTCAATATCTTGCCCTCTCTCTTCTTCTGGTACCCCTATAATTCTGATGTTGGTACGCTTGAAGTTGTCCCAGAGGCTCCTTACACTATCTTCATATTTTTGTAATCTCTTTTCTTTTTTCTTTTTCGGTTGGGTATTTTTTGTTTCTTTGTATTTCAAATCTTTGACTTGATTCTTGGGATCCTCTTGTCTGCTGCTGGATCTCTGTAAATTATTCTTTATTTCAGTCAGTGTATGCTTAATTTCTAGTTGGTCCTTTTTCATGCCCTCAGGGTCTCACTATACTTATTGAGGGACTCACTAAATTTATCGGCGGTTTCCATAAAATTCTTGAAAAACCTTATAAACGTGGTTTTGAACTCTATATCCAGTCGTTTGCTTTCCTCCATTTCTGCCATTTGTGACCTGTTTCTTTGTCTCCACATTTTGGCTGCTTCCCTGTGTTGATAGAGTGGCTTTGTGTGCTAGGTGTCCTGTAGGGCCCAGTGTCTCAGCCTCCCCAGTTACCTGAGGTGGACACTCTTGGTGCACCCCCTTGTGGGCTTTGTGCACAGTCTTGTAGTTATGCCTTGGTTGTGTTGTAGGATCACTGGGAGGAATTGACCTCCAAGCCAATTGGCAGTGAGAATCAGCTGTGTCTGCAGTGGGAGAACTTCTGTGCTGGAGACACCCTTCTGGGGCAAGACTTGCTTCAGTGGGGTTTTGGTGCTCACTGAGTCTGCACCCTGAGTGTGTCCCTTATGGATCTGAGGAGTTGTAATCTGGATGGTCTCCCTCTGACCACTGGGTACACTGGCTCTTGGATTTAAGGAGGTGCTAATTTAGCCTCTGCCTGAGGTTACACAGCAGGAGCTACGAAGAGAACTGCAGAATCCCCTTCTTTTTTTGGAGTTTGGAGGTGCCCTGATGAGGCTCAGCTGTGAAGCAATGCAAGCCGCTGTGGGGCCTTGGGCCTTCTCTTGGAAGTCCTGGGTCTGTCTGGCCCGGCTGCAGTTAGGTAATTATCAGGTTGCAAAGAGCCGGGGCATTCATATGCAAAAGCCTCTGCCACAGCCTGGGTGGGGCTGGGTCTCAAGGAATCAAAGGGCGGAGCAAGCAGCTATGGCGGATCCTTAGCCCTGCCCTAAGGAGTCGCGAGTCTCAGTGTCCCGGTAACGGCTGCAAGCACCTCTGAGGGAAAGCCGCCCTCAAGTTCGCCCGCTGCCAGACAGTCCAGTTTCTCCCCGTATGAGTCCTGGGTCCCCAGAGACTTCCCGGAACAGGAGTTCAAAGCCGTCGGGAGCTTGTGACTCCCTCCAGGTTCAAAAAGACAGCCGCGTCCTCAGGTGCCAGCCCCTTTCCGTGCATGAGCCCCTGTACCTCTGCACTTTACTTCTGCAGCTACTCTGGCTCTCAGTGTGCTTTTCTTTCCTTCTAGTTGTAGAATTGACACTCAGCCAGCCTTCCTGTAGTTCTGGATGATGTCCGTTTTGTGTTCCTAGAAGATTTTTCAATTGTTGTGGGAGGCAGCAATTTCCCGGTATTTATCTATGCCGCCATCTTAGTTTCCCATTGGTTGATTCTTATATGTGCCCTGACAAGAGATGGAACCTGCAACCTTGGTATATTGGGTCGACACTCTAACCAACTGAGCTACTCAGCCAGGGCCCCCAGCCTTTAAAAAAATTAACTACAGTCCTGTCGGCCTTGGAGGGAAGGTAGGGGAGGGTGGGGGTAGGGCGGAGAGATCAACCAAAAGACTTATATGCAAGCATATAGGCCTAACCAATGGACATGAACAACAGGGGGGTGAGGGCATGAGTGGGGGGATAGGGGGTAACGTAGGGATAAAGACACATATGTAATATCTTAATCAATAAAAAAATATATATTAAAAAATTAACTGAAATAAGAATTAGGAGTTATAGGTAAACTCTTTTGGACCCAGAAAACTTGCATTCTAATCCCAGGTTCACTACTTAATTAGTTATTTGACCTTGGGGAAAATCACCTATGGTAGGCAAAATTTTAAATATATTTCCCCAAGATTCCCATCCCCTGGTTATTTAACCAAACACTAAAGATGTGTAGGGACTTTGGAGATGTAATTAAGTTGCTAATCAACTCTCCTTAAAATAGGGAAATATGGAGGAAACTTTAGGTGATTGATATATCTATGGCTATGATAGTTTCACGAGTATATACTTAGCCTCAAACTCGTTGAGTTGTATACATTAAATAGGTACAACTTTTTATATGTCAATCATAGCACAGTACAGTGGTTTAAAAATAGGAGAAAGCAGGAGATAAGGCAGAGAGGAGGTCAGAGAGATTCAAAGTATGAGAATGACTCCACCCACCATTGCTGGCTTTAAATATGGAGGAAGGGCAGCCTCTAGAAGCTGAGAACAACCCTCAGCTGACAGCCAGCAAAGAGAATGGGACATCAGTCCTATAACCAGAAGGAACGGAATTCTGCCAACGTCCAGAATGATCTTGGAAACTCATTCATCCCCATAGACTCTAGAAATGAACACAGCCCAGCTGACACTTTGATTTCAGCCTTGTGGACTCTTAAGCAGAGACCCAGGTGAGCCAACTGTCTCAGGACTTCCAACCTACAGAACTGTGAACCAGTAAATTCATGATGTTTTAAGGGACTAAATATTTGCTAATGTTTTAAGGAAGCATTATAAAAATAATACATCATCTATTTTTATTTTTTACATTTCAGTTTCCTCATTTGTAAAATGGAGATAATATAGCTTCAAAGTTTTTTAAATGAGGATTAGAATGTGTGTGATGTTACTTTAGCACACCACCTGACACATAGTAAGCTGTCAGTAAATGGTCAATAATATTGCTTCCTAAGGCCTCTGCTACCACCTTGGCTGATGACTCCCTAATGGATATCTCCAGCCCAGCTCTTTCATTTGAAGTCTGTTTCTCAGGGCTCCAAAGAGATGCTGGAGTCAGGGAGACTATAGATAAGAGTCATGACAAGAGAAAAGTTATTTGGACCTTGAGTTTGACAGGTACTGATCCTGCTGCGCTATGCAATATAGCCACAGGAAACGTGTCTGGATGGGTATATACTGAGACATAATAGTGATTATCTCTGGGAGGTAGAACTTTTGTTTTCTTTCTCATTTTTTAATATTTCATTGATTTTATGGGAAAATATATTGTTTTTCTATTAAGAATCAAAATAAACTATTCTTACTTTTTAAAAATTACCATATATAGCCTGAGAACCAATCTTATCCAGGATTTAAATGGACAGATCATGGCCCTGGAACCTTCCAGGGCATTATGGTGCAGCTAGTAATAGTCTTGTTACAAATGTAAGCTTACCTGCAATTGAAACCAGAAATCATTTTTGGATGAGCAATGGTGACAGTAAGAATTTCATTAAATTATTGAAGGACAATGCCATGCAATCAACTATTCCCCACTTGATCTACTGCTAGATTAATGCCACTCCTGGTGAACCTCAGAACCCAAGCTTCAACATTCAGTGGGACTTATCCAAATTTCCTTTTCTTTTCTTGGGAGCCCACACATATTCTCTCTGAACTCTTTACCTGTAGCTGTTGAAACTCTCCTCTTTCTCTCTTGAGGCCCTAAAATACTACAAAACTACGACTGCTATATCTCCTGGACCCCAATCTTGAGAATTTAGAAGTGCAACAAAGTCAGGTCCCAGTAAATTCCAGATTCCAAGTGGGATTTCCCTTGTTAGAACCCTCTCTGACTGATCTGGCTTGCTGATCTAGCTCACTAACTGAACCTCTAGAACTCGGAAAGCCAACTTCCCTTGGCCAGTGGGGAGCCTAGAGTGTTGCCCTCTGAAAACTTACAGAACAGCCTCACTGCCTACCTCAGAAGCCCAAGAGATGCTTTGAATTGAAGCAAAAGCTTTCTTAACTGATTCCCAGTGAGGATCCTCCAAGACTGAGCAAGATAAAAATTTCCTGCCTCATTGTGTTTATAGTCTGGCAAAAGAGATTGTCATGAAATAAATGTGCCTAGTAATGAACTGTGCAGTCAGTTGCATTCTCCTCTGATGCCTCAAGAGAACAGGGCCCATGTCTGTTGAGTTCACTATTATACCCAAGCCTAGCACAGTGCATGGCTCAGAGTAGGTAATCAATAAATATGTGCCAAATGAATGAATGTATGGGCTAATAAAAGAATTATACAAATACTTATTTAATTACAAGTTTGATGGGTGCTTTGAATGAGACTTTAGGATGCATCGAGAACATGTGAGGGGTGACCTAACCTGTTTTTTGAGTGGCAAGTCAAAGAAAACTGCCTTAAAGTGAACATTGGCCTCAGTAGAGGGAAGATATTTCAGTTTATATACTCCCTTGAAACTTGAAGCTGATAGAGGGGAGAGCTCACAACAGTAGGATGCTAATTGTCAAGAAGTAAGAATGATAAACCGGGACGGGTGGGAGTGGGGGGCAGAAGCAGCATTCTAAACGTAATTATCACACCGTGTGTTACTTGCTGATGCCCGGGGGCTGTTGCAGACTAACCAGCTGTTGTTCCTTTCCGTAGTTAAGCACAGTGCGCTAAGCTTGGACCCTGGATATTTGCACATTTTCCTCTTCCATCATCAGCATTCATTTTCATGCCTGGATGTATCCTTTCTAAGCTGCTTTTTTACTTTTCACATAATCATCCAGCCATGGAAAGGCTTAAGGTGATACACTTTTTACTACCAAGTGAAATTATGGGCCTTTCTCTATATAACCGTATGCTGGATGATTGGATAAGTGAACCATTACTGTATTTTGTTTTAGCTTAAATCATGTTGATGTGTTTTTCCACTCTTTCATCCCTGGAAACAGCCTGAACTCTACTGAGTATTATGGCTTCTGCATTGATGTTTGAGTCAATTCCAGTTCTCACTCTTAATTTGGAAATATTCAAACATTAGGGAGATTGACATAAAAAATGTATGTTGTAACTAAAGCACAGCTAGACATCTTTAATGTGCCATACATTTCAATCTTTAGGTTATTGTGAAGAGAGAGATGGAAACATAAACTTTATCTATTTTCAAGTCTGCAACACCATTCTCTATTGTGTTTGCTAAGAAAGAATATTTCAAAGGCATCTCAACTCCTTTCACTCTTATTCATTCTGGGGAACTTTTAGTCACCACCTTCAGCCTCTCCTAACATCTATTTCTTTTTCTGATTTTCTCTATCTCTTTCCCAGGTATATGTATATGGGAGACAGACAGGATCATAAGAAAGAAAGAAGGAACAAATTAAGAAATAAGCACTTTCAATTCACCTGTGAATGTCTATGAGGACTTAGAATGATATATTTTTATTAATGATCACTAAACTGAACTGGCTAGCTTATAGCTAAAGCACAAATACTGTGTAGAATCCAAGCTAACTTTACATAATAGGTTTTATTTTCTGAAAAGAAGGAAATTTAATTTGCCAGTTATTTTAACTGTGTCAAGGTTGACTATCATTTGAAGGATGAGATTTTGGAGGTCCAGGGGCATAAGTGATACAGGCAAATAGTTTACTGGATGAACTATGTATAAAATAACTTCCAGCTCAAACATTCTTTGATTTTAATCTAGAATATTAAATACGGGCTTGGCCAAGACAAACCTGAAATGCCTAGGAATGTCAAACAGGGGCCTATGAAAGGAAGATGGTGTGTGGTCCCTTAGGTTTGGAAACAAAAGGTACAGGCAAGGAGAGAGAGTGGGCATGATGCCTGTATGCGTGTTTATGTACTTTCCACTTTGGGAATTGTTCATATTTCCCAGGAACAAACAGACCTCTATCAGACAGGCTCCCACTAGATTCCAATGTAAGTACATCTCCTTTTTTCAATATGTAGACATTGTTTTCCTCAGAGAACAAAGTGTGCACACAGCCTCATGGTAGAAGAGAAAGTCTATACCCACTTTCTTGTCTGAATAATTACTAAGTACTATATCTACTTGAATAGTTCCAACCAATCAAAAGCATTCTAAATTAGCCTTTCCTTTCTCTAAAATACAATGCCCAGTGCTTTTGTTTTCATTTAATGTACATTTGATGTTTTACAACACATGAAAGGTCAGGATTAGTAGAACTTTGGAGTAAAGGACAATTGTCTGAAAAGATTTTCATTTCCCCTTCAATTAAGGCTGCCATGTTCACCTAGGAGGCTTTTGTATTTCATTTGTGTGTGTATGCTGCTTTCTGAATTTGAGCAAAACTTTTTTTATTGTTAAAACCAATCCAAGTTGAAATAGGAGTCTCCCAGGGTATTAACTGTGGCTCTTTGTTTGACTTTATAGAATTCTAATCCCAGACTGAAGGGCATTCATCAGTAAAATGCAAGTTAAAAATTTTTGCTGTATACCAGTTTTAACTAACTGTTCTTCATTTTCCCTGTTTTTAAGTAACTTTCCTCCTCTGCTTCCTCTTGCTTAACTTTACTGATGATTATACCTTTGTGCAACTCGTTTCTTTATTGGATTCTTGGCCCTGCCTGTCTCCCCACATCTCTGTTTTCCCTTCTTTTAGCCCCAAATGGCAACCTGGCTCGGAAATTGAGTTCCAAGATGAAGGATAGCAATTAATGGAAGCGAATTGCTGAACCTTTGCTTTGTTCACTCTTGATTTATATATATATATATTTTAAAATCTTTGGATTTTCAAAAAGCAAATCTGGAAATGCTGTTGAGGATAGTCTTTGGCACCAGCACGCTCTTCTAAGGCGGCGTTTGTGATGACTTCACCCTTTTAAAATGTGGCTCTTATGATAGCACTCACACATGCCTTAGGTCACTTGAAGGAAACGTCTCTGATATTCAATAAACAATACAAGCTTTCTCCATCCTCCCATCTCCAGACACTTTTTGGTCAACAGAGTATTTATAAAAATGAGCTTCAAGAAGAAGGGCTAAGTAGCTGGATTGTTGGAAGGAAAAAGACAATTGGTGTGTGTGTGGTTCTTTTTTTTAATTTTAATTTTAGAAACATGCATTAGCAGACTAGACAGCTTCATGAAAGCACATAGAGTTGCTCCTTTAACTCTACAGTATTATCACAGCATGTGAAGGTTAATTTGCCAGTTGTAAAGTCTGCCAAGCAATTCAGGATGTCTGCTTGGATAACTTACTTTCCCATGTATTTCTAGTTTTCTAAGTGCCATTTAAGCAATTCTGCCAAGGAGTATGAAAAGAAAAAAAAAGAGTAAACAAATTAAAATGCAGCAATAATTTTGTGCAAATCTTACTAAGTCAGCCACAAAGTAATCCATTTTGTGTGAGTCAGTTTCTGCATATGCTATTAAGAAGCACAGAATCTGGGTTGGCCACAACTGCCTAACAAAGTAGAAATGGTAAAATAACATGAAACTATTACCAATAATAAATACATGTAAACATGCTTACTTTTCAAATCTTAAAAATTCCTTGCTGATGGAGATTAACTTATTTTATTTTCAATTACAGTTTACATTCAATATTGTTTTGTATTAGTTTCAGGTGTACAGCGTAGTGGTTAGACAATCATCTATTTTACAAAGTGGTTCCCCCTGATATTTCGAGTACTCACTTGGCACCATACTTACTTATTATAATACTAGAGGCCCGGTGCACAAAAATTTGTGCACTCGGGGGGGAGGGGGGGTCCCTCAGCCTGGCCTGTGCCCTCTCGCAGTCTGGGACCCCTCCGGAGATAACAACCTGCTGGCTTAGGCCTACTCCCGGGAGGCAGAGGGCAGGCCCAATCCCTAGGTGCAGCCCCTGGTCAGGCTCAGAGCAGGGCCGATTGGGGAGTTGGGGCGCCGCCCCTGTCATGCACAGAGCAGGGCGGATCAGGAGGTTGTGATGCCACCCTCAGTAACGCTCAAGGTAGGGCCGATTGAGGATTTGGGGCACCGCCCCCTGTCACACTCAAGGCAGGGTCGATGGGGAGGTTGCAGCGCCAACCCCTGTCACGCACAGAGCATGGCCCATCAGGGGGTTGGGGCACTGCCCCCTGTCACTCACAGAGCATGGCCCATCAGGGGGGTTGGGGCTCTGTACCCTGTCACGCACAGAGCAGGGCGATCAGGGGGTTTGGGCGCTGCCCCCTGTCACACTGATCCTGGTGCCGGGAGGCCTTTCAGCTCCGCTGATCCCGGTGCTGGGAGGTCTCGTGGCTCTGTTGATCCCGGTGCTGGGAGGCATATTACCCTTCTACTATATAGGATAGAGGCCTGGTGCATGGGTGGGGCTGGCTGGTTTGCCCTGAAGGGTGTCCTGGATCAGGGTGGGGGTCCCCACTGGGGTGCCTGGCCAGCCTGCGTGAGGGGATGATGGCTGTTTTCAGCTGGTCACACACCCTTCAGGGTGGGGGTCCCCACTGGGGTGCCTGGCCATTCTGGGTGAGGGGCTGAGGGCTGTTTTCAGGCTGGCGGGTGACTGAAGCTCCCAACCGCTCCTTTTTTTCTTTTTTTCTTTTTATTCTGGGCCAGCTTTAGCTCTGAGTCTTGGCTCCAGCTCTTAGGCCTCCTCTGCTGAAAGCAGGTATCTGGTTTGTTTGGGTTCTATAATCGAAACACTGTTTCAACTCCAGCTCTGAGATCCTGACTGGCTGAAAGTAGGTTTCTGGGGTTTTGTTTAGCTTCTATATTTGTAACAATGTTTCAAACTGCAAGCTCAGAGGCCGGCAGCGGCAGGCGGGGAACGTTGGAGTCCTCCGTCACTGAAGCAAGCAAGCCTCATGTTCACTTCAAGCTGCCTGGCTGCCGGCCGCCATCTTGGCTGGCAGTTAATTTGCATATAACCCTGATTAGCCAATGGGAAGGGTAGCGGACATATGCTAATTACCATGTTTCTCTTTTATTAGATAGGATTATTGGCTATATTCCCCATGCTGTATTTTGTATCCTCAGGACTATTTTGTAACTACCAATTTGTACTTCTTTTTTTAAATATCTTTAAAATTTATTTTTAGACAGAGAGAGGAAGGGAGAGGGAGAGAAAAACATTGATGTGAGAGAAAAACGTCTATTGGCTGCCTCCTGCATGCTTCCTATCAGGGATTGAGCCCCCAACCCAGTCATATACCCTGACTGGGAATCAAACCAGCAACCTTTGGGTGTACAGGAGGATGCCCAACCAACTGAGCAAAACTGGCCAGGGCCAATATGTATTTCTTAATCCCTTTACCTTTTTCACCTAGCCCCATAACTCTCCTCCCCTCTAGCAACTATCAGTCTGTTCTCTGTATCTACCAGTATAAATATTTTTATTTTGTTTGTTCATTTATTTTGCTCTTTAGAACCCACATATAAATGAAATCATATGTTGTCTTTTTTCTGACTGACTTATTTCACTTAGCATAATACCCTCTAGGTCTCTCCATGTTTGTTGCATGTGTATATATGTCCCACCATTTTTTTATCCACTCATCTAGTGATGAGCACTTGGGTTGCTTCCATATCTTGGCTATTGTAAACAATGCTGCAGTGAACATAGGGGTGCGTATATTATTTCAAATTTGTGTTTTGGATTTCTTTGGCTATGTACCCAGAAGTGGAATCACTGGGTCATAAGACAGTTTTATTTTTAATTTTTTGTGGAAGCTCCTGTTTGGAGAGTAATTTTAAATAATGATTCTTAAGGAAAAGGAAAAAGGTATGGATATATATTGAGTGACTGCTATGTGCCAAATGCAGGACTAGGTGCTTTGCATATTTAAAACTGTTAGAGGCCCACAACAACCCTGTGATATAGGCATGGTTGGCCTTATTTTAAAGAAAAGTAGACTAAGGCTCAGAGAGTTCAAGTATCTTGACCAGATTTACAGAGCTAGGAAGCAGCAGAGTTGGGAACCTCACTGATACCTGTCTGTCTATATATACTTTATCTTTTGTATATTTTGACAACATAGCGTATGTGTCATTACACAGCAGCTCATTGCATCACTATTTTACTTTTTTCATCTATAAAATTTCCGAAAGAAGTACAAAGTAAAAGATTATATATGTTAGGACTCAAGTTCATGAACTAATGTCATCCTAGCCAACAAAGTAATATACTCTGCCCCAGTTGAACACTTCTGTTCTTAACCTTACTGGCTTATTTAATGGCTCTGTTTTCACTAAGGGCTTCTTAGCATATCAGAAATGCTCCACTTCCCCATAACTGGTCAGTAACCTTTAAACAAAAAAGTAATGTTTCCCATGGGCCTTGAGTTTTTGATATGTGATTTTGTGCATATACATGCCAACTCAAATTTTTATCACAAAGTGATTATTTACTCCTATTTCACACTCATAGGCTGTGCTGTCTAATACAGAAAATGAGAGGTGTATAATAATTATTCTGGTTCCTTCCCTTATTAGCTGTGTGACTTAAATTACTTAACATTACTATCTCAGTTCCCTTATTTATAAAACTAGAGGCCCATTGCAGGAAGATTCCTGCAAGAATAGGGCTTCCTTGGGTCTATTCCTGTAAGAATAGGGCTTCCTGTGGCCAGAGTGAAGCAGAGAAGGGAGTGAAGCCCGCCCTCCTCTGCTGCCTTGCTCCCTCCTGTCTCCACTGCCTTGGCTCTGCTCCCGTGTCCGCTGCCTCAGGACACTCCATCGGCAGTGGAGTGGCAAAGCTGGATCGGCTGCCGGAGTGGGTGGATCGTGCCTCGCTGCTAGCCCCCACGGCCCCTGGCCAGGTGACAGGCCCAGACACTCCAGCAGCAATGGAGTCGGAAGGATGGATCCACCCCCCCCCCCCCCCCCCCCCGCCTCCCCTGCCACCTGTCTGGCCAACAGGCCTGGATACTTCAGCAGCGGTGCTAAGGGGACTGGGCGCTGCCATCTTTGTGATTGAGTGATGGTGTGATGGATAATTTGCATATTACTCCTTTATTAGATTGGATGGGGATAATATTAGTACCTACTTCACAGGTTTTAACAATTAATGCAATAAGGAAGGCAAAGTCATTAGCACAGTGGTCGGTAGATAATAAACACTCAAGATGAACTATTAGTGTTTTTGTAGCTTCAACTAGTAGAAAGCAGTGTGCACAGTTGTTAAAACCTGGACTTTGGAGTCAGACTACACCAGTTTGAGTCGTAACTTCACCATTTGATATCTGTGAAAACTTGGTGATGTTTTTGAACATCTCTAAGATCAATTCTTAAATGTAAAGCAGAACATTGTGATATTTTCCTTTTTTTGGTATTGAGAGCATTACATGGAATAATGTACATAAAGTATCCATTAAGTAGTCAATATTCAATTAGTGTTATTTGCCCTCCTTCTTTCCAGATGTACAACCAATCACATTTAGGAACTCATTAAAGATTATTGCTAAGCTAACCTTTAGTGAGGACAATGATCATATATTGAATTTTCAAAAATTAGATTCAGGAGCTTCCAGCACTGATATCATATACTAATAATCCTTTGACACACACTAATTTCCCATGAAGATCAAAGAACAAGAACATTGTTAACACCAAAATCCGTAAGACCAAAGGAGAATAATAAAATTTTTAGATATTTCATAATGATTTAAAAATTATAAACATAATATCCATCGGTATAAAACTATTCAATGTGGATAGAACAAAATAAAAAGTTCCTATGTCCTAGTCCTGCCTTTTTCATCATATATCTTTGAGTGATCCTCTAAAACTCTGAGTTTTCTGTCTCACCAAATTAGGAAAATAAACTATGTATTGCCTACTTCGCAGAGTGTTGTCAGAATCAATTAAAATAAAGTATGGGAGAGCACTTGGTAAAGTATAAATGTAAGACAGAAGCATGAGTTACTTATTCTGGTTACTTATCCCTGTGGCATTCTCACCCCCTTTTGCTGTTTATTCATAGCACAGCAACCCAGCTTTTTAAAAGGCAGTATTCAAAGGATGACACACTTAAAAGGAACACTTATCCTTGAGACATTTTAACACAACTTTAAATAGATGGAGTGATGGCGTTTGACTAGCTGGGCAGAGAATTTGTACGAAAGATCCTTATTCTTTGGATTAGAGTCGAGTTTTATTTCCTGTCAAACCAGCCATCCAGGACCATAGGCTGTTCTTTTCCCTTTAAACATATCACCTGCTCCAAATGCCCTATGAGGCTAATTGAAGTTCAGGGAAGCAGTTCTCTTACTCTTTATTGAAACCAAAATGTCCTTTGTGCAAAGAAATAGGAGCAAGAAATATTTCTGCTTTGGCTCAAATGTGGGTTTATAAACTAAGAAGGATCTCTAGGGGTCTGGGGAAAAATTATGAAACATATCCCCTCACTAGCCAGGCAGCTTGGGACAAATGACAAATCTGGGAGAACTATTTTCTACAGTAACTGTCTTCTTTTGAAAATAATAAGCTAGTATGGCCTGGGAAAGACTTATTTCTGGGTTCCAGTATCACTTCTGTCATTTGATAGGTATATGACCCTGGGCAAACTATTCCAATCTTCCTAAAGCCCAGGTTTCCTCAACTGTAAAATGAAGGATAATATTAGACCCATAGGAGTAATTTGATGGCTACATAATTCACATGAATAACTTAGTTCCATGCCAGACACATAGCAATGTTTCAGAAAAACTTTAACCGATTTTAACTTCTCTTACTCGTCATCATCATTATCATTATTATTATATAATTAATAGGTTCTCAGTTTTGAATTTGGTTTTGTCTCTGATTAATTCACAGAGAAACAAAGGTGTTATTAAATATGCCTTTTCCTACATTGTACCTTTTAGCACACGCATCTCTTTAAAGTTCTTTTGGAGGTGTTTCATCTCTGACCCTCACAAATCACCCTTTTCATTTCACTAACTATTACTTATTTGGGGCATGAAGTAATTCACATGCTTAGGCACTGCCTGGAGTCAACTAGCAAGGGGTTGGATTAGACGACCTCTCAGCTTCCTTCCATCCCTGAGAATCTATGATTGTATGAGTCAGTGTTTAGGACAAAAATGAAGGGCTGTTTAAGGATGACTGACAGTTCTGTCCTAAAAGAACAAAGAACGTACTCACTATGCCAGAAGCCATGTTGAAGATCACAGGATCATGAATTATAACTCTACTACCCTCTGGCAGGACAGGAAAGGAATCTCATAGACAAATTGCACTGGGAGAGATTATGGATTAAAGGCTTCAATATTCATGACTTCCAACTAGCCAGTTCATAAGACCATAACAATTGCCAAAGGCCACCCCTGTACATTTGAAAAAAAAATAAGGGAAATATTCCTGAAGAGAAGCAGAATGAAAGTCTGGCCAAAACAGTGTTTCTGGATCTTTCTCCTTCTCTGGCTACAACTATGATAAAGAACGCAAGAGACAACAGAAGCCTTCATCTGTAAACTTGTGGCTTTCAAGAAAAGAACATAATGATGGAATTTAAATGCTACCCTGTCTTATTCCATTTACCATCAACTGGGGGTTGCCCAGCAGGAGAAATGAGATCATTTCCCTCTGAGTGGCTAGCCGAGCTTGCCCACATTCATTCTTCTTCCCACATCATGTTTCAGCAGGCAGCAACACGTCAGCAGGCTCTGAAATGTGCTAGATCTAGGGAAGTGGGGCATTGTCACTACTGCGCTAGCGAACTCCCCACCTCCTGCAGTAGACTCACACCAGTCACATTTTCTCCTGTTTGCTTGTCAAATGGTGGGAGGGGGTTAAAGAGAGGCCCCTCTGGTTTACAGCTTGACATACTGCTTGGCTAAACTTTGGGATCTGTAGCCCACCAGCCAGCCTTCCTGATGGCATTTGAAACACTCCATTTCTCCTTTGCATTAATTTTTTAAATATCCTTTATTTTGATTCTGTTTCTTAGGTGGCTGTGAGCCTAGAGACACTGGTTATTTTGGGATGAGAGAGGAGGACGTTGTCCACCATTCAAAAAATATAAGTGCCCTAAAGTGAAGCCATTTATCATTGTGATACCAGAAGTACTACTCTAAACTTTTTAGCTTCTCAGATGTAATAAGCAGTTGTCTTCTTCGTTTAAAAAAAAAAGGAAAGAGTTTTTTTTTGTTTTGTACTTTATACAAGTAGTGCTGGAATACATTCTCATTGTAAAAATTCACATACTGAACTATCTAGAGAGCAATGTGAGTCTCCTTTCACTCTCACCCCTTCATTCTGATCTTATTCTCCTCCCCAGAGGGAACTGCTAACTGTTTCATATATGATCCTCCAGATATTTTTATATGTATCTACAAATTTGCACATAAACTATATACAGCAAACAGATAACCTTAGGTTTTCCCTATGAGAAGTCTAGTCAATGCAACTGCACCCTCCCTCCACTGCATCTTATCTACCTCCAGCAGTGGCCATCCAGATGATTTCAGGAGATGAAGTGAATGGTGTACTAGTAGGCACATGTTTGGATATCTATATCAGACTGCATTCCAAGACCAAACACTATTATTTCTGGATTATTTATTAAACATATTATCTATTCCTCTCTTTCCAGCAGTAGGTGCTAAGCTTTTCTCTGTCTTTTGCACTTTAAAGTGAATGGAGAATCTGGTAACAAGTTCACGGCACTGAGCCAATGAACTGGGGCAGTGTTCAATATAGACAGGTTGGACACACATTGTTTTTTTAAATATGTTTTTATTGGTGTTAGAGAGAGAGAGGAAGGGAGAGAGAAACATTGAAGAGGGAGAAACATCAATCAGCTGCCTCCTGCATATCCTCTACTGGGGATCATGCCTGTAACCCAGGCATGTGCCCTGACTGGTAATGGAACCGGCGATCTCTCAGTGCATGTTATGATGCACAACCAACTGAGCCATACTGGATAGGGCACATTGATTTTTTGAGCTATAGGGCCCTTCAGGGCCTTCTGGGATTTAGAAAGAGGAACCAAAAGTTGAGACGATAACCTAGGTTTCTTGAGCCTTAGTTTATGTTCTTGCTACCTGATCACCTTGACCCACTAAAATTAGTTTTACCTTCTTCACAATATTAATAGGAGGATAAGTGAAGGGAGATAAGAATAATGGAGATATAAGTGGTAGGAAAGCAGGCATCACCCACCGAAAAAAGGGGCAGCAGAGGATGAAAGAGCAGCCAGAGATTCAGAATTCCAGGTCCTTCAGAGTTTCACAAGGGCCAACCCACCTACTAGACCACATTCAGATTCTCACCTTGCCATTTGAAGCCCTGAATTTACCGTTTGCTTAACCCATTCAACCCTTCTGGCTGATAACTTTAAAATTAGTATCTCTTACCCAGATATCTCTTGCCAGCCACCTATTTCTACATACTGGATATTTTATGAGGGGAAGGACTCATTTAATTTTCAACGTAAAGCCAAACTCATCTCCCCACCTTCCAAATGCATGCCACCCCCAACCAACCAGAGCAAACCAAAAGAGTTGGCTCTTTCCAACAGCTAGGTTTGTAAACTTAGAGTCATCAATGAGATTTCTTTTATTTGTCCCTCCTTCCATCTCTGGCCAGTCCCTAAACCCTGTCAAATTTACCCATGAAAGGTTCCCATTATCTGTGTGGTTTCTCCATCTTCACTGCCATTGCTCTTGGCCCAGACCTAGACCATATGATCTGGATCACTGCCACAAACTGCTCACTCACCTCCCTGTCTCCATTCTCACCGCTCCCCAATCCAGTTCTACTTATTCCCTTAGACACATTTTCCTTAGGCTCGCCTTTCCTTATGTGTTTTCTTTTCTCCAGTTCAAAAATCTTAAATTATTCTCGATTTCCTGCTATATTTAATCTGTCATGTCAAGTGGAAAAGGGTATCAGCTTATTCTGTGTTACTATCAGTGGCAGAAGTAGGGCAAGTGGGCAAAAGCTACAGGAAGGTTTATACTCTGGTTTCTCTTCAGATCGCATAAATCTTTCACCTTTTACAGGAAGGTTTATTTCAGCTGATCAAAGGAAGTCCCTAAAAAAGAGCTATTGTACCATAAAGCAGCTTGCTCAAGCACTGAGCTTCCTGCCCCTGGAAAGGTGTATAATCAGGAGCTGGGAACTACCTGTCAAGGACGATGTAAAAAGGGTTTATGCATTAAGGTGTAGGAAAACGCTGCTGACATTAAAGATGAAGCTAGCTTACAATTTTTGAACACTGGCTCCATGCCATGCACTCTCCTTGTTTTCATATGTTAACATTTTTATCTTCCTAACAACTCTGTGGTTGACACCATTTGTATGCCCATTTTACAGTTGGCTCTACTTTAGTGATTAAGTACATAGGCTCTAGCAGGGGTGGGCAAACTTTTTGACTCGAGGGCCACAATGGGTTCTTAAACTGGTCCGGAGGGCTGGAACAAAAGCATGGATGGAGTGTTTGTGTGAACTAATATAAATTCAAAGTAAACATCATTACATAAAAGGGTACGGTCTCTTTTTTCTTTTTAGTTTTATTCATTTCAAACGGGCCGGATCCGGCCCGCGGGCTGTAGTTTGCCCACGGCTGCGTCTAGAGTAAGACACAGTTCACATCTTGGCTCTGACCCTTACTGGATGAATGATTTTGCACAAGATGCATAACCTCTTCTGAACTCAGTCTCCTCATCTAGACAACAGAGGGAATAATAGTACCTGCTCGGTTGCGATGTTGTGAAGATTATGTTGTAAGATAACATATGTAAAGCACTATCTGACACAGACAGTACTCAATGGTCACTATTAACCTTGTCTCCACTAGATGATACATTCTTTGCAGAAAGTGGCTACATTTCTGCTATGACCCCCATCTCAACTAGCTTCTATATTTGTAACTATGTTTCAAACTGCAGGCTCAGAGGCCGGCAAGGCAGGCTGGGGAACGTTGGTTTCCTCCGTCACTGAAACAAGCAAGCCTCATGTTAGTTTCAAGCTGCCTGGCTGCTGGCCGCCATCTTGGCTGGCAGTTAATTTGCATATCGCCCTGATTAGCCAATGGGAAGGGTAGCGGACGTACGCTAATTACCATGTAGCCAACAATGTTGTAGTGAATACTCTCCAAAGCTGCTCCAAACACTTACCACCTTGCTCATCACCAGCAGTGTACTCTTATTGACCATCTTTCTCAGTCAACCCACGGTCAGCCTTTCCACCCTTTTTTCCTCCCGTGAACTCCACTTTTACTGGTTTCTCCGAGACAGTAAGTAGCTGGTCATGATGAAATGGTGCATATTTTTTCAGCCTGCTATTTTTAAGGTACAGAGGTGTTCGTACTTCCTTTTTCTAATCCCAGTTACTAATGAAAACATCTTCCCCGGCAACCTCGAGTTGTGAACCAACCTTCCATTATACAGAGATCCTGCCACACTGCATGCCTCTCCCACATGGAATCTCATCATTTCTCGTCACCGCTTATAATAGAGATCATAAAGCATTTCCTTGGCTCCTTGTTCACTTTGTCTGAGAAAGTTGTGTGACGTAACCTAGCGAAGAGAGATGTGTCTGTTGGGAAGCTTGTTTAGAGCCTTTTGATATCAATAACATTTTGGTTTATAAGCTTTACATGAAAGGGTTGGGCTGGGGGAGACTTTCCTTTTCAGCAAGAATAAATGGGTAGCTGGCCTAGAGACTGCGCTTCTGAAGCCAGGTGCCGCCACTTAGCTTAATGTGTCATGATGTGTCAACCAGCAAATTATGAGTTATTTGAATTGATTTCCTCCCAACAGCTGAGCTGAAGCCTTTGTTCTATTGATGTTTGTCTCAATTCCTGAATGTGTGCTACTTCCAGACAGAAAGAAATCATCGCATGTCTTATAAAGAAATGTCATGAACTCACAGAGCCTTGTCTATAATTAGAAGGTTTGAGGGTATGCTTTCTTTTTCATCCAGTGGAGCTATTGTTAATGGATTAAATTCCTTTGTCAGTTCTTTTAAAAATATATTTTTTTATTGATATCAGAGAGGAAGGAAGAGGGAGAGAGAGATAGAAACATTAATGATAAGAGAGAATCATGGATGGGCTGCCTCCTGCACGCCCCCTACTGGGGATCGAGCCTGCAACCCGGGCATGTGCCGGTGACCAGAATTGAACCCTGGACCTTTCAGTCCACAGGCCGATGCTCTACCCACTGAACCAAACCAGCGAGGACCCTTTGTCAGCTCTTAATTATTTTTCTATCTCCTTTGAATATGTAATATGCCATACCATTATCCTCATATCTGTAAAACAGGTCAGATTGTGTTTCAAAAATAAGAATTTATTTTTACATTAAAACATAATAAATATTGACTGAGCACTTACTATGTGTCTCAGTCAAGCCATTTAGGAAATAGAAGCAGCATGGGTATTGGCCTGGATTTCAATGAATTTCTAATTTTTCTTAGGATCAATGTAAACTTTTATAAAACAATCAGAGACCATCCTAGGTTTTAATATATGTATCAAATGTCCCCCAAATAAGGGCCTCTAGAGGCTCCTTACTCTGCTAGTGAATAGACTAATGGGGTGAAGTGGGCTCTTTTCATTCCATAAGAGTATACTATAGGGGCTGCTCTGAGCAAGCTGGGTCATCCATCTTTCTTACAGTTGCACGTGGGTAGGTAAAAGGAATCACAAGGCATTCTCATCTAGGAATTGTACATCAACCTCAAGCCCACCCCCCACCCCCCACACTTACCTGGGCACTGGAGATTATGAGTATTTCTTTTATTGTTTTTCTTCTATTCTCTCATCAGCATGTTTGACCTTTTCGCAAATGGAGTGTTAAGATTTGGAATGGGCTATGGGAGAGAAAGAGAAGTAAAATGGCCTTTTACCCATGTCTGTCTTTTGGGATTGTTTTGTTTTCTCATAGAAAGCCAAGCTTTACTTCAAAGCAGCCTCAAAATGTAACAGTCATTAGCACCACAACTCCAAACCAGTAGAAAAGAAGAAACACTTATACATGCATATTTGATAAGGTACCAGCCAGAGCCACATCAATTCCTGTTATTCCTCCCACTCCCTGCTCGGCTTCCTTTCTGTTTGAAGATGAAAAGGTAGATTTGAAATTGCTCTTGTCTGTTTTACTCAAACATGCAGCAATTTCAAGAAAGGGGACATCTGTTGGCAACTGTTTTAAGGGATCAGGTAAATTATTAAAACTCATTTCATTACCATGACAGTGAATTTAGTAGCTTTCTTGATTCTTTTTTTTCACATTTTAAAATAGGCTACAGAAGTGTCTCATGTCGAAAGTAATGGAGTTGAGAAAAGCCCCACCTCCATTACTTAGGAGACATTCTTTTAATTACTATTCACAAGAGCCATGTGAAGGATCTGGCCCCTGCTTTTGGAAACACTGGCTGGGTGGGCATTTGTACTACAGGCTAAGAAAGTAGAAATTCAGGGCAGCACATTCAAGTATTGGGAGCACTGGGCAGCAGGCACTTCCTTTCTTACTTTAAGTCTCCCTACTCCACACAGAGCATAGCTAGTCTCTGGACTGACTTCCACCTTACCCTGAAACCACTCCTGCCGAGAGGCAGTTGTCATATCCATGAGGCCTGGTGATTTAATCATTACTGGGTTCTCTCGCCAAATGCTGTTTACTGTCATATTAATCAATGCCAAATCTTCAACAGACAATGAGTCTTAGGAGATGTAAGGAAGAAATATCAATAAGGATTGGAATGAGTCAGCAAAGACTGCTTGGGAGAGTAGAGGAGGCCTTAAAGTATCAGTAAGATTTGGCTGGAGAGAAGAAGTGGGCAAGGCAGTGTACAGATGTGCCAGAAAGGGTCCAAATGTTTGGTAACTTAAAAGTCCCTGCTTATTGCTAGGATACTACAGAGACTTGGCGCTCCTGTCTTTATTCATATTGATGTTGAGCCAAGGAAACTCAAGACTGTGTTTTCCACAGCTGAATTTTAACTTATTACTAAAGAAAAAGATGTAGGTGGATGCGACAGTGTTTGGAATAAAGAGAATAATGCCCAGGGTCTCTGCTTCAAGTTGTGCAGGTTGCACCCCTGCACAAAGGTGTTGGGTGGATGGGCAGGAGATGAGGAAATCCTGCTAGCTCAGGTGCTTCCGGAAGCTATGCTGTTCTGTAATTGATCCCCTAAAAGGAGACAGCTTTTTTCTCAATCTGTCTGCCTACAGGAAGTACAATTTTGTAAATTGCCAGAAGCACTGTATGTGCCAGTACTGGCCCTGGCAATGCCATACATTTGTAGAAGATTGTTTTAGAAAAGATGGATCTGGCCTGTTATCTTTAAGCAGAAAAATTAACCGTCAGTAATTTTCTTCCCTATTAACACTTTTATGTAGAAGTTTCTGTGGCTTTAATGGGCCACACATTTCAGCCTCTTAATATTTTTCTCCTACTTTCATTTTGTTGGGCTAATAATAACAATCATAATAATTAATAATTTATGCCATACTGGTAGAAAGATTAAAACATAAATGAAAACTAAGGAACATCCAACTAAATTCAGTAACTGGTTTTCTGTTTAGTAGTTGGATCTCTTATACAAAGAAGGAAAATTCAAATGGTACTACTTCTAGAAACTTGTCAGGTCATACAATGTCAAATCAAAGTAATGGAATATTTGCTGCTATAATGAGATTCAGAAAATTATATTTCTAAGTCTCAATATTTACTAAGTGTTGATTGTGGGCAACTCATTTTGTTTTTCTGTGTCTCGGTTTACATGACTATAAAATGACTGGGTTGCCCTGGCTGGTGTGGCTCAGTAATAGTGCATCTGTTTGTGTATCTAAGGGTTGTGGGTTTGATTCCCGTTCAAGGTCATGTACCTGGGTTGAAGGTTTGATCCACAGCCCTGGTCAGGGTCTGCTCTCTCTCTCTCCCTCACTCTCTCTCTCCAAATCTCTCCCTTGCTCTGTGTCTCTCTACCTCCTTCTACTCCAGTGGTTCTCAACCTTCTGGCCCTTTAAATACAGTTCCTAATGTTGTGACCCAACCATAAAATTATTTTCGTTGCTACTTCATAACTAATGTTGCTACTTTTATGACTCGTAATGTAAATATCTGATATGCAGGATGGTCTTAGGTGACCCCTGTGAAAGGGTCATTCGACCGCTAAAGGGATAGCGACCCACAGGTTGAGAACCGTTGTTCTACTTTCTCTAAAAAAAAAAAATCAATGGAAAAATGTCCTCAGATGAGGATTAACCAAAAAAAAGCATGACTGGGTTATTTCTAATGTTCCTCCCAGCTCCAGAATTCTCTGATTCTGTTTTATTATTATACTCAACTAGAGGCCTGGTGCACAAAAATTTGTGCACTCGGGGGTGGGGGGGATCGCTCAGCCCGGCCTGTGCCCTCTTGCAGTATGGGACCCCCCCCCCCGGGAGATAACGACTGCTGGCTTAGGCCTGCTCCTGGGTGGCAGAGGGCAGGCCCAATCCCTAGGTGCAGCCCCTGGTCAGGCTCAGAGCAGGGCCGATTGGGGAGTTGGGGCGCCGCCCCCTGTCATGCACAGAGCAGGGCAGATCGAGAGGTTGCAATGCCACCCTCAGTCACACTCAGGGTAGGGCCGATTGGGGGGTTGGGGCACGGCCCCCTGTCACATTCAAGGCAGGGTCGATGGGGAGGTTGCGGCTCCACCCCCTGTCACGCACAGAGCAGGGCCAATCAGGGGGTTGGGGCTCTGCCCCCTGTCACTCACAGAGCAGGGCCCATCAGGGGGTTGGGGAACTCGCCCCTATCAGGCACAGAGCAGGGCTGATCAGGGGGTTTGGGCGCCTTCCCCTGTCACGAACAGAGCAGGGCAGATTGGGAGGTTGTGGCCACACCCCCTGTCACACACAGAGCCGCAGGGCGATCAGGGTGTTTGGACGCTTCCCCCTCTCATGCTGATCCTGGTGCTGGGAGGCATATTACCCTTTTACTATATAGGATAGAGGCCTGGTGCGTGGGTGGGGGCCGGCTGGTTTGCTCTGAAGGGTGTCCTGGATCAGGGTGGGGGTCCCCACTGGGGTGCCTGGCCAGCCTGGATGAGGGGATGATGGCTGTTTGCAGCTGGTCACACACCCTTCAGGGTGGGGGTCCCCACTGGGCTGCCTGGCCAGTCTGGGTGAGGGGCTGAGGGCTGTTTTCAGGCTGGCGGGTGACTGAAGCTCCCAACCGCTCCTTTTTTTCTTTTTTTCTTTTTATTCTGGGCCAGCTTTAGCTCTGAGGCTTGGCTCCAGCTCTTGGGCCTCCTCTGCTGAAAGCAGGTATCTGGTTTGTTTGGGTTCTATAATTGAAACACTGTTTCAACTCCAGCTCTGAGATCCTGGCTGGCTGAAAGCAGGTTCCTGGGGTTTTGTGTAGCTTCTATATTTGTAACAATGTTTCAAACTGCAAGCTCAGAGGCCGGCAGCAGCAGGCGGGGAACATTGGAGTCCTCCGTCACTGAAGCAAGCAAGCCTCATGTTCACTTCAAGCTGCCTGGCTGCCGGCCGCCATCTTGGCTGGCAGTTAATTTGCATATCGCCCTGATTAGCCAATGGGAAGGGTAGGGGACGTGCGGCTAATTACCATGTTTCTCTTTTATTAGATAGGATTAACTTAATACCATAAAATAGAACAGAAATAATATTCACCTGATCTAACTACCTTTCAGTGTATAAAATAAATACAGCCTTGGATTTTTTTTAAAATATATTTTATTGATTTTTTACAGAGAGGAAGAGAGAGAGATAGAGAGTCAGAAACATCAATGAGAGAGAAACATCGACCAGCCACCTCCTGCACATCCCCCACCGGGGATGTGCCCGCAACCCATGAACATGCCCTTGACCGGCATCGAACCTGGGACCCTTCAGTCCACAGGCCGACGCTCTATCCACTGAGCCAAACCGGTTTCGGCCAGCCTTGGATTTTTTCTGGTGCGTGTGTTGGTAGTAGTGCTGAGGGGGATAGAGCAACTCTGAAAAAAAGGAATTGTGCTGTACAAATGTTTTACATAATATAGCTGAAGATATATTTCTGGGATGTGACATTTTAACTTTTTTAAAATCCTCACTCAAGAATATGTATTTTGTTTGTTTGTTTTTAAATATATTTTATTGATTTTTTTACAGAGAGGAAGGGAGAGGGACAGAGATTCAGAAACATTGATGAGAGAGAAACATCGATCAGCTGCCTCCTGCACACCCCCTACTGGGGATGTGCCCGCAACCATGGTTGAATCTGGGACCTTTTAGTCCGCAGGCCGAAGCTCTATCCACTGAGCCAAACCGGCAAGAATATGTATGTTTTTATTGATTTGAGAGAGAGAGAGAGAGAGAGAGAGAGAGAGAGAGAGAGAGGTCAACTGGTTGCCTCTTGTAAGCACCCTGACCAATCTGACCGTGGGATCAAACCCACAATCTGGTTATGTGCCCTGACCGGGAATCTAACCCTGTGTGTGAGAGACAATGCTCTAACCAACTGAGCCACACCAACCAGGACGGGACATGAGTTTTTAACGTCATATTTCCAGGTCTTTCCTCAAAATAGCAGCTTGGTGTATAGCCTAATTGCTTAAAAAAATCCCAGATATTCTAACAAATCATACTGGCTTCCCCTTCTGAAACTTTCATTGCATGATAAGGGGACAGATGATGGACCACTCCCCTTCCTCTCACCCATGAAACCTTCCATTATTGTTCCCTTGCCTTGTTCAGGTAGAACTTTCCTCTGGTCAACAGTATCATCATCATGAATATCCCCATTATAGGCAACATTCAGCAATTCCCATTCCTCTTCCAATAAAATCAAGAAAGGAAGAAATAGAAGAAAGAGAAGGAGGGAGAATATTTGCAAATAGTTTTTGTAGGTTTATCCTTTTTCCCCCATCCATTACTATTCCCTCAGATCTCACCTGAGGACATACAAGCCACGTAATTCACTGCTACAGTGGGGCCTTGACTTACAAGTGTCCCGAATAACGAGTTTTTCGAGATACGAGCCGTCTCTGCAGATTTTTTGCTTTGAGTTGCGAGCTAAAATTCGTGTTATGAGCCAGCTTCAGATACCCCACCGCTAGTTGGCACAGCGAACGTCACAGTGAAAGCCACAACATCAGCCCAGCATCATGTGTCTCACTCGTTCACTTTAATGATTTGACATACGAATAATTTGAATTTTGAGCTCCGTCACGGAACAAATTAAACTCGTAAGTCAAGGCCCCACTGCATTCTGGAGTTTGTTTTCAGCTGATGGTACCATTAGGCAGTGGGGCTTTGAAGTATTTTGGATGAGCAATTATTCAATGAATGCATTTTACATTTATTCCCTACTTTATAAATTATGCTATGGAAAAAGTGGTACTGGCATTTTCTTATAATGGGGCCATCTGGGGTAGAGTGATAGTAAATGACTTGCTCAAGGTCACGGAAGGTATGATTTATCCAAAGAGAAGCCAGAAATAGAAATGAGGTCTGCTGACTTTCGGTTTAGTTTAGCATCCAATAAACCGCATTTTCTTTCCTCTGCACATTTTATCTTCAGCGGTTTGCCATGGGCACAGATATAAGACAGCCTGCAAACCTAAACAGTCATAAAATCATCAGAGGTACTAAAATAGGCATCATAGGGAACAAAATTTATGTCTCATTATCAGTAACAGAACACAGCTATCAAATTCACATTAGCAGTAGAGACAGTCTACCTTTACTTTGGTGCCTCTTTCTAACAGGGAGCATGATATTTTGTGGTGTGTGGTTTTTTTTTCCGAGTCAAAAACATGTTTTGAATGAAAAAGTCATATTGCCTTTATATTTGTGCCTGCAATTGAGATAATGAAGTATGGAGCTCATTTGTGAATTTTTTTGAATGGCAACATCTCCTTGAAATTCTTTTTGCTGGGAACTCAAACATTCTTTCAAAATAGTCACACTATTGTAATTGGCAAACTGCTGGGATGGTATTTTGGAAGGGAAACAACCTGCAGTTGGAGAGGAATATAAAATTTATAGACTTGCAACCTGAATTATCCATTTCATCTACTATATTTTCCTGTTAAAACCACCTCCAGATGGAAAGACAACATCTTAAAATATTTAATTGTGAAAAAGTTCTACTAATGTTAACACCAGAAGGGCATTACATCTTTTGTGTGTCTTATCTTATTACCTATTTATTCAAAATGTGTTTCATTGCTTTTATCATAAGACATACTGGACTATTTCTAAGGCTCCTTTAAAAGTCTTTTGGAGGAAATAATGTGTTTTGTTCCCCTACATGATCATGACATGCCTCTAGGTTGTGGCTCAGATCTCAAGTCTATTTAAAGATCCTTGCATTACTGAACCCCAAAATTGCTGCCAAACTCCTGCTCAACTTTGGAAATTTTAAATAATTGATTTCAGTAACTAGTCGTATGCTTCATCTACTAATAACAAATGCAATCCGCTGGGGACAATCTCTACTAATGACAGAGGGAAATCTTTTCATTATTGGGGGTGGGGGTAGGGAAGGTGAGGTTTACTTCTTAGAAGCACTGGCTATATACAGAAAGATGGACTCTGAAAAGAAGTTGATTACAAAGTGTTAAGTTTTTGCAAATGTTTTTATTAGGCCTCCCCTCCCCCCCCCTTTTTTTTTTTTTACAAAATGCCATCAATTCCTTAAAAAGCGGCTTTCTTCTAACCTCTGGAACTATGCCTCACTGGGGTGGATCCCAGGGGTGATTACCTGGGTCAGGCTAAGACAACCTAGAGACCACGTGCTGCTGTGAGTTTTTCTAATCATGCAGATCCGTAGGAAGAGCGTATGAGCACTTCCACTTAAAGCCAAGTAATGGGGACACACAAAGCGAGTCCAATTTCATTGGAAAGTTAAAGAGAGTTTGGTTTTTCCAAATTAATTTTCCTCGCCCAGAGTACATGAATCAAAGTGGGATGTGATATTCCCACAATAACTCTGGTGTGTCAAAGGCCATGAGACTATTGTTTGCTCACGCTTTAGAGAAAATAGTACGTCTATAATCTCAGAAAATAACATTCTCGATAATGTGCTCAGTTTTCTTCCTTGAAAACTGAATTCAATAGATAGACTTTTCATTCAAATTTTATTTTTAATGATTTATAGCTTCTTTTTCTAATAACACATTTCATCCCAATGCACTAAAATATTTTCAATCTGCCAGTCATAATAATATTAACTATGTAGAATGAAAAAAAAGGTATAAAGCTGGTCAAATACTTTGTCCAGTTTAAACAACTTTAGAAAAGTTGATATAAAAAAGGTATGCTACTTGGCAATATTTCTCAAAATTGTACTCATTTAGGGCTACTAGCAGATCAAAAGAAAATTTATTGAACTTAGCAAATAATTGTGCTTGTGTTTACTCTCATGATCTATGAAGCGAATTTCAGTAGAGCTATAATATTTAGTTTCACTGATGAAAGATTTTAATGACCAACTTAAGAAGAGAAGTGCCAACCAGATTAATACTAGACTATTGATTATCACTAGCTATTAGTGATTGCCGACACTAGTTTTTTGCTACATATATTGTGGAATTGTATAACATATGTATTCTTCGCTCTTTTTATTTTTTTTTCCTTACAGGTCACAGTTATAATCAGATTTCATTATATATTTTGTTACTTTCTCTTATCTGCCATCTTTATTTTTTACATTTTGTTTTATTTTTATTTATTTATTGTTTTGTTCTGTTTTTTGAATTATTTTTTAATTTTTCTGTTACAGTTGATGTACAATATTATATTAGTTTTAGATGTACAACATAGTGATTAGAGATGTATATGACTTACAAAATGGTCACCCTAGTAAAACTAGCACCAATATGACACTATACATAAGTAATACAATATTATTGACAATATTCTCTATGGTATACTTTACACCCCATGACTATTCTGTTAACTACTAATCTGTACTTCTTAATCCCTTCTCCTTTCCACCCAGTCCCCCATTTCCCTCCCCTCTGGCAACTGTCAAAATGTTTTCTGTATCTATGAGTCTGTTTCTGTTCTACTTGTTCATTTATATTGTTTATAGATTCCACATATAAGTGAAATCATCTGGCATTTGTCTTTCCTGTCTGACTTATTTCACTCAGCACAATACCCTCTAGGTCTATTCATATTGTTGCAGATGTCTAGATTACATTCTTTTAAGTAGATGAGTCATAGTCATATTCCATTGTATATATGCACCACTTCTATATCTATTTATTTCTTTTTTAAAATCTGTACCCGAGGATATGTTTATTGATTTTTAAAGAGAGAGAGGAAGAGAGAGAAAGAAGCATTGATGTGAGAAAGACACATCATTTGGTTACCTCCTGCACATGCCCCAACCAGGGATCGTACCTGCAACCTAGGTATGTGCCCTGACTGTAAATCAAATCCACAACTTGTTGGTGTACAGGTTGATGCTCCAACCAACTGAGCAACCCAGTCAGGGATGTCCATTTATTCCTTGATGGACGCTTATGTTGCTCCCATATCTGGGTTACTGTAAATAATGCTGAAATGAATATATGGGTTCACATGTCTTTTCAATTTAGTGTTTTAGATGTCTTCAGATAAATACTCAGAAGTGAAATTGCTGGATCCTTTTTTATCTTTTGTTATAGCCTTTATTTTAAAGTCTATATTGTCTGATATAAGTATTGCTATTATAACGTTTTTGGTTTGTTTCCATTTTCATAAGATACCTTTTTCATCTCTTTATTTCCAGTCCGTGTGTCTTTTGATCTGGAGTGGATCTCTTGTAAACAACATATGTAAGGGTCTTGTACTGCTATCATTCAGCTACTAAATATCTTATATTGGAGCATTTAATCCATTTGAATTTAAAGTAATTGCTGATAGATATGTATTTATAGCCATTTTATTTTTTTAGCTATGTTTCTCTGGTTTCTTCCTCTTCTCCTTTTCCTTTTCCTTCTTAAAGAAGACCCTTTAATAGTTCTTGACCACAGTGTATGAGCTACCGTTCAGGTGCTGACTACACAAAGCGGAATTCGCCTCTGCAGGATCTGATACTTGCTGAGACTATTCTTTGGCTTTGCCGTGTGCTCTGATGGGTCCTGCTCTGATGTTTTCTGAAGTTCACCTCTGGATGTATTGATTCTGGGGCCTCTTAGAGGCACTCTGGTGCAGGTCAATGTCAGAGGCTGTCTGTGACTGTCCCTGGGCAACCTGTTCGGAGCTACAAAGTGATCCAAAGTTTGTGGCTGCGTCTGCTGGGCCTTGGTGTGCATGGGCAGGACCAGGGTGCAAACCAAGGCTGGCTTCCACCTGCACCAAGCTCAGGGGAAGGTCAGCAAAAGGCCCCAAGCATCCTGAGATATGGCCCTGCCTGCCTCTGCTTGCATCTGTCTGCTGGCTGCCTGTTAGGCTCAGTTACTGAAAGAGCCTGGGGTGGTACTCGAGTAGCATGAGGCATATTCCCAGTGAGTCACCAGGTAGGGGCAAGTGGTGTTCACCAGATTGATTCAGGTTCAAACTCAGTGCCAGTGCTGGGTCTGAGGCCACTCAGCCAAAGTCCCAGGCTGTACCAAGTCTAGCTGCCACTGGCCAGGTGTCCACAGATCTTTGCGGTATGACAGTCTCAGGGAGTCATCGGGGTTAGGCCAGCAGTTATCAAGCCCAAACAGATCAAGATGTGGCTGTGTGAGGGGAGGGCTCCACACCAGTTGGGTGTTCAAGGGAAAAATAGCCACCATCCCAGAACCACACAACTCTGTCCAGGACTTTGCCTGGACCTTCTAGAAAGCCTGACCTTAGCAGGGCAAGGCCAGAAGGAATCCAGAGGGTGCAGCTAGTAGAGCTCCCATAAGGGGAATGTGCCCATCAGGCTCACGGGAAGATAAGGGAATTGCCTTTAACGCAGAGTCCCACAACTCAGTCACTGAAACCCCATGAGTCTGCTGGAACTTCAGGCAATTGATTCATCCACAGGGTGTGAGCTTCACAGGGTGAATCAACATGGAGTCCAGAGGGTGGGGCTATTGCATTCCACCAGGTTGATGACTTAAGGAGAGGAGTGCTTCACCCAAGAAAGATGGCTTCTGTGGTATGGGAGAGGGACTCAGTACAGGGATCTTAGAAGCTGTCCCTTCAGCTCTCTCTCCAGAGCCACAAACCCCAGTCTCTCCTCACATGACTCTAGTCCACTTTGCCTTCCCTCTGCCAGAGCCCAGGGTGAGTGGCTGTGAATGAGATTTTGTGCATTGGCTCTTTAAAAGGGTACCTGTGTCTCTAGTAGACTCCCATCTCTTCCTGGCAGACAATCCTTGCTGACTTTCACAGACAGATGTTATGTGGGTGCCTCTTCCCAACTCTGGTGATCTGGGCTGGGTAGTTCGGTTTGGGTTTGAGAGCCCATGCTTTTCAGGGGAAACTTTGCAGCTGAGATATCTCTCTTGAACCTCAACCACCACCCATGGGAGTGGGCCCAGCCCTTTTCTCATGTCTGCCTATTCTACCAGTCTTCATGTGGCTTCTTCTGTAAATCCTTGGTTATAAGACTTCAGTTCAGCTAGTCTTCCATTGGTTGTTCAGGTTGACTGCTTTATATTTTAGTGTGATTCCAGTTTGGTCCTGGGAGGAGGTAAGTTTACCTCCCACCTATTCCGCTTCCATCCTGGATCAGTACAACAGCTATTACTTGTTGATTAATTTCTGGATTGAACCAAGGTCAGTGTCAGGACCAACCTCCATGCACAGGTTTCTATGTCTTTCCTTACAGGGTACTTTCTTAGGGCCATAGGAATGATAGTATTTGAGTAGGCTGTCTTGATTACTCCCAGTGATTGCCAACAGTACTGCAGTCATAAAATTGAGGCACATAATTTAGTGAAGTGATACTGTACTGGCCTAAGACCTTTGCTGGTTAATTAATTATCTCCTAAGCAAACATGTATTGAGTACTATGTGTTAAATCCTCAAATCTAAGAATAAATAAGACAGTTTAGTTCAACTGTTGACTCCCAAAGATAAAGGTGGGACTCTTCTTTGGGTATTACAGAGGACCATGTCTTTATCCTCAAGGATCTCAATCTTGGGAGACCACAGACAAATGTAAATAGGAAGAACACTGTAGTAGCTACAGCTGGTAACTGTTGTTTATAAGCCCTTCTATCCCAACATGTAATGAATGTTGTGATCCAAGGTAATTTGACACCGGCCTTGGCTCCATCCAGGAGTGGCACTGGGGAATGGGAAGGGAAATTTGCTTTTCATCATAAATTATTCTGCATGGCTTGATTTGTTATTTGAGAAAGTTTATAGAAAAATTATTAAAACATGGAACTGACTTCAAAAATCGAGAACCTATCACTTTCTATTTCCGTTTTGACCAACCATTTGCTAAAACTAGAGTTTGGGAGAGGCAAGCCTCGGGAAAAATAACATAGCATGGGAAAACATATTGGGCAAAAAATATGGTCTGCTTGACAATATTTTATTTAAGCTGAAGGGGTTATTTTGTTCATTTGTTCTTATGGCCAAAATATTTTTACATCAAAATATCTGAATTAAAACAACCTACCTAAAGTTTATTTATCCTAATTCAGAGATTTTTTTTTTGTCCAATAAAACATCTTTGCCTATCTCCTAATTGGAATTACTAATACATAAGAAAAACACATTGCTATGTTGTGTGTGGTGTATGCTTTCTAGTCCCAGCTCTCCCTCTATGAATTGGATGACAGTAGGCAAGTCCCTTTCCTTCTCTGAATCTCAGGCCCATTTGAACATGAAGATGTGGATTATATAAGTGATTTTCAAATGGAATTTCTGTGAGAACTTACAGTTCTAATCAGGGGGCACATGGGACTTTCTGAGGGTAAAGAAGAGCAGAATTAGGAGGGAATTGAGAACACCCATCTTTGTTTCCACTAAATCTTGCTTCCTGGTTTTACTTATTGCTATTTCTAATAAGATTTCTATTGAAATAAGGGTTTTATTTATAAAATGTTTTTCTCATCCCTGAAGTAGATATAGAAGACCCATTTCTATGCTACAATTTTATGGTTTTAAAGTAATTCTCTAAAATATTGAATGCAATATATTTCTAAAGAGAAATAATTATCACTTTGAAATCATTATCTAATTCGGTACCCTCATCTGTAAAATTGGGATAAAACCTCATAAGGAGCATTCAAAAAGGGGTAAGTGAGATAATTCACGTGAAGCTCCACTGCTTGCTGTAGATGCACTTAATTTCTCTGTGACATTCTTTGAAATATAGACAAAACTAACCACTTTGTAGAATTAATATCTATTTTGTAGGCTTGGCATGATATTTCAAATATTTAACAACTGGTAGATCACAGGCATCCACCAATCACATCAACACCTGTGGAAAACAATTGGCTTGGCCATACTGCTGCATAATTGCTACACAGCCAAACATCAGCCTTCATCTGGAAATCAAATTAAATGACATAGAATGTAATGGATGTGCATTGAATAACATACTAGTATTTAAGTATCTTTTCTTTCCTGTTTTCTACTTTTACTCCTCCTCCTATCACATCTGGCTATAAACAGAAACATCTAGCTTCTCCCTCATGTGAATTACATAAATTATGTTTGTCTTCCTCATTTAATAATTTTACTTGGGCTCCTTATTTGATAACATAGTCTTGCTGTTTCCATGTAATAAATTTTATACTCTGGTGATTTGACATTCATATTTCCATAAACTCGAAGTGATCATACTAACTATTCTAAGGAATATTGGGAGAGCAAGTTAAACCTCTTGCAAAGCTGCAATATAGTACAAGTGAGTTTACTTGAAACATCTTTGAGGAAAAGGATCCTCTGTGATGTGAAAAGACTGATATTTCTTGGAGAAGAGCTAAGTCCAAATCTAGGGTGTGTACTGACTTAAAAAGCCATAAACAGAGTTGGAAATAGGAAGAAAAAAAGATGTTTACAGACCTTTGGATTCACAAATTAGTAAATAATGGTGCCTAATATGATTGCCAATAAATACCTTAGAAAGGAAGTGAAGGTAAGAAGTGATAAATAATGTGTGATTAGGGTGTAAGTGGTTTAGAAAAGGAATTAATAAGCCAACTGATTGACCAGTTCACCCAAAGTCAAAGCACTGGGTGAGCTGGACACTTCCAGCTCCTATTATAAAGTTGTTGCTCTCTTAGGAGTCTCTACTAGTTCTTTCATCTCTGCCTACTTCTCAAGTTCAGGTATAAGTTCAAAAAGGAACCACTCTTTGCTCAATTAATAATATGTCTGTTTACATGAAGTATTTTCAGCACTTTCCAGGGAGAGGATGTTCTGACTTTAGATAAAAGGACACAGCTCTGACAAGAAATATTTAGGTGGTAGAGGTTGTTCGATTAGGAGATGACAAGACCTCTTAGAACTACCTTAGTATCTTCATTCTGATTTTATATCATTACATTATACTGTGATGTCTAATCTATACAGTAAGCTGTTTCTCTGAATTTCCCAACCAAGGAGGTAGACATACCCTATGCAGAAAACAGGCAGTGGATTGTGGTGCAGTTCAGATTTGGAATGGTATAAGCCAGTTATCCCGGGCTCAATCATCCTTAAGGAACTTGACTTTCAAGGTTTTGGACTCACAGATATGAAAGGGTAGACCGTTTATTTCTAAGAACCAATTTCCTCTTTTTCCGCCCCAGTTGGGTAAATGTAACTGTCTTTAAAGCCTCTGACAAGATAAGCCTTGCTCTTCTTTCAACCAGTGCCAACAGGCCTGCTTTTGCTATTTCCACCGCAGCCCAGCAAGCTTTACTTTGCACCTCAGATTGGTTTTGGAAATTGACTCATAGAAATCTCTCTACCAGAACAGTCTACTTGGTATTCTGTTGTGCCTTATAGATAACTATTAAGAATTAAAGCCCCGGCCGGCTTGGCTCAGCAGTTGAGCATTGACCTATGGACCAGGAGATCATGGTTTGATTCCCAGTCAGGGCACATGCCAGGGTTGCAGGCTCGATCCCCAGTGTGGGGTGTGCAGGAGGCAGCCAATCAATGATTCTCTCTCATTATTGATGTTTCTATCTGTCTCTCCATCTCCCTTCCTCTCTGAAATCAAATATATATATATAAAAGAATTGAAGCCCATTAATTTAAGTGACTATTAAAGTATTGTTCACTGATTTTAACTGTTAAAATGCTAAGAACCCACTTTATAGTATGCCACTGTTCTTATGTAATAATAGAAAATGCATCCTGCACATATTTTTGTTTCCTTCTTGAAAACTGAAAAATAGTGACTGCTAATGACTGTGTCTGTAGGAAGCAAGGCAGGGCTTCTAAAAGGGGTTAACTGTGTCTCTATCTTCTCAGACCTGGTGAAAATGTCAAAGATGAAGGGGGCGGGGACAAGAGAGTTGAGAAGGGCCTAGGGAAGGCAAAATTAACCCTTTGAGTGCCAACCAATACCCTAGGAACTATGCTAAAATTGCCAAGGCATTTTTGCTGATTTTACAACAGTTTAGGAAAAAAATTATGAATCGCAAGTAAATGAAGTTACATATTCAAAAACTTAAGGAAACCTTTACTACATTGACATATTTAGCAATATCATCATCACCAATAAAAACAGACTTAGAACTGGACGCCATTGCGAAGCTTTGATAGCGCTCCCGGCACTTTTGGCGAAAGACAGGAGGAGCACGATCGCGCTCCCCAGCACTCTAGGGGTTAACCAGACATCAGAAATGCTCTTAAAGCTGCTTTAAAACCACACTAAAATTAAGGAAGAGAAAGGAGAGAAATAGTTTGGACTTTGCAGAATTACAGTCATATGCAAGGGTGTTCCTCACCAGGACTTACATGTGTCTTTCTGTAGATTTGAACCAAAAGTTAGGTTACAATTCTGTGGAGACAAGTTCTCCAGTGACACACTAAATCATTCTTTGAAAAATCTGCTTCTAGTTTCTTTTCATGCCCCAAGATAGAGCTGAACTATCAAACTCAGTGTATTTATTGCTTGAAGAGCAGGAGAAAATATGCTTTTTTCTGCATGTTCACATAGCAAGTGCAGGAAAAAGGAGAAGACATCCTGTTCTCTTCTTCTAAAACACGGGGTGGGGAGCCTTTTTTTTCCTGCCAAGCGCCATTTGGATATTTATAACATCATTCATGGGCCATGCAAAATTATCAACTTAAAAATTAATCTGCTGCCCGGCCAGCGTGGCTCAGTGGTTGAGCATTGACCTATGAACCAGGAGGTCACGATTCAATTCTTGGTCAGGGCACATGCCCGGGTTGCAGTGATTTTCTCTCATCATTGATGTTTCTATCACTTTCTCCCTCTCCCTTCCTCTCTGAAATCAATAAAAATATATTTTAAAAAATTAGCCTGCTATATTTGGTCAAACATTTAATTAATTCACCCCAAATGCCTTGGCAGGGTCAGACCAAATGATTTCGTGGGCCTTATATGGCCCAAGGGCCGGATGTTTCCCACCCCTGTTCTGAAGCATGATGTTCCCAGCTGAGGAACATGCTGGAGCATGAGAGAAGTAAATAATCATTGCAACTGTTTGGACTGGCTACATTTCTCAGCAAGTTCACACTATCTTCTCTGCAAATCACTGTCCATGCCAAGTCACAAGTAAGGTTTTGGGGGTCAGGGATTTGTTTCTCTCCCTTATTATAGTTGCCACTCAGGTTTTCACCATTCAAGAGTAATAAAGGATAGGTTGAAAGATAGTGAGTGTGCCAAAAGTCTGACAACCCACATTTTCATAAAATGAAGGAGTTAGTTTGGTAATTGCCAATGTACTCTGGTTTTGCTGCCAGCTGGTTCCCTTTTCAGCTGACTGGCCCAAGTAACTATTGAGACCATTAAACCATGTAAGAGTTAAGGAGAGAGAATCCACTTTCCATTTCCTACTATGTTTTATTTTCTCCATTTTACAGATGGAGAAATGAAGGATAATGGAGGTTAGATAACTCAAGTCCAACGAGCAAGTAAGTGGTGGAAGTAAGATTCAAATCCAAGACTATCTTACTGAAATAGTTGTGTTCTCAGTCACTGCCACACAACACAGAAAAGATGTTGGCTAGAATACCTTCAGGGCTTTAATAACATTAATAATTAACACTATTATTGAGGGCTTATATGCTAGGCCCTATTCTAGGCATTCTCCATGTATTAACTCATTTTCCTCTAAATCTCACAACCCTATAAAGAAGGTACAGCGGGGCCTTGACTTACGAGTTTAATTCCTTCCGAGACCAGGCTCGTTAAGAAGCTCGTTAAGGAGCTGGTTAACTCAAATTACTCTATCAACTCAATGCAAAAAATCGGCCGAGAGACAGCTGGTATCTCAAAAAACTCGTTAGTCGGGACACTCGTAAGTCAAGGCCCCACTGTACAGTGATTTCACTGAAAAGAAAAGTGAGGTACAGAGAACTAAATGTCCTATGTACATAGAACTAATAAGTGGTGTAGCTGGGCCGCACATTCAGGCAGTCTGACTCCAAAGGCCATCCCCTTAACCGATAAGCAATGTTGAAGGTAATATGTTTATGTCTGAGTGAAGCAGCCCAGTCCGCTTTGAGGATCTGCTTTCTGTGTTAGAAAGTTGGGCCTGCAGCTCTAAGGGACCTTTCAGAAGCAAACAGTACAGTTCAAGAGTCCAGCCTACAGTGGAGGATCTTGCTCAATCCCTTCCCAAAATGTGTATCTCCATTACCCTTTAACCTGCATCTTTGAACAAACTGATATATGGGGAGTTCGGCAATGGCAGATCTCAGCTGTGCTTTTAATGTCTGATGAGTTTGCTAGTACACTATGTTTTTCATTTGATCTAAAGGAGATCTAATGAGAGATCATTTCCTGATAACGCATTGTCTGCTTTCAACATCCCTAGGCCAACTACTTTGCTGCAAACAATCCCTATTTTGGTATAATTGCCTTTGAAAAGGGGGCACAAGAGGCAGCCTAAACTCCTCAGAGTTTGGGTCTGATTTCCTGAGGTGTTTCATTTCAGAAGGGGCCCCTGACAACAGGCAGAGAATAAAAACAAGTGTGGTCTGGGGCAGACAGTGTTTTTCAAACAGTTGGCCAAATTTCTCCTGGCAGCCGGCAAGCAGCTGAATCATCAAACGCTAGGCCTTTAACGAGATGGAGGCTGGGCTGTATTGAAGTGCATTCCAGACTGACTGTGAAACCCAGAGCTGCTGCTGCTTTACCAGCGCTGGCTGCCTTCCAAGAGGCTGGCCGGGCTGAACTGCTCATCAAAGCCTGATTTCATCTCTTCTCTCTCTCTTTTTTCCTTCTCTTTGTGACTTCCCATACAGCATTTGCCTGCCCTTGGATGGAATATTTGAATGTCTTTTGGGGTCACCTCAGGTACAGCCTCTCCCCGCAAGCTAAATCTAATGAAATCCATTTCCTGGTTAGAAAGTCAAAATAGCAGAGGAGAAAGTCACTGAGATGGAGCTCAGGGAATTGACAAGAATGGGTAGACATTCTTTTCTGAGAGAAATGACCTAGGCATTCAGAAGTTGAAAGCCAGATGTTTGGACACAATCCTAGACCCAATTTGAATCTTAGATATGTTGAAATCCATTATGAAATCCTTTGAGTAAGACTTAAGAGAGTGGAGGGTAAGGAAGAGGGACTAAATACGGTAATGCATCTTGAAAATAAAGGGATCCCCTGTTTATATCAGAAACAAATGTTTGGACTCATTAAGCATGAAGAATGAACAATATTTTCTGTGTCTTTTAAGTTGACTACCTGTGACTACATGTACCATTTCTGCACCCAATTATGAATGAGAACAAAAATATGTTTTACTTCTTCATTTCCGCTAATATGCAGATAAGTATTGTTCAATTACATTTGCCCTAATAACTAAGGGGAAAGGTGATGTGTCTTATAGTCTGACAGTGCTGTGTTGGTCACCAATCAGAACGTGGAGCTGACCTCAACCTATTAGATTTTTCAACTAAAGGAATATTATGGGAGAGAGGGGCCTTCTTTCACTGTTAACAGTAAACTGTGAATGCATGAAGGAGGGGGGAGGTTGTGACTTGGAAAGAACCTTGAAAAATTCCACAATACTACAATCCATTGTCTGGACTCTGATGGGAAAAGGAAAGAAACTAGATTCTTTTCCCTTCAGTCCTTGCCAACAGCATTCCTCCTGTCTGTTCTCCCTGACCCCACCCATAATAATAATAATAATAATAATGTGTGCTATTTTTATAAAACTCTAAAGAACTTTCACACCCATTTATAGTTGATCTATACAATTTTGAGAGGATAAAAACGAGATTTGTCCCTTTTTACAGATGAGAAGACTGAGGTTCAGAGATATTAATTGATTTGCCCAAAGTCACACAGGAAATTAGTTGTAGAGCCAGGTCCACTAGGTCATTAGTTCCTCATGCCATTCCTTGTATACACTAAACCATGCTGATTTGGACTGCAAGTTCTCAAATTTTCAGGTGCATCAGAATTACCTGGGAAGCCTTTTACAAATGTAGATTGACGAACTCTATCTTCAGAAATAGAGTAGGTCTAGGATAGGTGTCTGGAATCTGCATTAAAAATATTTTTTTTTTATATTGCCCTGACCGGTTTGGCTCAGAGGATAGAGTGTCTGCCTGCGGACTGAGGGGTCCCGGGTTCGATTCCAGTCAAGGGCATGTACCTTGGTTGCGGGCACATCCCCAGTGGGAGGTGTGCAGGAGGCAGCTGATCGATGTTTCTCTCTCATCGATGTTTCTAACTCTCTATCCCTCTCCCTTCCTCTCTGGAAAAAAAATCAATAAAATATATATTTAAAAATATATATTTTTTATTGATTTCAGAGAAGAAGGGAGATGGGGAGAGAGAAAGATAGAAACATCATGATGAGAGATGATCATTGATCGGTTGCCTCTTGCATGCCCCCTACTGGGGATTGAGCTTGCAACCCAGGCATGTTTCCTGACCAGGAATTGAACCGTGACCTCCTGGTTCATAGGTCGATGCTCAACCACTAAGCCACACCCGCCAGGCTGGAATCTACATTTTTAACAAGGTCCCCAAATGTTTCTGATGCAAGCGGTCTTTGGGTCATACATCAAATGAAAGTGAATCCATAAGCCTTGAGCTGTTCAGAGATTTTATTTAAATCTCTATAGATAATCTTTTAAATTAAAAGTTCACACAAGAATAGAAGAAAACTAAATGGGCTACTTATTCTTAAAAGAACTATGAGATGAGAGATTAAAGCAGAATAGATGTTGTCTTTGGCAAAGGACACTTGCTGCCCCAAAATCTCTTTTCCACATGAAGATGGAGTTAAATGAACATCAAAGGAAGTTTTGAAGATAAGAATATCTTGCTAATGGCTCCTGAACACATGGCCCAATAGCTGGAAAGAGGAACTTAGCAAACATGGCATCGGGGAAGCTCTAGGTTAATAAGGTAAATGTACTTGAACCTTATTCAGAACAGTTAGTAGGGTCTTTTTTTACTCTGGAGACAAACCTCGTGGGTTTGAATCCTCCCTCTGCCAATTATTAGCTGTGTAAACTTAGGCAAGTCACTTAACCCTTCCATGTCTCAGTTTCCTCATCAGTACATGGGAATAAAATTACTATATATTTCATAGGATTGATGTAAGGATTAAATGAAAGAATGCATGTACATTATTTAGAACGATGCTAGCATCTAGTAAACAGTAATGATTTTTTAAAAATTTAAATTATTTATTGTTTAAAGTATTACATAAATCTCCTTCCCCCCCCCCATTGACCTCTCCCAGGCTGCTCCCACTCCCCAGCACATGCCCTCACCCCCCTACTGTCTCTATCCATTGATTATGCTCATATGCATGCATACAGTCCTTTGGTTGATCTCTTACCCTCCCCCCACACCCCCTCCCCTGCCTTCCTTCTTAGGCTGGACATTTTTTCGATGCTTCTGGCTCTATTTTTGTTCATCAGTTTATGTTGTTCATTATATTCCACAAACGAGTGATATCATGTGATATTTATTTTTCTCCGACTGGCTTATTTTGCTTAGCATAATGTTCTCCAGATCCATCCATGCTGTTGTGAATGGTAAGAATTCCTTCTTTTTTACAGCAGTGTAGTATTCCATTGTGTAGCTGTACAAGTTTTCTAATCCACTCATCTGCTGATGGGCACTTAGGCTGTTTCTAAATCTTAGCTATTGTAAATTGCGCTGCTATGAACATAGGGGTGCATATATCCTTTCTGATTGGTGTTTCTGATTTCTTGGGATATATTCCTAGAAGTGGGATCACTGGGTCTAATGGGAGTTCCATTTTTAGTTGTTTTTTTTTTAATATATTTTATTGATTTTTTACAGAGAGGAAGGAAGAGAAATAGAGAGTTAGAAACATCGATGGGAGAGAAACATTGATCAGCCGCCTCCTGCACATCTCCCACTGGGGATGTGCCCGCAACCCAGGTACATGCCCTTGACTGGAATCGAACCTGGGACCCCTCAGTCCACAGGCCGACGCTCTATCCACTGAGCCAAACTGGTTTCGGCCCATTTTTAGTTTTTTGAGGAAACTCCATACTGTTCTCCACAGTGGCTGCACCAGTCTGCATTCCCACCAGCAGTGCATGAGAGTTCCTTTTTCTCCACATCCTCTGTAGTACTTGTCATTTGTTGTTTTGTTGATGATAGCCATTCTGACAGGTGTAAGATGGTGCTTCATTGTCATTTTGATATTATTGTTAACTAGAGGCCCGGTGCACGAAATTCATGCACAGAGGGGTAGTTCCCTCAGCCCAGCCTGCACCTTCTCCAATTGGGGACCCCTTGTGGGATGTCCAACTGCCGGTTTAGGCCTGACCCCACAGGGATCAGGCCTAAACTGGCAGTTGGACATCCCTCTTGCAATCTGGGACCTCTGGCTCCTAACTGCTCACATGCCTGTCAGCCTAATCACCCCTAACTGCCCTCCCCTGCTGGCCTGATCTCACCCCCATCTACCCTCCCCTGCTGGCCTGATCTTGCCCCCAACTTCCCTCCTCTGCTGGCCAATTGGGTTCTGATTGGTCAGTTTCAATGCCAGTCAGCATCAAAAGCTCTGCTTACTAGGCAGCCATTGGCTCCCCACAGCACCCAGATTTGGTTCTGATTGGTCGGTTTCTATAACAGTCAGCATCAAAAGCTCCGCCTCCCAGGCAGCCATTGGCTCCCACAGCACCCACATTTGGTTCTGATTGGTTAATTCCTATGCCAGTCAGCATCAGAAGCTCTGCCTCCTAGGCAGCCATTGGTTTTCACAGCACCCACATTTGGTTCTGATTGGTTAGTTACTATGCCAGTCAGCATCTCCAGTCCTATCTCTGGGCCTGATCAGTGAGGCGGGGCTGAACAGCAGCTCCCACTGGAGGCCAAGAGAGAAAGAAAAGCCAGCTGATGGCAAAGCTCAGAAAGAAAGAGGGAGAAAAAGAGAGAGGCAAGTACTGATCAACAGCTGCCATTGAGGCTGCGGATCAGACCCTGTCTCTCTCTCTGGGTCTCAGCCCCCTGGGCAGTCAGTGCTGGGTTGCCTCAGTAACCCAGTTGCTGACTGAAGTCCAGGTTGGTCAGCCTTGGTCTTGATTGGTGGTTACAACCCTGGCCTTTTATATATTAGGATTACAATTCTGAGTCATTGATGAGCTGCAATCAATAAAGGATGGCTTGCACCTCGAATCAGTCATTTCTATGGTTTTCATGCCTGTGCCTCAGTAAGCTATGAAACAAAGGTGCTCTGAAGAGCCATAGATGACACTGCTGTGGCGGTCTGCTAAGTCCCTTTTCCAGACTAAAATACAAAACCCATTGAGACATAGGGCTTCAAGTGTTTTCTGTGGCAGCACCACAGGGCAAAGAGACAGTTGACTACCAAACACCATTCTATTTAACTCCTCTTAAAAATTATTCAATGGGCCCAGTGTGGTTCAGTTAGTTGGGCATCTTCCCGTGCACCAAAAGGTTTCTGGTTCAATTCCCAGTTAGGGCACATGCCTGGGTTGCGGACTCAATCCCTGATAGAAGATGTACAGGAGCCAACATTTTCACATTGATGTTTCTCTTTCTCCCTCTCCCTTCCTCTCTCTCTAAACATCAATAAAAAATCTTTCAAAGAATTATTCAGTGGAGTTTAACAAAAATCTGGCAAGTGTTGCTAAATAGCAAAGTACATATTCAAAACACTCTGGTGTAATGCTATTATATTATTCCTCTTTTAACTTTTCCAGCTCAAGACCATTCCATACATGACAAAAGATAATGATGATTGTGATGGTGATGATGATGATGACGAGGATAATGATAAAAATACCAGGGTACTAAGGCTCCTGTAAGAGTATTAGGAAGGCCTACAGGGGCACAGGTCTCAATCAATTGCACACTGTGGCATATGGCATAGTGGGAAGTTATATAAATTATACCCAGGGACTGTCTTCCCCAAATTTGCTGATGGGTAATATTTTGGGATTTGGGGAAGGTTTTGTTGGTAGATTTATGGGAAACATATTAGGTGTCTACAGAACCCAGTATATAGGTGTGTGGGTGGGAGAGAGAGGGGGAGAGGAATGGAGAGAGAGAGAAGTTGATAGAGACAGAGGCAGAGAACAATTATGTGAATGCATGTTGGGTGAAAGTAAGAATTAACGGGGGGGGGGGAGAGGAAATAATTTTTGAAAAAGGGTGGGAAGAGACAGGGAGGGTTCTAGCACCGTGTCCAGAATCTCCTAGAAGCTTCTGGAGTACATCATATCTCAAAGGGAAAGCGTAGTTTTATTCCAGCCTGAGTGAGCCCACCTACGAGCAGCTTTGCTCCCTGCTGGCTGTTCTGTCACTCATACTCACAGGCACATCTGCTTCAGTGCTCCCAAGCCATTTTATGGTATAATCATCTGTACATTTACTGCTCATGTGACCACCAGCCAGCCAGAGAGGCGTCAGAGTACCAGCAAGTAGCCTAGGTTGAAGTGCAAAGGAAACACTGACAAATATAAAATACTTATATTCATGAGTATCTGGTACCAATTACAGCCAGTTAGCACTTAAAAAATTCAAGAGACTAGGAGCAGGAGTATCAATATAGAGGTACAAAGGCTTGTGTCTTTGATTATGTGCATATGTGCATCTAAAGAACACACTTGCACATAGAAATCTTTCAGTAACTGGTGATTTTTATGAAAATGATATAAGAAGGATAAATCCACTCCTGGCTTTCTCTTTCAACAGGTTCAGTTACATAGTGCAAACTGTTCACAGATCAGACCATTTATTTCCTCATGAGTGTCTGTTTGGCCTGGACCCAAGGCCTGCTGGGCTACAGGGTGATGGCGGCTACGGGAGCAGGTTGGCTACTGTACTTTTGTGCACATCTAACTCCCACAATTGCCCTTGGAATTGGATAGTCCCTTGCAGAGTACATTGAACTTGGAAGATTTTTTCCATAAATTTTGCAGCCTCCAAAAACACCCAAGGCTTTTCTTGTAATCACAGTGCAGTTGAACTTTGACAAGCTTTTATACAGACACAGTTTATTTTAATCACTTAAACAGAAGGACATCCTGAAATATGTTTTCATTCTGATTACTTTGCACCTAACTGGAAGACAACCACCAAATAAAAAGACTTTGAGGATTTTTTTTTCTGCTAGATTATTAAGTCTTTTTAATTCTTTGACAGATGTACAGTTTGAGTGAACTAAAGCCAGGGTGTAGAGAAGGTATGAAAGTAAGTTAGAAATAATATAAATGAATAGTTTTGCCTTTTGGAGACAAATCGAATAGGACAGAACTATTTATCCAGAGCCATGATCTTAAAAATACCCAATGAAACAGAGAATAAAGGCACATCTTTTCACACTTCATTCTAAGAACAATTACGAAAGTAGCTTTGGTGATACATACTTTGTTAAGACATAATCTTCAGCAAGTTACATATACTAGTATGGTTTGGAAAAGTAGATCATCTACTGGTATGTTTTGTGTCCAAGACATACATTTCAGAAATCCTGATTGCATATTTCAGGCCCTGGTTTACAGAGGTTTTTGTTAAAAGTTGGTGAGGCTTGAGTTCCAGAAACCTTCCCTGAACCGCTCCCCCCACCCAGTTGGATGAAAGGTCCGAAGATATATTACTAAGTACTTATGTGTTTGTTTATTTATTTATAAGTACTTTTTTTTATATGTCTGTTATTCATAGTGCACTGTAAGGTCCTTGATGACAGAGATCATATTCTATCCATATTTAAAACATCATTAGCAACATGCCTTATGATATAAAATATGTTCTAAATAAATATTTGTTAAATAGTTGATGAAAGTCAGGGAGTGGGACAAATGTAGATTGAGCAGCGGAGAGGGTGATCTAAAATGAACATTTAAAATATGGTCTACTGCCCGGCTAGCGTGGCTCCGTGGTTGAGCATTGACCTATGAATCAGGAGGTCACGGTTCAATTCCTGGTCAGACACATGCCCAGGTTGCAGGTTTGATCTCCAATGTGGGGCATACAGGAGGCAGTTGATCAATGATTCTCTCTCTCCCTTCCTCTCTGAAATCAATAAAAATATATTTTAAAAATAATAAAATAAAAGTCTGCTTGCCATGATTTATATTAAAATAAATGTTGCCATTTGCAACAACATGGATGGACCTTGAGGGTATTATGCTAAGTGAAACAAGTAAGATTGGAAAGGACACAAACTGTATGATTTCACTCATATGTGAAATGTAAAAAAAAAGAAACAAATAAACAGACAAGCAAAACAAAAGAAAAATCTTCATAGGTACAGATAACAAATTGGTGGTTACCAGAAGGGTAGGGGATGGGGAGAGGGTGAAAAAGTAAAGGGGATCAATTACATGGTAAAGGGCGGAATCTAGACTTTTGGTGGTGAGCATGCTATAATTTATACAGATATTTAATTATAATGTACACTTGAAACTTACATATTATTATCTTATGTTACTTCAATTAAAGAAATAGGGAGGAATCTGTATTCTGAATCTGAGTCCATGTGTATGACAGGGCCAGGTTTACATAATATGATCAAAGATCTGCCTTGCCAAATCTCTATCTTCTAAACTTCATTATGCTATTCTGTCATTTTGCATGAAATCTCAGAATAATAAAATACCTTTTGTAAAGCTTGAGAATCCTTGAGAACTTCCCGGTGATCAGCATTTCATAGTTTAGTATGAAAATGTTGGAACAGATTGCTCTGCTTTTAACACCTAGCTGAGATCAGCGCTGAGGAAAAAGAGTTTTGATTAAAGAGGTGGGAGGATGAGAGATGGTGCCAAATTAATATAGAGGAGAGTGTGCTGGAGCATGGGGAAATAGAGGGGAAATCCAGTCTGGATAGATCACTGCAGATCCAGGTCCTGGGTGCTGTAGAGGCTGGCAGTGAAGTATGGGTGCAAAAACGGATTTGGTAAGCAACAAAATACAATTTAGAATAAAGTCATAGATTGTGAAATTTAGGAGAATTATTACATGTCCTTAATTCCAATAGGATGTGGAGATATAGAAAAAGTTATTTTCCCCAGGTCGCATGACTGTTTCTTGGTTGAGGTAGAAATAAAACCAACAGAACTTTAATTTTTTTATTGAACCAACAATTAAATTCAGTTAAAGTGCTTATTAAGCATGCACTCTATAGTCAGTCCTGTAAAGTGCTAGGAGTTCAAGTCCCATTTATGATCTTTCACCTTCATGAAGTCTTCAATTTTCCTTTCTGTGTAATAAGGACTGCCTATTGTGATCATGAAAATACATGAGCAATACTGCCAAATTTGTGCTGGGATATTGGAACCTAAAGATAATAAGTGAGCCTAGCCGGGTGTAGCTCAGCAGTTGAACGTCGACCCAGGAACTGAGAGGTCACTGGTTCGATTCCCGGTCAGGGCATATGCCCAGGTTTCTGGCTCAATCCCCAGTAGGGGGCGTGCAGGAGGCAGCCGATCAGTGGTTCTCTCTCATCATTGATGTTTCTATCTCTCTCTCCCTCTCCCTTCCTCTCTGAAATCAATAAAAATACATTTAAAAAAAGATAATAAGTGAAATTCTCTGCCTTATGGCAGACTTAAACCAGTAAGGGTAACAAATATAATAAAATAAATCATAATAAGGACATACCTATCAATAAGCAGTTTAAAGGTAAGTGGCTTAGATGGTCCAATACATAAGACAGTTTAATGGATAAAAAAACAAAATCCATATACATGTTGTCTACAAGAGAACCACCTCAGAATGAAAGACGCACAGAGACTAACAGTAAAAGAGATGGAAAAAGATATTTCATGCAAATAGCAATTTTAGAAAAGCTGGGAAAGCTGGAATAGCAATACTTATATCAGACAAAGTAGACTTTAAAACAAGGACCATAATAAGAGACATAAAAGGACACTACATGATGATAAAGGGATCAATCCAATAGGAGGACATAATGCTCTTAAACATTTACGTACCAACATAGGAAGACAAATATATAATGCAAATATTCATGGATATAAAGGGAGAGATCAACAGTAATAGAGTCATAGTAGGGATATTTATTGCCCCATTGACATCAGTGGATAAATAGATCCTCCAGACAGAAAATCAACAAGGAAACAGTGGCCTTAAATGACACACTAGATCAGATGGATTTAATATCTTCAGAGCATGTCACACCAAAGCATCAGAATGTACATTCTTTTCAAGTGCACTTGGAACATTTTCTAAGATAGATCATATTTTAGGGCACAAAACAAGTCTCAAGAAATTTAAGAAGATTGAAATAATATCAAGCATCTTCTCTGACCATAATGGTATAAAACTAGAAACTAATCATAAGGAAAAAGTTAAAAAACACACAAACACCTGGAGGCTAAATAACATGTTACTAAACAATGAATGGGTTCACAATGACATCAAGAAAGAAATCAAAAGATACCTTTAAACAAAAGAAAATGAGAACACAACAACCCCAAATCTGTGAGACACAGAGAAAGCAGTCCTAGAGGGAAATTCATAGCATTACAGACCTACCTCAAGAAACCAGAAACATCTCAAATTAACCATCTAACTTTACACTTAAACGTACTAGAAAAGAACAACAAACAAAGCCCAAAGTGAGTAGAAGAAAGCAAATAATAAAGATCAGAACAGAAAAAAAAACAAAATAGAGCCTAAAAAAAACAATGAAAAAGGATCAATGAAACCAAGAGTTGGTTCTTTAAAAAGATAAACAAGACTGACAAACCTTTAACTAGATTCAAGAAAATAATCAAAGAGGACCCAAATACATAGAATCAGAAATGAAAACGAAATAACAACTGGCACCACAGAAATACAAAGGATTATAATAAAATATTATAAACAATTATATGCCAACAAATTGGACAATCTGGATGAAATGGATAAATTCCTAGAAACATACAATGTCCCAAAACTGAATCAGGAAGAATCAGAAAATCTGAATAGACCAAGTATGAGTAATAAAATTGAAGTAGTAATAAAAAAACTCCAAGCAAAAAAATGTCCTAGCAGGATGGCTTTACAAGTGAGTTTTACCAAACATTCAAAGAAGAACTAAGACCTATCCTTCTCAAACTATTCCAAAAAATGAAAAGGACAGATGACTCCTAAGCTCATTTAATGAGGCCAGAATTATCCTAACTTCAAACCAGATAAAGACATTATCAAGAAATAAAATTATAGACCAATATCCCTGATGAACATAGATGCTAAAATCCTTAACAAAGTATTAGTAAACCAAATCCAGCAATACATTAAAAAGATCATAAATCATGATCAAGTGGTACTTATTCTGGAATGCAAGGTTGGTACAATGTCCACAAATCAATTAACATGATACACCACATAAACAAAATGAAAGATAAAAATAATATGATCATATCAATAGATGCAGAAAAAGTATTTGATCCAGTACTCATTGATGGTAAAAACTCTCAGCAAAGTCAGAATAGAGGGAACATACCTCAACATACTCAACATAATAAAGGCTATATATTACAAAGACACAGCCAACATCCCGCCTGCCCCGCTGCCATCCGGGCCTGCTATCTGTGACCGGGGTGGCGGGCGTCCGTGTGCGACCCAACCTGGGGCGGCCTGGCGGGGCAGCAGCGATCGGCCCGCCCACCTGGGTGTCCCATGTGCGACCCGCCCTGGGTGTCCTGTGAGCTACCTGACCCGGGGCAGCGCCCCAACCTCCGGATCGGCCCTGCCGTGTGCGAGACCCGGGGCAGGCACCGAGGGATCAGGCCTGCCATCTGCCACCCGGGAAGCAGGCCTAAGCCAGCAGGTGGTTATCTCCCGAGGGGTCCCAGACTGTGAGAGGGCACAAGTGGGGCTGAGGGACCCCCCCACCCCCCCTCCCCCACCAGTGCACAAATTTTTGTGCACCGGGCCTCTAGTATAGATATAATTATTTATTTCAGAGAGGGAGGGAGAGAGAGAGAGAAACATCAATAAGGAGAGAAAATCATTGATGGGCTGCCTCCTGCATGCCCCCTACTGGGGATCGAGCCTGCAACCCAGGCATGTGCCTTTGACTGGAATCAAACCTAGACCCTTCAGTCTGCAGGCCGATGCTCTATTCACTGAGCAAAACCTGCTAGGGCTGGGATAAGCACTTTATATGTATTATTGTGTTTTATACACAACTCTATGAGATAGGTACTATTATTATCCCCATCTTTGACTAGGAAACTAGATGCAGTAAGAGAATGCATCCTGATCAAGGTAACACAGTTAGTGTAAACATGATGGAGTTTAAGGGGTGAGTTGAAGTCTAGACAGTCTGACTCCAGAGCCTATGTTTTTTATGTTTTAAAAGAACATGTTCTAAAAGCCCATATCATAGTGTCTTTCACATAGTGGATATATGTTAATTCTTTTCTGGTTTTACTGGAAATAGGAAATATTTGGATAACTATTATGTCAAGGAGGTAAAAAAGGAGAGGAACTCAAATACTTAAACACAGAACCAGCCCGGCAGGCACAGCTCAGTGGTTTGAGCATCGACCTATAAACCAGGAGGATAGTTTGATTCCTGGTCAGGGCACATGCCTGGGTTGAAGGTTCAATCCCCAGTGGGGGGTGTACAGAAGGCAGCCAATCAGTGGTTGTCTCTCATCATTGATGCTTCTATCTCTCTCTTTCTCTCCCTTCTTCTCTGAAATCAATAAAAATATATTTAAAAACAAATAATATGGAGGGACAAACACAATGTTAATGTTACTATTCTTAATCATCTTCCCTACTTCTCACTCTCCTTAGCATCCCCCTTTACCCTGCGTGTTCAAGTCAATGTGCTAGAGCTGGTTGTCTTCCTGCTTTAGGACTTTATCCAAATCTACACCCACACAAGCCATGTGTCTACTCCCTCCTGTATTTTATTAAAGGCCATGTTGATGATCCAAACAGAATGGGAAAATTATGTTTGGAAAGAAGACTGTATGCCTGGATACACTTGGCTAGGGCAGAACTTGTCTGTCTGCAGAAGTTTTCTGAGGCTTCCTCTAATAAAAGAGTGAATTCTGCTTCTTAGCCTCTTAAGATATAGTCTGTGATAAAGCTGTATTTTGTTCCATTTTATACTTTCCAAAGAACTTTTATAGATATTATCTCATGTGATACAAGAAGCTCGTGAGCTAGGCAGAACATTCATTCAGTAAGTATTTCACGCATCTTACCATGTGTCAGGCCTTGTGCTAGGCCTTGGCGTAAGCTTTTTAATAAAGTTAACTCCTACTTATCCTTCCAGTCTCAACACAAATGTCATTTTTTTTTCAGAGAGAACTTTGCTTCTGACACCTCATCATACTCTACTTGTATTCATCATGGGACTTATCACAATTTAATTATAGATTTGTTTGTTTATTGTTTGGCTTCCCTATTTGCACTGTAAACTTCAAGGAGGTTGAGACTGTCATGTATCCCATTGAATCTCCACACATAGCACAGTGGAGAAGAGCTTGCAGTCTGGTAAAGAGAACAGATAAGTACATACATAAACATAATAAATAAGTGCTGATGCCTTGGAAAATGTCTGTTTAGAGTAAAGGGCCCAAGAACAGGAGGAATAAATTGTATTTCTATGTGTCAGAAATAGCTTCCCTGATGCAGTACACTTCAGCTGAATGTTGAAATATTATAAGGGAACAAAGATATTAAATATTCCCCAAAAGAGAATGCAATATAGACAATAGCTTGGAGGCATAAAACAGCATTGTATGGCGTTTACTTAAGAGTACTATGATATTAGGAGTTATGCTACTGAGTCACAGGGCACTTCTATCCTGAATTTGATTGAAGGAAGACTTTTCAGACAGGGTGAGATTTGACCTGGATCTCACAGGACGGGAAAGATCTAGACAATATGAAAGAAATGGGTTTACAGCAGTAGAATGGCGGCAATAAGATCCAGAGGCAGGAAAATATATACTGTGAACTGCACTTGTGAATTACATGGTAAGCCTCTGCTTACTCTTCCAAAAGTATCAGTTTTCACAAAAAGGGGAAACCACAGGTGGCTTTTTCTGTACCTGAGAGAGAAGAATTCCTATTGCAATAGCATGCCTACTATTTGGGGAGATGAGAGGTGGAGGAAGGGATGGGACAGTACGTGAAGTAACACCAAAGAGAGAAATAGCATATCCACATATTCATCTGTCTATCTGAGTGAGCATGGGTTTAATGAATGACTAGCCCACCCCTGGGAGCGGGGGATGGTGTTCTAGCTATTCTGCTCAGATCCTGACCATTCCTTACCCCATCCCCAGGACACATTCATAAATACAGGGGTTCTATGTTTAACCATTTGAGGAAATGCCAGACTGTTTCCCAAAGCATCTACACCAAGCATGTCAAACTCACGGCCCATGTGCCTCATGCGGCCCACAATGAATATTTTTGTGGCCCAGCCAATATAACGGTATGTAAGAAACGTTTTAATAAAAATTTCATAACTTAATTTTTACAATATCCTGTTGTACATATTATTAATAACGAACTACAATGTCTGCTAATGACTGATTACTATCATCGTGTTGCATTCATTTCCCTTATGAGCATTACACACTGGTACACCATTTCTCTCCACTAATACTAGCAGCGAATATTTTAGCAGCCGGTTGCCACGTCATTAGTCTTGGACTGACTTGTTTGGTGTGTGCAACAGGAAATATTTCACTTTCGGAGAACAAGAAAAATAGGTTTATTTGCATTACGCTTATTCATTTGTGCAGTTATTCAGTGTCTGGTAAGTTAATGTTCAAGAAAAATATTAATTTTTATTAAAATGTTCTATTATTTTATGTTAACGATTACTCATTTATTTCAGTCCTTTGTATTCAGCATGTCTGTGTCGAAATAAACCTACGTTTCTACGAAAATTGAAGCTTTTGTTTTTGTTTGTGGCCCACATAAGCTTAAACCTTGTTTATTTGGCCTGTGTTAACCTTTGAGTTTGACGCTCTTGACACCATTTTACAATCCTACCAACAATGTATGAGGGTTCCCATTTCTCCACATCCTCACCAACGCTTGCTATTGTCTTTTTTATTATACCCATCCTAATTGGTGTGAAGTATTAACTCACTATGGTTGGCATTTGCTGTTGGGAAAGGTCACCACAGGTTTGACCCTAGGGCTGCACTGGGGCAATTGGAGGCTCCCCACCCTCTTCCCTGTGCTTGGAATGTACACTATGCTTGCCTTCCCTGCTTCCAGAAACTGCTCCAAAGACACACCCTTGAGATAGAAATCTAGTGTTGAGGCGATCTGGACTGAGTGTGTGATTAAATCCAGTTAAGGCCCCCCGTGTACGTGACTGACACCACTTAAGGCCTCTATATAAACTTTTAAGATTGGCCAGTGGATGTGGAAAACTATATATGTCTTGCAGCAGCGCAAGATAAGCCTCACAAGTTCCTTTGCTTATTAAAACCGCCACTTACAATCTGGAGCGCTGTGCCTTTTCCTTCAGCTTCTCCCTATGCTCAGCTATGGGGGCTAATTTCAGACCGGGAAGTTCCCTTTGTGAGGCCCGGTCTTTGAATTTCCCTGGTGGCTATTGATGTTGAATATCTTTTAATGTGCTTATTTGCAACTGGTTCTTGAGAGATGATGGTGGCATCTCTTCCCAACTCTGGCAACATAGTTACCATATGACCCAGCAATTCTACTCCTAGGTACATACCCAAAAGAACTGAAACCATGATCACACACACACACACACACACACACACACACACACACACACACACATTATACAGGAATGTTCATGGTAGCTCAATTCATAATAACCAAAACGTGTAAAAAAAACTCTCAAATATCCATTAACTAATAAATGGATAAACAAAATATGGCATGTGGTATATTCATACAAGGGAATATTATTCAGCCATTAAAATGAATGAACAGCATACGACTCGCTGCCTAAGGACTTTGTCCCTCCAAAGTCAGGAAGATCCAATTGTTTATACCTTATGGTAGCCACATGCCACCACCTGAGGCAATGAGTACGGAAGTGACTAGCAACTTGAATGAGAAGGGGGTGAACTCCTGGAGGGCAAAAATTCAATAATATCTCAAATGTATTATTCCATCACCACTGTCTACCTTCCTACTCACATTTATTATTATCTTACTTAATCCTCTCACTTTTATATATGGGGAAACTGAGGACTAAAAATAACCTAACCAAGGTCACACACAGCTAAGAAGTGTCAGAGATGAGATTTAAACTTAGGTCTACCACAGTCTAACTTTCAAATGGAAGCCTAGGGTAGCCATGGGAGCAGCACATAGCCATGTTCCTTGGGTACACCCCCCCCCCAGCCATGGGGAGACCTCTACAGTGATTATGGCTGCTTGCCACACACTCCAGTCCAATTCAAGAACTGGTGGCCGTGAGGCCTTCTCAGGAACTGTGGGTTGTAGGGCTACTTCTCTGTAAGAAATGATCTGGTCAGGACCGTGGGGCTTGCTCTGAGGTTTCCTTTGGCATCTTTTTAGAAAATTCAAAGAGGAATTTAAGTATTTTAGGATGTTGCTGGTAGCTGAAATATGTATGGCTTGCAGGAACCTAAAAGACTATCTTTTCTAAAGAACTCACCAGATAAAGAAACTGAAGCTTGTAGAAGAAAATAGCTTGCCTAAGATTATTAAGCTGGTTCAGTCAAGAGCCAAGGCTAGATGAGGAAGTAACTGGAAGAATTTTGTTCTCATCCTCAACTCTCCATTTTCCACTCTTCCTTTTCATATGTTCCTTCCTCAGTTCCCTAATATGGATATGCTTTAATTAAAGAGAGTCTAGCACACATTCAAAACAAGGTACAATAAGGTATACTTTAAAAAACCTCTATTATAGAATTTTCATTTATATTACTTATTTATAAATTTATTATAGTTATATTTTACTTATTTGTTTACTTCTTGCTGGAATACTTTATTTTTTTAATGTTTTTATTGATTTTTTTTATTTTAGAGAGAGAGAGGAAAGGAGAGGGAGAGAGAGAGAACCATCCATCAGCTGCCTCCTGCATGCCCCCTCAATCCCCTGATGGGGACCAAGCCTGCAACCCAGGCAGTACCCCAACCAAGAATCGAACCAGTGACCTCTTGGTTCATGGGTCAATGCTCAACCACTGAGAAACACTGGCCAGGCTAAAGCAAGTTTTAGATAGAATATATATTTTTTACTTTTTAAATAAGCTTTATTTTTAAGAACATTTTTAGATTTACAGAAAAAATCTGAACAAATAGTATAGAGAGCTTCCATAAACCCTCTACCTAGGTTGTACTGTTATTAGGGTATATATTCTTTTTTTAAAAAATGTATATTTTTATTGATTTCAGAGAGGAAGGGAGAGGGGGAGAGAGAGAGAAACATCAATGATGACAGAGAATCATTGATCGGCTGCCTCCTGCATGCCCTCAATTGGGGATCGAGCCTGCAACCCGGGCACGTACCCTTGACCAGAATCAAACCCAGGGTCCTTTATTCTGCAGGTGGATGTTCTATCCACTGAGCCAAACTGGCCAGGGCAGGGTATACATTCTTAAAGAAAAGAAGTATGATATAGCAAAACGCAAACAAACAAACATAAGGCCTACACTGGGCTGAATGTAAGGGACCTAGGCTTTGTTTCCTTAGCTCTGCCACTAACTATATCTATGGTAAAGTTGTTTAAGCCCTTAGTCTCAGACCTCTTTCCTGTAGAAAAAAAATAAATTTTATGACTTTATAACATTAAAATTCTGTGACTATTAAAATTTTCTAGGGATAACTAAAATTTTAAAGGGGACAAGTGCTTAATGTCCCTTAGTTATCTAGCAAAGGACAGTGGCTTGGGGAGCACTAAGAGCTGACTGGGTGGGAGAGTAATTGTTCAGAGGTCTTCAAGTTACTCTTTGAAGGCAATTGCCACAGAAGGTTGGTCTTGACTACAAGTACTAAGTGTGTCTCTGGGAAATACAAAATTATGCCATCATTCTTCTTTGCTGTTGAACTTTGGGATTGTTTAAGTAGCCTGAGTATCCATCTGTCTGAATTAAACTGGGAAACTGTGCTGTAAAGATAAAATGTTTCCCAGCTTCAAACAAACGTCCATTTCCTGACGTACACAAACACTTCACAATTTGTTTAACCATAAGGGTTTCTTCCTCCCTTTCTCATTTCCTCCCATTCTTCCCCTTCCTTCCCTTTTCTTCCTTCCTTCCCACCTTCCCTCCCCCGCTTTCTTCCTTTGGGGTTCACAGGGGTAGCCAAAGGCTATATTTTAAAAGTTGAATGCTGCCACCTCCTGGTTTAGGAGCAGCATTGAGTTGAAGCAAGGAAATGTTTTCTGCCAGACCTATAGCCAAAAAAAAAAAAAAAAAAAAAAAAAACTCCATGCAACTAAAGGCACTAGATGTACAAACCAAAAACCAACTTAAATACTTAAAAAAAATACTTTCAAACTGGAGAAAGACTGCCTCTCCAAGGCTAAATAATTCTTTTTTAAATATGTTTTATTGATTTTAGAGACAGGGGAAGGGAGAGGAAGAGAGAAATATTAATTGGTTGCCTCCCATATGTACCCGGACCACAGACCAACCAGTAACCTGGGCATGTGCTCTGACCAGGAATTGAACCAGCAACCTTTTGGTGCAAAGGATGATGCTCAACTAACTGAGCCACACCAGTCAAGGCACAACTTACATACTTTTATGACATTATTTTACCTACAACATGTATTTGTTTCTTCTGATATAAATAAAATGTGATTATTTCAGAAAATCTGGAAAATCTGGAAAAGTGGATGTGGGAAAACACCAATTTCCTGTAGTTCCCAAATTCTAACACATGATGGTGCATTTTTGCCAATCTTTGTTGAAGGCATTTTTTGGTGATACTTTTATTCAAAATGTATTTTTTTACATGACTCTAGCTTTCAGTGAACAAATATTTATTACCACCTTCTATATAACAGGTATTTTGTTAGGCACTGGAGATAAAACAGAAAAAAAAGAATTAAGGAAGTCATGGCCCAGTCCCTTGGGCTTACATTCGAGGGTAGGGGTGACAATAAACAAATGCAGATACAATCAAGTGTTAGATATTGATAAATACTGTGCAAAAAAAGAAAGCATGATAAGGAGGCAGAGTAATTGCAGTGCTAGTTTAGATAAGGTGGTCATTGCAGGTCCCTCTGAGGTGATGGGAAAAGTAACATTTGAACAGAAACCTGAATTATTAGAGGGAAGAAGCTATGCAGATGTCTGGGGGAAGAGTCTTCCCGAGGGAAAGGTGTTCTAGGCTGATAGAAAGGCAAATGCAAATGCTCAGAGGCAGGAGCATGTCTACTGTTTTAGAAAAAGCATGCCATGGAAGCTAATGTGGCTGAAAAATGTGTGGGAAAAGAAAGCCAGGAGGAAGTAAGAGAGCATAGCCAAGGATTACATCACTAGGAGGCCAAATTATGTATAGATAACTGTTTTCCCCTTTTTTAAATATATTTTATTGATTTTTTACAGAGAGGAAGGGAGAGGGATAGAGAGTTAGAAACATCGATGAGAGAGAAACATCGATCAGCTGCCTCCTGCACACCTCCACTGGGGATGTGCCCGCAACCAAGGTACATGCCCTTGACCGGAATCGAACCTGGGACCCTTCAGTCCACAGGCTGACGCTCTATCCACTGAGCTAAACCGGTCAGGCAGTTTTCCCCTTTTAAAACCATGTAACATAACAGTGCTGCAGCTTGAAGGATGGACAGTGTTTTCAGTCAGTAAAGGGACAAAGGAACATCCCAGAAAGAGTCAACAATATTGAAGCAAAAACATGAATGCCATAGAGGTTAAGAGTATGGGCTCTGCAACCTGAAAAGTCTGGATAAAAAACTCCAGCTCCAGAACTTCTATGATTCCCTCATCCCCAACCAATAATTAGCATATAATCAGTTGGTACATCCTAGGCCCCATCTTCTTTAAAAAATATATATTTTTATTGATTTCAGAGAGGAAAGGAGAGGGAGAGAGAGATAGAAACATCAATGATGAGAGAGAATCATTGATTGGCTGCCTCCTGTATGCCCCACACTGGGGATCAAACCCACAACCTGGGCATGTGCCCTGACTGAGAATCAAACAGTGATCTCCTGGTTCATAGGTCGACCCTCAACCACTGAACTACACCAGCCAGGCCTCACGCCCCATCTTTAGGAAAGCTAAGATCAGTAAGGGTGCCTAAATTGATAGAGTGCTACAGATGCAACCAAGTAGAGGGTCCTCCAACATCTACTATTACATACTGGATAGAGTATCCGAATGGGAATGCAGTAGAGAGGGGCGAGGGAGAGCATTTGATATTGTAAAAAAGTAATAAGCAGAAAGGCTGAAACAGATGGAGCGAGAGATAGGGAGTAGGCTTGACAATTTCACCTAGTCTTGGGTAGAATTTTAGTTACCACTGAAGAGTAGTATACTGTACAATCTCAGACTTTAGCATGCTTCCCACAGATTGCTGATAAGTACACCCAGACCTTCTGATTCATTAGGTCTTGGTTGAGGCTTGAGAATGTGCAAGTTCCCAGGTGATGCAGATATGCTGGTTTGAGGACCTCACTTAAAAAATTAATGCAATGCCCAGCTAGTGTGGCTGTGATTGAGCATCGAGCTATGAACCAGATCACGGTTCGATTCCTGGTGGCAGGCATGTAGGAGGCAGCTGATCAATGATTCTCTTTCATCATTGATGTTTCTATCTCTCTCCCCCACTCCCTTCCTCTCTGAAATATATATATAAAAGTAATGCTGTGATTTCTGCCAAATGAGGCAAAATGGAAAATTCAGTCAGCTTTAGTTTATGTACTGACAAATGCTAGAGTGGTTAACTCTTGCCATTAACCAAACTATACTTCTAATGTTATTCAAGGTAGAGAGGGAAAGAGTTGTAGGTTATGATTGGTGTTTAATATAGAAAAGAGATCTTTGGGAGCTTGGAAAATATTGTTAGGTTCATTGACTTATGCTTTTTCTCTTTACTCATTATCCATCAGCAAGCAAGACATTGAAAATGATATTATCTATCCCATATTCTTTGTTGATGAGGGTACTAGGAAAAAAGCCTTTCATATTCTGTACAGCAATGCTTTAACATGTGTAACATTCTAAATAAGTACTACTTTACCTAGCAAGTCTAATTCTAGAAAATGATCATATGGAATGAATCTGAGAGGTACTGCAAAGATATAGGTACATGGATGTTCATCTTGAAACTGTAACTTAAAAAAAATAAAATTTTAAGTTAAAGACAGAAATGTAGAAGTGTGAGTATTAATTGTAGTTAAACTTTATGGTTCCTAGACATGAAATCTTAGCTAACAATCTGCTTTTGTAAGCAATAGCCAGTTCCCGAAAATGTAAGGATAGATAAAACTAAACTAGAATAATTTAAAAGATGTGATTTTACTAACGATAGAGTCATAAGATGGTGATTTAGTTGTTTTGCAGGAATTAGGAGACTGACTGAATCTGGAGATAACATGGGGAAAAGTCTACCGACTCCAAGAAGTCTACAATAACAGCAGAAGACTCCTTAGATACCATGGCAACGCAGAATTGACGCAAGATTTCTGCAAAAAAACACAACTACCTTCCACCTCAAATCATTAACCCCCTTTATCAAGATTTAGAATCCCTTAGTTCCTCTCCCTTGGCACGTAGAGGTCCCTTTCAAACCCATTAGCCCCCTAGACTTTTCTCCCTCTGGGAGATGGATTTGGCCTTTCTCTCCCCCCCCCCCCATATTCTCATTTGGCAGCCTTTCAAAATGAACTCGTTCCTTGTTACATACTCGATGTTTTAGTGATTAGTCTTACTGCTTACCAGGCATACACATTTGGGTACAATTACAATCATAAGTTTAATTTACAAAAGTTCAAACTAGAAACAGCCTAAATGTCTAGCAATGGGGTATTGGAAAAAGACTGTGGAAAACTTTGCTGTGGAAGAAATTTCAGTGTCAAGAAGATAAATATGAAGTAGATATTACAGCGGTTGTGTGTATGATTTTTTTGGCATTTGTGCTTTCTAAAATTTCTTCAATGAATATGTATTGTCTTTGTGATCAGAAGAAAAATTCTTTGAATCACTTTTTACAAATTACATTATGAAGTTTCATGCACATTGTCATTCTCTATATTCAAAATTAGCAAAGCTACAGCAAAATATACAGAACTTAAATCAAACTGATGATTGTTTCACTTCTCAACACAATGTTTTTAGTAAAAGAGTCTTTACCATCTGTTAATTTGATTTAGAAAGCAATGGTATAAATGAACCAGACTAGAATCCAACTTTTCCTATATTTCTATACTGTACTTCATTTTCTTGAATGAGCAACTATTAAATGTGAGGACAGAATTCATTAAATTAGGCTAAAAACCACCAGCCTTACCAAATAATCCTTGGCTCAGCCCCTGCTCCCCATGTTCACTGGCTCTGCCCCTGCTCCCCGCCATCGCCAGCTCCCTCCCTGCTCCCTGCAATCACTGGCTCCATCCCTGCACAGGCCTAACTCCTCTGGCCAAGACCCCCAGATCCCACCATCACCGGCTCTGCCCCTGCTACCCCCGATTGCTGGAACCGCCCCTGCCCAGACCTAACACCTCTGGCCAAAGCATTAGGCCTGGACAGGGGACCCCCAGCTCCCCACGATGGCAGGCTCTGCCCCTGCCCAGGCCTAATGCCTCTGGCCAAGGAGTTAGGCCTGGGCAGGGGAACCCTAGCTCCCCATGATTGCCAACTCTGCCCCTGCTCCCCACGATTGCCGGCTCCGCCCCTGCCCAGGCCTAATACCTCTGACCAAGGCATTAGGCCTGGACAGAGGACCCCCAGCTCCCACCATCTCTGGCTCCGCCCCTCCTACCCGTGATCGCTGGCACCGCCCCTGCCCAGGCCTAACGCCTCTGGCCCAGGCATTAGGCCTGGTCAGGGGACCCCCAGCTCTCCGTAATCTCCCACTCTGCCCCTTCCCAGGCCTAACGCCTGTGGCCCAGGCATTAGGCCTGGGCAGGGAACCCCCAGCTCCCCATGATCGCCAACTCGGCCCCTGCTCCCTGTGATTGCCAGCTCCGCCCCTGCCCAGGCCTAATGCCTCTGACCAAGGCATTAGGCCTGGGCAGGGGACCCTCAGCTCCCCACCATCCCAGCTCCGCCCATGCCCAGGCCTAACCTTTCTGACCGAGGCTTCAGGCCTGGGCAGGGAACATCTCAGCTCTGATTGGAGGCTCCGATAACCCCTAGCCACTGGGCGCCTACATATGCAAATTAACTGCCATCTTTGTTGGAGGTTAATTTGCATAGCGTGCTGATTAGCCAATGGGAGGCGTAATGAAGGTATGGTCAATTACCCTGTTTGTCTATTATTAGATAGGACTAGAGGCTCGGTGCATGAAATTTGCGCACGGGGGCAGGGGTGTCTCCTCAGCCCAGCCTGCACCCTCTCCAATGCAGGACCCCTCGGGGGATGTCTGACTGATGGTTTAAGCCCAATCCTGGGGATCGGGCCTAAATGGGCAGTCAGCCATCCCTCTCACAATCCAGGACCTCTGGCTCCTAACTGCTCACCTGCCTGTCTGCCTGATTGCCCCTAACTGCCTTTCCCTACCGACCTGATCGCCCCTAACTGGTCCCCCTCAACTGCCCCCCCTGCCAACCTGGTTGCCCCCAACTGCCTCCCCTGCCAGCCTGGTTGCCCATAACTGCCCCCCCCCCAGCATGGTTGCCCCTTACTACCCCCCCCTGCTGGCCTGGTCACCCCCAACAGCCACCCTCTGCTGGCGTGGTCAGCCCTAACTGCCCCCCCACCATCTTGGTCACCCCTTACTGCCCCCCTTGCCAGCCTGGTCACCCCCAACTTCCCCCCTGCCGACCTGGTCGCTCCACGCAGCCTGGTCCTAAGTCATTTTGTCATCCCTCACTAACCCCCCTTTCCGACCTTGTTGCCCCACTCAGCCTGTTTGGTTGTCCGTTCGGTTGTTTCGGACTGTGACGTCCCCTGGGTCTTTATATTTATAGATACTTTCACAGAAAATTACAGTAGAAGAGCTTAAAATTCTTAAAAATTTGTGTCAAAAGTGAAAGCATAAGTTCCTGAATAAAATGTAAAAGCTTGGATACAAATGCAGCATTTTTATAATCAAAGAGTAAAATTCACTCTTACTGACTTTTGAGGCACATGATATTTAGTCATAAGAGATACTTATCAATTACCTTGGTATTCTGTTTAAATAGAGTCTACTTAGGATTCACATGATGCTTCTAGAACTTAAAGAACAAATTAAACCAAAAACACAAATTTTCTAATGTTGAAAAGGCATGTAATTCTAAAAATATAGAAGTTTTCCTAAAATCTCTCATTCTAAATTACTTTCCTTCTTACTCACCTTTCTGTTATTTTATGCCATGAAAGCTAAACATTTTTTCTTTTATGTAAACACATAGTTTTAACAGATTACTTACACCAAAGCTTACATAAGGAAAAAAAAGGAGAGAAAAGTTACGTATTGAATATATATATATATATATATATATATATATATATATATATATACTCTTAAATAAAATTCACTACAACATCCCTGTTAATAGCAAACCTTTGAAAAGAAAGGATATTTGGATATTTAGAAAGACAATTGATCCCAGTCTTCCTTTTCAGCTTAGATCAGTGATTTTCAACCTTTTCATCTCATGGCACACATAAACTGCTAAAATTCAGTGGCACACCAAAAAAAATTTTTTTTTTTGCCAATCTGACCAAAAATAGGTATAATTTTGATTCATTCACAACAGATGGCTATTGTTGTTTTGCCTGTAGTCATTTTTTTATTTAACAGTCTAAGAGAAAGGAAGTCAGTGCCCCTGACTAAATAGTCGGGTATTGCATGTTTCAAAAATTCTTGTGGCACATCAGTGCCTCTTGTGGCATACCAATTAAAAATTGCTGGCTTAGAGATGCTCTCATTGAGTTAAAACTTAGTTTATGAAGAAGAGAAAAACTATGAACTCAGGGGATTAGCAATCTTACGAAATATTCATGAAAAGTAGACAGAAGATAGTTGGAGAAGACTGTGGGTGACAAGAAGGGAGTGTAACTTTGAAGAAACTGCATAGAGTTTTTCTGTGACCCTAAAGCATGAAGTAGTTTGCCTGAACTATGGTATACCACTAAGGCTACTTCTTGGCTCTTACATGCTAAATAGTAGCATCAAAGGACATTAATTGAAGATGTACGGAAGAAAGCATACTATTACCCCACAGAATAAAATGTAAACTTCCACAGTGGGATGGGGGTCAGGAGATTAAATGCTTTAACTATGCCCAGGGATTTGGTAATCTACCTTGTGGAGCCATTCCTTGAGCCAAGTGACTTTCAATTGGTATTATTAGTGTATAACCAGCTGGAATATCTACCTCAAAGACCTCACAAGACTTTACTTCCAGTTTCATCCTTATATAGACTGCCACTGGGCCTGAGTTTCTTTCTCCATTTTCAAGAAATACCCTTTTAAATACCATCCCAAAGTCTAAATCAGAAACCAGATTGATACTGTTCTGAGGCACAGGTGATCTATATCCATGACTATATAACTACATTCATTACTATATATTTCCTATTTTTCACTTATGGGTCATACACTTTTATGCAAATTAATCAAAATATGCTCTACTTAATTTACCTTGTTTCTAACTGAAGATTGGCAGATAATTATTTTGGTTTCAACTCCTGCATTAAAAATGTAAAAGAATACATTAGTATATGTATTTGCTTTAGTACATAGTCTGGTAAAGACAGATGTCTCCTTGGCAAGTGCGAACCACAGAGGTAAACATGGTAGTTTAAGCTAAATCCATTTTTAATTTGAAGTTCTTTCAAAAGATAAGTAATCAAGGTTGGCTTATTTTCTTGACGTTTGTGTCTTTCACAGAGGTGGAATACAAAGAAGAAATTTCTTGTTTATTAAGGGCTCTGGGTTGATTCTGATTAACTTCATTTTTTCCTATACATAAAGGATTCCTTTGTATATACCTTAAATAGACATGAATTCTTTAACATCTCATGCAAAGCTTATTGCATTTGCCTATTATCCAATTCCTTGAAAATTTAATTTCAGGTATATTCCTCTAGGCTGGTGCAGAGAACTCTTATTTGTAGAATATTTAGTCTTTATGAGGAAAGCTTTAATCCCACATTTCATGTATCTGACAATTAAGGACAATATTTAATAAAAACATATATGACAGCCACTAATTAGATGAGCAACATTGGGCGATTCCATCTAATTTCTCAAGATCTCATTACCACCAGCTATAAAATGAAGAAGGTATATTCAAAAATCTTCAAATTTCCTTTTAATATTAAGACTCCAAGTACTGAATCTGGGCGTGTTTGCATAGCATTCAAGAGGATCACATGCATGCATTAATCTAGCCTTTTTTATATTGTCACTTCAAAACCATTACATGAGTTGTTTTAGTGTTTAAGTGCCAAAGCAGTTTTATTATTATTTAAGTATGGTCATGCCTGTAGGGACTTTGAAGCAAAAGTAGCCAGAGCCTCCATATATAAAGAAAATGGATTAATAGTTAATTGCTTTGGGCTGGGGGACCAAGGGAAGAAAGGGAGTCAGTGGGGAGTAACTGCTAATGGGTACCAAGAGTTTCTTTGGGGGATAATGAAAATGTTCTAAAATTAGATTATGGTGATGATGACAAAACTCTGTTAACATATGCAAAGCTCTTGAATTGTATATTTAAAAATGGGGGAACTTTATAGTATAAAAATTATAAAGTGTTACCAAAAAAGTAGCTAGAGCACATGGATATGTTGGCATTGGTGGGAACCGCAGCAGGGCACCAGGTGCTACACCACTGAGGTCAGACCAGACCTGAGTTCAGCAACCTTGGCACTTGAGTTCTGGCTAGGAAAGAATTCAGAGCCAAGACTTAAACTATGAGAGAACATTTATTTAGAAAATCGCAGAGGTGAAAGAAGCGAGTGGTAGAAGAAATGGTTTTAGGAAACAAGTTACAGAGGCAAAAGAAGGGCCCTTGGAGCTTAGAAGTGAGGAAGGTAAGGGTGCCACACCTGGTGGCGGGGGGGGGGGGGGGGGGGGGGATGGGAAAGGAAAAGGCACTGGCATGCTCCAGGCAGGGAGAATGTGCTGGGTCTTTTGTCCTAAGGGTTTTGTTTATAATCCATCCAGTCTATGGTATTTTCTTATAGTTTGTATCTCTTTGCTGGTCTCATTTTGGTCCCGCATCGTTTCCCTGATTTCATTTAGTTGTGCATCTGTGCTCTCTTTTAGCTCATTGATTATCTTTATGACTGCTATTTTAAATTCCTTGTCAGGCAGCTCTACATTTTTTTTGAGTTTTGTTTCTGTGGTTTTATTTTGGTCTTTTGATTAGGCCAAGTTTCTGTTTCTTTGTATACCTTGTAAATTTTTGCTGAGATGTGGACATTTGAAAAAAACCCACAACAGAACACCTTTCCCAATCTCTGCATAGTGGCTTCACGAAGGGAAGGATCACCAAATCTGCCCATCTAAGAAGTTCAAGTTGGACCTTTCTAATCTCTTATGAACTCTTACTCCACTTGGTATTTGCCTGTGGAATTGCAGCTCTGATGTGCTGCTTGCCTCTATTTTCAGTGGCTTCCAAACTCTGGCACCAGTTTCATCAATGCCCAGAGTCTGAGAGACAGAAACCAGCCCTTCAGGCAGTCCTCTTCCCCCCGCCCCCGGATGGAGATTTTAGAGGAAGTCCCAGGGGAAGATCTCAATAGCATCTTCAGCAGCTTTCCAAGTGTGTCCTTTCAGGGTCCAGATTTCCACTGATTGCTTGGTCCGAGCCAGGACAGGGGGGTCATTATTCAATGCAGTTGGGCCTGAGGTCATCTTGTCTGGTTTTGCTGCTTTTCTAAGTCTGGAGCTGAAATATAACTGAGGCCTAGATGTTATCTCTAGGAAGGAAAGGTCAGGGGGTCCAAACCATATGACCAGCTGTATGCTAGGGGAGGAAAGGCCACTCTGGGGCTACCATTGCTAGGTACCCAGGGCTTTCCCTCTAGTGGCCTTCTGTACCTGGCCTATTTCCTTGCTCTGTTCATGTTTAACTGTCTACCGCAGATATATAAGAATTAATACCAAAAGCAGCCTGGCTATACAAAATTTTCATCTGCTACATTGCAAGGGTATCCTCTATATATAGGGCCTCCTGAATGGCTGCTAGTGGGTCTGGTTCTTGCTTTGTCTTAATATAACAGCTCTTCATGTAAATACACAGTACATATTTTTTAAAAAATGGATGGCTAAATAGTTCAAGAGCAAATGTTTACCACATATACTGTCCTAGTCCATTCGGGGTGTTATAACAAGATACTATAGGCTGGGTGGTTTATAAACAACAAAAACTTATTTATCACCATTCTGGAGGCTGGGAAGTCCAAGATCAAGGTGCTGGCATGGTCAGGTTCTGATGGATGCCTGTTGTAAGCAAGTAACATACCAAAAATGAGTCCCTCACACAGGTTTGTGTCTTTCTAGAATGCCAGGCTTCTCAGGAGAGACCTCTTCAATAAGCCGATAGAGTCACATGCAGGTTACTCGCAGGGGGAGCTTAGCAATAGAAGCAAGAAGATCGAGCTAATGGCTTGAAGCCCCAGTCACTTGGTGGTGTCCAGAGGTGAGCGTCAATCTCAAATGAGGCGGCTATAGTGGTGGCATGCGTCCAGTGGAGTGGAAGTCTAGTAGGGCTCTGAGTATATCCCATGGTACAACCAAGTTCAAGCGTTGGGTAGTCGGAGCTCTGAGTTCTTATAGCACACAAAGGGTGGAGATCCCACTCATATTGGTGTCCACATGGAGTCCTTTTCCAAGTGGCCAGGCTTGTGGTTTTGCCCCTTCCAGGCCCATCCTAAGGGCATTCCCATTTCACCCCATTACCTTACTCTTCACATAGCACTTGACATAACTCTCATGGCTGGCAGTAATTCCATATTGGATTGTCAAAGGTGTCCAAAAAGTCTGCTCTGCTCTTGCTCTATACAACACCTTCTTCCTAATTGCAGGCTGCCAGCTTTTGGCTGTATCCTCACATGGTGAAAGGGGTGAAGGAGCTATTTGGGGGTCTCTTTTATAAAAGCACTCATCCCATTGGCTCCACCCTTATAATCTAGTCACCTCCCAAAGTCCTACTTCCTAGCACCATCACATTGGGCACTAGGATTTCAACTATGAATTTAGGGGACACACAAACATTCAGACGGTAGCATGTAGTGATACTCCATCAGAGACAGAGAACAACAAAAGCCCAAATGCTGTAGTCAATGGTTTTAAATAAGTAAGGTATTATTTCTGTGTTATTAATGTTTTTCTGGTTGATTTGAGAGAGAGAGAGGATTAATTAAATAAATGTTAGTTTCCAAATTAACATTTATTCATAATTTCTCTTTCCTTTTCTTTTACAACATATCATGTACAAGCTTTTTGATTTATTGAACACATATATTACATTCTGATTTTATTTTATTTTTCTATTTTTAAAATGTTTTTATTGATTTTAGAGAGAGAAGAAGGGAGAAGGATAGAGAAATAGAGGCATTGATGAGAGAGAAACATCTATCAACTGTCTCCGGCTCGCCCTGCACAGGGGATTGAGCCTGAAACCTGGACATGTCCGGGAATCGAACCAGGGACCTCTTGGTTCATGGATCCACGCTCAACCACTGAGCCGCATTGACCAGGCTACATTCTGATTTTAAAAGCAGATAAGTGCAACATTCTAGATGTGGTAAGCAGAATTCTAAAAATGCCCCCTCCCCAAAACAGTTCCTTCCCTCAGGACATGATGTTGTTGGTTTGAAGATAGAGGGGGCCCCATGGAAGGGAAATTCAGACTGCTTCTAGAGCAGGGGTGAGGAACATCCAGTCCTTGGGCCTTATAAGGCCCACAGAATCATCTGGTCGAGCCCTGCCAAGGCATTAGGAATGAGTCAATTGAATGTTTGACCAAATCTAGCAGGATAATTTTCAAGTTGATAATTTTGTATGGCCCACAAATCTATATATATAAAACCCTAAGCAAGCTGAACAACCGGAATGACTGGTTGCTGTGATGCGCACTGCGGGGGGGGGGGGGGGGGCAGGGCCAGCTGGACCCCACCCATGCATGAATTCATGCACCAGGCCTCTAGTGATGTTATAAATATCCACATGGCCCTTGGCAGAAAAAAGGTTCCCCACCCCTGCTCTAGAAAGCAGCAAGGAAACAAGAACTCTATTCCCATAAACTCAAGGAACTGAATTTTCCCAATAACTAGAATGAGTTTAGAATAGATTCTAAACTTTAGAAGCTTCTTCGTTAGAGCATCCAGGTAAAGAGTGCGGCCTAGGCCAGCACCTTGATTTCAGCTCCGTAAGACCCTAGGTAAAAAACCAGCCAAGCTAGCCTGGACATCTGAACTACAGATGGCAACCCTAGGAAAATAATACACCGAATAGAAATAGAAGTGGCGTTTCCCCCCAGGGGATACACCAGCGAGAAAAGGTCAGGGCAAGTGAGCTGGGACACCCTCCCTTCTTGTGGTGCTGACCTCAGCCAAGAATATAGCCATGGACAGCAAGGACCATTATTGTGAGAAACCTACTTGCTGTTTCATCAGCCCTGGTCCTCTGGGTGCATGTAAACCCCAACACAATCTCCTTTGCTCTCTGCTCCTGGAGGCAGGTCTGAGGCCAGTCAGAAAAGCTTCCTGTAGGACCATCTGTCCTAAGATGGTTCCCAGCTCAATATAAGAAAGAACATTTAAAAACAAAGGGAATTCTGACACATGCAACAAGGAAGAAACCTTGAGGACATTATGCTAAGGGCAATAAGCCAGACACAAAAGGACTAAATCTACATAATCCCACTTATAAGAGGTAGTAGCTAGAGTAGTCAAATTCATAGGTAGAAAGTAGAATGGTGGTTGCCATGGCCTAGGGGTGAGGGGAATGGGAGGAGTTTGTTCTTTAACAGGTACAGAGTTTCAGTTTGGGAAAATGAAAGGAGTTCTGGAGATAGATGGTGGTAATGGATGCAAGATAATGTGAATGTATGTCATGCAATTGAATTGCACACCTAAAAGTGATTAAAATGGTAAAATTTATGTTATGTATACTTTACCACAATGAAAAAAACACACAAAAACAAGTGTTGCGCTCACAGTCATTGGAAGGATAGAAGCAGCCGAGAGACACTAGCAGTCGGCTCTGCTGTAACAGGGTATTTCTGTACCAAGAGGGAAGGTAACCACTAAAAAATATCCCTTCTGGCTCCCTGGGATTCTTGTCATGGCCTTGAATGCAAGATCCCAGACCCAAAGGTGTGAATGTGTACCGCATCCAAGAGGATGCCACTAAATATTTATAAGAGGTGGGGCTCTGAGGACTGGAATAATAGGGAAAGAACTCCAAAAGAATCAAGCAATAAATAGAATCTAATCCAGCCATGAAGCCACCTGGATGGGGGAGGAGGACGAGTTTAGGGGTGGGGGAGAAGTGAGGACTGGAGAAAAGGAAACGTAGCCTGTACCAGAGGATGTGGGCTGAGACCACCCACTGGAGGTGGCACTTGAAGTTCAGGACCCGAACAACCTTATCCCTGGGTTCATTGGCTCTGAAGAGTAAAACTGTTTTCTTGGTGATAAAGTGTTCTTAACCCAGAAAGGGTTGAAATAAACCAGGAGATACTGGAGTAAATCTGCTCAGACACATTGAGGAATGCATGAATCTGGTATTTCACACATTCGTAACATTTCAGAGAATTAGGTCTATCAGAGTGCCTACGGATTAGCCTTGCAATTCCAATTTAAAATGGGTAATTGAGTACTTATGATTTTAAACAGAACGTTGGAAGAGGATTTGGTTGAATTTGTGAAAGTTTTGAAATGTTTAAGAGAACTGAATATTCACCCTATTTAACCCAGTTGGGTGTGGCTCACCAGTTCAATCCCTGGTCAGGACACATGCCCAGGTTGCAGGCTCGATCCCCAGTAGGGGGCGTGCAGGAGGCAGCCGATCAATGATTCTCTCTCATCATCGATGTTTCTACCTCTCTCTCCTCTCTCTGAAATTAATAAAAACATATTTAGAGAAAAAATTTCACCCTAAGTATACACTTACTTTGTTACATTTTTTAAAAATATGTTTTTATTGGCCATTTTAAGTTTTTAAGTTTAACCTACAAATTTCCTTAAATGCAATCATTTAAATCTACTAGATTCATAAACGGAATAATGAAATTTGTAGATTAAACTTAAAATCTTAAAATTGTACATTCTACCAACTATACTTAAATTTTAAAAATTCCACTTCAATAATGAGTGCTGCTTTAAGTTGCTCTTCATGGTAATTTGTTTAAGCAGTAATAGAAAGCTAATACAGCAGGCTTTTAAAGAACTTAACCTCATCTTTACTTGTGTTTGTGAAGAGACAATTTAGTATAGTAGGAAGCCCACAGGTTTTGTGGCCACACCAACCAAATTTGAGTATATTATTCAAAATTTGATTTATATAGGGCGGAGCAAAAGTAAGTTAACAGTCTTTTGTATGGAAAATAATACAATAATTAATAAATAATAATACAAGGATAAACTCTGTGTTTCATGTACTCACAACTGTAAACCTACTTTTGCCACACCCTGTATTATTAGTTGTATGAATTCAAGGAAGTTCATATACTCTGTTGAACTTACGTTATTCATCTATAATATGGAAATGTTCATACCTACTTCACAGGATTGTTGGGGATTAAGTTAAATTTTCCATTGATTTGAGAGAGAGAGAGGGAGAGAGAAAAGCATCGAGTTGCTGTTCCACCTATTTATGCATTCATCATTGCCTCCTGCATGTGCCCTGACCAAGGATAGAACCCACAGCCTTGGCATATCAGGACGACACTCCAACCAACTGAGCTACCATGCCAGAGCCTGCTGGGGATTAAATTAAATCACAAATGTCAAAGTGCTTAGCACAGAGCCTAGCACATATAGGCACTCAGTAAACGCTCACTATTATTATCATTCTGCTCCTGTGTTCACAGCTCTTTTAACGCTTCCACAGATGCCTTTGGTTAAGCCCATTTTAAAGGGAGTGTAAGCATTTTCCCCTTTCCGGCTGTAATTCTGAAAGAACACACAGATGCTTCTGATAATCATGGGTAAAGTCCTTTATGATTGAAGCTAAGGTCATTTAAAATACTGAAATTTACTTAGTATGTTTAGTATACATTATTATTAAAAAGCCAAGGGTTTTAATTTTAAGATTGAAAATAAGGAAAAATCTTTGTGACACCGAATTCTTCAGGGTGACAATTCCTGCATGCTTTAAGTGGAAAGGCTATGGCATCAAGACATTTATACTCACACCATAGAAAAATGATGCACAGAAACACAGACATAAGCAGAAAAGCAAAACAGGCGGTTTTATTTATGAATATTCTAGTTCTACATTAGGATTGTTTACAGAAATTGTTATGGATTGTTCAGAATCAGATTCTAGAGGCCCCCTGGTGGAAGTTACATTTATTAATTTGTGTTTCACTTCCCCACAAATAACAATAAAATTCACAAGTACAGACATCTGTAATGCAAGTACCTCTCACGTCCTTCATAATTTTCATTGCCATTGTGATTCTTTTCCAGTGACACCTAAATGAAAAAGGTTGAAACAAATCATGCAAAAGCCTTTCTTACTCAGCACAAGGTGCTTCTTTTCTGTATTTTACACTGATTAACATTTTCAGTAACAATACATATTTAAGTTTTAAGACTGGACACTACATGAAATTAAAATCTAGAGTAGTACTCTGACAGGCTAGTTTCAGCTTAGGTGTGAATTATTCCTTTCTGCATGCATTACAACGATCAGAAGTTAACCAGGTATATGGTTGAATACATAAATTTTTGTTTAAAACATTTTTTCAGGAGTGATGTCAGCAAGATGGCTGTTATAGACTGAATGTTTTTGTACACCCCCCCCCCATTCATATGTTGAAATCCCAACCCCTAATGTGATGGCATCTGAAGATGGGGCCTCAGGTCATCAGAGCTGTGCCCCTTGATGAGATTAGTGGCCTTATAAGAAGGGGAAGAGACCAGAGTTCAAGCTGTCTACCAAGCTCTTTCTTCCTGGCCCTCTATAAGCTAAGAAGAAAGCTTTCACCAAAACACAACCATACTGACCCCCTGATCTCAGACTTCCAGCCGACAGAACTGTGAAAACACAAATACCTGTTGTTTGAGCCATCCAGTCTGTGGTATTTTCTTATGATGCCCAAGCTGACTAAGTCAAGACAATGACAGACTGGGAAGCTATAAGGTCCTCCTTCCCTGACAGAGAAACAGAGTTAACAGCAATATACAGGATGAGGCAAAAGTAGCATTACAGCTTTACAGTTTGTTCTTGTATGATTATTTATTAATTATTCTATTATCCTCCATAGGAACAACTGTAAACCTACAGTTGCCCCACCTGTGCAGACTACAATATCTCTGTGAGAACTCTAGAGACCAGTTGAGAAGCCACAGCATCCAGGCCATTGTAAAGCCAAGAAGGAATTCCAGTGAATGAGGTAGGGATATTCATGGCATTTAGTGCACCCATTTGTGTATCTCTCCTTAAACATTACAGCACAGAGCAACCAGAAGGAAACCCATATACCAGGGCTCCTCCCTTGGAATGGAGTGGAACATGCATTGAATGTTCTAGTTTCTCTGGGGGCTGCCTAAATGGTTGGTTTCTGTCTCTCAAACTCTGGGCATTGATGAAACTGGTGCCAGAGTTTGGAAGCCACTGAAAATAGAGGCAAGCAGCACATCAGAGCTGCAATTCCACAGGCAAATACCAACGGGAGTAAGAGTTCATAAGAGGTTAGAGAGGTCCAAGTTGAACTTCTTAGATGGGCAGATTTGGTGATCCTCCCCTTTATGAAGCTACTATGCAGAGATTGGGAAAGGTGTTTTGTTTTTTTCAAATGTCCAAATCTCAGCAAAAATTTACAAGGTATACAAAGAAACAGAAACTTGGCCTAATCAAAAGGCCAAAATAAAACGACAGAAACAAACCTCAAAAAAATGGAGCTGCCTGACAAAGAATTTAAAATAACAGTCATAAAGATGCTCAATGAACTAAAACAGAGCACTGATACACAACTAAACGAAATCAGGAAAATGATGCGTGACCAAAATGAGATCAGCGAAGAGATACAAACTATAAGAAAATACCATAGACCTGGTGGATTATAAACAACAAAACTTATTTCTCACAGTGCTGGAGACTGGGAAGTCCAAGTTCAAGGTGCCAGCATGGTCAAGTTCTGATAGACGCCCTCTATGTTTGATAAGTTTAAATTTAACCAAACAACCCAGCTAGTATGGATCAGTGGGTGAGCATTGGCCTATGAACTAAGAGGTCATGGTTTGATTCCTGTTCAGGGAACGTGCCCGGGTTGCAGGCTCGATCCCCACACTGGAGATCATACACGAGGCAACCGATCAATGATTCTCTCTCATTATTGATGTTTCTCTCTCTTTCTCCCTCTCCCTTACTCTCTGACATCAATAAAAATATATATGTATATATTTTTAAAATAAATTTAACCAAACAAATACTACTTATTTGTGTTAAGGATATAAAAGAATTATAATTGAACATAAAGGAGAAAAAATTGGACAAAATTGTTTGTTATGTTGTTTTTTAAACATATTTTTATTGATTTCAGAGAGGAAGGGAGAGGCAGAGAGAGAGATAGAAACATCAATGATGAGAGGGAATCATTGATCACGGCTGCCTCCTATATGCCCCACACTGGAGATCAAGCCCACAACCCAGGCATGTGCCCTGAGCAAGAATCGAGCCATGGTCTCCTGGTTCATAGGTCCATGCTCAACCACTGAGCCACACTAGCCAAGCTGTTCATTACATTTTAAATGTACTTGTAAAACGACAGAAATGGAAATTGGAACATGCAATGGGATAAAGACAATCTATTCAATAACTGGTGCAGGGGAAATTGGATAGACACACGCAAAAAATGTAATTAAACCACCATCTTACACTTTATACAAGAACAAACTCCAAATGGATTAAATACTTAAATGTAAGACTTGAAACCATAAAATCCTAGAAGAAAGCACAGGTAGTACAATCTGACATTTCTGTTAGCAATATTTTTTTCTGATTTATCTCTTCAGGCAACGGAAACAAAAGAAGAAATAAACAAATGGGACTACATCAAACTAAAAAGCTTTTGCACAGCGAAGAAACCATCAAGAAAATGAACAGACGAGTGCAACTAAGATGGCGGCATAGGTAAACACCGGGAAATTGTCGCCTCACACAACAATTGAAAATTACCGCAAAGGACTGAGCAAACATCATCCAGAACAACAGGAAGGCTGGCTGAGTGTAAATTCTACAACTAGAAGGAAAGAAAAGCACGCTGAGAGCCAGAGGCGCTGCGGAGGTGAAGTGCAGAGGTACGGCGGCGCGCGCGCGTGCGCGCGCGAGGAAAGGGGGTAGCACCTGAGGACGCGGCTGACTTTTTGAGTCACAAGCTCCTGACTGCTCTGAACTCCGGTTCCGGGAAGTCTCTGGGGACCCAGGACTCATACGGGGAGAGGCTGGTCTGTCCGGCAGCGAGCGAACTTGAGGGCGGCTTTCCCTCAGAGGTGATTGCAGCCGTTACCGGGACACTGAGAAGCGCGACTCCGGGCGGAGAATCGGCCATGGCTGCTTTCTCCGCCCTCTGACTCTCTGAGACCCCGCCCCACCCAGGCTGCAGCAGAGGCTTTTGCATGTGAATGTACCTAACTGCAGCCGAACCAGGCAGACCCTGAACTTCCAAGAGAAGGCCCAAGGCCCCGCAGCAGCTTGCATTGCTTCACAGCTGAGCCTCTTCGTGGCTCCTGCTGTGTGGCCTCAGGCAGAGGCTGAATTAGCACCTCCTTAGATCCAGGAGCCACTGTACCCAGTGGTCAGAGGGGGTCCATCCAGACTGCAACTCCTCAGATCCATAAGGGACACACTCAGGGAGCAGACTCAGTGAGCACCAAAGCCCCACTGAAGCAAGTCTTGCCCCAGAAGGGTGTCTTCAGCACAGAAGTTCTCCCACTTTAGACACAGCTGATTCTCACAGCCAATTGGCCTGGAGGTCAATTCCTCCCAGTGATTCTACAACAACCAAGGCACCAAGAGTGCACCAAGAGTGTCCACCCCAGGTAACTGGGGAGGCTGAGCTACTGGGCCCTACAGGACACCTGGCGCACAGGGCCACTCTATCAACACAGGGAAGCTGCCAAAATGCGGAGACAAAGAAACAGGTCACAAATGGCAGAAATGGAGGAAAGCAAATGATTGGATATAGAGTTCAAGGCCACGTTTATAAGGTTTTTCAAGAATTTTATGGAAACCGCCGATAAATTTAATGAATCCCTCAATAAGTATAGTGAGACCATGGAGGACATGAAAAAGGACCAACTAGAAATTAAGCATACACTGACTGAAATAAAGAATAATTTACACAGAGATCCAGCAGCAGACAAGAGGATCCCAAGAATCAAGTCAAAGATTTGAAATACAAAGAAACAAAAAATACCCAACCGAAAAAGAAAAAAGAAAAGAGATTCCAAAAATATGAAGATAGTGTAAGGAACCTCTGGGACAACTTCAAGCGTACCAACATCAGAATTATAGGGGTACCAGAAGGAGAGAGAGGGCAAGATATTGAAAACCTTTTTGAAGAAATAATGACAGAAAACTTCCCCTACCTGGTGAAAGAAATGGACTTACAAGTCCAGGAAGCGCAGAGAACCCCAAACAAAAGGAATCCAAGGAGGACCACACCAAGACACATCATAATTAAAATGCCAAGAGCAAAAGATAAAGAGAGAATCTTAAAAGCAGCAAGAGAAAGACAGTCAGTTACCTACAAGGGAGTACCCATACGACTGTCAGCTGATTTCTCAACAGAAACCATGCAGGCCAGAAGAGACTGGCAAGAAATATTCAAAGTGATGAATAGCAAGAACCTGCAACCAAGATTACTTTATCCAGCAAAGCTATCATTCAGAATAGAAGGTCAGATAAAGAGCTTCACGGATAAGAAAAAGCTAAAGGAGTTCATCACCACCAAACCAGCATTATCTGAAATGCTGAAAGGTATTCTTTAAGAAGAGGAAGAAGAAAAAGGAACTCTTACCATTTGCCACAACATGGATGGAACTGGAGAGCGGATAAATACCACATGATCTCACTCATTTGTAGAATATAATGAACAACATAAGCTGATGAACAAGGGCTGATCCAGAGACGGAGAGGCATTGATTGGACTGTCGGGACTTGGAGGGAAGGTAGGGGAGGGTGGGGGTAAGGGGGAAAGATCACCCAAAGGACTTATATGCAAGCATATAGGCCTAATCAATGGACATGGACAACGGGGGGGTGAGGGCATGAGCGGGGGTGGGGGGTGTGGGGGGTAGAGGGTAACGTGGGGACAAGGACACATATGTAATATCTTAATCAATAAAAAATATATTAAAAAAAAAAAAAGAAAATGAACAGACAACCTACTAAATGGGAGACAATATTCACCAATGGTACATATGATAATGGATTAATAACCAAAATTTATAAAGAGTTCATTTCTTTGCCCAGCCAGCATGGCTTCGTGGTTCAGCATCAACCTATGAACCAGGAGGTCATGGTTCAATTCCTGGTCAGGGCACATGCCTGCGTTGTGGGTTGGATCCCCAGTGGGGGGCATGCAGGAAGCAGACAATCAGTGATTTTCTCTCATCATTGATGTTTCAATCTCTCTCCCTCTCCCTTCTTCTCTGAAATCAATAAAAAAAATTTATAAAAAGAGTTCATACTACTCAACAGCAAAACAACAACAACAACAAAAACCTACAACACACAAACAATCCAATTAAAAAATGGGCAGAGGACCTGAATAGACACTTCTCCAAGGAGGACATAGATGGCTAATAGACATTAAAATATGCTCAATGTGATTGTCAGAAATGCAAATTAAAACCACAATGAGATATCAGCTCACTCCTGTCAGATGGCTACCATCAATAAATCAATAAATGACAAATATTTGTGACGATGTGGAGAAAAGGAAACCCTAGTGCACTCTTGGTGGGACTGCAGATTGGTGCAGCCACTATGGAGAATAGTATGGAGTTTCCTACAAAAAATAAAAAACTGGAACTGCCTTATGATCCACTGATTGGTTCCACTTCTGGCAATATATCCAAAGAAACCCTAAACAGTAATTTGAAAGAATATATGCACCCCTATATTCATTGCAGCATTATTTACAACTAGAGGCCTGGTGCACAAAAATTTGTGCACTCGGCAGGGATAGGGGGTCCCTCAGCCTGGCCTGTGCCCTCTCACAGTCTGGGACCCCTCAGGGGATGACCACCTGCTGGCTTAGGCCCGCTCCCCGGGGAATTGGGCCTAAGATGGCAATCAGACATCCCTCTGGCAGCCCGGCAGCCCTCGGGGATGTCCACTTGCCAGCGGGGAGCAGGCCTAAACTGTAGTCAGACATCCTTAGCGCTGCTGAGGAGGCAGGAGAGGCTCCCACCACCACCGCTGTACTGGCAGCCATCAGCCTGGCTTGTGGCTGAGCAGAGCTCCTCACATGTGAGAGCACCCTGACCACCAGAGGTCAGCTCCTGCATTGAGCGTCTGCCCCCTGGTGGTCTGTGTGTGCCATAGTGACCAGGCCTTCCCAGTCCTTCTGCTGTTAGGGTCAGTTTGCATATTACCCTTTTACTATATAGGATAGAGGCCTGGTGCATGGGTGGGGGCCGGCTGGTTTGCCCTGAAAGGTGTCGCGGATCAGGGTGGGGGTCCTGCTTGGGTGCCTGGCCAGCCTGGATGAGGGGATGATGGCTGTTTGCATCTGGTCGCACCCCCTTCAGGGTGGGGGTCCCCACTGGGGTGCCTGGCCATTCTGGGTGAGGGGCTGAGGGCCATTTTCAGGCTGGCGGGTGACTGAAGCTGCCAACCTCTCCTTTTTTTCTTTCTTTTTTATTCTTGGATTTATTTACCTTCTATGGCTGTCACTGGAACAGAGAGCCGGCTTTAGCTCTGAGGCTCGGCTCCAGCTCTGAGACCTCAGCTGCTGAAAGCAGGTATCTGGGTTTGTTGGGCTTCTATAATTGCAACATTGTTTCTTAGAGTCCAGCTCAGAGGCCAGCAGCACCATGCGGGAAACCTTGGCTTACTCCATCACTGGAGCAAGCGAGCCTCCTGTTTGCTTCAGCTGCTTGGCTGCCGGCTGCCATCTTGGTTGGCAGTTAATTTGCATGTCGCCCTGATTAGCCAATGGGAACTGTGTCGGAGGTATGGTTAATTACCATGTTTGTATATTATTATTAGATAGGACTAGAGGCCCGGTGCACAAAAATTTGTGCACCCGGGGGTAGGGGGACGCTTAGTCTGGCCTATGCCCTCTCGCAGTCTGGGACCCCTCGGGGGTGACCACTTGCTGGCTTAGGCCTGCTCCCCGGGTGATTGGGCCTAAGATGGCAATCAGACATCCCTCTGGCAGCCCGGCAGCACTCGGGTGCGTCCAGTTGCCAACGGGGAGCAGACCTAAGCTGCAGTCAGACATCCTTAGCGCTGCTGAGGAGGCAGGAGAGGCTCCCACCACCACCGCTGTACTGGCAGCCATCAGCCTAGCTTGTGGCTGAGCAGAGCTCCCCTCTGTGAGAGCGCACTGACCACCAGAGGGCAGCTCCTGCATTGCGCGTCTGACCCCTGGTGGTCAGTGTGTGTCATAGTGACCAGTCATTCCCAGTCTTTCTACTGTTAGGGTCAGTTTGCATATTGCCCTTTTACTATATAGGATAGAGGCCTGGTGTACGGGTGGGGGCTGGCTGGTTTGCCCTGAAGGATGATCCGGATCAGGGTGGGGGTCCCGCTTGGGTGCCTGGCCAGCCTGGATGATGGGCTGATGGCTGTTTGCAGCTGGACACACCCCCTTCAGGGTGGGGGTCCCCACTGGGGTGCCTGGCCAGTCTGGGTGAGAGGATGAGGGCCGTTTTCAGGCTGGCGGGCGACTGAAGCGCCCAGCCGCTTTATTTTTCTTTTTTTTTCCTGGGATTTATTTACCTTCTATAGCTGTCACTGGGGCTGAGAGCCAGCTCCAGCTCTGAGGCTGTGGCTGGTTGAAAGCAGGTATCTGGATTTGTTTAGCTTCTATAATTGAAACTCTGTTGCCATCAGTGGTGCTCTAAGCTCTGAGCCTGCTGGCAGCGGAAAGCAGGTTTCTGGGTTTATTTAGCTTCCATAATTGCAACATTGTTGCATCTAGAGCTCAGAGCTGGGCTGCAGCAGGCGGGGAACCTTGGCTGCCTCCGTCACTGGAGCAAGCAAGCCTCACGTTCGCTTCAGCTGCATGACTGCCAGCTGCCATCTTTGTTGGCAGTTAATTTGCATATCACCCTGATTAGCCAATGGGAAGGGTAGCGGAGGTATGGTTAATTACCATGTTTGTCTATTATTAGACTAGAGGCCTGGTGCACAAAAATTTGTGCACTCGGGGGGGAGGGAGGTCCCTCATCCTGGCCTGTGCCCTCTCGCAGTCTGGGACCCCTCGGGAGATAACGACCTGCTGGCTTAGGCCTGCTCCTGGGTGGCAGAGGGCAGGCCCAATCCCTAGGTGTAGCCCCGATTGGGGAGCAGGGCTGACTGGGGAGTTGGGGCACCGCCCCCTTTCATGCACAGAGCAGGGCGATTGGGAGGTTGTGATGCCACCCTCAGTCACGCTCAGGGTAGGGCCGATTGGGGGGTTGGGCACCGTCCCCTGTCACACTCAAGGCAGGGTCGATGGGGAGGTTGCGGCACCACCCCCTGTCACGCACAGAGCAGGGCCAATCAGGGGGTTGTGGCACTGCCCCCTGTCACGCACAGAGCAGGGCCCATCAGGGGGTTGGGGCGCCGCCACTGTCACACTCAGGGCAGGGCCGATAGGGAGGTTATGGCTCTACCCCGTCACACACAGAGCAGGGCCCGTGGGGGAGGGGGGGTTGGGGCGCCGCACCCTGTCACACACAGAGCCGCAGGGCAATCAGGGTGTTGGGGAGCTCCCCCCATCAGGCACCAAGCAGGGCTGATCAGGGGGTTGGGGAGCCTTCCCCTGTCACAAACAGAGCAGGGCGGATAAGGAGGTTGTGGCCCCGTCCCCTGTCACACACAAAGCTGCAGGGCGATCAGGGGGTTTGGGCGCTGCCCACTGTCATGCTAATCCCGGTGCCAGGAGTCTCGCGGCTCCACTGATCCCGGTGCTGGGAGGCATATTACCCTTTTACTATATAGGGTAGAAGCCTGGTGCACAGGTGGGGGCCGGCTGGTTTTCCCTGAAGGGTGTCCTGGATCAGGGTGGGGGTCCCCACTGGGGTGCCTGGCCAGCCTGGGTGAGGGGATGATGGCTATTTGCAGCTGGTCACACATCCTTCAGGGTGGGGGTCCCCACGGGGGTGCCTGGCCAGCCTGGGTGAGGGGATGATGGATGTTTGCAGCTGGTCACACACCCTTCAGGGTGGGGGTCCCCACTGGGCTGCCTGGCCAGTCTGGTTGAGGGGCTGAGGGCTGTTTTCAGGCTGGGAGTGACTGAAGCTCCCAACCACTCCTTTTTTTCTTTTTTTTATTCTGGGCCAGCTTTAGCTTTGAGGCTTGGCTCCAGCTCTTAGGCCTCCGCTGCTGAAAGTAGGTTTCTGGCCTTTGCCTACAATGTTGCGATCCTGCTGGCTGAAGCCGGGGGACTAAAGCAGGTTTCTTGTATTTTGTTTAGTTTCTACATTTGTTACATAGTTGCTTAGAGTTGCAGCTCAGAGGCCTGCAGCGGCAGGCGGGGAACGTTGGAGTCCTCTGTCACTGAAGCAAGCAAGCCTTATGTTAGTTTCAAGCTGCCTGGCTGCCGGCCGCCATCTTGGCTGGCAGTTAATTTGCATATTGCCCTGATTAGCCAATGGGAAGGGTAGTGGTCATAAGCCAATTACCATGTTTCTCTTTTATTAGATAGGATAGGATAGCTAAGCTATGGAAGCAACCCAGGTGCCCATCAATAGATGAGTGGGTAAAAAAGTGGTGGTACATATAATCAATGGAATATTACTTCACCATCAAATAAAGAATGAAACAAGGACCTAGGCAGGGGTGGGGAACCTTTTTTCTGCCCAGGGCCATTTAGATACTTATAACGTCATTCGCAGGCCATACAAAAGTATCAACTTGAAAATTATCCTGCTATATTTGGTCAAATTTTTAATTAACTCATCCTTAATGCCTTGGTAGGGCCATACCAAATGATTTCACAGGTCTTATACAGCCCGCAGGCTGGACATTCCCCACCCCTAACGTAGAGTGTATTATGCTATGTAAAATCAGCCAGACAGGAAAAGACAAATACCATATGATTTTACTTATATGTGGAATCTAAAGAACTAAACAAACAAAATAGAAACTGACTCATAGATACAGAGGACAAACTGATGGTTGCCAGATGGTAGAGGGTGTGGGGGACTCAAGGTAAAGGAATCAAAAAGTACAAATTGGAGAAACAAAGATGGCGGCATAGGTAAACATGGGAGTTTGCTGCCTTGAACAAGCACTTCAAAAATACAACTAAAAGAACGGACATCACCCAAAACCACAGGAAGTCTGGCTGAGGGGAAATTCTTCAACTAGAAGGAAAGAGAACAGCATATGAGACTCAGAGGAGGCGCAGTGCGGAAAATACAAAGGTGCAGAGGTGCGCGCGGAGCGGGCTGGTAGCTGAGGGCACGGTTGTAGTTTTCAATAGGGAGGGAGTCTCAGATTCTGAGCTCCAGTTCTGGGCGAGTCTCTAGGGACCCAGACTCAAATGGGAGAAGCGGGACTGTCTTGCATCGGTCAGAACGTGAGGGCAGCTTTCTCTCCGAGGTTCTCAGTGGTTGCTGGGACTCTGAGAGGCAGAGCCTCTGGGGACGGGACTGAGAGCAGCCATAACTGCTCCCTCCACCCGCTCTGTTGATCCCGTATGACCCGCCCCACCCAAGCCCTGCGCAGAACCATTTGCCAGATAGCCTCAGGCAAAGGCTAGATTAGCACCTCCCTAGAGGACAGAAGTTTTCCCACTGAGACACAGCTGATTCTCACAGCCAGTTGGCCTGGAGGTCAAATCCCCCTAGTATTAACTACAACAATCAAGGCTTAATTACAACAAGACTGCACACAAAGACCACTAGGGGGTGCACCAAGAAAGCATAAAAAATGCGGAGACAAAGAAACAGGACAAAATTGTCAATGGAAGATATAGAGTTCAGAACCACACTTTTAAGGTCTCTCAAGAACTGTCTAGAAGCCGCCGATAAAGTTATTGAGATCTACAAGAAATCGAATGAGACCCTCGATGTTATGATAAAGAACCAACTAGAAATTAAGCATACACGGACTGAAATAACGAATATTATACAGACTCCCAACAACAGACCAGAGGAGTGCAAGAATCAAGGCAAAGATTTGAAATGCGAAGAAGCAAAAAACACCCAACCAGAAAAACAAAATGAAAAAAGGATCCAAAAATATGAAGATAGTGTAAGGAGCCTCTGGGACAGCTTCAAGCGTACCAACATCAGAATTATAGGGGTGCCAGAAGATGAGAGAGAGCAAGATATTGAAAACCTATTTGAAGAAATAATGACAGAAAACTTCCCCTACCTGGTGAAAGAAATAGACTTACAAGTCCAGGGAGCGCAGAGAACCCCAAACAAAAGAAATCCAAAGAGGACCACACCAAGACACATCATCATTAAAATGCCAAGAGCAAAAGACAAAGAGAGAATCTTAAAAGCAGCAGGAGAAAGAAACTCAGTTACCTACAAGGGAGTACCCATACGACTGTCAGCTGAGTTCTCAACAGAAACTTTGCAGGCCAGAAGGGAGTGGCAAGAAATATTCAAAGTGATGAATGCCAAGAACCTACAACCAAGATTACTTTATCCAGAAAAGCTATCATTCAGAATAGAAGGTCAGATAAAGAGCTTCACAGATAAGGAAAAGCTAAAGGAGTTCATCACCACCAAACCAGTATTATATGAAATGTTGAAAGGTATCCTTTAAGAAGAGGAAGAAGAAGAAAAAGGTAAAGATACTAATTATGAACAACAAATATGCATCTATCAACAAGTGAATCTAAGAATCAAGTGAATAAATAACCTGATGAACAGAATGAACTGGTGATTATAATAGAATCAGGGACATAGAAAGGGAATGGACTCACTATTCTTGGGGGGTAAAGGGGTGTGGGAGATGTGGGAAGAGACTGGACAAAAATTGTGCACCTATGGATGAGGACAGTGGGGGGGTAAGGGCAGAGGGTGGGGTGGGAACTGGGTGGAGGGGAGCTATGGGGGGAAAAATGAGGAACAAATGTAATAATCTGAACAATAATGATTTAATAAAATTAAAAAAATTTTAAAAATAAATAAATAAATAAATAAGAAGTACAAATTGGTAGCTACAAAATATTCATGGGGATGTAAAGTAATGCATAGGGAATATAGTCAATAAAACTGTAATAACTATGCATGGGGCCTGGTGGGTATTAGAGTTATCAGGAAGGATCACTTCATAAATTATATAAATGTCTAACCACTATGCTTTACACCTGAAACTAACATAAAATAATATTGAATGTCAATTGTAATGGAAAAAAACCCTCACCCTGAACTCTGGGTGGAGGAGGCAGATTTGAGCCTTGCCTTCTGTCTCCTGGCCAATTAACTTCCCAGTAATAGCCTTTTGGGAATAGCCAGTGTGATAGTATTAGATTCTCTGCACATTAGCCAGCAAGACATAGCTCAGTGACAAGTGCTTTAGTGGAAATATGATACCATTTTACAAACAAAAATTAAGTGTAAATGAAATAAAACATGAAAATCCCTACTTAATGCAGAAATATGAATTTCTGTCTTTAGTGTTAAACATTTTTTCATTTTTATTGCAAATTATTTGTATACTGCTGATATGAGCTTTAGCATTAAATTAGACCTACATCAGACATTGTCTATATGCACAATAACTGACACATTTTGGAAATAATTTTTTAGCTGATATCAGCAATTCTGTGTAGCTGTTAATATAAGCTAAAATATTTCACTGGATATTTATGGGCAATACAAACTGAAGACAATCACTGAGATTTTCAAGCTAAAAATAAATTTTTACTCAATTACCGAACCAATCACAATAAAATTAGGCTATGGTTTTTAAAACTCAAATAATCTGCAATACTTTTAAATTTCTCTGGTTCTTTTGCTGGGGCAGACAGGCCTAACCTAACAGTTTTATAAGGCAAAAGTGTATATAGGCAATATATTAAAAAATATATTTAGAAGATTAGGGTAGATGTATGCATAGAATAGCATCCTCTCCTATGGCATGATTGGAGGAAAGCAGAAAAGTTCAGCTGCTCAAAGATACACCTATCATTTGCCTGATGAGGACTCTCTTAAGACTCTTTAGGAAGAAGATAGAGGAGAGAAATACAGAAATTCATTACCAGAGATTATATATTATCAATCCATCACAGTTGGTTTTTAGATTAGCTAGCCTAATAGTTGGACTCTGAGTCAATATATTGACTCTGAGTCAATATTGTTTAATTGTAGAGAAGACTCAGTAGGAAAGGCTGAATACATGGGGCTCTGCCTGGGAAAGCTGACCTAGATGAAACTACTTAATTTGTATATATGTATATACCTTATAAGAGCTAAGAACTCAATTTGGAAAATTAAATGTATTTTAATAAATACTGCCTTTATAATTGTTCAAAATCTGAGTAGCCCTAGCCAGTTTGGTTCAGTGGATAGAGCGTCAGCATGCAGACTGAAGGGTCCTGGGTTTGATTCCAGTAAAGGGCACATGCCCAGTTTGTGGACTTGATCCCTAGTAGGGGGCATGCAGAAGTCAGCCAATCAATGATTCTCCTTCATCATTAATGTTTCTCTCTCTCCCTCTCCCTTCCTCTCTGAAATCAATAAAAATATATATTAAAAAAATATGTGTATAAATTTTTGGAACACCCTATATGTTATCTCTTTTATGAATATCTTTGTCCCAATAAATTTGTCTGTTACAACAAATACACATTTAGTGGTTAAAATATCTATATATATAAAAAGCCAGAGACCAGAAGGCCATAACAACTGGATTGACTGGTCTCTATGATGCCCACTGTGGCCAGCGAACCCGCCCGATCAGGGGGTGGGGCCGGCGACCTACTGCCTGCAGCCCCTCCCCCCTGGCCGGCCCCTCCTCTGATTGACCCCCCCACCCCAACAGGGGGTGGGGCCAGTCAGCCCACCACCCACAGCCCGTCCTCATGGCCGGCTCCACCCTGATCAATCCCCACCACCCTGATAGGCCCTCGGCCTCTCCCCCCAGCCAGCTCACCCCCAATCACCCCCACACACCATTCGGGGACGGGGCCAGCCAGCCCACCGCCCACAGCCCTTCTGCACAGCTTGTCCCACCCCCAATAGGCCACCCCCACCCCAATCAGGGGCGGGGCCTGCTGGCCAATAGCCCATGGCCCCTCCCCCCAGCTGACCCGGCCCTGATCGGGCCTGATTAGGGTGAGCCGCCCGCCAACCTGCTGCTGTTTCCTCCTCCTGACAGGCCTGGCCCTGATCCACCCTGATTGGGGCTGGGCTGGTCGGACCCCACCCATGCACGAATTTGTGCACTGGGCCTCTAGTAGCTATATAAAATTGTTTCTGGAAAAAAGCTTGTCATAGGGCCATTTTTTATATAGAAAACTTTCAGTAATGTTATATTAATTTATTATTTTTATAAATTATTTTTTCTATTTTTCAATTACAGTTGATATTCAATATCATTTTATATTAGTTTCAAGTGTATAGTGATTTAGTTAGAGTATAAATTGTTTTCTTTTTTTATTTTGAAATTAGTCATTTTATTTAGTAATAACACTGGTACTGTAGTAAATGCTACTACAGTAGCTATTAACATTAACTGAGCTATAATTTAGACAAGATACTATGCTAAGCACTACACATACATTATCTCATTTAATCTTCCAAATAGCCTAAGGTTGGAGGTATGATTTACAGATGAGGAAACTGAAGCCAAAAGAGGTTATATAACTTAACCAAAGTTAAAGGACTCAAACCCAGGTTAGTCTGATAGCATAAACTTTAATTAAGCTGGTCAAGAAAATAAATTTAAAAATATACAAATATATAAGGTATGCCTTTAGATTTCCACATCACTTAACCCATTATACTAATGATTAATTATTCATTATGTTTTTTTTTAAATATATTTTATTGATTTTTTACAGAGAGGAAGGGAGAGAGACAGAGAGTTAGAAACATCGATGAGAGAGAAACATCGACCAGCTGCCTCCTGCACATCTCCCACTGGGGATGTGCCCACAACCCAGGTACATGCCCCTGACCGGAATCGAACCTGGGACCCTTCAGTCCGCAGGCTGACTCTCTATCCACCGAGCCAAACCGGTCTCGGCTCATTATGTTTTTACCTGTCAAATTCATGCCTAATTTGGGGTGAAGTGTCAAATCTTCCTATTGGTGAGTATCTTCAATATCTCCCTGATTGGTCATGAGATCTCTGAGTGGCCATGAGATCTCTCTTGGTGGCCATGAGATCTTTCTCAGGGGCTATGAGATCTCTCTAATTGGCCTCTAGATCTCTCTGATTGATGATGAGAGCCTCTAGATTTCTCCGAATAGTGTCTATTTTCTTCCGATTGGTCTTGAGAACCTTCCAATTGATGCTGGGTTGTTTTGTTTTGTTTTTTGTGATTGGCCTCCATTCCTCTTTACTTGGGCCTTGGAATTATCACTGCACTTCTCCTGTAATGAACCGTAATTTTACAAAACAAATGAAACATATATCCCATGGTTTCATTTAGTCATAAAGATATTTTGTAAAGACCATATCTATGGGCAAATTCTTTTTTTTAGAATTCCACTGACCCCACTTTTATAGACAAAACAGTTTTCAAAACTAATTTGCAGAAAATCCTGATGTCTCATGTCATTAGAAGAAAGGCTATTATGCAAATAAAACTTTAATGAAATTTTTATATGTGGAAAATTAGTTGCTTTACAAATTTGAATGTATCCCAAGGTCATGTTCTACCTACCATTTCTGAATCTTTTTTTTTTTTTTTTTACCTAAAGAAGCAACAGGTTTTGTGACTTTACAGATAAGGAGAGAAAGAATATTTAATAAGATTTTGTAGCACAAACCCTTAGAACAGTGGTTCTCAACCTTCCTAATGCTGCGACCCTTTAATACAGTTCCTCATGTTGTGGTGACCCCCAACCATAAAATTATTATCGTTGCTACTTCATAACTGTCATTTTGCTACTGTTATGAATCGTAATGTAAATATCTGATATGCAGGATGAATTTTCATTGTTACAAATTGAACATAAAGCATAGTGATTGATCACAAAAACAATATGTAATTATATATGTGTTTTCCGATGGTCTTAGGTGACCCCTGTGAAAGGGTCATTCGACCCCCAAAGGGGTGGCGACCCACAGGTTGAGAACCGCTGCCTTAAAACAAGAGAAAAGTGTTCAAAATCATACTTTTATTGTTCACTGTTCAGGATCATTAAAAAGAAGTTATATATCTCTTCAATATAAATTAATATTTAATTCTAGACAGGAAGATAAATAAGTGAGGGGAAAGGTGACTATAAAGAAAGCAAAAGTTTGGCTCAATACTGTTTAAGTAAATTGGCTTGGTAACAACTCAGCTTTTCTACCTTTTCAAATTTTAAGGGAGAAATTAAGCTTTCCACTAGTAAATATTGCCTGGCAAACAAAACATGCCCTAGATCTGGCATTGTCACTTTCAGAACACTACCAGAAGCTGGAAGCAATTGTTAAAAGGCATAAAGAATCTTATTCACATAAAACTGTAATAAAATTTTAAAATATGTCAAACTTGTTGCTTGATAAAGCATAAAGCCATAGTCATGTTTCCTACTGTAAAACATAAATAAGGAGATTGGGTGAAATGCACTTGCACCTCCTCTCTTTCAGGTGACTAGTAGGGAGCACAGTGGGTCAGCAGGAAGAATGGAGACTCATCTCCTAAATGCCCATATGCATCAAAGTATCTTTCCAAAGGACTTGTAGTCTTTTGACAAATGTTTAAATAAGAAATATTTTCATTCAATTTGATAATATTGATTTTTAACTTTATAAAACAAAATATGTATTAGTTTTCTTTTCTTATAAATTACAGAAACTCTGTAAAAAAGAATTGTGTTGAGTAAATACTACTTTATTCTACTAATATGAGGATTAAATCTTAAAAAGTATAATACTAACTTATTAGAATTTTCAAAGCATGATTGAAAACTAATTTTTATTTAATTTATTGGTAAAGTGATTATGCTTAAATTTTAATATATTTCTTTACTGCAGAGTACTTTTGTCTGGAGAGTTCTGCTGTCATGACAGTCTCAAAAGTATGAGAGATTAAAAGGTGCTTTTAATTTGAAAATACTCTTTTACAGTATTCTTCTTTCATGTATTCATCTTGACTGTAGCAGATGTAAGCTCATGACCTTCCTTCCCAAACTTTATCAAATACCTCCTCACCCTAGATTAAATGTCATCTCCTCCATCAAACTTTCTCAAGGCCCCCAATCAGAATGAATTACTGCATCTCTATAATATATAACTTATATCCTATTAGAACATGTACTGAGACCTGCCTGGCATTAAATTTCTTTTCTTTCTTTCCTACCAGAACATATAATATTTGAAGCAGGGTTGCTTTGAACCTTGCATAGTGCCTGCACAGAAGACATTTAATCAATATTTACTAAATTAATTTAAATGAATCCTCTAAATATTTAAAAATGCAACATGTTCCCCTCCAGAAAAAAAATACACACACCAAAAAACTATTTACATAAGTTGGCCAAAATGGTTTAAACTCCCAAAATCACTATTTTTACTAAATGACCACAGAACATCTTAAGAAGAATCAGGTTATAGGCCAAGCTGAAACATTAGCATCAGTGTTAGTTTATGAATCTGGATATGAGCAACTTTCAAAATCCTGCTCAGTGACTGACTCACCTACACAAGTTTAGATGTGATGGATTTGTACAACTATAGTATGTTCCACATGTTAGCTCCAGAGTATATTTCATATCCTATATCATCTGACTTCTAGTTTTTACAATTCATCCACAGGCTACTAAAACTGCCTTTATACTATAATTTAATATCAAAGGTTCTACATGAGGACAAAAATAATGATTATACAAACCAAATCACGAAACTAATAATCTCTTCTGGCATTATAAATTCAAAGAAGTGATGATTAAAGTAGCAAAAATTAAATGTTTATTAAAAGTTACAAGAAAAAAATCAATTAACAAATATTGAACTTAAATTATGTTCAAGGCACCATGGGGAAATACTAAGAAACAATCCCTGCTCTCAATAGACTTAAAAATAATCTTTAATGTTAAAAAATATATTAAATGTAGGACCTTTTATATTGGTTATTTCTCATTATTTATTTACCTGATTAGATAAATACTTCCTGTTTAAAGGACTTTGTCCAGACTTCAATACAGAAGGTTCTGATGTTTGTAGGCAAATTAGCTATAATTTCGCACTGAAGTTGCTAGAGGGCCAGACCATTATAAATAGGGAAGCAGGTTGTTTACCACGACATTAGAAATGATTTTTTTCTGAAGATATGGGTAAACGATGTGATTTAACAGCCTTTGAACATGGGATATATTTGAATGTGAGTGGCCAGATTATTATGACCACCTGACATTTGTAGGCAAATTAGCCATACACTGCATCAGATGGGATATGGAAGCCGAAGGCCTGTTCAAACACCTTTGCTGTCTGCAGTTACCAAGATAAAACATCTCCAACTCGCACAGAAATACAAGGATTGGACAGTCGAGCATTGGGAAAAAGTCATGTGGTCTGATGAATCACGTTTCCAGTTGCATCATGCAGATGGCAGAGTGAGAATTTGGCGGAAACAGCATGAACGCATGCACCCCACATGCATGAGTACAACCCTTCAAGCTGGTGGGGGCAGTGTTATGGTTTGGGGCATGTTTTCCTGGCATGATTTGGGCCCTTTAATTCGTGTGGAACAACGTCTGAATAGCACAACATACCTAAAGTATCGTTGCTGATCAGGTTCATCCTATCATGTTGATGGCGTATCCCAATGGAGATGGCTTCTTCCAACAAGACAATGCGCCATGCCACAGTGCTTGTATTGTGCAGGAGTGGTTTCAAGAACATGAGGGAGACTTTACCTTGCTTAGGTGGCCCCCACAATCACCAGATCTCAATCCAATCGAGCATTTGTGGGATGAAGTTAAAGAGCCATCAGGTAGCTGGTTCCACAACCATCGAATCTCACAGAACTGGGCAGTGCTATTCATCAGGCATGGTGTCAAATTCCTCGCATCACCTTTCAACATCTCATGGAATCAATGCCAAGGAGGAAAAAGGTGGCCCAACGAAGTACTGATGGGGTGGTCATAATAATCTGGCCACTCAGTATATATATATATATATATATCCTATCTAATAATAGACAAATGTGGTAATTGACCATACCTTCACTACGCCTCCCATTGGCCAATCAGCACGATATGCAAATTAACCGCCAACAAAGATGGTGGTTAATTTGCATATACCAGCTGGGAGCAAAGACTGAAGACAACATGGAAGCGAAGCGCTACAGAAAGGAGCTAAGTAGAGGCGGCAGAAACAGGAATGGAGCCAAGGCTGCGGAGGCGGGAGGCGGGAGATGGGAGGGGAAACCCAGCCACAGCAACTGGAAGCGGGAGCGAAGCCTGCTTCAGCGGGTTTCGCTCCCTTCTCTGCTTTCCTCCAGCCGCAGGAAGCCCTATTCTTGCAGGAATCTTCCTGCAACGGGCCTCTAGTATATATATATTTCTCATGTTCAAAGGCTGTTAAATCGCATTGTTTACCCATATCTTCAGAAGAAAATCACTTCTACTCTCGTAGTAAACAACCTGCTTCCTTATTTATAATGGTTTGGCCCTCTAGCAACTTCAGCGTGAAATTATAGCTAATTTGCCTACAAACATCAGGTGGTCATAATAATCTGGCCACTCAGTGATACTATGGCTTCAGAAATATCTAGAGTCCTCCTCTTACTCCATCATCAAATCCTTCTCAGTTTACTTTTTTAGCTTACACATAACATTATAAAGTCTCCGCTCTTAGTATCACATTAATTCAACAGAATTTTCTGAATCCTTTTCTTTTTAATATATTATTGTATGGAAGCAACTTCCCATATCAGTTTGACCCAATGCAAATATCATAGAACTACCTAGTACTATGAATGAACAAACATCACAGGAAGAGTAGTGAATAGCAATAGTATTAGTAAAGGCAAAATGTTCAACATTTTGTACAAGATAAACTTTTTATAAAATTATATTCCCAAACAGGCTTTGCAGAGATTGATTGTCATAGTTCACATTCAACAAATGGGTATAATTTTCATATCTGCTACTTGGTCAACAGCACCAAGATATTTTGACTCATAGTAATTGTTCTAGAAAAGAGAATATAAAATATACTATGGTAGCCATCCAAATCTAAAATAATGATACTCTCCGGGTCAATAATACATTATTTTCCTACTTATTTAGTCTTACTTGAAGGCTGTTCATCACCCTAGACTACAAAGGCTTTTGTTATGGTGTTGACATTTAAATTTTCTTTAAAATGGTCACTGTTTCATCCAATTTAGACTCATAAGTGATAAATAGAAATAGCCCTATAATATGGGTTCATGTTTAATGACTACACCTACAGCTGCCATTTAAATTCATTTAACTAATAGAAAATTCAATTTTCTCTTTGTATTTTTCCATTTTTTCTTATATGTATCACATTATTGAATTTCACACCAAAGGGGCTCACTTGTGCAAGAGAAGATAAACACATCAAAGAAGAGTGCAGAAAAGAAGGCTACACAATAGATAGCAGGGATTTGTTCTGACATCTGTAGCACAGGTAAATTAAATTCTGTTTAAAAGATGAAAAGGATGTCATGGTTATATTTTAGACTTGAAAATAATCACCCACACATTTGTTTCATTACACTGACTCTTAAATCAGCTTTTCTGAAAGAAAACTAAAATATAGCATTAACTAAAACAGAAAGGTATAAAGAGGCCTAGAGTCACCCTGAATCTGGAATGGAAACATTAAGCAGCTATCCTTTATTTTAAAAATGAGAACACTGAGGCCTAGAGAGGGTAAGTAATAGGCCAAAGGTCAACTAATGGGAGAACTTAGAATATAAATTTCCTGATGGAAGTCTTAGAAAGGTCATGCTAAGATTTTTAAATGTTATCCCATATGTCAGTGATTCTCTATCCTGGCTGTGCTTCAGAATCACCTGCAGAAATTTATTTTAAAATACAAAGCCCCTATCCAAGATTATGAGTTAGTAAGACTGAAGTAGGACTCAAGTATTTGTATCTTTTAAAAAGTCCTCCAAGTAACTTTGGTGGTTAGCCAAGACTGCAAACAACTGCTATGAGCAATGGAGAACCTTCAAAGAGCACAGAAGTGAGACTATGAAATTGATGGCTTAGGGAATATCAATTTGTGATTGGCAGTAAATTACAGAATGGAGTCTATATTAATAAAAGAGAAATATGTAAATTGACCATCACTTCACAATGCCCATCAGCCAATCAGGAGTGAGTATGCAAATTAGCGGGACAAATGTGGCAGCGGCCATGGAGCCAGCCTGAGCAGGCAGGAGGCTTGGGTTGCCCCCTGTGATGGAGGAAGCCAAGCTTCCCATTTGCCTGGGCTAGCCGCTGAAGGAGGGGTCTATGGGCATTGGCCATGGAGCTGGCCTAAGCCTGGGAGGCTTGGGTCGCCCAGGCTGGCCACCAAGGGAGGGTCCTGCAAACGGCCCTCAGCCCCTCACCCAGGTTGGTCACGTCCCCATGAGGTGAGGGTCCCTGCTGGGGGGCGTGGCCAGCCTGCAAAGAGCCATCAGGCCCTCACCCAGGCTAGCACCATTCCCAATGGGGACCCCTACCCCAATGAGGGTGTGGCTGGCCTGAAAACCACCACAGGCCTCTAGCCCAGGCCAACCTGCCCCCCAAGGGAACCCCCACCCTGATCCAAGACACCCTTCAGGGCAAACCAGGTAGCCCCCATCCATGCACCAGGCCTCTATCTATACTAATAAAAGGGTAATATGCTAATTAGACTGGGAGACCTTCCAGGAGACTTTCCGGATGTTCATCTGGACAAAGCCATGGTGGCAGGACCAAGGTAGAGGCGGTTAGGGGCCAAGAGGGGAGGGCAGTTGTGGGTTATCAGGCTAGGATGGGATGGCAGTTGTGGGTGATCAGGCCAGTGGGGGGGGGGTTGGGGGTGATCAGGTCGGCGGGGGGGCAGTTGGGGGTGAGCAGGCTGGCGGGGGGCAGTTGGAGGCAAGCAGGCCATGGGGGGGCCAGTTGGGACTGAGCAGGCTGGCAGGCAGACTGGTTAGGGGCAATCAGGCAGGCAGGCAGGTGAGCGGTTAGGAGCCAGCAGTCCCGGATTGCGAGAGGGATGTCCGACTGCCGGTTTAGGGATTGGGCCTAAACTGGCACTAGGACATCCCTCAAGGGGTCCCAGATTGGAGAGGGTGCAGGCCAGGCTGAGGGACACCATCCCTCCCCTCCCGTGCACGAATTTTGTGCACCGGGCCTCTAGTCTACACTAATAAAAGAGAAACATGGTAATTGGCGTACGACCGCTACCCTTTTCATTGGCTAATCAGCGAGATATGCAAATTAACTGTCAGCCAAGATGGCGGCCGGCAGCCAGGCAGCTTGAAACTAACATGAGGCTTGCTTGCCTCAGTGACGGAGGAACATTGGAGGAAACCAACATTCCCCGCCTGCGACTGCAGGCCTCTGAGCGGGCAGTTTAAGAAACATTGTAACAAATACCGCCGGACTTCAGCCAGCAGATTCGCAACATTGTAAGCAAAGGCCAGAAACCTACTTTCAGCTGCGGAGGTCTAAGAGCTGGAGCCAAGCCTCAAGGTAAAGCTGGCCCAGAATAAAAAAAGAAAAAAGAAAAAAAAGAGCGGTTGGGAACTTCAGTCACTCCCAGCCTGAAAACAGCCCTCAGCCCCTCACCCAGACTGGCCAGGCACCCCAGTGGGGACCCCCACCCTGATCCAGGACACCCTTCAGGGCAAACCAGCTGGCCCCACCCATGCACCAGGCCTCTACCCTATATAGTAAAAGGGTAATATGCCTCCCGGCATCGGGATCAGCGTGACAGGGGGCAGCGCCCAAACCCCCTGATCGCCCTGCAGCTCTGTGTGTGACAGGGGGCGGGGCCACAATCTCCCTATCCACCCTGCTCTGTTCGTGAAAGGAGAAGGCGCCCCAACCCCCTGAGCAGCCCTGCTCTGTGCCTGATAGGGGGGAGCTCCCCAACACCCCCCCCCCACGGGCCCTGTTCTGTTAGTGATGGGGTAGAGCCATAACCTCCCCATTGGCCCTGCCCTGAGTGTGAGAGTGGTGGAGCCCCAACCCCCTGATTGGCCCTGCTCTGTGGGTGATAGAGGGTGGTGCCCCAACCCCCTGATGGGCCCTGCTCTGTGCGTGACAGGGGGCTGTGCCCCACCCCCCTGATTGGCCCTTCTGTGTGCATGACAGGGTACAGAGCCCCAACCCCCCTGATGGGCCCTGCTCTGTGAGTGACAGGGGGAAATGCCCCAACCCCCTGATGGGCCCTGCTCTGTGCATGACAGGGGGCAGCTCTCCAACCCCCTGATTGGCCCTGCTCTGTGCGTGACAGGGGGTGGTGCCGCAACCTCCCCATCAACCCTGCCTTGAGTGTGACAGGGGACGGTGCCCCAACCCCCCAATCGGCCCTACCCTGAGCGTGACTGAGGGTGGCATCACAACCTCCCAATCTGCCCTGCTCTGTGCATGACGGGGCAGTGCCCCAACTCCCCAATCGGCCCTGCTCTGAGCCGGACCAGCGGCTACACCTAGGGATTGGGCCTGCCCTCTGCCACCCAGGAGCAGGCCTAAGCCAGCAGGTCGTTATCTCTGGAGGGGTCCCAGACTGCGAGAGGGCACAGGCCGGGCTGAGGGACCCCCCCTCCCCCCCGAGTGCACAAATTTTTGTGCACCGGGCCTCTATTAAGACTATAAAAAGGAAGAGTAGTTTATTGGGGTAGGCAGAGGGGTTGCAACAGTCCAAGCCTGAAGAGATAATAGTTTCGACTAAGGTGGTATCAGAGAAAAAGAAAAAGAAAAAGAAAAAGAAAAAGAAAAAGAAAAAGAAAAAGAAAAAGAAAAAGAAAAAGAAAAAGAAAAAGAAAAAGAAAAAGAAAAAGAAAAGGAAAAAGAAAAAGAAAAGGAAAAGGAAAAGGAAAAGGAAAAGGAAAAGGAAAAGGAAAAGGAAAAGGAAAAGGAAAAAGAAAAAAAGAAAAAGAAAACCAGGAAGTTCTCTTCTTATCCACCTCAGATCCAAAGGGAACATTGACTGTAGGGGCCTCCACAGCCTCACCCTCTCTACCCAAACCCTTGTAAACACAAAGCTTTCCCCTGAGAAAGAAAGGGTGTTTTAACTGCTTTAACTAAAAATCAGTAACCAAGAGAATATAGAGCCCTTCAAATTCCTTACCAGGCACATTCCACAGGAATAACCACGTATACTTTTCAACAGTTTCAACATTAAAGATAAATGATTATACAAAGCAGTGCCTGTTCTATCTGCATCCTGATAGAAAGTTTGCCTTGAAGAATAAGTGTTTCCAAATCTATCCTCAGCCTCCCTGATGCCAAGGGGGCACGATGACCCAACGTTATCTGTACATTCTCTCCATTTAATATAAAACTCTGAATTATTGAAATGTATGTACACTAATTGAAATCAATGTCTAAAACACTAGCTATATATTTGTCTCTCACTCTTCTAACTACATAAGCAGCTCTCACTCTTCCAAGTCAGAGCACCATTTCCAGGCTTCTTGGAGCTCTGCTCTTGGGCTTGTCCTCAGTTTGGCCCAAGTGAAAAAAATGTCTTTTCTTAAACTTATAGAGGTTCAGTTCTTTTCATTGACACTCCAGAGCTCACAGCATTCTCACTGAACCACCCAGGTTACCAATGAAATGAGGCTGAATCGGTAAGGAGGACCTCATAGAAAGATATTAGACCTATGGCATGAGGGATGCTTTCCTAGAATTCTCAGTTTCACCCTGTAATACATTATTGCATAAAATATTTTATAAATGATTGTTGTAACCCAAATATTAGTACACCAAATAGACATTTGTGCAATGTCCTAGAAAACTATTCATTCTTTTTAATATTGTTTTTATGGAGGAAATTCTTTATACACCCAACAGCTGGTATATAAATGAAGTATCAGAATATAACAACACATTTGCCAGATGGGAATTGCCTGTATATGATTAAGTGCCAACTGAGGAACATAGAAACTAAATTCTCCAGGACTGCAGAGAAAAGACAAACTACTGTGTGCAGGAACAATGGCAAAATCCTTGCAGTGGAGGTAGGTAAGATGGAGAGAATTTAAATGAAGGAAAAGGTTCAGGTGCTCCAGAAAAGACAAACAACACAAAAAAAAGCTTGGACTCAGGAATTAATAAAGTATATTCATAGAAAATATCAGCTTAGCCAGACACTGGAAGATTAGTGCTACAGAGTTCTGGGAGGACAGGTTAGATAAGGTAGATGTTGAAAAGCCTTGAGTGTCAGTACCTTGATATATATAACTAGTAGCCCAGTGCACGAAATTCATGCACTGGGGTGGGGAGGAAAGGGGACCCTCAGTCTAGCCTTCACCATCTCCAATCTGAGACCCCTCAGGGAATGTCCAACTGCCTGTTTGTGCCCACACTTTTAACAAATAACAGCTCCATTGTTGTTTCTTTCTTATGCTTAAAACCATTGGAATTAGTAGGTATTCAAAGTGTGTATACATTTTAGGGGGACACCCTGTATATCTCTAGTCAGCAGTGAAAGAAACCAACAGCAGATTTGGAACCCCCAGACAGGGAACCTCGCTCACTCCCCACATGTCTCCCCACTTCACTTTCCACCTTTGTGGGCAGCAGGAGAATCAACGTTTTCTCTCATCAATTCGGAAAAGCATGTCCTGTCACCCGCTGCCCAGCAGGAGTGCGCTAGGCCCCAAGCAAGCAAGGCTCAGTCAAGGCAGCCTTTGCTCATGGGTGCTGGCACCCAAAGTGCACATTCCTCCTCTACAGTCGCCCTGACTATCCCACTATTTCACTGAGAGGACAGAATTCCTCTCTGCCTCTGGGTTCTTGATCTTTAACGCTGACCGAAGGCACCTCAGAGAGGGCTGCCCGCGCCCACCAGGTGTGTCTGTCTGCATCTGCCCCCGCCTCAGCACCTGCATTAACCCCCTAGAGGTGATCTCATAGCTGCACTGGCCTCCGTGGGAACAGGGCATCACCACTCCGCCCTCTCACTGTCATCTCACAGGTGCCCACCCTCAGCACCCAGAACACCCAGACACTCTCCAAAGGACGTGAGCGCATCAGAGGGGATGTGTGCACATCCTATGGGGGTGTTAGGCATGCTGGGTTGATGGAAGTGTGGTGGAGAGGTGGGGGGAACTTGTGCACGCCTTGGTTTGCAACTGTTGCAGGCGTGGGAGGGTGACAGTGTGCTGGGGGATGTTCGCATGCCAGGGGGGGATGTGCACACAGGAGGCCTCTGGCTTTGCAGATCCGCAAACCCCCGTGGTGCAGCCAGGAGGACATCAGTCTGGCCCGCCACGGTGGCTCTCCCTGCGATCCTGCACCTTCTGGGCCAGGAGGCGGATCTTGCGCAGCCACTCCTGGGCGCTGATGGCCTGGAGGCGCTACTTCAGCTCAGCCTGCAGGCTCTGCTTGGCGCGCTCACAGCTGTCACCACCGCCATGTGGGGAGTACAGGCCGCCCTTCGCCGGCCTGCCTCCCCTGTCCAGAGGCTCTCTGCGCTGCTCACTTGCCCAGAGTGACTGGGGCTGGGCGGAAGCCAGGAGTCCTGCCCTGCCCAACCCCGGCCGATCCACCCCTGTGCAAGCTGCTGCCTCGCTGGGAAGGGTCACGGATCCGTGTCTTGGTCCTGTGGACAGCCTCAAGCACTGCCCCCTGCCCGGCAGGGTCACAGATCTGTGTCTTGGTCCGTGGACAGCCTCAAGCACTGCTCCCCACCTGGCAGGGTCACAGATCCGGTCCCAGACTGCCGACAGCCTTGCCCGCTGCTGCCTGCCTTCAGTATGCAAATTAGCGGCCATCTTTTTGCTTCAGGGTGGGGGTCCCCACTGGGGTGCCTGGCCAGCCTGGATGAGGGGATGATGGCTGTTTGCAGCTGGTCACACCCCCTTCAGGGTGAGGGTCCCCACTGGGGTGCCTGGCCAGCCTGGATGAGGGGCTGAGGGCCGTTTTCAGGCTGGGGGGTGACTGAAGCTCCCAACCTCTCCTTTTTTTCTTTTTCTTTTTTTATTCTGGGATTTATTTACCTTCTATGGTTGTCACTGGAGCTGAGAGCTGGCTTTAGCTCTGAGGCTCGGCTCCAGCTCTGAGACCTCGGCTGCTGAAAGCAGGGATCTGGGTTTGTTTGGGTTCTATAATTGTAACACTGTTGCAGTCCTGCTGGCTGAAGCCCGGCTGGCTGAAAGCAGGTTTCTGGGGATTGTTTAGGTTCTATAATTGCAACATTATTTCCTAGAGTGCAGCTCAGAGGCCAGCAGCGGCAGGCGGGGAACCTTGGCTTCCTCCATCACTGGAGCAAGCAAGCCTCCTGTTCGCTTCAGCTCCCTGGCTTCTGGCCGCCATCTTGGTTGGTAGTTAATTTGCATATTGCCCTGATTAGCCAATGGGAAGAGTGTTGGAGGTATGGTTAATTACCATGTTTGTCTATTATTAGATAGGATAAGGCATAGGAACTAAGGCACAAGTAATGAGGACTAATAATGAGCATTCTATGTGCTTGGCAATATGCTAGGTATCACATGATATCAGGAAAATACTTCTTTTAAATTTCCAATTACAGGTGACATTCAACATGATATTAGTTTCAGGTGTGTGTGCTGGAGGCTAAGTCCAGCAGGTCATAATAAATTCGAGAAGTCCTCAAAAGGTTGAAAGGACAATTTCAGCGGGACTGAAAATCTGCATGTTATTACCTGCTGCTGGAACAGCTGAAGGCAATTCCCCTAACTCAGTGGTCGGCAAACTGGGGCTTGGCAAACTGTGGCTCCCGAGCCACATGCAGCTCTTTGGCCCCTTGAGTGTGGCTCTTCCACAAAATACCATGTGCGGGCGTGCACATACAGTGCAATTGAAACTTCGTGGCCCCTGCGCAGAAGTCGGTATTTTGTGGAAGAGCCACACTCAAGGGGCCAAAGTGCTGCATGTGGCTCATGAGCCGCAGTTTGCCAAGCCACATTTTGCCGACCACTGCCCTAACCTGACTGTTTACCAAACCTTACCTTTGATATGTATATCTGCTGTGCTAAAGGGCAAAATGTGTGAATAAAAAGCCGTGGGTCTGGACATTCGGAGAGCTTAGTCTCTAGAGCTAAGCCTCCCCTGGCTCCCCAAACATACCTTCCAAATTTATATTTCTTGTCTAGTCTCTAGCTATTCATTTATATACAGCCCCTTCTCCAGATTCCTGAACCCTAGTAGTTGTGGAAAGACCCTTGCATGTGTGCATAGTGATTAGACATTTATATGACTTACAAAGAAATCTGGAAATTGATCAATGCTTTTAAAATAGAAAGATAATTTATATTATCACTGTACAGCTATTTGAAAGGAAGCCACCATCTTTTCTGTTACCTAATCATTTCTGTCTCATTTCACTGTCTTTAGAAAGTCCACATTTTAAAGGAAACTAATTTTAGCAAAAACTATACAGCTGCCTAGACTATAATAGGAGGCTAGCCAAAGAAAAAGTGAATGATGGCCCTAGCCAGTTTTGCTCAGTGGATAGAGCATCAGCTTACGGACTGAAAGGTCCTGGGTTCAATTCCAGTCAAGGGCACATGCTCGGGTTGCAGGCTCCATCCCCAGTGGGGGGCATGCAGGAGGCAGCCAGTCAATGATTCTCTCTCATCATTGATGTCTCTCTCTCTCTCTCTCTCTCTCTCTCTCTCTCTCTCTCTCTCTCTCTCTCCCTTCTGCTCTGAAATCAATAAAAAAATAAAAACAAATACATAAAAAATAACCCTTAATTCTAGTCTGGACTAATCTTGACCACAGGCAACCCCACACCCCCCCCCCCAAAAAAAAAGAAAAAGAAAAAGTGAATGATGGGCACATTTAATACAACATTCAATCTGTAAAAGCAAATGTTTGGTTTTCTTTCAAAGTCAAGTTCTGCATGGCTCCCAATAAAGTAGAAAAGCTTTACCTAACATAGATCTGTTACCTCACCTTTTGCCAAATGCTGACTATTCTATTTCTCTTTGTGCTTAGAACATTGACATGGTGTCATCTCAGGACAAGCCTTATGGCACAGAACTCATCTAAACTAATGCAGGGTCCAGACATCTGTATTTAAAATACTAACTGAAATCATATGAGTAGGAAATTTTAAACCTGAAGGTGCTTCAGATTTAAAGTGGAGAATATAGATATACTTCAATTACATAATCTTTTTAAAAATATATTTTTATTGATTTCAGAGAGGAAGGGAGAGGGAGAGAGAGATAGAAACATCAATGATGAGAAAGAATCATTGATGGGTTGCCTCCCACACACACCCTCCTGGGGATCGAATCTGAGCCTGCAACCTGGGCATGTGCCCTGACTGGGAATCAAACCACTGGGCAACACCAGCCAGGCAGCTACATAAACTTAGACATCCATTCTATGCTAGATTTTCTGAAAATAAACCTTGTATTTGGGATGCCATCAGTATTTAATATAAAATTCACAAATTTTCAAATTGACAAGTAACTGGAAAATATAAAATTAGGAAACAATATCTATGCCCCCAACATAAAAATATACAATGAGACTAAAAACAACAACAGCAACAAAACTTCAATATAGCCTAAGTGAAAGTATCAATGAATTCAGTTATGAAATTCCTTTCATTCTTTTTCTAAATGGTTCTTTATTTGACTGTTAGGTAACAAGGTGATTCTGATGCACAGCCAGGGTAGAGAACCACTGACCTATAGTATAACACTTGAAAATCTTAACATGACTTTAAAAATCTTCCATGTTCAGGAGATTTATATTGTAATCCCAGTTCTGCTGTTAGGCAACTCTGAGTATTATCACTTCCTCTCTCTGGGCTCAGTTTTCTGATTTGTAAAATGAGGGATCAGCACTTTCCCAGTTAATGTTTCCATTCCAGTCTCAGGGTGATTCTAGGCCTTTTTCTATCTTTATATTTTAGTTAATGCTATATTTTACTCTCACTTGTTTAATAATAAATACTTTAGTTCAACTGAATTGACATTTAATAGTTACTGAAACACTAAAAGGTTTTCTCATGTATATGCATGTAACCTGTAAAAAAATATTTAATTTTCTATTTTGAGTAATTTTCCCTTTTAAGTATACAGGTGTGTATGTTAAGTGGGACAAAATTAATATTAGATGGCTTCACATCCGAGAAAACACTTGAGAAGTGCCAAAGGTTTTGAACTTTCAAACTAATGGTCATTAATAAACTTATTAAAAAACAATTATTTTTTAAATATTTCAATTATTTAAGAGCATTGCAATGTGTTGCAGGTTTTTTTAAAAAGTAAAATTATGCACAATTTTAATTTCTGAATTTTGTAATTTCAGAGACCACCATTTGATTTGTAATGGAATTGTATAATACACATAGCTAAAAATCAAAGGTCTTGTCAGCTATGATTTAGAGATGAAATTCAATTGCTGTTCAGCCTCTTCATAGGGAAGAGAAACCAAATGCTTCTGAACTTGGGCAAGGACCCTTTCAACATAGTCTATAAGGTTATGAAGAAAATGTCCTTAATATAACAATCAACCTTTTCCCAGATTCTCATGCCCTTTCCCTTAGTTTTCAGGAATATTATCACAAAAACATGGTGCTTTATTCATGCTACTCTCTGTAGTGATATGCTTCACTGAATCCATCAAGAAAACACGTAGCTAATATGACAAGGAGAACCATTTGGCCCAGATCGCACCAAAGAAACTCAAATTTGAATTTTTGACCTAAGTTAGAAATACTTAGTCTCAGAAGTATATTGTCAAGATTGAAGAAAAACAACATTCTTCATACAGTTTAAAATAGATCAGCCCGATCCATGTGGCTCAGTGGTTGAGCATCGATCCATGGACCAAGGGGTCATAGTTCAATTCCCAATCAGGGCACAGGGTACTTGCCCCAGTTTCAGGCTCAATCCCCAGTGGGAGGCATGCAGGAGGCAGCCCATCAATGATTTTCTCTCATCATTGATGTTTCTATCCCTCTCTCCCTCTCCCTTCCTCTCTCTGAAATCAACAAAAACACATTTAAAAATAAAATAGATCAGACTGTGTAAGGTAGTATATGAATAATTAATTTTCATATAAATTATATCATTAATTTTCTTGTGAAAAGTATAATTATATTGCCTTGTATTTTAGAACATGGGGTTTTAAATTATAAGCTCACTAGTTTATTATTTGTGAACATTTAAAATACATCCCAATTTTTATAAACACAGTTTTGTCATTTTTTAAATACTTCAAAAAAAAGTGACTTTGGTTCCCCTCATTTTCTGAGAGAATGACTATACATGCTTCCTAAACACATATAATTGCACATATTCACTTAGCTGCCTCTCCAACTAGATTTATGAGTTACTTGAGAAGAGGCCATAGTTCATGTGTCCTTAGTGCCTAGCACAATGCTTAACACAGAGTGGATGCTCCATAAATATTTATGGAGCTATGATCCAATACATATAGCAAGCACAAAGGGGTTCCTCTCTAACTTCAGTACTTTTGTTCTCCTTTAGCTGGTAGTGGTAAACAAAGAAGTGCAGTTCCCATTAAATTCTTACTGTTGCCAGTTCCAATTTTGGTCTTATTTTTGCCTTTTATTTCTAAAAAGAGATTACAACAACGTTTTGGGAATGTTTACTATGGGCAAAAACAGAAATTTGTAGAGCCTTTTCTTATTTTAGTACCTCTTATTAAAATGGAAGTAATATTTTTGCATTCAATATAATATAAATAACATGTATATAAAGAATATAAAATAATGTAGGTATAATATAAAATTGCTTTTCTAATTTATATGGGTAGTTATCCAAAGATAAAGATGCCTATTTTTAAAGGTAAGAGTTTCACTTTAGTAAAAACATGGGGAAATTTATTGGAAAAGTATGGATTTCTCATCATCTCATACAAACAACATGTATTTACTCTTCATGATGCATTTTTCTTGGCTCAAACTGGAAGGGCTTTTAATGACTAACTCAAAAGTTTTACTTGTTCTCCTGAAAAGATCAAAACCTGGACTCTCATTTGTCTGAAATGTTATAAATATAGATATCTATACTAAGAAAAGGGCAATATGCTAATTAGATCGGGTTGACTGGCCATCCTCTGGATATCTGACTTCCTTCTGGACAAAGCCATGGTGGTGGAGGCCAAGGCAGAGGCATTTAGGAGTGATCAGGACAGCAGGGGAGGGCAGTTGGGGGCGAGATCAGGCTGGCAGAGGGGTTAGGGGCAATCAGGCAGACAGGTAGGTGAGTGGTTAGGAGCCAGAGGTCCCCAGATTGCGAAAGGGATGTCCGACATCCCTCAAGGGGTCCCATATTGGAGAGGGTGCAGGCCAGGATGAAGGACCCCCCCCCCCCCGCACAAATTTTGTGCACTGAGCCACTAGTAGGGAATTTATGTTTAAGAGCGTGAAACAGTGACCTCTAAAGATTTTTTACAACCCTATGATTACATGAATTTTTACTCTCATACAGAAACTCCAACTTACTGTACTCTGTTCAACATCTTTCCTCAGTCTTTCACATATGATTTGAGCCAAATCAGACCCTCCAATATCCTCATGGCTGTAATAATCTACTTAATGACAGTGCCTCCTGAATTCCTTGACTCTGCTATTATCCAGGTTACATCAAACACCCCCCGCCCCTTCAGCCTGCCAGAGCTTGGCATTATTTCCTATTAAAATCCACCTTTTAATGGGATGTTATTTCAATTCTTTCAAGTCTACTACCATTGCTAAAGTTCGATATATAAATCCAGAGGAAGGAGGTATCTACTCCAGCTTGTCAAATTGCTAGTTACCCAAGATTTACGGGGGAGATCACTTATTTCATAAGTAATATAAATATCTAATCACTATATTATATAACCAAACTAATATAATATTGTATAGCAACTGTAATTAAAAAATTAAAAATTTCTAACTACCCTAAAGAGAGGTTTTAGACTCACTTTCTGAAGGACATATAGCAAACATTTATTCAACTCTTTTGCACATTACCTGTCTTATTAGCTTATTTAATCCTCAAAAACTCTATGATGCAGATCCTACTGTACTCTGTTGATGAAACTAAGGCTGTAAGAGATAAAGCAACTTGCACAAAGTCATACAACCACTAAATTTTTGAAACTATACCACTCTGCAACTGTGGCCCTTATTTCTCTGAATTTTGAACAAAACCAATTGCTTTAGCTATTTATCAGTTTACTTTTTGTTGTTGTTGTTTGTTTTACCTCTATAGGCAGCTGCGAAAACACCAGTAAAATCAACACAAAGGGCAGGAAGCAATAGGTTTTAACTAAGTGCTATAAATTCCCCTTGTTTCTGGAAATAGTCCCCTCATTCAAGGTCCCAGCGACAGGGCAGGGGCTAGAGTAAGGCAAGTGAGGCACTCACTTCAGGCATAAAATTTAAGGAAGCATAAAAAAACTCAGTATTCAAAATAAAAATATTTAATACAATACTTTCAAAAATAAAAATCAATGCAAGAACAATCCTTGATGAATGTCAACAAAAAAGGCCAAGTCAGACTCTGTACTTGTACAGCCTTGCCTCACTCTAATTCCTTTACTTACAAAATTTTTTTTCCCCCCAAAACAGGTGACCAGCCAGAGGGCTGGCTGTACTTTGTCCATTTGATTTTTTAAAATATTATTTATCTTGATCACTGAATTTTTGGTGTCTCCTTAAATTTTGCACCCCTGGCAAATGCCTCATTGCCTCACTATAGTTCCAGCCTTAACCAGTGACCAAATATAATTTTTAAGTCATTTTATTTTATTTTTAAAATATATTTTATTGATTTTTTACAGAGAGGAGTGGAGAGGAATGGACAGTTAGAAACATTGATGAGAGAGAAACATCAATCAGCTGCCTCCTACACACTCCCCACTGGGGATGTGCCCGCAGCCAAGGTACATGCCCTTGACCAAAATCAAACCTGGGACCCTTCAGTCCGCAGGCCGAAGCTCTATCCACTGAGCCAAACCAGTTAGGGCCTTTTTAAGTCATTTTAATGCCACAAAATATTTCGGACCTTATGCTGGAGGTAGGCATAGGTGGCAAGCAGCAGGGACTATGAATCACAGGGACTATGTTTTAGAAGAATAAAGCCTGTTGATACTTATCATCAAACTAGAAGCCCAGCGTGAGAGATCATGCAGTCCCATCCACCCGCCCCGCCCACCCGCTCCGGTCTTCGGTCGTTATAGAGTTAGGGCCACAGGCCTTTTATAATATAGTTTGTTAAAAACATCTTAAAAAACAAACAAACAAACAAGAAAATGTCTTAGGTACTATTCATGGTCATTCCCCCTCAGAGGTAAGGGGGTAGGGAGATAGATAACTTCTTCAACCTCATAAAAGACATCCCCAAAAACCCCATAGCTAAAATGATGATTAATGGTGAAAGACTGAAAGTTTCCCTGCTAAGATCAGAAACAAGCCAAGGATATCTCCCATTTAACAATTCACTGGAAATTCTAGCCAGGGCAATTAGTCAAGGAGAAAAAAAAAACAACCGGATGTAAAAGCAAGAAGTAAAACTCTATTCTTAGATGCCATGAACTTGCATGCAGAAAACCCTAAGTATACACACACACACTAATAAACAAGTTCAGAAAGATTACATAATCAGAAAGTATGTGGTACTGCAAGCCTGTGGATGGACCCTCACTGCAAGATTTGTGGTAGCTCTCTGAATTTGAGAGAAGCAGAGAATCTGTCCATCACATCAAGAACATAAGGTTTTATTCGCCAGGAATGCCAATAGCAAAGAGTAGAATGGGTTCTTCTAAGAGCTATGAAAGACTCTTGGATAAGCTACCATGTGTCGCTCTTGAAGCTCCCTCTCTACAATGACTGTCCTCCAGTACTGGTGCTGAGATCTTCATGTTTGACCCTCTCCCTGAGCCAGTAGTGATCCCCACCGTGTGCCTCAGTGCCTCCCAGCCTTATGGTCCTCTACCCACAAGTGGTCCGGCGCCAGCTGCCTGCCGAAGGTCTGAATCCTGCCAAAAGGCTCCTCTTTCTCCTGCTCACCATCGTCTTCTGCCAGACCTGAGGTTGAAGAAACAGGGCGCTCTGGCCCCAGAGGATGCCCCCAGTGCTTCGTCCCCCATGTTCATTCCTGAACCCGCAGCCCTCAAGCCCCTTCATCTGACAGCAGAGCCCTCGAACAAGGCTCTGGATCTCAGAACTTTCTCCAGGAACACCCGGCTGCCTTCTAACCGTGACTCCCCACAGCCCCCAACAAGAATCTGAAATAAACACTAGAAGTATCTGTTGTGCAAGAGCGCATCCCAAACTGGGATTCAGGAGGCAACTCTCAACACTACCAGGGAACCGCCAGCCCGAACCTGGATGGGACAAGTGCAGACAAGCCAGGCCAGGCCTATGGGGGAAGGAGAGCGGCGTTAATTTATGTCTCATTGCTCCTAATTAATATTTACATGTATTTATGTATTTATCTAGGTGATGGGGGGGGTATGTAATATTTATTTAACTTATGCAAAGGTGAGAGACATTCTCGCTGCTGCACATGGGGGTCTATTTATGGAGCTTGGTGGGGTTGGTCGAGGTGCCTAGAACCCAGGGAGGTGAGAGAGAATAGAGAGGACTGGCTGGAGGGCGCCTAGGCTGGATGTCAAGGACGGTGGTGGGTCATAGGTTTAGGGGGTGACAGCCTCTGTCCTCCAGTATCTTAACTCCCTGGGTCTACTCTTGAAGGCTCCTGAGGACCTACCGTTGGGAATGAGCTCCTTTGTGGGAAACAGCCTATTGTCTTCTCTAGCAGAGAGGTGTGGACAAGGAGCCCGGAAGGCTGGTGACCCTTACGCCCTGGCAAAGGTCAGGGCTATGCACCCACTGTTTAGTCCAGACAAAGGTAGCTGAAGCAACTTCCCCATCTATTATCATGTAAATACTTGCTGATAAGATAGTCCGCCTGTTGCTGAAACTTGCCTGCCTAAGGGCTATGGGTGGATCCCAAACTGAATAAAAAGATGGCGAGGCCTGAGCACAAGCATAGTCCATCCTCTTGGGATGGGCTCTCGCCTGGCCCCCCAATTTCCAAATTATCTCTGGTCTTGTCTCTTTCATTTGTGGCCGGCCCCTCTTCCAGATCCTGAACCCTGAACCATTCGGGACATGGGGGGGGGGAAACAAATATACACTTTACACACTTCTTGGCCTTCTATCTCCTCAAAGTTGCCTCCCAAGGGACGTTTATGGGTTGAGAGGTGGGGGCTGACAGAGGGCGGCTGTGGGGTCACGCGGTATGTTTTATGTTCAAATAAACTTGATTTGCTGTCAGAAAAAAGTCATAACTGACTAGGTAGTGGATGCACAGAAAAGACTGCTTTTAGAAAGAGCTGGAAAGAAGTGGGCGAGTCTTTGTGTGTGAGTCAAATTCCTGATTGGAGACCTGGGAAGGGGAATACACCAGGCTCCACCCCTTAGGCCTTAGCAACTGAAGGGAGAGACTGTGATTGGCCGATGAGTCTGGTAAAGGCCCCAGCAAGCCCGGAGAGGGCACCAGGTGGTGCACAGCCTGCTCAGTGGGTGGTGCAGTTAAATCCTGAAGAGGAGATGGCTTTGCTTTCCAAACGAGCAACCACAGACCCTAAGAATTTGGGTAAGATGTCTTTTCCAGATATGTCTCTAGGCAGGATCTCAACTGAGAGCAGCCCTCCTGTCAGGCAGCCTGCTGGAAGATTGAGAGGCACACTCAGCTCAGCTGGGAGGCTTGTCACCACCCCAAAGCAGATAAGGATGGCGGCTAGGCCCCTGCCTCTCTTCTCAGCTCCCATTTTCCTGCCCCTCCGACTCTCCCCTGTCAGGTGGGAAAATGTCCACTGGCCTTCATGGGGGAGTAAGGATTGCTGAGAGAAGATGGGCAAGGGGAATAAAAAATGGCTACCTCCATATTTTTCCCTTTCCTAAGGAATGCCAGCAAACTACCCTCTCCCTTCACACAAATGGGACCACTCGCTCTTCGGAGTGGAGTCTGAGCATGTGGCATAAATGGCTGGGTGCCAGGGTAAGGAGCAAGCCTTAGCTGTTTGGCAGGAGCGGTAGTCGGCAACATGTCCCTGCCAGGGCAAAGTGGCGATTTTATTTGCGTGTGCTTTCTTTTTTTGATGATTTCCTTAAAGATGTGTCCATGACATTTTAAAAGGGTTTAATCTCCAACATTGACAGGGAACTCAGATGAGTGGATTAGAAAACTGTGGTACATCTACACGATGGAATACTATGCTGCTGTAAAAAAGAAGGAACTCTTACCATTTGCAACAGCATGGATGGAACTGGAGAGCATTATGCTAAGCCAAATAAGTCAGTCAGAGAAAGATAAATATCACACAGTCTCACTCATTTGTGGATTATAATGAGCAACATAAACCAGTGAACAAAAACAGATCCAGAGACAGAGAAGCATCAATCAGACATCAAACCTCAGAGGGAAGGGTGGGGGTTAGGGTTAGGGGAAGAGATCAACCAAAGGACTTGTATGCATGCATATAAGCATAACCCATGGACACACACACCAGGGGGTGAGGGCATGAGTTGGGGGGGGTGCCAATGGGGGGATAAGGACACATATGTTATACCTTAATCAATAAAGAAACACGGAACTATTCTTCCTATCACCTAGATACTGCTAGTACACACTATTGTTAAATGTTAGAGGAAACCTATTTATCATTTCAGAGGTTCTTCAGAGCAAATGAAAGTAAAATTAATATATTTTGAGAGTTAAAAACTTGTTCAAGTTGCCACAGAAATCACAAACGTACATGTCTGAAGAAATTTTAAAATGTAAATTATTTAACTACTAGAGGCCTGGTGCATTAAATTCGTGCATTGGGCGGGGGGGGGGGGGCGTCCCCTCAGCCCAGCCTGCACCCTCTCCAATCTGGGATCCCTCTCCCAATCCTGGACTGCTGGCTCCTAACTGCTCATCTGCCTGATAACCTCTAACTGCATCCTCTGCTGGCCTGGTTGCCCCCAACTGCCCCCCCACCCCGCCAGCATGGTCATGCCCAACTGCCCCCCCCTCCGCCAGCCTGGCCGCCCTTAACTGCCCCCCCCACCATCCTGGTTGCCCCTTACTGCTCCCCCTGCTGGCCTGATCGCCCCCAACTGCCCCCCTCTGCAGCCCTGGTTGCCCCCAACTGCCCCCACCAGCCTGGTCGCCCCTCATTGCCTCCCTCTGCCAGCCTGGTTGCCCCTAACTGCCCCCTACCTGCTGACCTGGTTATCCCCAACTGACCCCCCAATGGCCTGGTCGCCCCTCATGCCCCCCCTGCCGGCTTGGTTGCATCTCACTGCCCCCCTCTGTGGGCCTGGTCTCCTATAACTGCCCCCCCCCCCGACAGCCTGGTTGCCCCCAACTGCCCGCCCTGCTGGCCTGGTTGACCCCAACTTCCCCCCCCACCAGCCTACTCACCCCTCACTGCCCCCCTCTGCCATCCTGGTTGCCCTTCACTGCTCCCCCCCCCCCCCCGCTTACCTGGTTGCCCCCAACTGACCTTTACCCTTGTTGGCCTGGTTGCCCCCAAATTCCTCCCCTGCTGGCCTGGTTGCCCCCAACTGCCCCCCCTGCCAGCTTGGTCACCCCTCACGGCCCCCCCTGCTGGCCTGGTTGCTGCAAACAGCACCCTCTGCCAGCCTGGTTGCCCCTCACTACTCCCTTCTGCGGGCCTGGTCACCTCTCACTGCCCCCCCCTCCTGGCCTCGTCGCCCCATATAGCCTGCTGCTCAGTTGTTTGGTCGTCCCTCACTAACTCCCCTGCCGGCCTGGTCACCCCACGCAGCCTGCTTGTTCAGTTGTTTGGTCGTCCCTCACTAAACCCCCTGCTGGCCTGATCACCCCACTCAGCCTGTTTGGTTGTCTGTTTGGTTGTTTTGAATGTGATGGCCCCTGGTATATATATATCTCTATATCTATATCTATATCTATATCTATATCTATATCTATATCTATATCTATATCTATATCTATATCTATATCTATATCTAATTTGTTGTATTTAAGTCATTGTTTAGCACCAGAGATCTTAAAATTAATAAATAAATCTTTTTCTCAAGGCATATACAGTTGCCTGGAAACAATAAATAGGTGTAAAATATAGGCGCTATAATTCAGTCTGTCAACAAATACTGAGTTCTTTAAATCTTAAGGTTCTGGCATCTACAAAATATATATGAGATGTAAAGGAGAAGACTCACCTAAGGTATCAAGAAAAATTCATTTAAGAATTGAAAAATTAGGGAATATTTGTAAAGAAGCAGCACTATAAAAAACACCACCTCCACACTCTGGAAAGTTCAAGCCATTCCATGTGATGGGGTACTGAAAGATGAGACTGAAGAGATCAACAAAGAGATTAAATTATGGAGGGACTCCTATATTATGAGAATGATTTGAAGAATTTTTTCTATCAGATTTATTGAGTTATACAGTGAGAAGGGAAGAGGACCAAAGACAGAAATCAAGGACATTACAAAGGAAAATTAATGGAAAATATCAGAGAGATATGGGAAAAACCAGGAAAGAAATATCCAGGAAAAAAAGGGAGAAGTACAAGAGGAACCTAGTGGTCCACTGTGTCAAGTGTTGCTATAAGGTCAAATTAGCTAAGAACTTAAGAATTCCAAACTACAGCAGGAAGGCCGGGGAGGGTGGGAGGGAAGGGGGGGGGGAGGTAAGAGATCAACCGAAGGACTTGTATGCATGCATATAAGCATAACCAATGGACATAAGACACTAGGGGGTAGGGGAGGCCAGGGGATTGTCAAGGGCGGGGGGAAAAAAAGGAGACATATGTAATACTCTTTGTAATATTTTAAGCAATAAAAAAAAAGAATTCATTAAATTTAGTAATTAATAAGGTTTTTTAAACTTCAACAGAGTTTTACCTAACAAGCCCTAAGTTGAGGATTGATCAATTAATTAATTTTTATATAACAAACACATATAGCATTTACTCTCTGCCAGGAGCTGCTCTAAGAGCTTTACAAATATCCATTCATTTAATCCTCACAATAACCCATAAAGTAAGAACTAGTTCTACCTCTTTTTTACAGGTAAGGAAATGAAGGCACAGAGGCATTTAAAAAATTGCCCAAGGACACATAGCTAGCAAATTGTGAAGCTACATTCAAACCCAGACAGTCTGACCCTAGAATTCTTCTTTTAACTACTACTTACTCAAGGTAGAACAGAATGGTGTTTTTTTAAGGGCAATGATTTAATGAAATATGCTTATAAGCTATGAGAAAGGAGCTAGGGAAAAAGAGGCAATAAAAATAAAGGAATGATAGTAGAAAATAAATCAATGGATATATCTCTTAACCCAGAGGCAAAAGAAAGGATGGAATTAAGAGTGCAATTGGAAGAACTCTTGTTGAATGAGAAAAAATAAATGTATAACAAAGGTGGAATCTTAATAAATGAAAATTTTCCTATGTATTACACAAGCTTTCCCAGGCCTCACCTTCAGCCTGTGGGTATTACTAGGAATACCCACATAACAATAACTCAAGTTTCAATGGTTTCTATTTCCACATGTTTTTGAATTATATCCAACCACCTCAAATATGTTTCCCTTAATATTTCATGGGGGGGGGGGGTGAGGGGATCTTTCATAAATGTAATAACAAACAATCCAGTTAGCTGCCATGTATAATCTGGTATTTCTTTTCTTTTCTCTTCCTCTGGACTCCTTTTCTTGGTACCATCATGTTATTTCAGGATCCATCATCTGCTACAAACCAGAAATTGGAAGCCTTAAGAAGTAAAAACTGCATGCTAAATAAAGAACTTCTGTCCTCCTTCTGTGCCACATCTATTAAAGGGAAACTTAAGTGATACCTCTAGAACCCCAATGTCTTAAAGAGTTTCCCTGAAAAATTTTGTTCTCAGGTTTTTGTTGGTGGTTGTAGTAGCTGGTTTTGTTTGTTTGTTTTGTTTTGTTTTGTTGTTGTTTTTAATTTTCACTCCCCCCTCTCCCTTGGTTTCAGAATTGAGTCTAGTAGAAATGGGGCCAGAAGACAACTTTGAGAGGAGAAAGAACTCTCATAAAATTACTTTGCATGAAATTGCTCCTCTTCTCTGACAAATGCTATTTTGTTATTTAATGAGTCTGATCTTGCATAACTTTTTTTAAGGAAGCGTTCTGACTTCATTCAAATAGGCTTAGGTTAAAACAGAGTCCCCTGCTATGTAGGGATTAATGTATAGTTAAGAATGTTGTTTCTCCAAATCAACTGTAGAAAAATTGGGTATTTTTTAGTCAAGGAGCTTTTGGTTGGAAATAACTCTAACCAGCTTAAACAAAAAGGATTGATTAGAAGAATCCAGTGGAGGTCAACAGTATGAAGTATAGTTTATCCTCCCAAAAGACTGAAACTCATTCTTTTATTTGAAATACTAGCAGTGTTGGGTGCAGTTGATCATCCTTTCCTCCTTGAAATGCTTTTTTTCACTTGACTCCTAGGACACCCTACTTTCCTGGGTTTCCTTCTATCCTACTAACTCCTCTAATTAAATTTTCTTTTACTGGTCCCTCCCCATCTCCCTGACCTCTAATCCACTGGTGCTCAAACTTTAGCATACATCAGAGTGAACCTGGAGGACTTATTTAAACACCATTTGCTGGGCTCCACCCCCAGAGTTGCTGATTCAGTAGGTCAGAATAGGGAAGGAAAATGAACATTTCTAAGAAGTTCTGATGTGATGCTAATGTTCCTGGACCACCCTTTGAGAGCCACTGCTTTAAACGTGAGAACTAGAGCCCAGTCCTTAGATAATTTCTCTATTTATATATACTGCTTCGGGGACCACATCCAGTCTCATGGTTTTCATAAGTAACTATGCACTCATGGGTCAAAGATGGAGTGTATATACAACAGTGGTATGCCATTTAGCCTAAGTGTGTGGTAGGCTATGCCATTTAGGTTTGTGATGTTCCCACAGTGAAGAAATAGACTAAGGATGCATTTCTCAGAATGTTTCCCTGTCATTAATCGGCACGTGACTGAACACTGATGACTTCCAAATTTTAATCTCTAGCTCAGAACTCTCCACTGGAAGTTTGTATAAGTGACTATCTACTTGACATCTCTACTGCCATATACAATGGTCACCACAAACTTAATTATTTTTAAATTTAATTTTGTTTTATTTCTTAAAGTATTACAAAGAGTATTACACATGTCTCTCCCCCCGCTTGACATTCCCCCGGCCTCCCCTACCCTCCAGTGTCTTGTGTCCATTGGTTATTCTTATATGCATGCATACAGGTCCTTCGGTTGATCTCTTACCCCCCACCAACCCTCCCCAGGCTTCCCACTGTAGTTTGACAGTCTGTTCAGTGCTGCTCTGCCTTTGTATCTATTTTTGTTCATCAGTTTATAATGGTCTTTATTATCCATAAATGAGTGATATCATGTGGTACTTGGCTTCCCAGGGGCCGTCGCAGCCTCGCAGGGGCCGTCTCAGCCTCCCAGGGGCTGTCGCAGCCTCACAGGGATCGTCTCAACCTCACAGGGGCCGTTTCAACCTCACAGGGGCCGTTTCAACCTCACTGGGGCTGTTTCAGGCTCACCAGGGCTGTCTCAACCTCACTGGGGCCGTCTCAGCCTCACAGGGGCCATCTCAGCCTCACAGGAGCCGTCATAGCCTCACGGGGGCCGTCTCAGCCTCACGGGGTCCGTCTCAGCAACACGAAGACAAACTTAATTTTTCAAGCCCAAATTATTATCTCACAAAACCTGCTTCATGGGGTTCTGCTTCATTTAGGTAAATGGAACTCCGTTCTTCTATTTGCTCAAGCCAGAAGTTAAGTCATGCTTGACTCTTTTTTTTTTCCCTATCACACCCTATATCTACTCCATCTGCAAATTCTGTGAGCTCTACCTTCAAAATATATCCAGAATTTCACCAACCTCCATTCTACCATCTTAATTCATGCCATCATCATTTCTTGCCTGAATTATTAAAATAGCTTTCTAACTGATCTACTTCTGTCCTGGCTCATTATGTCTATTCTCTACACAAAAGCTAAAAAGGAACTTTTGACACATCAGTGAGCTTCCCAGCAAATACTGGTAAAGCACCTTCCCATTTTTGTGAAAGTCCCACCAATATAGTCTTATTGGAAGGCAGAGCCTGTCTCTCATTATTGATCAAGAAAATTCCCTAAAAAACTACAAAAACATATGACTTAGACTTAGCCTACATGGAATCTGGCATCAGTACAACACAGAAGCAGAAATAGTGTGGAATTCATTCTAGCCACAATAGCCAGTCTCTAGGGCAGCAATGGCAGTGGTTCAAATGAAAATATCAGTGTATACCAGTAATGTCCTCATCAGATTAATTTTGAGGTGTGATTTTAGTTGCAATTCTGAATTTCTAGCCTTTCTTGGTTCGTGCACTTTTTTTGAGCCTGGTTCTCCAGAGCGCCTGTCTATTTCTTTTCTTTATTATTATTATTTTTAATATATATTTTTATTGATTTCAGAGAGGAAGGGAGAGGGAGAGACAGATAAAAACATCAATGATGAGAGAGAATCATTGATTGGCTACCTCCTGCATGCCCCCTACTGGGGATGGAGCCCACAACTCCTGCATGTGCCTTGACTGGGAATGCAATCATGACCTCCTGGTTTCTGGATCAATGTTCAACTACTGAACCACACTGGCGGTGCTAAAAAAATCTTTACATGCATGGTTTTAAAAGTCTGCTTAATATTGTTGATACTTACCCTAAGGAATACACCCGTAATTTTGTGATTTTCACTACAGCTCTGGCAGTTGACATTTTTGGGGGGAATTTTACTTAGATTTTTAGAAAACGTTTATAATAGGTTTTTTGCTTACCATTTGTTGATATGCTCATGTGATTTTCCTTCTTTAGCCTGTTGTGGTGGATTACATTAATCGATTTTTTAAATCACTTGCTTTAATAAAAGACAATTCAAACATCTTGTTTCCTTGCAAGAGAAAATACAGATTATGATCTTGTAGACACATTTTCCCTTTTTTCCTTCTAGGTTCTTTGGCAGGTCAAACAATTAAAATGACATAAGACAGATTAACAGGAGAAAAAGAAATTTAATTACTTACATATGGGAGCCCCATAAAGATATGAAAACTCAGAAGGCAGCCAGATAATTGAGGCTTACATAATACCCTGAGGTTAAGAAGGGGGTAGGGGCCTGGGCATACAAAGGGGAGGAAGACCATTCGCAGAAAAGCAAAGGATATGTTTGGAAAACAAAAATTGTCCTGCTATGCAGATAGATTTTTAGGTAAATAGGTCTCTGGTAATTGCTCTCTTCCTGGTATAGAGCCCTTATCTAATGTAAATTTAGGCAACTGAGAAGGAGGTAAAAGCTTTTCTTGAATCTGCTAGATTTTGAGTGCCTTTAGCTGAAAAATGGCATATTTTGGGGAGACTTGCTCTGAACCCATTGAGTTCCTTTTCCTGAAACTTCCCTGGAAGTTTCACATATTAAGAGATGAGATGACGGCTGTGGAGAGAAGAATCTGGTTAGTAGCTGAGTAGTAAGAGGTCTGCAAGGGGAGAAATGACCATTGATTAGAATGAGGATGAACAAACAGAAACATGCAAATCGAATCACATTTCCCCAAACCCCTTTAAACCAGTCTCTCTTTTTTTTTTTTTTAAAAAAAAAATATTTTTCTTGATTTCAGAGAGGAAGGGAGAGAGAGAATGAGAGATAGAAACATCAATGAGAGAGAATCATTGATCGGCTGCCCCCTACACGCCCCCTACTGGGGATTGAGCCCACAACCTGGGCATGTGCCCTGACCGGTAATCAAACTAGTGACCTCTTGGTTCATAGGCCAATGCTCAACCACTGAGCCATGCCAGCCAGGCTTAAACCAGTCTCTCAATCCTGGGAATAGGTTGGTCCAATAAAATGGCTGAGCTTCATTTATCTGATGGAAAATGTTAATCATCTCTTTTAGCAGATGTAAAGAAGATACTATTTGTCTTGTTTGACTTACATAGGAACAGCATATTTCACCAATGATTGCACCAGCTCTTCCTTGTTGAGCTGTCAATGTGCCCATAGCATGTCAATTTTGTAGTACCACAGAGGCTAATCTGTGAACTTCTGTTTGGATGATTTGCAAAGTTTGCATAATGGTATTGATCTCTTGTTCTATTACCATGGAGAGATTTAAGATTACCTTTTCCAAGTCATAAGTTCCAAACTCAGGAATAAGGTCCTCAACACTGAAAACTCAGAGTGTGATACACAAGCAGGTTCTACACTAGCATGGTTATGTGACACAACTTTATGAACAAAGGAGCACAAGTTTGTAATTTGGCTAGCATTTAAGCTAAACAGAGTATCTGGTGACAGAAGGAGCCAGGTAGCCAAATCCACACCATCCTGACCATTTAAGTGTGAACCCTTTATATACATTGTCACCACATAAGATAAAAAGACCAGTGTGGGTCACAGACAAGGTTACAGTGGAACCTGTAATTACCTGGGTTAGGTGCATTCCACGACTTTGCCACTGGTAATGGTAACCTCTTTACACCTCTAATTTTCACGAGCTCTTGTTAATCTGTAAGAGCAGAACAGATTATAAAATAACTGCCATAGGAGGCCAGTGGTCTGGCTCTGGCACCTATAAAGCTTGGTTTTGTCACCTGATCAAGTTAGTCCAGATTTTTGGTCTACCCATATACAGTTTGTGGCATTGGGCAGCTTAATCAGAAGAGCAGCTGATACACCCAGGGAAGGCCCAATGTCATGCTTGTTTTCAATGCAAAGGGGGAAATTTCCAGCAAGTGTCTTTATCTGGGTGAAGGATAGTCCTTGAGCTTCCATAGAGGTTTGCCCACGCCCAAATAACTCACCAGAAGGAGAGGCAGCGTGGTGTTTTTCTGGTCTTGCAAAGCATTCCTTGTCATTCTTCCATCTTCCATAGTTAATTCACGAGGTGCTCACATGAGCAGGAAAGAAAACTAGATCAGGTTCTGTTATTTTGTGCTATCTAGATGCTGACATAAAACAACAATCAGATTGATGAGCTAACATAGCCAAGATTTGGAAAACTGGCATAAGGCGGTGTTTGGTCTGCACCCACCCTGCTGCAAAAACAGCAAGGATTAATACCAGCAAGACACAGGTTGAAAGAGAGTTCATAGTGGAAGATGGCGATGGGCAAGTAGAATAGAGATAAGCACTATTCAGTCAGCCTGATAATAAATGACCAACTTAATTGGGGGTGGTGGGATAGGTGGAAACAAAGTATCTTGATCTGTGACCTTAGAAATAGCTGTCTATTTTGTGATGTTGTCTACTTCTGGGGACGGGGAAATGGCCCTGGAAATCCTTATTTCATGGTCGTCTGTAAGATTGTATCCCAATTATCTTGAGAGCAGTGATCTGGGTCTACTTTGGCCTGGCTTATATGAAACCAGGAGGATTTTTGTTTTATTTTGATGGCAGTGTAGGTGGTTAGCAGTACTTCATAAGGTCCCTTCAAGCAAGGTGACATCATATGTTTTCTTCTAAAGACCTTGATGTCTCCTGGTCAAAAGGGATGGCAAGGCTTGTCAGTCAGGGAGGGTTATGACTCTTTGATCTGTTGGTGACATACCTCAAGTATACCTGTTAGTTTTTGTACATAGTCAGAGCATCAAAGTAGTCACTTCCCATAATGCTCACTCTACTAAATAATGCAAGGGTTAGAGATGCCAGCAGGCATTGGATGACCAAACACTATTTCAAAACGCATTCTGGATCTTTATAAGGGCCAATGGAATGCATCTGGCTATTTAAGTCCAGTTTCTTGACAGATTTTCTTTTATTTATTGATTGATTTTAGAGAGATAAAGGAAGAGAGAAAGATTGATTTGTTGTCCCACTTATTTATGAATTCATTGGTTGCTTCTTATATGTGCCCTGAAAAAGTATCGATCCCACAACTTTGGCATATCCAGACGATGTTCTAACCAACTGAGCTATCCAGTCAGGGCAGATTTTCCTTAAAGTCATTTTTTTTTATGTCTAGATTTTCATGTTCCACTTGTCCTGATTATTGAGGATGGTGTGGGGTCTGAAATTTTAATGAGTACTCCAGAGTCTTTGCAAGAAAGTGATTTATCTCTGCTATAAAATGAGTTCCTTGGTCTGAGTCAATGTATGAAGAATGCCAAAATGATGAATAATGTCAGTCATTATTTCTTTTCCACTGCTGTGGCATTGGTTGTTTTAGTTGAATAGCATTCAGTCCATCCACTAAACATGCAGACAATAACCAAACAGTGAGAATAGCCTAAAGCTAGGGGCAAGTCTATAAAATCCATTTGGAGAGCCACAAAGGGCAGGGTGGGCCTAGGAGGACTTCCTGAAGCATACTGATTTCTTCTGAAAATTTGATGAGATTTACAAGTGGTGTACCGGGAAATAATTTGGTCAGAAATTTTGTGGACACAACCAATTGCCTTTTAGTTACTTACCTATGCCCTGTTGGCACATGTACCATTTGATGGGAGATAAGTGCAAGCCAAAGGTCAAAAGAAAGGGGGCTACAGGAAGTCCATTTAGCTCAATGTATAATCCATCTGATAATTGTTTGAATCCTTTGTTTCCATTTGTCTTTTCCAGATAGGGGGACATTTGCCTGATCATTAATAATATCAGTCAGGGATAAAGGCAGGTTTAGAAATTGTGTGGAGAAAAGATAAGGGTGTCTATTTTGAGCTGCATAGTTAGCAGCCTTGTTGGCCTTATCATTACCTAAAGATATAGTATAAGTCTCTTTAGAATGGGCTGGGGAGTAAACAGTATCAATATTAATAGGGAGGTGAATAATTTGTAACAGGGCAGCAATTATATGCCCATTAGCTATGGGAGTACCCTCAGAAGTTAAGAATCTATGGAATTTCTAAATTGTGCCAACAGCACTGCAGATTCCAAAAGCACATCTGGAGTCCATGTAAATAGTGGCAGCATTCCCTTTCACCAAGGTGCAAGCTCTCATAAGAGCTCTGAGTTCAGCAGCTTGGGATGATTTTACAGTGGGCCAAAAATATGCTGGAAGTGTTTTATGTGGGGAAACTATGGCATAACTGGTTATTATGTTTCCCTGGAAATTTCAATTACAGGAGCCATCAAAAAATAGAAGTAAGTCTGGGTTGTACAAAGGGATGTCCAAAAGGTCCTCTCATGCCTTTGAGACCATTTTTATAGTTGCAAGGCAATCGTGTAGAATAAAGGGGGGCTCTCCACCATCAGGGAGGGTTAATAAAGAAGTTGAGTTTAAGGTGTTATAATAACGTAAAATTATAGAAGGTTTGGTCAATAAAGCCTGCTCATAGATGCCCTGTAGAGGATTTGTTGTATCTTGTGAATTTGTAAGAGAGCAGATACTTGTATTTTGTGAACTTTTGAACTTTTTGTATCTTGTGAAGTTGTTGTTTCTTGTAAACTTGTTATATCTTGTGGACTTGTTAAGAATGCAGACACAGAATGGGGAACATAGAGGTGACTGGGGAAGCCTATTGTGGGAGCACAAACTTTATCAATCAAGGTGGCAGCTGTGGTCATCACACACAGGCATGAGGACATACCTGATATCATAGTTTGATTGACATGAGAAATATGCTAAAGGAGGTATCTGACAGGCAAAAGGCTATCCTAGAATACCCGCAGCATTACCATTATTTTCAGGGCAATATAGGTGAAAAGGTTTGTCAAAATTAGGTAAACTGAGGGCTGGGGTGTGAACAATGTTAATTTTAGGGTTTCAAATGCAGTTAATGCCTCTGAAGACCCCAAAAAACAGGCTCTGGAGAGGTATCTGGGAATAGGGCATATAGACATTTAGCAAGGTCAGCAAAATTAGGAATCCATTGGCAGCAGTAGCCAGCTGTCCCTAGAAATCTACATAATTGTTTTGAATATAAGAATGAATACAATTGACTCAAGATGCTTTGGACTGAGTTTTTGAATGTCTTGAGATATCTCATGTTCTGAATAGGTACAGCTGTTTATACCCATTGAAGTTTGGATGAGGAGGTTACATGACTTCATTCAGCTAGTGCCTTAGGAGAATGAGGGAGTCTACAAGAGCTTGCTGCTTAGTTTGGTTCAAGGTAAAAGGACATCAACATCCTGAATAAAGGTGGAGCCTCGGGCAAAGGCTACAAAATCCAAGTTGGTTTTAAGGATTTGGGAAAATATTGAGGGAGACTTGCTATATCCCTGAATTACACAACTCCAGGTTGTCTCCCTTTAAGCATAAATGAAAAAGAAACTGTGGGTTAGGATGCAATTGGAAAAGAAAGGTGAGCAGAGATTAATTACTGTAAACCAGACTGCATCAGTAGGACTTGAGGTAAGAATAGTAGTTGGATTAGGAACTATGGGGTGGCAAGGAATTATGAACGTTTACAGCTCTTACATCTTATATGAATCAATAAATTTGGTTCCTATCTGAATTAAATTTCCCTTCTTTCTTTACTGGCAAGTTTGGAGTGCTGCAGACAAGTCTACCTTGTTGTAAAACAGTCTATTATATATTCAACTAGAGGCCTGGTGCATGAAAATTCGTGCACTCAGGGGGGTCCCTAAGCCCAGCCTGCACCCTCTCACAGTCCAGGAGCCCTCAGGAGATGTCCATCTGCCGGCTTAGGCCCACTCCCTGAGGGAACGGGCCTCAGTTGGCAGTCTGACATCCCTCTGGCAGCCAGGGAGCCCTCGGGGGATGTCCAACTGACGGCTTAGGCTTGCTCCCCACAGGCCTAAGCTGTAGTTGGATATCCTTAGTGCTGCCAAGGAGGTGGGAGAGGTTCCCGCCACTGACGCTGTACTCACAGCAGTCAGCCGGGCTTGTGGCTGAGCAGAGCTCCCCCTGTGAGAGTGCACTGACCACCAGGGGGCAGCTCCTGCATTGAGCATCTGCCCCCTGGTGGTCAGTGCACATCATAGCAACTGGTTGTTCCTGGTCGTTCTGCCATCAGGGTCAATTTGCATATTACCCTTTTATTATATAGGATTCCTTGCTCTGTATCTCAGGAAAGAGTATTAGACAGCTATGGGAACGGTTTCTTCCTTTTTCTTTTCCAAGCAATACACTCAGTAACAATCCAACTTCATTTGCATGTAAAGGAATTTAAATTGAGATGAGTTTCCAGTAAAAAAAAGTAGAAAATTTGGGGTTTGGTCTGAGTGCTACCAGGTCAAACTTCCTGTGCCAGATGCTTCAATAGGTCAGAATTTGGAGTAAGGAAAGGTTTATTGATTGAAAAGGCACCAACTGAGAAAATGGGAGCCCTACTGGTACCTTGAATCTATCTTAAGAAAGTAGTAAGTTCAGGTTTCTTTTATATTAAGGAAAGGGGAAATCAGAGGGGCTGTTTTTATAAAACTCAAGCCACAAGCAGAATTTCTCTAATGATTAGCATATGTGTCTATATACAAGACTAAGCAGAAGCTATTAACCTGAAGGCCATGGGAACAAAGCAGACTTTGACAAAATGGAGTCAAAGAGAAACCAGCATTTCACTGTTACATGGTGGCAAAGAAAAAAAAGTCTTTCTCATTACATTTTACAGTGGCATAAAATTTACATAACAAATCTCTACTAAAATGGTTTGCTGGTGATGAGTTGGAAACTAGGAAGGCAAGATGGTGCTGAGAGGGTCTATGGAAATTGAGGTTGGTTGAGATATTTTCAGTGAAATAGGTTGCCCAGAGACTTAAACAGCTAGCACAGAGTTGGAGGTGACAAGTAGGGATAAATCCTCTAGTTGGGTGGTAGTGAAAGAGGCACCAATGTCATTAAGAAATCCAGTTCCTAGAGTATTATGCTAAGTGAAATAAGCCAGTCACAGAAAGACAAGTATCACATGATCTCACTTATACATGGAATCTAAGAACAAAATAAACTGACAAGAAAAATAGATCTAGAGACATTGAAGCATGTCACAGACTGACATATTTTAGAGGGAAGGGAGGGGGAAAATTAACCAAATAACTTATATGCATATATGCATAATCCATGGGTGAAGACAATAGTGTGGTGAAGGTCTGGGGAGGGGGCGAAAGTGGGGTGGAGGGGGTGAATGGGGAGGGGGGAAGGGGACATCTGTAATACTTTCAACAATAAAGATAAATATATTAAAAAACCCAGCTCCTGATGCTCTATTTTAAGTTTAATGTTGGGATCTGCTGTGCTACTGAAGATCAATCAGCCGACCCAGGCATTTGATGTGAAATTGTCCCATAGGAGGAGAAAAACGATCCTTCTGGGAAATGATGGGTCTAGGGAGTTTTTTTCTTTTTTTTTTTTTAATTAAATCTTTATTGTTCAGATTATTACATTTGTTCCTCTTTTTTCCCCCCCATAACTCCCCTCCTCCCAGTTCCCGCCCCACCCTCCGCCCTCACTCCCCACCCACTGTCCTCATCCATAGGTGCACGATTTTTGTCCAGTCTCTTCCCGCATCTCCCACACCCCTTTCCCCCCCAAGAATAGTCAGTCCATTCCCTTTCTATGTCCCTGATTCTATTATAATCACCAGTTCATTCTGTTCATCAGATTATTTATTCACTTGATTCTTAGATTCACTTGTTGATAGATGCATATTTGTTGTTCATAATTTGTATCTTTACCTTTTTCTTCCTCTTCCTCTTCTTAAAGGATACCTTTCAGCATTTCATATAATCCTGGTTTGGTGGTGATGAACTCCTTTAGCTTTTCCTTATCTGTGAAGCTCTTTATCTGACCTTCAATTCTGAATGATAGCTTTGCTGGATAAAGTAATCTTGGTTGTAGGTTCTTGGCATTCATCACTTTGAGTATTTCTTGCCACTCCCTTCTGGCCTGCAGTTTCTGTTGAGAAATCAGCTGACAGTCGTATGGGTATTCCCTTGTAGGTAACTGAGTTTCTTTCTCTTGCTGTTTTTAAGATTCTCTCTTTGTCTTTTGCTCTTGGCATTTTAATTATGATGTGTCTTGGTGTGGTCCTCTTTGGATTCCTTTTGTTTGGGCTTCTCCGCGCTTCTTGGACCTGTAAGTCCATTTCTTTCACCAGGTGGGGGAAGTTTTCTGTCATTATTTCTTCAAATAGGTTTTCAATATCTTGCTCTCTCTCATCTTCTGGCACCCCTATAATTCTGATGTTGGTACGCTTGAAGCTGTCCCAGAGGCTCCTTACACTATCCTCGCATTTTTGGATTCTTTTTTCATTTTGCTTTTCCAGTTGGGTGTTTTTTTGCTTCCTCGCATTTCAAATCATTGACTTGATTCTTGCGCTCCTCTGGTCTGCTGTCGGGAGTCTGTATAATATTCGTTATTTCAGTCCGTGTATGCTTAATTTCTAGTTGGTTCCCCAATATAACATCGAGGGTCTCATTAGTTTTCTTGTAGATCTCATTAAGTTTATCGGCGGCTTCTAAACAGTTCTTGAGAGACCTTAAAAGTGTGGTTCTGAACTCTATATTTTCCATTGACAATTTTGTCCTGTTTCTTTGTCTCCGCATTTTGTTATGCTTCCTTGGTGCACCCCCTAGTGGTCTTTGTTCGCAGTCTTATAGTTAAACCTTGATTGTTGTAGCTAATACCAGGGAGGGTTTGACCTCCAGGCCAAGTGGCTATGAGAATCAGCTGTGTCAGCAGTGAGAGAACTTCTGTCCTCTAGGGAGGTGCTAATATGGCGTTTGCCTGAGGCTATCCGGCAAATGCCTCAGTGCAGGGCTTGGGCGGGGCGGGTCGCACAGGATCAACAGGGTGGGCCGGAGAGAGCAGTTATGGCGGCTCTCAGTCCTGTCCCCAGGGGCTCTGCCTCTCTGAGTCCCAGCACCCGCTGCAAAGCTCGGGGAGAGAAAGCTGCGCTCGCTCTGACCGAAGCCAGACAGTCCCGCTTCTCCCGTTTGAGTCTGGGTCCCTAAAGACTCGCCCGTATCTGGAGCTCAGAGTCTGCGACTCCCTCCCGTTTGAAAACGCCAACCGCGCCCTCCGCCGCCAGCCCGCTCCACGCACCCCGCACCTCAGAATTTGACTTCAGCACTGCGCCTCCTCTGAGTGTCCATATGCGTTTCTCTTTCCTCCTAGTTGTAGGACTTCCACTCAGCCAGCGTTCCTGTGGTTCTGGGTGACGTCCATTCCGTCTTTTAGTTTCACTTTTGAAGTAGTTATTCAAAGCAGCAAACTCCGGCGTTAACCTATGCCGCCATCTTGGTTCTCTCGGGAGTTTTTTTCTTAAACTTTTCTTTCTCTTAAATAGGACAACTTTTCTTCCAATGTCCCAATCAGCAAATATCTAAAGGCAAATAGGAAAGGATCTGAATGGGCTTTAAGTTATACTCACTATCATGTTTTGGTTTTTCTAATTCACCTTGCCAAGCAAGAATTATTGTTTTACCCCCTTTACCTCCTAGCTAGTTTCAAAGAACTAGGCAGCTGCTTCCACTGCAACATTCAGAAGTTGGCTGGACCACTCAACCACACTATCTTGAATTTACTTTTTTATAATCAGGGAGAAAATTTCCCACTAAAGTGGAAATTAAAAGATCTCTATGTTCTGGAGCTTTGGGGTTTAGTGCAGTATGCCTTTGCAAAGTCTTTATAAAGCATTCAACAAAAGACTTTGGATGCTCTCCTTCATTCTGAGTGCATATTCAACCAACCTTAGACCAATTTATATCAGGGGGCAAACCTCTACTCTTGCTATTATCAGAGTTCTTGAATATCAGCCTTCAGCTGAGCCATTTCTTGGTCATGTGTAGGTAGGCCTGGGAGAAATTCTGGCCATCTGTTGCAGGCGGCACGGGGGGTGGGGGGGTTTCTCTAGGGGACCACCCTGGTTTGTCTGGTAACTAGAGTATAATCATACATGGGAAGAACACCCCTTAACAGCTGATCTGGTTCCCTTGAGTGGGGTTGTAAATGGCCACTAGTCTTTCCAACTCTTCTCTAAATTTGATAGGGTATTCTGAAAGTGGAGATAAAAGGGCTTTGCAATTTAGAAGATCTGCTGTTGTCCAGTGACATAAATTCTTTGGGGTAGGAGTTGAGTATACATTCACAAATGATATTGCATAGAAAGGCCTGAAGCTGGCAGGGCCTAATTGCAGGGCTTTGGAGAACAGGAGGAGTTGTAAGGAACAGAAAACTGAGCCCTACTGCTCAACTTGGGTGCTTCTGCTAAATTCACCTCCTGGCTTTTAAGATTTACATAAGTACCCTGTATACCCTGGGCCTAGCGATCAGGCCAGAGTGCTCTCTGTAAATCTTGTGAGGAAGGGAGAGTCAAAACAGGCAGCTGGGAGTTTAAGGGATTTTCTGGGGAATTTGGAGGAGTTTTTGGATCTAAGGAATTTGCTGAAGTGATAAGGTTGGGTTTTGAAAGGAAACGTTTAGACTAGAGGCCCAGAGATTTAAAAGCTTTTCTGGAGGGTCAGGGATAGGGAGTTGGGGATAAGGGGGTGAAAAAAGAGGGTGGAGAAGGTGAATTTACTTTAGATGTGGACTTCAATTTTTGTTTTAATGCTATTTCTGTTCTTTCATCTTATTAAGGAAGTCCCCAAGGCTGGCTGTTATACTCCTTTTGGTATTCTTTTCAATTTGATCTTCTCATAGGTAGCAATAAGACAGTTGTTTAAGATGAGAGCTCTCTAAAATTTTTCAAATATAAAGCTTTTTCCAATTCAAAAGCTCCATCATCTGGTCATTGATGAGTAGGATCCTAAATGGTATATTTATCCCAATAGCAATTCAATTTGATAGGTCTTTTCATGGAAAAACCCAGAGGTAACTTTTGAGCCTTAGAATAAATCTTTACCAGGAATTCAAGAGGCATCCCTGAAGTGGGTGCAGAAGATGAAGGCCCCAAGATCGAAAAAGTTCACTCCCAGAGTCAGTCTGAGAAAGCAAGTAACTTCATTGTCACAGGTAGGAAGAATGGTATAGTGAAAATGATGTCTCCAGGGTCCCACTAATCTGGGACACCAACAGGTGATACTGGAATGGACTTCCAGTAATAATAAGACATGAAGGTTGAGACAACAAAGGTCCCTTATGGACCAGGACACCTTATGATAAACTCCCCTGAGAGCTAATCAGACAAAGAGAACTCTGCTTATCAGACCCACAGCATATCTGGCTGTCCTCCAGATGCATGCTAGTTGGCAGAAACCAGGAAGAGTGTGCTCACTGATCATAAAGCTAAGCTGTCAGTACATAAAACACAACGAGAAGAAAGCCCTCATCCAGTTTTTCTTTTTTTATGTACCCATTAAGAGCTGTAGCTAAACCTTGGGTTTCTGTGAGCCAAATTAATACCTAAGTGGGAAGTACGTACTGCTGGTTTGCAGATTAGATGGTGTTTGGCAGTGTACCTTATTGCACGAAAATTTTCTTGTGGTTGGGGATTGACCTATTACCAATCTAATGGGTTCCATGATCAACTTATCTGAAAACAGGAGTCTTAGAGTTAGCCGGCAAGCACTCTAACAGCTTTTAAGTACTCCAGCTATGCCCAGCAATTTTGCAGCTTTTAGCTTCTGAGATTCCCATTAGCAATAGTTTTCACCTCATGTGCACATTAACCCACAGCAGTGTTTGTCTAAACAGACACCAGTCTGGTGAGAACCGTGAACTCACCCGTTTATGAGGCCGGCTGGAATGACAGGCATATGGTTTTCCCCCTTCTGACAAGTAACACAAAATATGATGCCATGGAAAAACAGTGACCATCTCTGGGAGGAAAAGGACCAATAGAAAACAAGAATACTCATAACAAATCTTTACCAGAATCTCTATATCCAGGAACTAGTTCACACAAATATTATCTCCTGCTAATCTAAATTTAGAAAAAGAAAGGGACTCTCACCACTCTGGATTCCACCAGACCCTGCAGGCAGAGATCTGGGAGACTGATGTGGTAAGAATTCTTACCTTCTCCCAGCTTTTGTCAGAGGTCATTGGATCTCTCAGCTGCTGCACTCTTAGAGCAAGAAGTATCCAGATAGAGGAGTTTATCATCCTGCCGACTACACCAACAGTAGGGGGAAACATTTTCCTTCTATCCTTGTAGGTTCTTTGACTGGTCTAATAATTAATAGAAGAGAGGTTAACAAGAGAAAACCAAATTTAGTATGTGCACACAGGGGTCCCCACAAAGACAATGCAACTGAAGGGCAAGTTGGGCAGTTGAGGCTTATATACTATCCTGATCTAAGGAATGGAGCTTCAAATGGGAGGAGGATAAGTCCCAGGATAAGAAGAGCAGGTGTTTAATAATTAGATGTTTGCCCTGCCATACAGATAGGTCATTCAGATAAAGTAATTTCTGGTACTAGCTCTTTTTCTCGGCCAGAGCCCCTATCTAAATTCTTTTAAGTGATTAAGGCTGAAGTAGAAGTTGTTTGTCTCTCTGTTTTTAAGTCTGTTGGGTCTTGAATATTGTCAGCTCAAAACAATTCACATGTCAAAGTGGCTCATTCTAAACCCCTTCAGGGCAAAAGCAATTCTGACTCAAATGGTGCTACCAATAAATATGACACTTGCCATCTAAGTGTTTTTAACAGTGTTTTGTACTTGTAAAAGGAGTGATTTTTTTAAATTAAAAAATTTAAACTAATCTTCAAAATGGAGGCATTGTGAATATTATCAATGGCATTAAAATAATGTAATTATACACTATAAAGCTAAGGGAAGCTCAATAAATTATAACTCATATGTGCATTTGGATAATTCAAGCCTACATTTTTTTCTGACCTAAATTGTTGGTTTTTTTAAACTAATTTTCTTCCAGATGTCTCTTTCTATACAGAGTGGGCCCCAGTTAAAGATAGAATAAGTTTTAAAACATATAGAATTTTATAATGGAAAAAGAGCTTTGAGAATGGTTTGGTCCAAACCTGATATTTGGGAGACAAAAAAACTTACTAGTAGCTCTAGAAAGGTTAGCTATTTGTCCCACAATACACAGTAAGGAATTAGCAGAGCAGGACTAAAGAAGTAGTTTTTCTGAGTCACATTATATTGCCTATCAAGGTTACTGTGGGAGAAGAAGGTAGCAGGATATTTATTTTTCATTTTCTAATTGTCAAAATATACATAGAACATCTTAAAATATATGAACTTAGCTAAGAGGTTTAAATTTGGGATGATAATTTTGCTACCACTTGAAACACCTTACCTCAAATAAATGGGAATGAAAATAAATGCCCCAAACAATGAAATTGGGCAAGCAGCCGAAGCCGGTTTGGCTCAGTGGATAGAGCGTCGGCCTGCGGACTGAAGGGTCCCAGGTTTGATTCCGGTCAAGGGCATGTACCTGGGTTGCGGGCATATCCCCAGTGGGAGATGTGCGGGAGGCAGCTGATCGATGTTTCTCTCTCATTGATGTTTCTAACTCTCTATCTCTCTCCCTTCCTCTCTGTAAAAAATCAATAAAATATATTTAAAAAAAAAAAAAAGAAATTGGGCAAGCAACCAAGTAAGCTTCTTCCTTTTCTTATCTCTTGTGTTTTATTATGTGGCATTAAAAATATACATTTCATAATCAATTCACAAATCTTCACAAAGGCATGAAAAGGTTTTTCATGAGCAACATGCTTCACATGTTCTCATCTGTTTAAAGCTACTATCTTTGCTTCTTTTCTCTTTCCACTACATTGGACACGGTGCCTCTCCTCCCTTGCCCCAGGCCTTTATTTTCCATTTAGGATTGCAGGTTCATGAGTTCCATTATTTAAGCTCAGACAGAGACTGGAGATGTAATTGAGGTCCTTCCTAAAGAGTAGAACTCAGAAAACTGTGTATTTTCTTTCTCTTTCTTCCTCTCTCCACTCACCCCTCCCTCTCTCACTTTCTTTCTTTTTTTTTTGTCATCTTTCTCATGCAGAGAATAGAAATAGTTTATAGCTGATCCCCCTGTGCTCACACACTCTGATACACAGCTGGTGAATTGTTTAGCACTCGGCATGAAGCCTGACCTATACCAACACCCGGAGCTGGGGCCAGGGCACATAGCTTCTGTCACAGCTGCATGCAGAACATGCACAAAGCTGAATTTGAAAAGTGAGAAAAAGGAAAAAAATGTCTAAGTATCAGATATTCAAATTCCTTTCTGTCGATTCACTTTCATTACATATGGGAAATCTTAACATTCTCATTAGCCACTTAACTACAACTTCTAATTCATTACTCAGGGTATTTTGCTATCTTCCACTTGGAATGAAAAAATGAAACATCACAATAAACCTGTTGTCAGAGGTTTTTTTTTTCTGTTTGTGACAACACAAGTAAACAAGCACACAAATTCACATTCTTTAGACTACCGGAGAGTGATTATTGTTCAAAATGATAATCCAAAAATGTACCACATGTTCAAGCATAAAAAAGCTTAATTTTTGTTTTTTATTAATCCAATAGAATTTGGTTTTATTAATTCAACAGAGTAAAATAATATCCTTTAGAATATTTTTATTGAACAAAAATTTGAACAAATATGAATTTAGTTACATTTCATCAGAAAATCAATTTGGTCAAGACATCCTATTCCCTGAGCATTTTGGTTCAGGTTTCATAATTTAGTATCTATCCCTGAAGCCACCTTTCACACGTGATATTTAAAAAACTATATTCCTCTATAATCTAAAGAAATATATATATTTTAAATAGAAAAAATATTTTTCAGTTCTGCCATATTTTTTACTACAATATCAAATATCTTATGTTTTCTTGGTAAAAGAAGGCATTCAGTAAGGGATCTACCTCCCTCATTAAAGTGACTCTTTCATTTTCTGGCTTGAATCCTGTCTGTTGCTCTCCTGTATTCAGATATTCAGATAAATCAGTGAAATATTGTCAATGTAAGAAATATTCAAACCTGTAGAGAATTTTTTGTGAGTTTATTTGTGCCAAACTGACGACAATTGCTGGGAAGCAGAATATCAACAGACTGAGACAATGCTCTGGAAAAACAGCAGTTTTGCATCTTATTTTATACATTACAATAAAAAGATAGGACATAAGTGGGTTACATGAAATCCATTGGTAATAGATTAGGGAGGTGGGAGAAAGCAAAGCAGGGGTGGGGGAGGCTTTGGGATTGGATAGAACATGCAATGATAGACACATCCTTCTTTTACATAGGTGGGTACAGGATAGTTAACAGTCAACAGTTAGCACAATAACAATGAGGGGATTTGGGGTCTCAGCTCTGTTGCGGTGCTTGTGCTTTGAGGGGTCTGGAAAAGGAAATTACTTTGACATTCCCAAGGTATGTTATTGTAGATGCAAAAAGACAATAGACAGGCTTAATTAAGGTAAAGATTGACTTTTTTCAAGGGCGATTCTAAACTGATTTTAATTTATAAGTTTTAATTTCAGACCAACCTTGCGGTTACTTTAGGTCTCTGAGTTTGTACGGTCATCACCCAGGCCTCCTCTGGGTTTGTCAGGTTTAGTATGTGGCCCCTTTTTGTCCACAGTATCACTAGCTGTGTTCTTAGGCATATTCATAAACTGAAGTTTTCTTAAAAATATATGATCTTGCCTGGGCGGCATGGCTCAGTGGTTGAGCATTGACCTATGAACCAGGGGGTCACGGTTTAATTCCCAGTCGAGGCACATGCCCAGGTTGCAGGCTTCATCCCCAGTGTGGGCTGTGCAGAAAGCAGCTGATCAATGATTCTCTCTCATCATTGATGTTTCTATCTCTCTCCTACTCCCTTCCTCTCTGAAATAAAAATATATTTTAAAAAAAGAATGTATGATCTCTTTGTTTAGAACCTCCTGCAAATGAATAGGAAGGGGCATTTTGTAGTTTCTCTACTGTTATTATATAAAACTAGAGGCTGGGTACACAGATTCATGCACTGGTGGGGTCCCTCAGTTTGGCCTGCACCCTCTCACCATCCTGGATATCTCGGGGGATGTCAGACTGCCGGTTTCAACTCGATCCCTGTAGGCCGGGCCGAGGGAGCCCACTGGTGCATGAATCCGTGCACCAGGCTTCTAGTATGCATATTAAGATCTTTGGTTAATCTTTTCCTGCCCTCTACCCTATCCACTTCCCTCTGAGATTCATCAGTCCGTTGTGTGTGTCATAGCTACCGGTCAAATGGTTGAATGGTCGAACGGCCGGACGGTCACTTAGGCTTTTATATATATAGATACCACATAATAATCACAATGATTTTCTTTCATTAAACATTTCACTGAAAATCCATTCATGCTAAGTACTTTGTTAAGTAGCATTCACCATTGGTCTTATTTTTTATATGAAAGTGTTTGCCATGATTACAGCCTCACATAGCAAACTGGTGTTTTAAAACGGATGCAACATCCCCCTTTTTTATTTTTTAAATCAGCGGCCACCTCTCGGATTGGGTTGTTTAAGACTCGGAAGAAGACTGGCAAGCAATGATAGTGAGCATAGCTATAAACATAGTGGATGGAGCGCACAAGGAGCCCCGTTCCTGTAGAAGGTTGCCGGCCTTTTCAGTCAAGGGATTTCAGCTGTCCTCAAGTGGGTGATTTGGTTGTCCTTGTTGATCTGGCTAGCGGGTGGCATCATTGGCGACAGGCTTCCCGGAGTGTCAGCGTGTTGAAGGGCTGGATCATGGGTCCACCAGGGCCGTGCTTAATGGTGGTGTCGGTGTCTGGGGAGGAGTCAGCTGTGCCCTCTGGGTCAGCTGATATGGATGATACCGGGAAGGAGGAGGAGGAGGCAAAGATGGAGGGTGGTGTGACATAAGGTCGGATTAGACGGACTGGAATCCACACAGGTGAGCCTGCATCCTGTGGAAATATACAAGCATATCCTCTCCCCCAGTTTAAAAGTACATCAGGTCCCTCCCAGGCTCCTGTAAGTAAGTCTTTCCATTTGACGAAATAAGTGAGTTTCTGCTAAATGAAAGTTTCTTTTGCTGATTTACTCAGAGTCCTCGGACTTGGCTGAGGGAGTAGCTTCCACTTCTTGCTTTTCTACCATCTGTTGGGCCTCAGTTGTTAATTTCTTCAGCTGACCCCATGTTGGCACCTCAGTCCCTTGCATAGCCTTTCTTTTCTTCTTTTTTCCACTTTTCTGTCATCGGGGCAACTCTAAGTCTTTGGAACGATGGGACAAGGAGCTTCTCTGGGTCCACTGTGGTGACGCACGTAATGCATTTACAAAATCCAAAGCAGGCATTAAAAAGAAAAGCCCCAAATGCTCTCTTGTATCCATTTTAAGAGTAGGATTGGCGCTTTCCGCTATTACCTGAGTCCTGATCTATCACCCCAGGGAGAGCTTGCCAATCCTGCACTTTCCCGGGGTGGAAAGGCTGCAGTGGGGTTAAGGATAAGGCTCCTTGGGCCTACCTTCTCCCATGCCTCTACATTTACCTTTCCTTCCTCAGAAAAGCATGGACATACTTCTTATATAAAACGTTCCGTCTGACTGGGCATAACCTTAACTCCTCTGCTAGCAAGCATATGTGTTAAAAGATCAATATGGAGTCTTTTTTCTTTAGACTCAGTATGGCACATCTTCTCAATCTAAAGATCTACACAGAGTCTTCTTTCTTTGGACTCAGTATGGCACATCTTCTCAATCTAAGTTCTGTACTATCCACCTTCTTACCCTACTTATCCTCTATAGGGGGGTCTGCAGCACCCTGGTGGAGTCCTATCCTTCCTGAGTGTGAGGGTTCTCAATGTGGCGGGGGCTTACCTAGGGGAATCCTGTTCCAGGGGTTCCCAAAGGTATGAACAGAGTCAACGAAGACTATCCACCCTCTTCCTAAGGTGGAGTCCTATCCGTCCCGAGTGTGGGTCACTTACCTAGGGGTCCCTGTTTGGGTGCCATATGCTGGGGTCCAACCCCAGCAGGTCCAGGGGTTCCCCAAGGTGTGGATGGAGTCGGTGAAGAAGGAATGACATGGAGGCAGCGTTCAGGTGATCATCATAGCCAGGTTCTCTAGCCAGGATCTCTAGCCAGGATCTCCAGCCAAGTTCTGTCTAGGATCTCCAGCCAGGTTCTATAGCCATGTTCTCTCCATTCCTTGCCCCTTACACTTATATTTATTAACTCCCTGAGGCAGCAAGAAACGATAACCAGGCCCCAAGTAACGGCCACAAGATATGGGTTTTGTTAAGCTGAAGATAACATGATGCCGTAAGTTGTGTTTCGGCTCCTGAGCCCTAAAGTGGAACAACCCCGGCCACATCCCCATGAAACCACATTGAGGGATGCCGAAGCTGACCTCAAGACCCGAATAATGATTTACCGCCCTTACCTCACTCTTCACCAATCAGTTTTACCTACCACCCCCAAATCCCTTACTCATAATGATTTAAAATTTCTGCTCTATAAAGCCTCTTGTCTCTAAATCATCAGAGAGTTCAGGTTTTTACAGCACAAGCCAAATGTTCTCTATTGTGTAGCACTAGATAACAAACACTACTTTCTTTCACTGCACCCCCATGTCAGCATAATTGGTTATCTGCAGTGACAGATGGATAAACTCTGCTCGGTTACAATAGAGACAGAAGTTAGCACCTTGGACTGCCATCAGAAGTAAATATGAGAACTGAGGACATTATAGTTCACAGTTGTTAGATGCTCCACATGGTCAATGCCTAAAAGCAATCAAGCTGCCATGTCTGGCATTACTAAACTTTTGGATGATTTTCAGAACTATGCTTAAGAATAATGACTAGTATGCTCACTTTTAGTGATAGAAGCTAACATTTAAAAAGAAATTTTTATAATGGCTGAGATTTCCTTGGAAATAATTCAGATTAAAAAGTGGTGGGAGGTATATGGAATGATAGTGTCAGAATGTTGGATACTGTGAAAGCTAGTGATGGATAGATGGAATTGTATTATTTTTTTTGCTTTTGTATTTATTTGAAACTTTCAAAAGTAAGATATAAATAAGATGTAAAAATATTAAGAATAACTAAGTAAAAAGAATAGTGCCTAGTATAAACATAGATGCAAAAATCCTCAACAAAGTATTAGCAAACCAAATTCAGCAATACATTAAAAAGAACTTACACCAAAAATAAATTCAGTAAAGTATCAGGATTAAATGGGATTTATTCCTGGGATGCAAGGATGGTACACTATCTATAAATCAATTAACCTGATTCACCGCATAAATAAAATGAAAATAATATGAATCATATCAATAGATCCAGCATCCATTTATGATAAAAACTCTCAAGAAAGTGGAAATAGAGGGAAAGTGCCGCAACATTATAAAGTCCATATATGACAAACCCACAGCTAACATCATACTCAACAGGGAAAAACTAAAAGTGTTTTTCCTTAATATCAAGAACAAGACAGGGATGTCCACCTTCACCACTCTTATTCAACTTAGTACTGGAAGTCCTGACTATAGCAATCAGACAATAAGAAAAAGTAAAATGCATCTAAATGGAAAAGGAAGAAGAAAAATTATCATTATTTGCAGATGACATGATACTGTTTAGAGAGAACCCTAAAGATTCCACCAAGAAACTACCAGAACTGATAAGTGAATTCAGTAAAGAAGCAGGATACAAAATAAATATCCAGAAATCAGTTGCGTTTTTATACACTAATAATGAACTATAAGAAAGGGAAACTAATGAAAATGATCTCATATATAACTGCATAAAAAATTAAAATGCCCAAGAATAAATTTAACCAAGTAGGTAAAAGATCTGTACTCAGAAAAGTATAAGACACTGAAGGAAAAAACTGAAGAAGATACAAATAAATGGAAGCATATACCTTGTTCATGGATAGGAAGAATTAATATCCTTAAAATTTCCATACTATCCAAAACAATCTATAGATTCAATGCAATTCCTATCAAAATACCAGTGGCATTTTTTTACAGAACTAGGAAAAATAATCTTAAAATTTATATGGAACCATAGAAGACCACAAATAACCACAGCAATCTTGAGAAAAAATAACAAAGATGGAGGTATCACACTACCTGATAACAAACTGTATTATAAGGCTATAGTAATCAAAACAGCATGGTACTGTCATAAATACAGCCATATAGATCAATGAAACAGAAAAGTGACTCCAGAAATTAACCTACACAGTAGGAGATGTGTAGGGAGGCAGCCAATCAATGATTCTCTCTCATCGTTGATGTTTCCATTTCTCTCTCTCCCTCTGCCTTCCTCTCTGAAATCAATAACAATATATTCTTAAAAAAATAAAAGCTTTTGCACAGCAAAGAAAACCACCAACATTTTTGGCTTTTTTTTTTTTAGAAAGGGAGGAAGAGGGTGGGGGAGAAAGAGAAACATCAATGTGAGAGTGAAACATGGATCAATTGCCTCCTGCACACCTTCTAGCAGGAATTGAGCCCCAAAACTCGGGCATGTGCCCTGACCAGGAATCGAATCAGTAACCTTTTGGTGCACAGGATGACGCCCAACCAACGGAGCCAAACCAGCCAGGGCTGCAGGGTTTTGAATAGAGAAATAAAGTGGTAATTTGACTTACGGGTTTTTTGATTTGTTTTTCATTTTAGAGAGAAGAGAGAGAGAGAGAGAGAGAGAGAGAGAGAGAGAGAGAGAGAGAGAGAGAGAGACTGATCGGTTGCCTTCTGCATGTGCCCTGACTGGGTACTGAACCCGGGTATGTGCCTGACCAGGAATCAAACCCACCACCTTCTGGTACATGGGATGATGCTCCAAATGAACCACACCGCCACACCAGCCAGGGCTTGTCTTATGTTTTAAATATGAATCACTCTGGCTACTGTGTTGAGAAAAGACTGTAGGTGGAAAAACCAGAAACAGGAAATAGGGATACCAGTTATGTGCTATTGCAATAATCTAGGTGACAGTTGATATTAGTTTGGAACAGGATAGTGAAAAGTGGTTGGATTTGGAGTATATATTCTAATATATATTCCACAAAGCGGAGTGGAACACCCCGAGCTGCTGCCCTCAGGCAGGAAGCTGGTGGGGGTGGGGTATGGATGAAAGGGCCTCAGAGCTGGATTTGCAGTAGATATTCTAATACTCACTTTAAGTATTAGAAGCATTTCTAAAAAGTTGTGTATATAACTGATTCATATTTGAAATCTATCAGAATAATTTATTATTTTGGAGAAATATACAATAAATCTATAAGAAATAAACTTTTAAAATAATCTATTCATTATTCCCTAATTTCAGTTTTTGGTGCCATTGTTTTACATAAAACATAAGATCCATTTATTTATTTTCTTTTTGCTATCTTTATTGGGGTATGATGGACAAATAAAAATTATATTTAGTTTGTATAACATAATTTTATATATGTACTGAGGCCCGAGGCACGAAGATTCGTGCATGGGAGGGGGTACCTCAGTCTGGTCTGCGCCCTCTGGGGATGTCTGACTGCCAGTTTAGAGGTTAGAAAGAAACTTTATGAGAGAAAAAAAACAAAACAAAATAGAGGCCACTCCAAGCAAGGGTGGGTTCTGAGGAGCTGGGATTAACTTTCTGCATGAAGATTTGCCAGGCCAGGGAAGAGGGAAGGAAGGAGTGAGTGTGTGTGTGTGTGTGTGTGTGTGTGTGTGTGTGTGTGAGAGAGAGAGAGAGAGAGAGAGAGAGAGAGAGAGAAAGACCCCCAAAGACTCCAGACTCTTGTGTTCTAAAGCACAAAACTTTGCTTTCCCCACTTTTATGGCATGTCCAAACATTAACCATTGTGTACTTTAAGCAATATATAGTAGGGAAGGAGAATGCAGGCTTAAAGCAAAGGGTGGGGTTGTCAGAAGTGAGTATCTCCTCTCGTCCCCCAGCTAAAGCTCCTCGGGGGCCTGTCTCTTTGCAAATCCACATTTATATCTTGGCATGAGGGAGGTTAGGGAGTGCAGCACTATCCTGGGAGGGGAAGGTCACGGGGACTGCACCCGTGGTGCTTGCCCCAAGTTTCATTTCCTCACACTCCCAGGTCACTTTCCACCCCACCACTGATCCAGTTAATGGGGTCGGAGGTCTGCAGCTGGATGCTTCCAGGCGGAGAGAATGCTGGGGGCTGGGTGGTCCAGCTCTGAGGCCCCTGCATCCATACCCCACCCCCACCAGCTTCCTGCCTGCAGGCAGCAGCTCGGGGTGTTCCACTCCGCTTTGTGCCAGACTCAATCCGACTGGGTGTGGGGAGAGCTCTCCTGCTCTCTGGTCAGGCTTGGCGTCTGGGGCTGCTGGGGCAACCCAGGATGCCAAGCCTTCCCTCCTGCTCTCCGGAGGAATAAAATATGTCAATTTGCATATTCCCTCCTTATTGGCTGTGGGCACCACCATCTTTATTGCAGAGTGACAGTTAATTTGAATATTACTCTTTTATTGGATAGGATAGTATATATGTATATATTGTGAAGTGATTACCATAATGAAGTTAATTAACATATTTGTCACCTCACATAGTTTCCTGTTTGTTTGTTGTTATAGGTTCTTTTGTTTTTGTGTTGAGAACACTTAAAATCTACTCTCTTAGCAAATTTCCAGTATAGAATATAGTATGGTTAACTATAGTCAACATACTGTACATTAGATCTCCAGAAATTACTCAACTTAACTGGAAGTTTATACCCTCCACCAACATCTCCCCATGTCCCCCATCCCTCAGTCCCCAACCTCTGGCAAACACTCTTCTACTCTCTGGTTAATTATATTCTACATATAACTAAGATCATAAAGTATGTTTTTCTTTGGCTTATTTCACTTAGCAGTATCTTCCAGGTTCATCCATGTTGTCAGAAATGGCAGTATTTTTTCTTTTTGTGGCTGAATAATATTCCATTGTATAGATGCACAACATTTTCTTTATTCATTCTTCTGTTGACAGACATTTAAGTTATTTCCATATCTTGGCTATTGTGAATAATGCTTCAGTGAACATGGGAATGCAGATAGCTCTTTGAGATAGTGATTTTATTTCCTTTGGATATTTTCCCAGAAGGGAGATTGCTGGACCATATGGTATTTATATTTTTAATTTTTTGAGGACTTTCCTTGTTTTCATACTGGCTGTACCAATGTAATATACTTTTAATTTTGTCAATACCTCTTAAAGATAAGGGATACTTTTTTGAATGGAATTAAAGAAGTCTATTCTCAATGGCACAGTATCAATTCAAGTATATTCATGTTTTACGTCAGATGACACAGAGAGAGTATGGCTGGCTGCTTGGGCTATACCTTGCAAGATATCTCTACTGGGTTTCCCTGCTATCTGAAAGTAGAGTGTTCCTATGTAACCTTTTATAAGCCCAAATGACATAAAGGGAAGAAGCAATTAGCTTTAACTAACTAAATTGTGAGCACAGGTACTCACAGACACAGTTGAAATCTATGGTGACTGAGTGTAGATCCCAAGAAGGAGCTTGACCGCCTGCCATGCTAGCTTTGAAGTTCAAGGTTTGTGCTGCCTCTATAAAAGCTTGCTGCATTGATCAGACAGTCAAACCTCAGAGGGAAGGTAGGGGCGGGTGGGGGTAAGGGGGGGAGATCAACCAAAGGACTTATATGCAAGCATATAGGCCTACCCAATGGACATGGACCACAGGGGGGTGAGCGCGTGAGTGGGGGAATGGGGGGGAATGTGGGGATAAGGACACATATGTAATAACTTAATCAATAAATTTTTTTTTTTTTAAAAAGCTTGCTGCAAAATAAACACTGAAAGCTAGTTTTCCTTTTTTTCAAAAAAGCGAAAAACCTCTTTGGATTTCTTTAGGATAGCAAAATCCAGATAGTAATGTGGATCTTTCATAAAAGCTGAAGTGGCAAAAGGCAAACTTTTGAAAAGCAGGGGATACCTATATAGGGCATGTGTGTGTGTGTGTGGGGGGGGTATGGTGTGTCACAATGCATACAAGTCTACTTATCAGGGATTCGATAGGCAATGTTTACAATGAAAATTTTGCTAGATAAGTCTCCTTTGGTATAAAGAAATTATCAAAAATAATTCAACTGAATTATCTTAATGGGCTATGTAATCTGATTGTAATAATCAGATGCATCCATTGCTTCTATAGAGATGGAGCTGTCAAGAAGAATGGGATCCTCCAATCCTCTCAATGGCATGACACTGGAGAAATGGACATATTGCTGTACTCTGAATCCCTTACTTTATATAAGGTATCAAAACTTTTTCCATTTCAATTTTTTCTCGTGAAAGACATGTTTAAACGTCTTTGATTATAGTATATTGTTATCTTTAAAATTGACACCTTCTTTTAAAGGGGTTGCTTCTGAATTAAGGAGCCCTTAGTCCAGTGGTCAGCAAACTGCGGCTCGTGAGCCACATGCGGCTCTTTGGCCCCTTGAGTGTGGCTCTTCCACAAAATACCACGTGCGGGTGCGCACGTACAGTGCGACTGAAACTTCGTGGCCCATGCGCAGAAGTTGGTATTTTGTGGAAGAGCCACACTCAAGGGGCCAAAGAGCCGCATGTGGTTCGCGAGCCGCAGTTTGCCGACCACTGCCCTAGTCCAATTGTCAACATGCTCAGAATCCATCTTTTACATGGGCTATTTTCCTGAGAATATTTTCCCAAGTGATTGATTTTATCCATTAGATTTTCTTTTAAAATTTCCCATTTAGACAGTAATATTTCTGATTTCACCTAAAATTTGTGGGGTGTACTGTATTTGGAACTTACAGTTCTGTTTACTGAGTACAGTTCACATGGCGACATATGTATTTTAAAAATTTATGTAATGCATTTCAAACCACTCAAGGATTAAGACTTTTATATTCTTTTTTAAAATATTTTATTGATTTTTTTACAGAGAGAAAGGAAAAGGGATAGAGAGTTAGAAACATGGATGAGCTGCCTCCTGCACACCCCCCACCGGGGATGTGCCCACAACCAAGGCACATGCCCCTGACCAGGATCGAACCCAGGACCCTTCAGTCCGCAGGCCGACGCTCCATCCACTGAGCCAAACCGGTCAGGGCAAGACTTTCACGTTCCTAATTTTAGCTAAGTACATCCTAAATGTCTGCCAGGTCTTACCCACGCTAAGGTATATTAAACAAACCTGTTGCTCTGGGATTAGTCACATCTCACTGACTTCACTCACTGATTAACAAGGCCGATTAAAGGTCAGTTGTTTCCAAGCAGACCAATGAAGTATTTTCATGCATTTAACCGATTTCTCAAATTGTAATATGAAACCTGCCAAGAAAGAATTATAAGTGGGAACCAAAACAGATTTCTTTAGTTTCAACCCACGACATTAAATCTTGTCATACCTCAGTTTAGTTATTCCCTTAATGCTGAAAGGATAACCAAAAATATTAGAAGTCTTGAAGTTAAAAATACAACTACTTTATAGCCCTCTAAAATAAAGAACACAAAACAAAATGGCCATTTGGGAACATCAATAGAAGTTCTTTCCCATATTCCTTTATTGATATTCCTATGATTACAACTTACATAAAGTGCTTATATTTTGAGAGACAATTTTAGATTTCCAAGTGCTCTAAGTTTTACCTTTTCTATACTATAACTACTAGTTATATTTTATAATACTTAAAAAATTATTTTGCTGCAGATTTTAAGAAATTGGTTAGTTTTTAAAACTATAGATTGTGCCAATAATATGTTCCTAAAGGTGTAGAATGGCTTAAACTTGTTTTGAAGTTCAGAAACTGAACATTGCTTAAGTACTGTGGCTGACCCATTATGTTTTAATGTGCAAGCCTTTTAATGATGAATTTCTGAAGCACTCTGTGGGAGTTACCATGGACACTAAGAGGCACTCCAATGCCAAATCAGATGGATAGAAAAACAGTTCTTTTAATATATGTTTTAGGTATCTGCAGACTTCCAGAACTGGCTATGTGACAAATAAATCGGACCTCGCCTTCATTTATCAGAGTTTTTCTGACGGCATTTCAGTTACACATTTATGTTTCATTCTCTTCTGCACTCTGCCTCAGTCCATATTTTATCTTCATAAAAGACCTTACAATGAGGACACAGAATTGCCTAAATGTTAGTTAGCCCTGAAAATAAGGCCTGTATTCAGGATTGGACTGGCAGATAAGGAGAGATTTGCTCAGTGTGTCTCCTATGCAGGGAAGCCCTACCTATTAAATCTTGGGGGGAAAGACTTATTTCTGCCTACACCCTTCTGTTTGGTAAGTGTAACCTTGCATGCATTCTTGTTGTATTTTTGTGGTTGTTGTTATGCATACTCTAAAATAAAGAATTTAAAATCTATTGATGTTCTGTGGGGTGGGGGAGAGGGGTGAGCGGAACTTCTTTGATAGGGATTCATTATGGCATCCAGTTGTTAGACTTATCAAGCCTCTTCAGTTATGAAGAGATTTGATATATTGAGGGAATATCATTACTCTATTATTGATATAACATGTATTTTACTTTATTTATTTTAATTAAATGTTACGGAATGAGTTTGGGGCAAACTAGGATTTTCTCTCTACTTATTACACAATAATTACTCATTTTCATTTTCGTCAACTATTTCTCAAATATTTCAGTAAATTTATAATCATGCATTACAATTTTGCTTCTGTAATAGTGTTCTAAATCTGCTCTAAGATGTTGAACTAACCAAGGTCCTGTCAAAAATGTATGTCTTTTCCACAGTCTAGTCATGTAATTATTTTTACCTTTGGAAAAACTAAAATTTTATTACTATTAGGCCTATACAATTGAAATTCATTCCATTTCTATGAATGCTCTATGTCTCTTTGAGAGATCAAGCCACTAAATATACATAATTCAGCAGTGTTATATAACATTATTCTTTGTCTTACCATATCAATTACCTTTATTTAGGCTACATGTTCAGAATTTCACCTATATTGGCAAGACTATTGTTTGTTTTTATCTCTATAGCAAACGCCCAACAGATACATTAGGAAAATAGGCAGACAGCTGGTAAACAGACTCATTCCCTGCCTCAGGGCTGAAAAAGCAATTCATCAAGTCCATCTTTTCCTAGATCTTTTCACATCACCACTATTTCCAAATCTCCTTTTGCCCTCTAAGGATTTGAGCACATCTAATATATAAAAGAAGCTGAAACCAAACGTACTTTATCAGTTTTTATGTTAGTTGTCTGGGTTTTCTTTTACTCAATTCTGTAGCATGCTTCTTTGCTTTTTATTGGTTCATCTTCTTTTTATTTTTTAGCATACAACTCTAATTTCAAAGACTATTGTTATGAAGGTTGTAAACAAGATATTAAATTTTTTTTTTAAAATCCTCACCCACAAACATGCTTAGAGAGGGGTTGGGAGAGAGAGAGAGAGAGAGAGAGAGAGAGAGAGAGAGAGAGAGAGAGAGAGAACACCCATCAATGTATCAATGTGAGAGAGAAACATTGATCAGTTGCCTTCTATACGTGCTCCATCTGGGAACTGAACCTGAAAGCCAGGTATGTGCCCTGACCGAGAATCGAACCAGCAACCTTTCGGTGCACAGAACAACGCTCAACCAACTGAGCCACTTCACCCTGGCTGTAAACAATATATATTCTAAACACAGATACATATCAGCATTAATTTCAATACAATAGTAGAATTTTTCAAATAACATTTTTATTAATCTTTTTGGTTTGGATGAAATCAGAATCACAGTTAGAGAAATACAAATAATGTTGAAATTATTACCATGTGCTGAGGCAAGTGGCAATCTCATGGAAGGACAAAAGCCAGGGTCAGTGGTGTCCAGCCACAACTGTAAATTACATTAGAGTAGGAAGATACTCCAGAGCCAATAGCAACAAGGCATCATGATAATAATGACAGACACTATTTGTGGACACTCACTATATTTCAGGCATTATACTTATTATATACTAGAGACCTGGTGCATGAAATTTGTGCACTGGAGGGGGGGGGGACACTCAGCCTGGCCTGTGCCCTCTTGTCCCTCCTTACTGAGGGAGAAGCTCCCGCCACCGCTGCTGCGCTCGCCAGCTATGAGCCTGGCTTCTGGCTGAGTGGCACTTCCCCTGTGGGAGCTTACTGACCACCAGGGGGAAGCTCCTGTGTTGAGTGTCTGCCCACTGGTAGTGCACATCATAGTGACTGGTCATTCTGGTCATTCCACTGTAATGGTCGCTTAGGCTTTTATTTATAGATTTATACCTTTTAGTACTAACAACAGTGGCATAGATACATGCCAGAGTCCCCATTTTATGGTATAATTATTCAATCAACACATACTAACTGTAATAATGGCATGCCAGGCTCTAGGGATATCATGATAAACAGGATTCTTGTTCTCATGGAGGTTCTGAGTGATGAGCCACTTACTGAGTCTTAGAAAGGTTGTATAAGTAGCTCAAGACCAGTCTGCATGGCTCCACACCTACATATTTACCTTCTACTTTATATTAAAGGTGGCTGTGAGGTAGTACTCAGAAAGCAGGTGGTAGTCATAGTCATAGGAAACTTTGTGCCAGAGATCAAAGTCAGTTGGACACTAGGTAAGTAAGTAGGGTTCCCGAACATTGCTGCTGAAAGTCAGCAAGAGACAGTCAGAGCAAGAGACGATTCTGTTTACTAAGGAAATTATTAGAAAATAAAGTAATCAAGTGGGATGAATGCATTTTATCATATACCATATCATTATTAGAGTTCAGTGGCTCACAAAAAGAGATATAAAACAACACAAACAAATGGATAACAAATCTGAACATTCTCAGTGTTCTTTGCAGGCCCTTTTTCTCCTCTGGTAGCTTAATTATTCATTTTCACAGGGGTTTGTCATAGATTCTCTTCTCACTTAATATATAGGTGGCCTTCTGTATTGGTGGATTTCACATCCGTGTATTCAACCAACTGTGGATCAAAAATATTCAGGGGAAAAAAAAATCCCATAAAGTTCCAAAAAGCAAAACTTGAATTTGCCACCTGCGAAGCACTATGCTGAATCCATGCTAATGAAGTGATGTGTAGGCATACTTTGCTTTAGCCTATATATAGATACAGGCTATATACAAATACTGTTATCCTATCTAATAAAGAGGTAATATGCTAATTGACGCTCACGCCGTTGCAAAGATGGCGGTGCCCACAGCCAATAAGGAGGGAATATGCTAATTGACCGCCCCGCCCTCAATGATGGCAGTGCCCACAGCCAATAAGAAGGGATTATGCTAACTGACCTCCCCACCCTCAAAGAGGTCGGTGCCCACAGCCACAAGATGGTGGCACCCAGTCCCTACAGCCCCACCAGGGCACCGGCCTCTGGAGTCCCCCAATACCTTCAGCTTCCCAGCCACCCAGGGCCGGCCGGAGGTGCAGGCAAGCCTTGGATGGCAGTTGCCCAGCTGCCCAGGGCCGCCCGAGGCACAGGTTACCAAGAGCAGCTGAGGCTTGTGCTGCCGGCAGTGGCAGCAGCAGAGGTGTGATGGGGCATCACCTTCCCCTGATCACTGGGTTGCCTCCCTCCCCTTAGGGCTCCTGGACTGTGAGAGGGGGCAGGCTGGGCTGAAGGAACCCCCCTCCATTGCATGAATTTTCATGCACTGGGCCTTTAGTTTTATATAAGGGACTTGAGCATCTGTGGGGACCCTGAAAGCAATCTCTCAGAGATATTGAGAGATGACTCTACTATCCTTGGGTAATTCTATTAACTCACATAGTTTTTATCTCTCTGGCTCAGCTCCCTCTCCTGCTTCACATACCCAGCTGCTTTCTGCATATCCACATCTGGATACCTTATAGGCTGCTCAAATTCTCCATGTTCAAACTCATCATGTCCTTCTTCTCTGAATAAAGCTTACTGCAGCCATTTGCCTCTCTCAATGAGTGGTGCTACCATCTATCCAGCTGCTCAAGCCACAGATCTGAGAATCATCCTTGACTCCTGACTTTCCTTAACACTTTAATCTATCACCACATTGTATCAATGTTAACTTGTAATTATTTCTCAAATAATTTACTTGTCTTCATCTCCAATAGCCTCTCACTAATCTAAGCAATATTGTTTTTCTTCTGAAGTATTGATAAAAAGCCTTTTGTCACTGGCCTCCAGGCCTCTAGTCTTGACTCCTCTCCAACACTTTCTCTGCACTGAAAAATGGTTTTTTTTGGTTTGGTTGGGTTTTTCTGTATACTGAAAATTTTATCATATCTTTTTTTCTGAAAACCCTTCAATGATTTCACAATGCCTTTGGGATAAAATCCAAACTCTTTATTATAATCTATCTAGCCCAGAGAGATTTGGACTCTAATACCACCTCAGTCTCATTTTGTGTCTCTTGGCACCTTTGCTCTAGCCATTCTGAACCACCTTCATTTCCTTGAATGAAAATGCTATCTCTTGCATCCTACCCTTTTCACAAGCTTTTCCCTCTCTTTGCCTTGCTGACTTCTGCTGATTGTTGAGCTCTCAGGTGTAGATATTATCTCCTCCAGAGAGCTTTCTCTGACTCCCAAGTCCAGTTAGGTTCCCCTTTCTATGTTCCCTTAACCCCTTACATTTCCTCCATTATATCAGTTACCTCTCTATAATTGTACTTTTACCCTTTCCCCTCACAACACTATAAATTCCATGAAGTCAAGAACATGGCTGCCTGTTGACCAGTGTGTCTCTACAACCTAGCAATGTTCAGCATGTAGTAACTTACAAACAAATGCTTAAAAAAGGAAAGGTTAAAGAGATCAGGATTATCGAATTTGGAGGACTTGGCATAATCTTAATGGTTTGAAACTTATTGTATAAATTAATCAAATGTGCTAGCTAGAAGGGACTCAAGAAATTACTTTGTTCAACCTCCCACTCAATGTAAGAATCCCCACTACATTATCCTTTAAAGAGAGCCTTCTATCCTCTCTAGGGGTGGAGAATTCACTATTTTGCAAGATAGCTACTCTTATTGATGGCTATGTCTTATTGTTTTAAAAAAATCTTCCTCATTGGAACATTTTCCTGCTGTAACTTTCATCCATAGTTTTTCTGCCTTCTTGAGCAACACAAAATTAATCTTTTCCTTTTGTCATTTAAGAATCCTTCCAAATAGTTTAAGGCCATTATTATGTACTTTCTAAATCATTAGTTCTCAAGCTTTAATGTGTAACAGAATTGCCTAGGGAGCGTGTTAAAAATGTAGATTTCCTGGTCCCATACCCAAAGATTGATTCAATAGGTCAGGAATGGAACTCAGGAATCTGAAATTGTAATAAGCAACCCAGATAGCTCATGGATTGCGTGCCAAGAAACAATGCCTAGGAAAAAATATTTTTAAATTTTCCCAATTAATGGTGTCCAAAAGACTTGATCTTCAAAGTCACTGGATATTCGTGTTTATTCTCTTCAAGTGTAGCCCCTGTGCTGGATTCAAATATTCAAAAGTATTCAGACTAATAAAAAGTAGAGTGAAGATATTATCTTCTTTAACATGCTTCTATTGAAATTGTACATAGTTGTTGACAACAAATTTTAGTAGATGTGTCACATTATTGAGTGTGGTTTCGTTAACTAAAACCTGTTAGGGCAGGGATGAATTACAGGGAATGGATGAGCCAAATGTCACAGATAAGAAAGAAAAAGACGGAATGGGATGAGATGATAGTAGATGATGCCATATCCTGAAGAGGGGTAGCAGTATATAGTATTTCCACCAAAGGTGGCACACAGACTTCTCAATAATTCCAGTTCCCCTCTTCCATAGCCCATGAAATTTCTCACTGCCAGCCATTTGTGAGAGCTGCTGCTCACTGTCACCTACTGATCCTTTCTCTGAAGTCAAAGCAAATTAACAATCTGCTTTGCCCCTGATTAGAAAGATGGTAGATCTGCTTAATCCACAATAAGAATCAGCATTCTGTAATCAGCCCTGCCCCACCAGAAGGAGTTGGAACCTTGGCCCACTTCTTTGGAAACATTCTTGATGTCTAACAGACTACTGAGGGTACCTTGGCATATTTGTGGAAGATGATCTAAAACTCTAAAAATAGCTGTGAGCACAATTCTCCCACATGCATACAATTTGAATAGGTTTGGCAAGATGCTTTTAAACTATAAAAGTGTCATAGAATGTTATGAATTGGCTTTACATGCTTCAATGCACCCGGTGTACAGATTAGCACTTTCTGTTATGATACCCAGGCTCTGCGCCCTCTGCTCTAAACAGCAGGAAAACTTTATGAGCCATAAAACCTTTCTTGGTTTTGGCCTTAGGGCAGTAAGCAGTGAAATTTAGTTGCTCACAAGGCTGGACTCTGTGGCTCCCACAAATCAGGGAAGGGGGGGGCAGTCACATTGAATGAAATTAGTTGTTAGTGTCTTCAGATGGAACTGTAAGTCTGAGAAGGGACCCAGGGTTGCAAATCACAAATGTAGAACATGGCAGCTTTGGGCTGAATGCAAGGATGGAAAGACAATCCCCAACTATGATGTGGAGAGAATGGAGTTTAGAATGTGATTCTGAGAAAAAAGGATCTTTATATTGCAGATGTTAGGATTAAAGTATTTCAATTTTCACGCACATAAATGTGTGCCTCAAAGGGGTTGGGACCAGACTCTATAAAGTGGTACTCAGGAGCCAAATATAAGGTGGTGAACATGAGGCTAATATGGTGTTCACCTTTGTATTCCTCTAACCATGGAACAAAATATGTTTTCATGTAATTATACACCCACTTTTAATACTGGGAAAGGATAGCCCCCTTACCCCAAGAAGTGGCCCAGGGGGAGACAGGCTTCTTGAAGGGAAAGAAGCACAAAAGGGACTTACTGCACACTCAGGATAAAGGTAATATTATCAGTGCTGGGACCTTTGAGCACCACAGGAGGAAACATGAGTGTGGTGGGATTGGCTCCAGGCACACAAGCGAAGGGCAAGAGGGTTGGATGCGAAGCCACAAAGCTACTTGGGTTCTTCCCTCTCGTTTGTCTTTTTCTGCTTCTGCAGCGTGATCTCCAGGTCCCTCTGCTTGCAGGTAGCAGCAGAAAGCCAGCCACGTTAGCACATCCCTTACCTGAGCTGCTCTGCTTTTTCATAGTCTTCTGTTGGGTGACCTTGTGCTGGTTATCACAAGTAATGGCCACAGAAGTGGCGCAGAAACAAAACATTTAAAAAATATATATGTTTATTGATTTCAGAGAGGAAGGGGGAGGAAGAGAGAGAACTATCAATGATGAGAGAGAATCATTGATTGGCTGCCTCCTGCACGCCCCGCACGGGAGATTGAGCCCGCAACCCAGGCATGTACCCTGACTGGGAATTGAACTGTGACCTCCTGGTTTATAGGTCAATGTTGAACCACTGAGCCATGCTGGCTGGGCCAAAATACTTTTGAGTATCTACTGTCTACCAGAACACTGATATAAATTTGACACAGTCCCTGCCTTTTAGGAATTCATATCTTCTACCTTACACCCGTTAGAGTGGCCATTATCAATAAGACAAGCAATAGCAAGTGTTGGAGAAGTTGTGGAAAAAAGGGAACCCTTTTTCACTGCTGTTAAGAATGTAGACTGGTACAACCACTAAGGAAAGCAGTCTGGCGATTCCTCAAAAAATTAAGAATAGAGCTACAGTATGACCCAGCAATCCCACTCCTGGGTATATACCCGAATACTCAAAATCATGTATTTGCAAAGATACATGCAGCCCTATATTCATTGCAACATTATTCATGGTGGCCAAGACATGAAACAACCAAAGTGTCCTGCGATAGAGGACTGGACAAAGAATATGTGGTACATATACACAATGGAATACTACTCAGCCATAAGAAAGGATGAAATAGTGCCATTTGCAACAACATGGATGGACCTTGAGAACATTATACTAAGTGAAATAAGTTAGACAGAAAAAGCTAAGAGCCATATTATTTCACTCAGATGTGGGATATAAAACCGAAAGTTATGAACACAAAGAGCAGTGTGATGGCTGCCAGAGGGAAGGGGGTAAGGGGAGAAGGAGGTGCTAATATAAGGTGACAGGAAAAGATTTGACTTTGGGTGGTGGGTACATGATGTAATATACAGATCTTGTAACATAGAAACCCACACATGAAACCTATATGTTCATGTTGAGCAATGTCACCCCAATCGATTTAATAAATAAAATAAATTCATATCTTAGTGAGAGGAAACAAGACAAAAAGGTGATAATATTGTAAAATTAATATGATAGTGATGAGCACAGAGGGTTTTGAGAACAAAGTGAACTGGAGGGAAGCCAACTGAAGATGAGCTAAAGGAAGGCTTTTTGAAAAAGTGATGCCTACACTGAATCCCAAAGGATGAGTAGTAGTTACCCAGACTGTTTGAGGAGGTCAATTCTGTCAAGAGGAACAGCATGGTATGTGGCAGGAAATGTAAGTAATTCTGTATGGCAGACTAGAGCATGAAGTATGAAGCAAGTAAGTGGTGAGAGATGAGACTAGAGAAATAGGCAGGAACCAAACCCTGAAAGGTCCTATACGCCTTGCTAAGGCAGCTGAACTTTCTTCTGTAGGCAATAGGGAAGTTGGTAAGTGACCATTTTTGATAAATCATGGTGGCAGCATGGAGGGTAGAAAAGACCAGATACAAAACCAGCATAAAGACTACTCAGGAGGCTGTAATAGTCCAAGAGAGAGATGACTAGGGTCTGAACAAAGGGGATGCATTGGAAATGGCAGGAAGGGGATGAAATTGAGTTTGTGACCATTGAGGAAGAATTTTGTTATTGTCGTTGTTTTGTTTTGATCCAAGACTGACTTTGACCTTGAGGTCAAAGTGGTTGGCAGTAGAAAGAGGGTAATGGGATGGTGTGATGAGGCATCATAAAGCTTATTTTAGATCAGACATTTGTTGAAAATGATCTTTTAAAAATACTCTTTTCTGCTCAGCTTGCAGGAGTAACCATTTGTTGGAGATTGCTTGCTTAGCTTGTTGAGCGTTAATAACTCATGTGGTTTAGTCTGCTCTAGGCAATTGTGCAGTGAGAATAAAGCAAGTTAGGGTCAGAATGAGGAAGAAGAGCTCTGCCAGCTGTCTCCTTTTCCTCTCTCCAAAAGCACAAATACCCTCTAAGCAATCCCACTAAAAAAGAAGCTTTCTGTTCCAGAAATCTGTTTATTTTGCAAAGGAACAGTCCAGAAGACCATATGAACTATAATTGATGATAATATTTAGTTCAGTAAGCACAAGAACAGGAAGAAGAAATAACTAGAATAAATGTTAAATTATTAGGGCCTAATACAGGGAATTAAGCTTTTTAACATTACAGATTGATATATCCATGTAAAAATGAATCTTGTGTAAAAAGAAAATCAGGATAAATGGTATATCAGATTATGAAATAAGGTTATGATAGAACACAATTATACAAAGCACATCCATGAAACTGAATTCAGAATTCTTAATACTGAATAAATTAATCAGGAAGAATTAGATGATATATTATGCTTGAATAAGAATAGAGAAGAGATCTCAGGCTTAGATTACATAAATGTAACTGCAATTATTCTTAAATATGGATGTGAAAGGAGACTTAAATGTTAAATTAGCACTAGATGTCAATCAAATGTCAAGGAAATAAGGAATAAAACTAGCAATGTGAGGGAAATAAATGTCTAATCTGTTTCCAAGTCCTGCTGAGTCCTCCTATGAAATCTTTCTTAAACCCTTGGCTGGTTTGGTTCAGTGGATAGAGTGTCAGCCTGCGGACTGAAGGGTTCCAGGTTCAATTCCAGTCAAGGGCACAGGCCAGGTTGTGGGCTCCATCCCAGTAGGGAGCATACAGAAGGCAGCCAATCAATGATTCTCTGTCATCATTGATGTTTCTATCTCTCCCTTCCTCTCTGAAATAAATAAAAATATATTTTAAAAAATCTTTCTTAAATTTGTCTCCTAAACATTTGCAGTACCTCCATCTTAGTCTACCATAACAGTTTATTCCCCCACCCCGTCGCAGATTCCCCCAGCTTAAACTCAAAGAACATAATGACACCAGATCCTTTTTGAGAAATTTGTTTAATGAATCCAATCGAATCACCTCTTTCTGACTTCAAGACCATCCATAACCCAGTGCCATCTTACCTATACAAGCTTATTTTCCATTCCCCCTAACAGACCACATTTGCTCTGGTTAGGCCATGCTGAATACTATCTCCAAAGCACTACATGCTCATCTCTGTCTTTGCCCCTTCTTAAGTTATCATATCCTTTCTGCTCTGTCTGTGCCATTAGCCTTCAAGGCTCAGATTGAGTTCCAACCCATCCAAAAGATTTTTCTTTAACTCTCTTACTTCTCTGATTTCCCAATACAATTGTAAATGGAATAACACACTCTGTAGATAATTAAATTATTTTGTAAGTATTTATTAAATGGAAGTCTTGTTTCTTCAAATACGTTGTAAACCCATTGAAGGGATATAATTCAATATTACCTCAATTATTTCAATGGGTCTAGCCCTGTGGTCGGCAAACTGCGGCTCGTGAGCCACATGCAGCTCTTTGGCCCCTTGAGTGGGGCTCTTCCTAAGCCTTAGGAGTACCCTAATTAAGTTAATAACAATGTACCTACCTATATAGTTTAAGTTTAAAAAATTTGGCTCTCAAAAGAAATTTCAGTCATACTGTTGATATTTGGCTCTGTTGACTAATGAGTTTGCTGACCACTGGTAGACCATTTTATTCTAACATTTTGACCCATTTTGATAGAGGAGATATTTGGACCTAAGGACATGTTGAATTCTTGTTTGTATGTACAAACATTTGATTCAGAATTACATTTCACTGACTATTTTTATTGAGAAAGCATATTAAGAGTGAATTCAACTGACCCAATTTAATCTTCAAAGCAATTTCCTAGTAAATGCTATGGAAACATTTAAATGTTTTTTGTATTAATGTTTATTTTACTGAAATTTTAATCATAAACTAACTTTTCCATGTTCATCTTACAATGAATATCACATTTTTATAGAGGTATAAGTAACATATAATAAACTTCAAACATTGAAAGTATACAATGTGATAAATTTTGGCATATGTATACACCCATGCAACCATCACCACAATTAAGATAGTGAATATACCCATCAGCCCCCAACCCTAACTTTAACCTTAACCCTAACCCTCTTTCAATGTTTCCACTGCCATATGCCCCCCAGAAAAGCACTAGTCTGCTTTCTGTTTGTATAGATTAGTTTGCATTTTTAAGAGTTTTACGTGAATGAAATCATATATTATGTACTCTTTTTTTCTGGCTTTTTTCACTCAATGTATTTATTTTGAAATTCATTTACATTGTTATGTTGTATCAATAGTTCAATCCTTTTATTATTTAAAGGTACTACATTGTATGGACATAATACAGTGTTTCTTTGTCCATTCTCCTATTGATGGACACTTAGGTAGTTTCAGTTTTTAAATATTCATGGTTAAGTATTTGCATGTATATAAGTTGTCATTTCTTTTGAGTAAATACAGTAAGTCCTCACTTAACACTGTCAATAGGTTCTTGGAAATTGCCACTTTAAGCAAAATGAAGTATAAAGAAACCAATTTTACCATAGGGTAATTGATATAAATGAGAGTTAGGTTCCTACAGCATATTTCTGACCCTCAAAACATCACCAAATTTCTAAATAAAGACCCCAAACACTTTTAATATTAAACACTGAAATAAATGTGAGCTATACATACATTTAAGAAAAATTAACAAAAACAAGAATTACTTTCTAACCCGCTGGTTCCAGCTCAGAGTGATGGGTAGCTAGAACCTCTCCCAGTAGCTCAGGGTAAAAGGCAGGACCCACCTTAGACAGGATAACAGAGCACATCATACACACACATGGCAGATTATAGTTGTAGATCACGCAGGGAGAACAAAGGATAACATTTAACTGCAGCAGTGTTTGACTATATTCTGCACAGTGAGAAAACCTGAAGTCATTTTCAAGGTCCACCATTTCTTACTTCTTTTCCGTCGGGTCAAGTTTCTAAGCTTTCTAAATCTCCATTTTCCGGCTAATAATAAGAAAATAGGATTCCACTGAGTCTCCTATCTACCTACTCCAGGACTTCTGTGAAGATCAGATGAGATGAGGCATGGGAAAACACTTCACAGACATTTGGTTAAAGTGTAAAATGTTTCCACCTGGCTATAAAGCAAGTCGTGTTCCTGGGCTGAAGAAACTGCAAGGAGTCTAGTCACTAGAGCAGTGGTTCTCAACCTTGGCTGCACATTGCCTGGGAATCTTTTTAAAATCCTGATTTCTGGGCCTCATCCTCCGGAAGTTCTGTTTCTTTGTTATGGGGTGGGGCCACAACATTAGTAACAAAGAAACAGAATTTCTGGAGGATGATGCCCAGAAATCAGGATTTTAAAAAGATTCCCAGGTGATTCTAATGTGCAGCCAAGGTTGAGAACCACTGCACTAGAGAGAGGAAGCTGGGTGTTGCTACAGGACGTGACGTCATTACCCGGTACCCACAACCACCATTCCTGGGCTGGGTGCTGCATTTTGCTCCATGGCAGCATCGGCTGCGATTTGGTGGGGTGTCGATTCAGTGGGGTATTGCTTCAGTGGGGTGTTGCTTAGGGGTAGTGGCAGGGCCAGTGTCCCATTTGGGGGAAGCCAAGTGTTGCTTTGTCGGCACCAGGTCCACGCTGCTGTTTCTCTGTAAATGGCCAGTGAGCATCATGGCAGCTCCTGCGTTGAGTGTCTGCCCCCTGGTGGTCAGTGCACGTCATAGCGACCAGTTGGATGGGCAGAGGGACACTTAACATATTAGCCTTATATACCAGTATATATAGATTCCTTTCCTAATGTTTTCTTTTTTTAAATTTGATTTTATTTACTTATTTATTGCTAATCCTCATCTGAGGATATCTTTTCATTGACTTTTAGAGAGAGTGGAAGAAAGGGGAGAGATAGAGAAACACTGATGTGAGAGAGACACATTGATTGGTTGCCTCCTACATGGCAGGGGATCAAGCCTGCAACCGAGGTGCCCTTGACCAGAATCAAACCCAGGACCCTACTTTGGGCTGATGCTCTATAGACTGAGCCAATCTGGCTAGGGTCCTTTCCTAATATTTTCTCTAATGAATTTAGTTTCCTTCTCATCCCTCTTGATTCTGGAAGTTCTCAATTATTACTTGAATTGATTTTTGATCTAAGAAAGATGAGGTACAACATTCCTTTCTGACACCAGTGGGTTTAAATAATTGTATTTTACTTACTAATTCATTCAAGTGTCTGATTCTCAGTTTTGTTCATTCTGTGGGTCATGCATACGGCAAATGTAATTTCTTGCAACATATTCATTTTCATTAACCCGTGTGGCCACGAAGCAATTTTGACAAATTGTAATTGTTTCCTGTATTTCTTTTTCTGAAGTAGAGTCTATGACAGATAAACATTTGTGGAGATTTCACTAAGACAATTAGATTGTTGACAGATTGTTGAAATGGAAATGAATGTAAAACAGATGCATAGGATATTCAAATTAATTATAACTGAATATCTTCAAGCATTCTGATAATTTTGCTGGGTAATTTTACTGGCTATTAGTGAAAAGATTTCAGTAACTCTGGGGATGGTGGGGTGGCAGTGGCTTGCATAGTTAGGCTCAGGTTCTGAGAATGGACTCCTAAAATCCAAGATTGATTAGCTTCATATGACCAGTGTTATACCTTTAGAATTCCACCTAAAACCAAAACCTGTATTTCAAAAATGAACTTTAAGGTTGTTTCATGATCAAAGAGTTTTCCACCAGCTATACTTAACCTATTTTGGCGATCTTGGCACAACCTCAAAGAATGATGGAACAGAATGCGGAGAACTTTTCCAAGTTGTGTAAGGCGGCAGTTTGGCTGGGACCCCCACACACACTGAAAAGAGAGGTTTCCTTGAAAACATTTGAAAAGTCTTTTCTTATTTTGGAATTCTAAATTATGGCAACAATGCACATGGGCTCAAAACTCAGTGCACTTCTTCTGCGCTGAGATTCCTCCCCAAATGATCCCCAATCATTTAACCAGTCAACGATTCCTGAGGCACTTGTGGTAAGCGTTTCCATAAGGCGCCTGTCCTAAAAGCTGTTTCAATACATTCTGAAAGGAGCTCCTTTCACCCCATCTAATATATTTGCCTTTGTTTCGCAGGAAGAAAAAGGTGAAGCAACTTAGAGATTTGGGGACATACGGCCAAATGACCTACAGTTAAGCTGGTGTCGCTTCGCAAGATTTTGGTACCCAAAGCAACGGAACCGGGATTTAGCATCCTTCCTCTGATCACACATTTCTTAAAGCAAGCGTTCTTTCTGCACGTTTCAACATCTTCAGTTCCCTACCCAACACCTCCTCCAAGCCCGCCCCCCGGTTCCTTCCCACTCTACCTCGCCCCCCCACCCCGCCCCCAGCATGCGCATGCGTTCTAAGAACCCCCTACACTCACGGCAGAAGCTGAGAGTATTGTCGGGGGCTATTCTCTCTCCCAGGAACATGGCGGCGAGTCAGGGAGGTGGTGGTAACAGTGGGGGCGGCGGTGGTGGTGGAGGTGGAAGTAGCGGTGGTTGTGGCGCTGCCGGAGGAGGCGGTGGAGCCGGAGGGGGAGGCGGCGGCGGCGGGACCGTGGTGCTGCCCATCCCGGTACCGACTCTTTTCGGGCAGCCTTTCCCCAACGGGCCGCAGTGGAACCCGGGGAGCTTGCAGCCTCAACACACCGCGAGGAGCCTGGACCGGGCCCTGGAGGAGGCGGGCAACTCCGGCATCCTGAGCCTCAGTGGCAGGAAACTCCGAGACTTCCCGGGCAGCGGCTACGACCTGACGGACACCACCCAAGCAGGTGACAGGACGGGACTGTGGGGCGGCGAGGGAACGCGGGGCTAGGAGCGAGGAGGTGGGGAGAATGGGTGGCTGCGTGGCTGCGTTGTTGGACTCTGCTGGTCTGGGCGGGTGCACGGGGAGGCGATACTGACACAGTCGGAGCAGCTTGTGAATGTGGGGGGCAGAGAAGGGAATAGGGGAGGGGGGAGGAATGCTGCTTGAAGGATGTGTGAAACCGAGTGCTATGTGGGGGGTGAAAGAGCGTTATTGTAAAGCGAGTTTCCCTAGTAAGGGGTGGGGAGGGAGGTATTGACACCTTCCTTAATGCACTTCTTCCAACTCTCCTGGATGGTCCCATCTTTCCAGGAGTGGGGGAGAAGAGACAATACATAAAATCATAATCTATACATATTCCTTAAAGGCATACGTGCCTGCAAGAATGGTATATCCCTTTTCCTAGTACAGCAGCAGTATTGCCACGGTTTTTGTGTTCTTATTTTGTGTTTTGTTCGTCTTAGAATATGCTTGCCTTCTTGTCACGTATACCTTAAAGACCGACATTTTTCATTTTTCCTGGTGGTGAGAAGGTAATGGTGCTTAAATTAGTATTTGCTGCAAATTAAATCATTAATCACATGTCTAGTTACCAGGGGCAAGAATCCTTGTTTCATGTTAGCCTTAATTTTTATAGCAGAAATAGCCAAAAATTTTAAGGGCATTTTTGAGAAACAATGAACTCCATTCTTTATGGACTTGTGAGTTAATGGCTTATCGTTTTAGATGAAAAATTGGCTATTGTAATGTTCTTCATATACTTACTCTCTGGTACTCTTTGTTGTGGATTGCATTTTTTGTTATGAATGCACTCTCTTCCCCCTCTGCCTTATAAACCAATGCTGAATATTTTAGGTGTGTTTGGATGTAATGAAAGGGTTTTTTGCTTTTCATAATCTTTAAATTTGTTATTTATGTCTTTTTTCATCTGCTTTGCTGAAAGAGATCATGGACAAAATTACTTTAATAGTGTAGCAATTTTGCAACAATGTAGTAAGTAAATGCACCCATAATGAGAAGTAATAAATGGCTTCTTATTTTCATAACAAGATTTCAGTGTATTCAGTCTCTGGCTGTTAAATCAAAGTATGTGTTTGGAGAAAGGTGGGGAGAGGAGGACAACCTAAAACTGAATTATTCCACCCAATTATTCTTTTAGGAATTACCCTAAGAACTATAAATGTGTAATTGACCACTGATTCTGTATTTTGGAAAGCATGTTTGAGTATTTCCTCCTTCACTCCGAACAGATTTCCTAAACAGTATGTTCACATATTCATGAATACATTGGCAAGATATTATACTACTTGGTATGTTCTTCAAAGGCTTCAAGATAAATGGTTTCAAACTGTCATTATTGGGATATATTGTTTTTCTTTTATAACCTATAAATGATCTCTCTGTATGTATAAGTTTAAGCATCTTAGCTTGGCATTCAGGGCTTTCTTTTACTGTCTGGCTCCAATTTATTTTTTGCAACTTTACCTCCCCCAAAGCTCCTACATAGAACCCTCTGTTCCAACTAGGTTAACTCCCTGCCCCTCAAATATTTCTGCCTCATCTTTGTACAAGGTCATCCACATGCTTGGGATTTACTTCCTTTCTCCACCTATTTAATTTTGTTCAAGGCCCAGCTTTTCCAAGAAACTGTCTCCAACTCCCTTAGTACATAGCAGTCTCCTGTTTCTTTGAATTCTCATGGTATTTATTGTCTTTACCATTTACTTGCTAGTACTGGCTTTATTTTCTTTTTATGTTTGTATCTTGCTGTCTCTGAGGAGATGACGAGCTCTTTAAAGGTAGGGAGTAAGTCATATACTTGGTTAATGTTGTCATTATATATTGCTTATGTTGTACTTGATAATATTTTTCTTAAATATGAATATCGTGTGGTTATAATTGTTGGCTTTTAAGCCCTTCAGTTGGTTTTCTGAGGCAGGCATTAACAGAAACCAGAACCATATTTGTTCTTGGTAAAGCATTCATTTATCATGAACTTTATCAGGGTCTAGAGCAGTGGTTCTCAACCTTCCTAATGCCGCGACCCTTTAATACAGTTCCTCATGTTGTGGTGACCCCCAATTTCATTGTTACAAATTGAACATAATTAAAGCATAGTGATTAATCACAAAAACAATATGTAATTATATATGTGTTTTCTGATGGTCTTAGGCGACCCCTGTGAAAGGGTTGTTGGACCCCCCCAAAGGGGTCGCGACCCACAGGTTGAGAATCGCTAGTCTAGAGTAACACAGGACTTTTTGAGATAATTCTACTTCATTTTACTTTTTTTCCCAGGTGAATGTATGTTTCTTGTGGGAACACTTCAGAATTTAGACGAGAAATCTGTGAATGGCTCATTTGCCATCTTTTTGATAAAATTCAGCCATGAACTATTTAGGGGCAGTATTTTAGTGTGTAAGGAGATTAGTATGTGTTATATAGTGTTATATATAAATGAAAGGTGAAAGTAGGTATAGTGGAACTGAAGAAAAATAGAGCATGTTTGAGATTTTACATACATACGCACGCATATATATACACACAAACACATATGCATAGATGCATTGAATATCCTTTGTTTGATTAGCAGTTGTTTGTTGATATTGCTATAATTAAAATGACTCTCAGTGGGATAATGGTTCAGAACCAAACTGCTTAGAGTACCATATAATGGTTTATTGGATTGGGAAGAGCCTGGAAAAAGGAAAAATAGGAAGCTATTCTGTTAATGTAGGTGTGAGGTGGTGAGAATCTGGGTTAAAACAAAATTAGTTAAGAAGAGTACATTGATAAATTTTCAAAGGAAGCCGGGAAGGCTTTTTGCATTATTTTGCTGTTCCTTACATATACATAAGATGAAATAGGCCAGTGGTTCTCCACCTTGGCTGCACATTAAAACCACAAGGGAGTGTTTTTCTTAAACAAAACAAAACTATCCCTGGGCCCCACCCCAAACCAATTAAATCAGAATCTCTGGGGCCAAGAGACTTTTAGAAAAAGTCTTCCTAGTGCTTCTAATTTGCAATCAAATAACTCTAAATAGCTTACTTTTTAAGGCACTCAAGATACATTTATTGTTTGAATGACTGAGAACTGATTAAAGTTTACTGACAAACCTAAAGCCATTAGTTAAGAGGGTCAAAATCCAAAGTAGTAACTAAGTGTTTAAGAAGTTCTAAATATTCTTTTAAATTGACTTGTGTGAATCAGAGACTCATTTTTTAAAAATCATATGATGTCTGTAGTGAATAAAAACTTATCAGGAAGCTATAGTTTCTTCAGTTCCCACACATTACTCTGGTTTACATTTAATACTGTTTGGTAAATTTGCATTAAGAAAATAGTGCCCCCAAAATATGTAGCAGCAAAATCTTGTTTTCTCTATTAATAGTCTTGCTATGAGGGAAAATGGACAGTAGAAGCAGTTGGCAAAGTTGATCTTCTGTGTCTTTTTACCTCTCTACATTTCTGGTGCTTGTTTTCCTTCACCTGCCCTCTCCCTCCTGCTGCCTTTCTTGTTTCTTTTGCCCTCTTCAGCTTCACTCCGCTTCCTTTCCTGGGTTGGAACTCAAAGCCAACTAATTATTGCAGCCCTTCCAGGAGATTAACATTTAAAAGAAGAGTTTGCTAATTTACTTGAGTCTCGAATTGATGGTTTGTGCTTGTGACCTTTTTGAAAAGATCTGCCTGCCTGACACGTTTTGATTAAAATCATCACCCCTCTAAAGACATAAAAACAGGCGTCAGTAAGTTGATAACTCATTTTTGGAAAGTAGCTGACTCTTGTAATGTCCCATCTTTGATGACCTATAGGTAGGCTTGGCAAGACAAAGGGAAATTGCCTAGAACTTTTTCGTCTGTCTGGATACTGTGATAATCTGTTGGCTTTAAGAGAACTTGATAATGATTTTAGTGGCTACCCTAAGTCATATTTGACTTTGTCACCCATGCTGCAAATAAGTCTGAGCCTACTTGCAGCTGCTCCCTCTGCTTTTTCATACCTCTTTATATCCATAAACAATAGGTCTGTGAAACAGATTTATGAATTCTTACATACATCTGATTGTGCTGTGTCCTGATTAATCACATGTTTTCCTGTAAACCGAGAGTCAACTCTAGTATTTCCTACATGTGCTGGTTCACCTCTTCAACTGTGGGGCATGGTGCATTGTATCAGGTTGTAAAATGGAGCCAGATAAATTTTGCAGCATCTGATTTTTTTTTAAATGGACTATTATTTTTTTTTTAGAGAGGTTTTATGTTCACAGCAAGATTGAGCAGAAAGTACGAGTTTCTACACATGCATAGCTTTCCTCATTATCAAATCCCCCACCACATGGACACATTTGTTATAATTTATGAACCCACATTGACACATCATTATCACCCAAAGTTCCTGGTTTACATTAGGGCTCACTCTTGGTGTTGGACATTTTGTGGGTTTGAACAAATATATAATAACATGTATTGGCCATTAAGTGTTGTATGGAAGAGTTTAACTGCCCTCAAAACCCTCTGTGCTTTTCCTGTTTATCCCACCTCCACCCCTCCCCACCCCCCCAATTCCTGGCAATCACTTATCTTTTTATTTTGCAAGATTTGATTTTGTTACATAGGTGAAGGCCCTCTCAGTGCATTCAGTGGATTGAGTTTGTGATTTTGTGGCCTGATTCAAATATCTGTTTTGTTTTATGTAAGAAATGTCTCCCTGAAAAATTGAATGTGAAGCACATTTTTGACAATTGACTCACATTTTTAAAATATATTTTTATTGATTTTAGAGAAGAAGGGAGAGGAAGAGAGAGATAGAAACATCAGTGATGAGAGATAATCTCTGATCAGCTGCCTCCTGCACGCCCCCCACTGGGGGATCAAGCCCACAACCCGAGCATGTGCCTTGACTGGAATCGAACCTGGGACCCTTCCTGCGGGACCCAGTCTGCAGGCTGACGCTCTATCCACTGAGCCAAACTGGCGGATATTGACTCACATTTTAATTGCTCTATATTGACTTTGAGTTGCTGGACCTTGTAGTTATTTATTTTATTCAGTGATGAATTCTTCTATAGCATAAACAGTTACCTTTTTCTTCCTTTTGCAAGTTAAAAATGTTATCTTAAATTGGAGGGCACGTTTCTCATTAAAATAATAGCATTTATATGGCTCTTTATAAATTTTGAAGCAATTTCATATATATTATCCTATTGTATCCTAATAACCCTGTGAGTTTGGCAGAGTACAAAGTACTCCTTGTTGAGAGAAGTTAAGTGATTTACCCAAAGTTAAATGGCTAGGGTATGGCAGAGTGTGGGTCAGCAGCTAGATTTTTCCAACTCTAGCCTCACTATTCAAGTGTTATTTCCATTGTAACACATTTTCTCCTTATAGCAAAGCTATTATTAAACACTATGCTAATAAATAGCTTATTTTTTTTCTGAAAAAAATAAATGCTTGTTGAACTTCATAGGTTATATAGTTTTGTTTGTGTACATTATTTTTTGTTTTGTGTGAGGTGTTTGCATAGCTTGTCTTCATGTCTCTCTTTCTGATGATTTTAGAATAGACTCATTAAGCATTTGTCGAACTCCAACTTTGGAAACATGATTGTGGCCAATAGAAAAGAAAGACATGGTTTTTGTCCTTGGTGTTATAAAATTGTTGAATGTGTTCAGTTATATGTGTAACGATTAAAAAACAATTATGTAACAGTATTTAAGATTGTACACTTTTATAAAGTATACAATAAGTGATGTGGAACTGTGGCATAAGGCTTAATTTTATTGGGGGTTAAGTTAGTATGAGAAAGCTTCCTGTAAAGTTAGGTATTTCCTGACTCTTGAGGTAAACAATCAGTATGGGGTCAAGTTTTGATTAGGCCGGAGGGACAGTTGCAGAATTTCAGGGGAGAAGTTGCATGGTGGATACAGAGTTGACAATGACATTGTGCGTTGAGGGAAGATGTTAACTAAGGCTTGTTCTGTGTTTTCTCAATCACACTCAGAGGCTGAGAGGTGGGAACTGGTGGAGAGTTCAGTGTTAGAATGCAAGAGGAGGAGGGAGGACCTTCATTTGAGTACATGGGAAGCAAGGACCGGATGGGGAGCTGTTAGCCATGAAAGAGAGGAGTAACCTGACTTTTGCAAACATGAAGGTGAAGGTAGATGTCTGGGGACACTAATGCCTTACGTTTTAATCTTCAAGAAGTGAAGTGGTATCATCAGGGAAAGCAAGCTTGGTGAGCACAAGAAAGGTATAAAGTAGAGCAAAATGCTTTAAGGCGTCAGTATGGAGAATAAGTCACAGTTTAGAATTAGGCCTGTGTGGTAAGCAGCTAAATTAGTTGCTTTTGGAATATCTGAACTTATCATGTTTTCAGAAAAAAATTTTATATATTGTATTACAGGCATGAGAACCTAAGTGGTTGATTGGGATATTTCAGAATTGGGGTTATAGGAACACTTTTCTTAAAATTTAAATTTTTGATTTAGATTATTGGTAATATAAATAAGCATTTGTATATTCATTATCAGAAGCATAAAGGTGGGCAAAATCCAGAACCTTATTGACAGTGTAAGAGATAATGCTAGGGACACTTTTCACAAATACAAGCAATTGAGAACTTACAGCATATTGATCCTGGGAGGTGGTATTTGTTTAAGTTTTAAGATACACAGCGAAACTTTGCAAAAAGGCATATAACTCTCTCCAAGCCCATCCCAGTAGCCCACTTTAAGGGATGCTTAAACTGTGTGATGCCCATGCTCTTTCTACAGAGACTGTTTACCATCATGACCTAGAAAGGGAAATATTTTCATTTCTTTTTTCTCTACACTTTGAGTATATTTGGATATTTCTTGAAGCATTGTAATACTCTTAATCAGTTCTTGAAGCGTTTCCTTTGCTTCCCTTTTATAGAAAAAATAATAATCTTACACTCCAGGGAACCATTTAATGTAATTAAAGGAAACTGTACAAGTCAGTTTTAGAACAATTTAAGGTGTGTTTAGTCTTACCTTAAACTAGTGCACTCAGTCTGTTAAAGGTCAAATTTTAACTTTTAATATTTATATTTCTCCTGTTTCAAATAAAATATAAATCGATAGCATTCCACTTATAGAATACCAGTCAATGGACTGTAATGGGTAAGTTAAAGAATGGAAAATTAAAAAATGAAAATTTTTAAAGAAAAGTGTGGTTTTTTTCTAAATAGGGAAGTAAGTCCTTTCCTGTTTGCGGAAATTGTTGATTCTGTGTACTCTCTTATAATTTGTCACAGAGATTGTTGTCACTTTGTCTTTAAATTAATTACTTCAGTCTCAGTAGACCTTTATGTATAATATTAGGGACTCAAGGTGACAAGAGGCAGAAATAAAGTAACTGTGGCATAAACTTTTATTTAAACTCTGTGGAGTTTAAATTCTGGGACATTTGTGAATTTGGATTTCACTTAAAAAATGGCTTCATTAAATGATTATGTCCCTAAGAGATTTTAGAATGTGCAGTGTAGAATTTTTCCCCTCTTAAAATAGTAATTAGAATGTGTAAATTCTTAATACTTTGAGCTAATTGGTTGGGGATGTCAGTGTCAATGGGAAATCAATTACTTTTAAAGATATTTATAAATTAAAAATACTAAATTGACCATAGATAATTGTCTCTTTAAACTACTTTAATGAGTTTGTGAGAATAGATTTGTCCTATCTATTTTATGTATGTGGACAAGGTTGTAAAGTTGCTGCCTTTAAGGAATTATGATTTCATAGTGGTATAAAATAAGTATTCACATATCTATTATATAGGCTAAATTGCTGGTTCACAACCTGGGGAAGACTGGCCCCCAGGGAATGATATTGATTGTCACAACTTGGGGTTGCTGCTGACATCTAGTGGGTAGAGGCTAGGGATGCTACTAAGGCTCCAGCAGTGAACAGGACTTCCCCAAACCACAAAGACTTATCTGGTCCAAAATACCAATGATACCAAGATTAAGAAACGAAGTGCTAGTGTAAGATAAATGTCATAAATGAAAACAAAGTGCAATGCAGGTTCAAAGTGAGAGAGATGACATCTTGTATTGGTAGAGCTTCAGAAAGGGCTTTATAAAGGAGACGGAGGATGGGCCTTGAAGGAGAATCCGATTTTATAATTACTCATAAAGGGAGGAAACAAAATGAATATTGACATCCCAGAGTCTCCTCAAACTTAAAATATCAATAAAACAAAACAACTCTTGTTATTGAGCCCAGACCCCCTGGTCATCCAAACCAGAAACTTGGGAATGACTCTGGACTCTTCCCCTCTCTTACTGTCTTTACCTAGTTAGGAACTGAGGTCTGTGGTCATAGCTCTTTGAATAGCTTCCAGATCTGTTTCCTTCATGTCTATTCTCACCACCATTGTTGTTCAGGTCCTTCTCTCCTCACCATTAACTGGACTCATCAACAGCTATCCTGCATGATCTATCTGCCTCACTCATGGTCAAATCCAGTTAGTCCTTCACATTGTAGCCAGAGTACTCTTTCTAATATGCAAATCTGATTGTCACTTGTAACTACTAAAACACCTGGAGTGAGTAAGCCAGCTCCTTAACAATAAATGGCTTATTCCTTGTTTTGAACACTTAAAAAAGTGAAAACAAGCTAATACATAAACTATGCTTTATATAACTGGTGATTTTTATTTCTTTTTTAATTTTTCCCATTACAGTTTACATTCAATATTACTTTGTATTAGTTTCAGGTGTACTGTATAGTGGTTAGACAATCATATACTTTCAAAGTGACCCCCCTATATTTTCAGTACCTACTCGACACCATACATAGTTATTACAGTATTACCAACTATATTCCTATGCTGTGCTTTAGGTTCCCATGACTATTTTGTAACTACCAATTTGAGCTTCTTAATCCCTTCACCTTTTTCACCCAGTCCCCCAACCCCCTCTCATCTGGCAACCATCAGTCTGTTTCAATTTTGTTTGTTTTATTTTTTTTTCTTTAGATTCCACATATAAGTGAAATCATATGCTATTTGTCTTTCTCTGACTGACTTATTTTGAGACAAGCCAGTAAGCCAGGACAAGTGGAATAGGGAAACTGAGACAGATAGCTGCACACTGACATCAATTTGCAGCAGAAGCAGGAGGTCACCTCCCTACAAATAATATCTAGGTCTCAGTTGTATTTTAGCTCCAGACCCAGAAAAGCAGCGAAACCAGGTGGGCGACACCAGGACCAGCTGTGATGACTGACGACTCCCAGCCCTGACGCTGACCAATTAGTGAAGACCCGGAAGGAACACACCTAGAAAACTGATGAATTTTCTGTTGAAACCCTCCCCTGAAACCTCCCCTAAGATTCCTGCCTGTGAGAAAGAAAGCCTCAAGACAAAGGGTGCAGCTCGTGCTCTCCCTCTGGGGACCCCTCCCCTATTATTCCCTTTCCCCTCTTCTCCCCTCACTTCTTCCCCTATAGGCATGCATCTCCGAAACCCTAAGGGACCTCATGAGACTTGCAACCTGGGGAGCAATGGGCAGCAGCAGGCTAGTCCCCTGAACCTGTTCCCAAGACCCCCTTTTCTTTGACTTCCCAGAGAGCGAGGGCAGCCCAGCCAAGGTTCTCCTGTTGCTTCTTCTATACTAAACCCTTTCTTATTTCACTGTCCCCAGCTTTAATAAATGTTCCCCTCATAGTCATCTGGACTCCTGTTGTGAAATTTTTCCTGCACGAAGTCAATAACCCACGAAGTCAATAACCCACACACTACTGGCTGACCCTAGGCAGATCCGCCAAAGACCAGGATCCTTTTCTGGTAATAATTATTCTATACCTCTGTTATAGCAGCTGCGATCCTGTGCTGCAATGAACACATTTCCTGTATTGTAGCATTCACCATTAATTTAATGACTTCTGGAAAAAAACAAAACACTACCCCAATAAGCACATACATGGTTTTCAGAAATGTTAACATTAGAAGAAAATTTGCATTGTAAAATAAAGAATATGGTATTTATTATTTACATTTCTCTTACTGATTTTGAAGTTCTTTAAATATAGTTACTTTGTTGCCATTCCAACACTTTCCTTAGCGGTATAAAATAAGAAAGAAGCATGGCAATTTTATATGCCGCCTTTTGTTCTACGTGGGTAACACAGCCTGGTGGAATGGCCCTGCCATGGTACCTTGATGATCATGCGCATCTCCACAAAGTCCACATCGACAAGGCTCAACCACAGTGTACATACAGTGCACTTATTTTTTTTAAAATATATTTTATTGGTTTTTCACAGAGAGGAAGGGAGAGAGATAGTTAGAAACATTGATGAGAGAGAAAGATCCATCAGCTGCCTCCTGCACGCCCCCCCACCAGGGATGCGCTCGCAACCAAGGTACATGCCCTTGACTGGAATCGAACCCGGGACCCTTCAGCCAGCAGGCCAACGCTCTATCCACTGAGCCAAACCGGTTCGGCAACAGTGCACTTATTAAGTAGTTGTTTAACTAGTTTGTTCAGTTAAGCCTCGGTGCCTTTCCAGGTCCTCCACATCTTGTCTCTTCCCTTTTCCCCTGGGCTTCCCACTACTTTCATATATGTACCCTCTTCTCCAGTCAAATTGGACTCCTCATTGTCTCCCTGACTTTTGTTTTTACTGCTTTGTTATATTATTTAAAAAATGGAAAACTATTGGAAAAGAAAAAAGAAATAACAGCTTATTATTGCTTCATAAGGAGATATATGATTATTAAACTTTAACTGTTGCAAAGTAGCTATGTTTTTTCCTATGTTTTTAATTATTGCCATATTACATCATTGGATGTGTTTTTTATTTTAGAATAGTTGGCTGCTTTTAAATATTTAGGTTAACTAATAAAATTGATATTAAGTAATGTTTATGACATTAATATGTTTGGCATGGAAAATATGAAATTATAAAATGCTTTGAGGATTAATATGTTTTAAAAAAATTCTACCTTTACAAATCATATTTGTAGTCGAAGTTTAGGAAAATGGGGAGATAAATGCACATTTTGAACTTAGGTTTAGCAGTTTTCCTATCAATGTAGCTGTAAATTGTTTAAAATTGTGTCTTCACATGCCTTGGTCTAGTTTTATCTTCTTACATTAGTCTGCTGTCTTCCATTTGCCATCAGCAAAGCTAAGGTCATGAAATCTCCTGCCTTCGGGTTGCGAAGTTTATCATCTTCAGTAGGATCAGAGCTGAAAGGCCTTCATAAACAACTGCTGTTTATGTTCACTGCTTCTTGTTTTGTAAAAAGCCTCATCATCTCATGACTAAATTTTCTCAACAGTTATCAATAGAATGTTGTTGCCTCAAAAGTCTTCCCATTATAGTCTATTGTATACTCTTTTTCCAAGTTGTTCTTTTGCATTTTATTTATGCCACTGTTCCATTGAAGAAAAATATGTTATATCATGATTTTTAGGGACTGCCTAATAGTCTATTGTATGAATGTGCCATATTTAATTTAACCATCCCTCTTTTGTTAGATGTTTAAGTTACTATTTAATATGAGCATACAGCCAGGTGCAGTTGCAATGAATATATTTCCTCTATTGTAGCATTCACCATCAATTTAATCACTTTTCTGGAAAAATAAAAACCTATCATAATAGCTTTATATTGCTTCCCCCAAGAGGAATTTGAACTTGAGAGCAGATAATGCATTCTATACAAAAATTCCCTCTAGTGTTTGGTTCAATGCTATGCCTATCTGCAACAATTGATAGTAAATGCTTTTCAAATTTCTAAGCTTAAAATTATGGAAAGAAGCATGGCAATTTTATATGCCGACTTCTTGTTCAATGTGTGTAACATAACTTAGTGGAATGGCCCTGCCATGGTACCTTGATGATCATGCACATCTCCACAAAGTCCACGTCGACAAGGCTCAACCACAGTCTGATTCAGATTTTGGAGGAAGAGTCTGTGATCCTCTGTGGTACATGGCAAGATAGACAGATGACACAAGATCATTTCCTAATCACTTTCTTATCTTGTGGGAGGCTGCCCCAAGGCTTATTGTCTCCTTCCCTCATTCTGGCAAGACATGGGACATTCTTTGTCCAGCAGAAAGTCTAAAGTTGCAAAGTTGCAATCTAGAGTTGACTCCTAAGTAACAGAGCAACCCACTGTGCATGTTGTCTGTCACTTGGTCCCTTCAACAGTTTTGTGTTGTGCAACTGGGACATGCGCACTAACATCATACTGATCATGCCTTTTCTGTCTATGTTTGTGATAAACTGAATCCTTTTGGTCTTACTAATAGCTGCCAGTGTGCTGCTGTTAGGGGCCACTTGTCCACTTAACATAAACTAATGGGATTTTCTTTGGCATGGTTTGTGGAATCTGCCATTTTACAATTAGTCAATTGACTTTGACTTGCTTTTAATTTCAGCATCCAATATTTGTGCTTTGTTGTTAAAAAGCTCAAGTAAGGATAATCTCTAAATATAGTATTTTTCTTAAGGAGCACAGTATATAGTATACTGCACGTATAATTTGTCTTAATCTGGACACGTCCAAGGTGAAGCATTTAGTTTCATTTAGCATGGTAGCTCCTCCTCCCCTTTTTTTAAATTATAACTCTCCTTTAAGGACTACAGTACTTTTTTGGAATCCAAGGCTTGCTAGTTTCCCTGGGGAATCAGTTTGATGCAGAGTTTTATTATATTACATTAGACTTTCTTTTCTCATGCAGTAGAAAGGTACTTAGGTGTCTTAATTAAGGCAAATAAAAAGTATACTGTATAAGCAAATCCATTTGATTTTCAGTGGCGAGTTGATCTTGACCCAGGCAGAAGGAACATTAATGTCAGATTAATCATGTGTCAATTATGATGTCTTGGAGATGACATGTTTCGCCATTGCTTACTTCATTAATCAGACTAAGTATAACAATTCCGATTTTATAGTTTTTGTTTTTTGCTTTAAAAGTAATTTGCATTAAAGTATGATTTCGACATTATAAATCGCATATGTTCATAGTAATCTCCATTTTAAAAATTATGACATAGTAGAATGGCAATATAACATGACTCAATATAGTGATAAAAGTTTGGTAGCAGAACAAGTTGTGCCCCATAAAAATTAAATGATTATATATAAATCAACTTAAGCCTGTAATTGTCTTCATATATCATTCTTTTTTAAAATCCTCACCCAAGGACATTTTTTTCATTGATTACAGAGAGAGAGAGAGAGAGAGAGGAAGGGAGAGAGAGATAAACATCAATATGAGACAGAAACATTGATTATTTGCCTTCCATAAGCCTTCCAACTGGGGATCGAACCCACAACCTGGGTATATGCTCAAACCTGGAATTGAACTCGCAGTCCTTTGGTGCACAGGATGATGTTCTAAACAACCGAGCCACACCAGCCGTGGCTGCATATATCATTCTTATGAATTGAATATATATATTTAGAATTCTGTACACCTTGTAAAACATAATACCTTTAAAAGAGTATAAGATTAATTATGTTTTTCTTTTAACAGAAGCAATGCCTGCTTATTGTAGAAAATTTGGAAAATAAAAGCATAGAAAAGAAAACACAAATCACTCGTCATTCCACTAACCTTGAATAAATATTGAAATGTTGGTATGTTCTTCATATCCCACATTCATCACCTTGTGCATACCTGTAGGTCTTTATATGTATATGTATGAGTATATAAAATGTACATTTTAAAGGAAAACAATTGATTCATACTGTTTACGTAGTGTAACATATTTTTATTGTCTTGAATTTATTGGGCTGATGTTGGTTAATAAAACAATGCAGGTTTTAAGTGTATCTCTGTATATAAAAGCCTAAGCAACTGAATTACTGCACGACTGGTCAACTGGTCGCTCTGACGTGCACTGACCACCAGGGGGCAGATGCTCAATGCAGGAGCTGCCCCCTGGTGGTCAGTGTGATCCCACAGCAGAAGTGCTGCTCAGCTGACCAACTCATCATGGCGGCCCACCAGCCCGGCAGCAGCCACTCACTCTCTCAGTAGTCCTGCAGGTCCAATCTCTGGAGAACAGACCAGGCACCAACTGACCAGCACCGCCGGCAGGATCCCGACAGTGCTGGCAGCCTCCTGGAAGTCAGCCTTGAGCATGGTGGCTGCTTCCCCTCCCTATATGCTCCGCAAGGAAGAAAGGATATAAAAGCGGCCGCCAGGTAGTTCCTGACAACCGGCACGAACATCAGAGGGCAGATCTGGATCACAGGCAGGCAAGGGTGTCCCACCACCCACCCAGAGGACCAATTGTGTCCTGATCCTCCCATCCCCCTTCTTGGGCTAGGTGCCAGACTCAGGGCTCATGGCTGGCGAGCGCCGCTGTGGTGGTATGAGCCTCTCCCGATCAGGACTGAGGTGGAAGGCCACGGCAGGCGCAGCTGGGCCGGGATGAGCGGGAGCGGCAGGCAGGAACAGCAGGCGGCATTGGACTGCCTTTTTCGGCCCAATCCCCGCAGGCCACGCCAAGGGACCCCACCCATGTACAAGTTCGTGCACAGGGCCTCTAGTAGTTTTATATTTTAAACTAGAGGCCCCATGCACGAAATTCGTGCAAGGGGCTCAGCTCTCACAGCCGCAGTGGCTTGCCTTGGCCCTTGCAGCCCCGGCTTCGTCCGGAAGGTTTTCCGGAAGGACATCTGATCTAATTGGCATATTATACTTTTATTATTATAGATTATTATAGATATTCCAGTCATTTAACTGGAACATCCTTATTTCCACATTAAGGAATTAAGTCTATAATACATTTTTAAAGGCTGCAAGAGATTTGTTGGACATTTAAAATGTTTCTAATGTTTTATTATTTTAAATAATCTTAAAATGCACGTATTTATGCACATTTATTTGTTTTTTAAAACCGCTAGAGACTTAATTTTAGACCAATGGGTATTAAAAAAATAAAGAATCTTGATTCATATTGCCAGAATTGCTTTCAAGACAGGTTATTTCATTTTGAATTCCATTCAGTGATGTATGGAAGTGCTCAATTCAAAGTAGCCTTGTCAACACAGTCAAACCTTTACATCTGTTGGGTGAATTATGCTATTTTATTCATTATCTTTCTTTTGATTAACAGTGAGATTGAACATTTTCATGTTTCTTTGATAATTTTAATTTTTAAATCTGTGTCCTTGGCTGAGGTTTTATCTATGAGTCGTTGGTATCATTTTGCTTTTGATAGACTGCAGTTTTCCTTTCTTTTTTATGTAGCTAAATCCAGAAATACCTTTATTTGTGAATTATTCCTTTATCTTATACTTGGAAAGTCTTACCCCATTATAATATTAAATGACTATTCACTATAATATTTTTCTAGTTTTTTTATGGTTCATTTTCAAGTTTATCTTTCTCCCCCATCTGGAATTATTTTAGTAAAAGTTATGGGATGAGGTTATAATATTTGTTTTTTGAATATAAGAAGTTTTTAAAAAAACATTTAATAAATAATACCACATTGATTCGAAATGCCAAATTAACAGTACAATAATAAATTTTATAAGGGTTAAACATCACTTTGATGTCTGAATGTCATTACCCTCTTCATTAATCAGTTTCTTGGTGAAACTGAAATACATTGTAGAATTTCCTACAGATAACTGTGCATAGAACTGCCCTCTTCCTTTTTTTTAAAAATAAAGTCTTGTCCTTCCACGTGGCTTAATAGTTGTATGACTCACAGCCCTTTTCTCACTGAGCATGCATGTAATCTGCCCTCTGGTTAGCAGCTGTGGTTTCTTTTTGCAGCATCTGTTTTTGTTTGCACCCTTGCTTCTCAAAGTGCCTGTGCTCAAATGAAGCCTTCTATGATTGGTTGCTACAGGTCAGTGAGGTCTGCTTATTGTTTCTCATAATTGTTGGCTTTAAAGCATTTTTTTCTTCATTTTTTTCTAATGTCTACTTTACACTTTTTTTCTCTCTACTGTACTTAATGGTTCATATTTTAACTCATCATGGATTAGCTTAGAAATTCTGTAACGTATACATTTTAGTCAGTCAACAAGGCGTCAGTGTTATAGACTGACTTTTCATTATCTTGTCCTGAATGACAGGACAGCACCCTTCTGTGGAATACTGAATCAAGAAATCACCTGTTTTTGCAGAGAGCATCTGTTGAAAGCACATGCCAGAGCCATGGGGTTGTCATTTCCCATAAGACTCCAACATCAGAGTCTCTAATACTTCAAAGCCACTCTCCATTCTTGCATGACAGACAGCTGCGGTGCCTCCTGTTTCCCTGTTGCTTTTGTCTCTAGACTTGACATTTCTTCTAGATGGAAAAATAGATAAGGAAGTATTAATATTTAAGACCATAATAACCAGATTTTAGCTCACATTTGAGTGATATCAGTTACTGAAGAGCACAGATTTTTATTTTATGTTGGGAAATCCTTGGTTAATTTTATACTCTCTTAAAGACATATAATTCTGGTATATGTTTTCCATGTCATAGAACTGAATATAATTGTTTCCATCACTTTATTTTTTATCTTTATGAACATTTATATTATTATGTACAAATTGATACCCCCCATTTCTGTTGCTTCCTCTAAGGATTTTAGATTGTTGCAGAATATTTACTCATTTTCAATAGCTCTGAGATAGTGAGGAATAATAAGTGATTTTTTAAAATATATTTTATTGATTTTTTACAGAGAGAAAGGGAGAGAGATAGAGAGTTAGAAACATCGATCAGCTGTCTCTTGCACACGCCCTACTGGGGATGTGCTCGCAACCAAGGTACATGCCCTTGACCGGAATCGAACCTGGGACCTTTCGGTCTGCAGGCTGACACTCTATCCACTGAGCCAAATCGGTCAGGGCATTGATTTTTAAAAAATATATTTTATTGATTTTTTACAGAGAGGAAGGGAGAGGGACAGAGAGTTAGAAATATCGATGGGAGAGAAACATGGATTCAGCTGCCTCCTGCACACTCCCTACTGGGGATGTGTCTGCAACCAAGGTACATGCCCTTGACCGGAATCGAACCTGGGACCCTTCAGTCTGCAGGCCGACGCTCTGTCCACTGAGCCAAACCGGTTAGGGCCAATTAAGTGATTTTTGACAATGTTTTATAGGTAATAATCAGTAGAATCTGAATGCAGCTCAGATCTAGTTTAGTGCTAATCTTGCTAAATAACAGTTACCCTTTTTTAGTCTGTAAGAGTTGTAAACTTTGAGGTATACCCCAAAATGATGCAATACTGGTTCCACCACAACAGCTTTGTAAAAAGTATAATTTCAGTAGAAGGAAGTGGGGGTGATTCTTTTCTAATAGTTCCTTTCACTGAAGTGTTATTATTAAGCAGATAGTATTTGGTTTTAGAATGGAACAATGATTTGGACTGCTTAGGGTTGGTGTCTGATTGGACTTTTTGCCTATCCTCACACCTAGTGCCTACTTCATAGGGCTTAATGGAATTTTGTTTGAATGAACTACATAAAGTATAAGTCAAATCAGGATGCTGCATAAGAATGATGAGGTTTGGAAGGTGCGGATCAAGATTTGTCTGCCTCTATCTCCAACTCTAAGTGCAGGACCACAGAGAATTTGATACTTAAGATATTTATTTTACCTTAGATATTATCTGAGGCTGCAACTTCTAATCTGCTTAATAAGGAATGTACATGATATTATTGGGAGATAATTTTCATGGGTCTTATATTTTTTTCACATCTTGTGAATTACTAACCTTTGTTCAGGTGTGTCTTTTAGAAGAATGAGATAGTTTCTTTTTCCAGAGGAAAGGAAAATCATGGTTACTGTCCAGTAAAATAAAGATAATGTCTCCCTTTGAAGAAAGTGCAGGCATGCTTACTATCCTATCTAATAATAGACAAACATGGTAATTAACTGTACCTCCGACACGCTTCCCATTGGCTAATCAGTGCGATATGCAAATTAACTGCCAACCAAGATGGCGGCCAGAAGCCAGGCAGCTGAAGAAAACAGGAGGCTTGTTTGCTCCAGTGATGGAGGAACCCAAGGTTCCCCGCCTGCCGCTGCCCAGCTCTGAGCTACACTCTAAGCAACTGTGTTGCAATTATAGAAGCTAAACAATCCCCAGAAACCTGCTTTCAGCCAGCCGGGCCTCAGAGCTGGAGTTGCAACAGTGTTTCAATTATAGAAGCTAAACAAAGCCCAGATACCTGCTTTCAGGAGCTGAGGTCTCAGAGCTGGAGCCGAGCCTCAGAGCTAAAGCCGGCTCTCAGCTCCAGTGACAGCCATAGAAGGTAAATAAATCCCAGAATAAAAAAAAAAGAAGAAGAAAAAAAGGAGAGGTTGGGAGCTTCAGTCACCCGCCAGCCTAAAAACGGCCCTGAGCCCCTCACCCAGACTGGCCAGGCACCCCAGTGGGGACCCCCACCCTGAAGGGGGTGTGACCAGCTGCAAACAGCCATCAGCCCCTCATCCAGGCTGGCCAGGCACCCAAGCGGGACTCCCACACTGATCCGGGACACCCTTCAGGGCAAACCAGCCGGCCCCCACCCGTGCACCAGGCCTCTATCCTATATAGTAAAAGGGTAATATGCCTCCCAGCACCGGGATCAGCGGACCTGCGAGGCCTCACGCCCCGGGATCAGCGGAGCCGCGAGGCCTCCTGGCACTGGGATCAGCGGAGCTGTGAGGCCTCCTGCCACCAGGATCAGTGGAGCCACGAGACCTTCCGGCCTGGGATCAGCGGAGCCTCCCCAGCACCAGGATCAGCGGAGCTTCGAGGCCTCCTGGCCCCTGGAGCAGCATGACAGGGGGCAGCGCCCAAACCCCCTGATCACCCTGCAGCTCTGTGTGTGATAGGGGTCGGGACCACAACCTCCCTATCCGCCCTGCTCTGTTCGTGACAGGGGAAGGCGCCCCCCCACTCCCCATGGGCCCTGCTCTGTGTGTGACGGGGTGGAGCCGCAACCTCCTCATTGGCCCTGCCCTGAGTGTGACAGGGGGGAGTGCCCCAACCCCCTGATCAGCTCTGCTCTGTAGGTGACAGGGGGTGGCACCCCAACCCCCTGATCCGCCCTGCTCTGTGTGTGACAGGGGGCGGTGCCTCAACTCCCCTATCAGCCCTACTCTGTGCCTGACAGGGGGAGCTCCCCAACCCCTGATTGGCCCTTCTGTGTGTGTGACAGGGTACGGAGCCCCAAACCCCCTGATGGGCCCTGCTCTGTGCGTGACAGGGGGTGGCGCCGCAACCTCCTCATCGACCCTGCCTTGAGTTTGACAGGGGGCGATGCCCCAACCCCCCAATTGGCCCTACCCTGAGCGTGACTCGGGGTGGCATCACAAACTCCCGATCCACCCTGCTCTGTGCATGACAGGGGGCAGTGGCCCAACTCCCCAATCGGCCCTGATCTGAGCCCGACCAGGGGCTGCACCCAGGGATTGGGCCTGCCCTCTGCCATCTGGGAGTGGGCCTAAGCCAGCAGGTCGTTATCTCCCGAAGGATCCCAGACTGTGAGAGGGCGCAAGTGGGGCTGAGGGACACTCCCCCCGCCAGTGCACAAGTTTTTGTGCACTGGGCCTCTAGTCTATTATAAAAGATCTGGGTGCCCTCAGCTCAGAGTTCCTGTTCTATAATTTGATGTTCTGCATGTGCAAACATTCATTGGTACTCATCTGTGTTGCCCCTGTGAGATTTGGAGGGCAAGGAGAACTGATACAAATATGTCACTCATGCCACTTGCTATGCTGTGAGTAATAAAGTCTTTTGGAGTCTCATGCCTTCTGTAAGCATCCATACAATTGTGTTAGACTAACTGAAGCATGTCAAACTCATGGCTCACAGGCCGCATATTGCCCACAATGAATATTTTTGTGGCCCAGCTAATATAATGGTATGTAAGAAACATTTTCATAAAAATATCATCACTTAATTTTTACAATATCCTGTTATACATGACTAGAGGCCTGATGCACGAAAATTTGTGCACTGGGGGGGTGGTGTTCCTCAGCCCGGCCTACCCCCTCTCACAGTCTGGGAGCCCTCAGTGGATGTCCTACTGACAGCTTAGGCCTGCTCCCCGCAGGGAGTGGGCTTAAGCCACAGTCTGGCCTCCGTATGTGGGAAGCGACTCTCCCATCAGGGGAAGGCAACGCCCCCATCATGCCTCTGCTGCTGCCATTGCCAGCTTTCGTGGCTGTCTGAGCCTCGGCCCTCAGAGCCACCGTGGCTTGCCTGCACCTCGGCCTGGCCCTCGTTGCCCGAGCCTCAGGCCCTCGCAGCGGCAGCTGCAGTCTGCAGCTTGCCTGAGCCTCAGGCAGCCGCTGCAACTTTATCCAGAAGGACATCCACTCTAAGTAGCCTATTACCCTTTTATTAGTATAGATTATTAATAACGAACTACAATGTTTGCTAATGACTGATTACTCTAATTGTGTTGCATTCATTTCCCTTATGCACTTTACATACAGGCGCACCATTTCTCTCCACTAATACTAGCAGCAAGGAATGTACATGATATTATTGGGAGATACTTTAGCAGCTGATTGCCACGTCATTAGTCTTGGACTGGCTTGTTTGGTGTGCGCAACAGGAAATATTTCACTTTCAGAGAGCGAGAAAAATAGGTTTATTTGCGTTACGCTTATTAATTTGTGCAGTTATTCAGTGTCTGGTAAGTTAATGTTCAAGAAAAAATATTAATTTTTGTTAAAACGTTCTATTATTTTATGTTAACGATGACTCATTTATTTCAGTCCTTTGTATTCCACATGTCTCTATCAAAATAAACCTATGTTCCTATGAAAATTGAAGCTTTTGTTTTTTTTGCAGCCCACATAAACTTAAACCTTGTTTATTTTGGCCTGTGTTAGCCTTTGAATTTGACATGCTTGGACTAACTTGTAGGCTTACAAGCAGGATAAAGTCTCAGATCCTTAGAGTTCTTCTTTTTTAAAAAAAACCTGAATTTATTGTCTGGTTGGTGTGACTCATTGGTTGAGCATCGACCTATGAACCAAGAGGTCAGGGTTCTATTCCTGGTCAGGGCATGTGCCCGTGTTACAGGCTGGATCCCCAGTTGGGGGCAAGCAGGAGGCGGCTGGTCTATGGTTCTCTCTCATCATTGATGTTTCTCTCTCTCTACCCTTCCTCTCTGAAATCAATATAAATATATTTAAAAGAATTTGAATTTATTGGGGTGACATTGGTTCACAAAATCATACAACTCAATAAAACATCATCTGCACACAACATCATGTGCCCATCGCCCCAAGCAAAGTCTCTTTCTGTCTCCCTTCACCCCCTTTGCCTACCTCCACCTACCCCCTACTCCCCTTTCCCTCTTGCTATCACCACTCTGTTGTTTGTGTTTTACATATGTGCTTAATCTTCACTTTCTTTCAACTAGCCCTCATGCCTCTTACAGCTGTCAGACTGTTCCATGTATCCATGCCTCTGCTTCTATTTTGTTCATCAGTTTATTTTTTTCATTAGATTCCACATATAAATGAGAGCATATGGTATTTGTTTTTCTCTGACTGGCTTATTAATAATCTCCAAGTCCATCCATGCTGTTGCAAAAGGTAAGGTTTCTCTTTTTATGGCTTAGTAATATTCCATTGTTTAAATGTACCACAGCTTTTTTATCCACTTATCTACTGAAGGGCACCTGGGCTGTTTCCAGATCTTGGCTATTGTAAATAACTTTGCAATGAACATAGGAGTGCATACATTCTTTTGAATTAGTGTTTCAGGTTTGTTAGGATATGTTCCCAGAAGTGGGATTGCAGGGTCAAAAGGCAGTTCCATTTTTGATTTTTTGAGGAAATTCCACACTGCTTTCCATAGCGGCTGCACTAGTCTGCATTCCCACCAAGTTCCCCGGAAGTTCCCTTTTCTCTGCATGCTTGCCAGCACTTGTTGTTTGTTGATTTATTGATGATAGGCATTCTGACAAGTGGGAGATGATATTTAATTGTGGTTCTAATTTGCATCTCTCTGATGATTAGTGATGTTGTACTCTTTTTTATTTGTCTCTTGACCATCTGTATGTCCTCTTTGGAGATGTGTCTGTTAGGTCTTTTGCCCATTTTTTATTTGGATTGTTTGTCTTCCTGGTGTTGAGTTGTGTAAGTTCTTTATATATTTTGGAAATTAACCCCTTATCAGATGTATCATTGATGAATATGTTTTCCCATGCAGTGGGTTGCCTTTTCATTTTGTTGATGTTTTCTTTTGCTGTACATAAGCTTTTTAGTTTGATGTAGTCACATTTGTTTACTTTTTCCTTTGTTTCCCGTGCCCAAAGAGATATGTCAGCAAAAAATTGCTACAATAGCGGTCTGAGATTTTACTGCCTATGGTTTTTTTTTCTATGATTTTCGTGACTTACATTTAAGTCTTTTATCCATTTTGAGTTTATTCTTGTTTTTGGTGTGAGTTGGTGGTCTAGTTTCACTTTTTGTATGTATCTGTCCAGTTTTCCCAGCACCATTTATTGACGAGACTGTCTTTACTCCCTTGTATGCTCATTCAAATATTAATTGATCATAAAGGCATGGGTTTATTTCTGTGCTCTCTGTTCTGTTCCATTGATCTATATGCCTGCTCTTATGCTAGTACCAGACCATTTTGATTACAATGGCCTTGTAGTGTAGTTTGATATCAGGTATTGTGATCCCTCCAACTTCATTCTTCTTCCTCAAGATTGCTGAAGCTATTTGAGGCCTTTTTTGGTTCCATATACATTTTTGGAATATTTATTCTAGATCTGTGAAATATGCAATTGGTATTTTAATAGGAATTGTATTGAATCTATAGATTTTTTTGGGTAGTACAGGAATTTTATTGATGATAATTCTTCCAATCCATGAACATGGTATATGCTTCCACTTATTTGTATCTTCCTCAGTTTCGTTTTTCAGTATCCATTAATTTTCTGAGTACATCTTTTATCTCCTTGGTTAAATTTATTTCTAGGTACTTTATTTTTTTGTTGTTGTAATACTAAATGGAATTGTTAATTTCTTTTTCTGTGAGGTCATTATTGGTGTATAAGAATGTCACCAATTTTTAATATTAATTTTGTATCCTGCTACTTTGCCGAATTCGTTTATTAGATTTAGTAGGTTTTTAGTGGAGTCTGTAGTTTTCTATGTACAATACCATGTCATCTGCAAATAATGGCAGTTTTACTTCCCATTCGGATGCCTTTTATTTCTTCTTCTTGTCTGGCTGCTGTAGCTAGGACTTTCAGTACTGTGTTGAATAAGAGGGTGAAAGCGAACATTTCTGATCTTAAGGGAATCTCTTTTAGTTTTTGTCCATTGAGTATGATGTTATCTGTGGGTTTGTTATATATGGCCTTTATTATGTTGAGATATGAACCCTTTATTCCCACTTTGCTTAGAGTTTTTATCATAAACTAGAGGCCCGGTGCACGAATTCATGCACTGGTGGGATCCCTCGGGATGGCCTGCAGAGATCGGGCCCCAGCTTGCACCTCCAGCCTCGCAGCCCTGCAGCCCCACATGGCACCCTGCCTTGGCCTGGCGCCGCCTCCTCACCTGCTCCACCACCCCTCCTGCGGGTTGATTGATTGGGGCTGGGCCTCTGGTTGCCATCTGTGGGGCAATCAGGCCCCTGCTCGCACCCACCTTCACTTGGCGTCACCCACTCACCTGCTCCACCATCCTGCCACGGTCCTGCTCTCATTGGGGTCCATCAGGGCTGGCAGTGCCTCCACTGCCGCCCGCTGCCAGCCCTGCGTCACCAACACCTGCCATGTTCTGTGCCGCCCCCTGGCAGTCAGCGCATGTCATAGCGAGTGATCAAACTCCCAGTTGAATGACTGCCCGAGGGGACAATTTGCATATTAGGCTTTTATTATATAGGATGGGCACTGGATTTTATCAAATGCTTTTTCTGCATCTATTGATATAATCATGTGATTTTTATCCTTCATTTTGTTTATGTGATGCATTATGTTTATTGATTTGTGGATATTGTACCAACCTTGCATCTGTGAGATAACTCCCATTTGATCATGGTGTGTGAACTTTTTAATGTATTGCTGGAAGCAGTTTGCTAATATTTTGTTGAGGATTTTAGCATCTGTGTTAATCAGGGATATTAGCCTCTAACTTTCTTTGTAGTGTCTATCTGGTTTTGGACTTAGGGTAATGCTGGCCTCATAAAAAGAGCTTGGAAGTCTTCCCTCCTCTTGAATTTTTTGGAGTAGTTTGAGAAGGGGATAGGTGTTTGTTCTTCTTTTCCTTCAGATTTTTTGACAGGTATTCCACACAATGGTTTTCCTATAAAATGTTACTACCCTTTTGAAGAAATTTGTTTAATGAATTTTCTTTAATCCTTGTTTATTGAGTTGGTTGAAAGTATTGAAAAATTAATAAGGGTCCACTCTTTAAGGAGCCAAGAAAGCTATGTGTTGGCTCAGACTAAACAGTTCTGAATTGGTAAATTAAGAACAGCTGAGAGCTTTCTAATAGTGTTCATTATTTTCGTAACTAAAAATTGGGACTTGAAGTAAGATTTATGTTCTGTTTCCTATTGCAAGAAGCAACCTGGGATATGAATGTGGTTAGGAGATTTAGAATTTCTCTGACCCTGCTTTGTGGTTCCAATCGAGCAAGTTATTTTTAGTCTGGGACAGGAAGTCACGATATTGTGTAGGAGAAGTGGAAAAGCACACAGAGAATATGGGTTTGAAGTCATATCTGAGTTTGGAACCTTAGTGCTGTTAGTTATTACTACTTTTTTAACGATTGGGCACACTACTTAATTTATCTTTGCTTCATATGCATAATGAGGAATAATAGCTACCTCAGAAGGTTGTTATGAAGATTAGAAATAATTGTGCAAAGCCTATAGCATTTTGATCTAGCATATACGGGGTATGAGTGTGTGTGTGTGTGTGTGTGTGTGTGTGTGTGTGTGTGAAATAATTACACCAGTTCCACTTAGATCAATTTTGATGTGAATTTAGAGTTCTGATTTTAAATGATTTCTCCACTTAATACTCATGTTTCTTTAAGCAGAAAATTCTATAATGATACCTTTGTTAATGATGAGTATGTGTTCTAACAACACACTTCATTAGGCGTTTTTCTAGAGGCAAAAATGTGTCAGATTTTAAAATATTATCCAGGCTTTTTTTAAAAAAAAAATAAGAGAGACTATAGCTATCTATATTATTAAATATCCCCTAAAGAAGACTCTGTATCTTAGTTTAAGTTTTAACAGTCTGTGACAAAAACTGTACACCCTTTTGTACACTGGTTAAGATAAAACTAGTATAACTATTATAGTATAATACAGAGATTTTCAACCAGTATGCTACTGCAGGCACAATGGTGTGCCACAAGATTTTAAAACATGCACTACCTGACCACTTAGTCAGGGACACTGACCTCTTTTTCCTTAGATTGTCAAATGAAGAAATGACAACAGCCAGCACAACAAGAGTCGTTTGGTGTGAGTGAATCAAAATTATACCTATGTTTTGGTCAGATGAGCAAAGAAACATATTTTAGTGTGTCACAGAATTTTAGTAATTAGTTTAAGTGTGCTATGAGATGAAAAAGGTTGAAAATCGCTGGCATAATAGTATAGTTTCTGAAACTCGTTTTTTTGTTTTTTTTTTAATACCGTGGCAGAAATCATAGCCAATAGGCTGGGAATTGCACTGCATGGCAGATGGACCCGTCTGTGGCTCCTGTGGCTGCAGCTGGGAGGCAGTAAACAGATTTCAATTCCATCTGACTTCTCTCCTCCCTTCCCAAGCTTCCCTGACCTCTGAAGCTCAAGAGTGTTACAGAACATAATTTAGATCAGATTATTTAAAATGATCTATTAATTTCTCTAACAGGCTCCCAGCAGTTTTACAAGGAGCCTTTTAAAGGGAGGCAGGAAACAGTACCCAGTAATCTGTCTACTGTTGAGTTACTGCCAATACTGCTTGATATGATTTATGATTAAAATCAAGACAGAAGAAAAATAGTTCAATGTTTATAAAGGTGCTTATTCTCAAGGATACTAATTAACTGAGATACCCCCTTAATGCTTAAGAAAAATAAATACACAGCTATTTAATTTTAAAGAATTATTATAGATTCCCTCATTAACTCTGATAATTTTTGAGAAGTATGTTAGTTTCCTGTGGGTGCTGTAATTGTTTACCACAGACTTGGTGGTTTAAACAACAGAAATTTATTCTCTTACAGTTCTGGAGACCGTCTGAAATGAGTCTTACGGGGCTAAAATCAAGATTTCAGCAGGAGCATTTGCCTTCCATTCCTTGCCTCTTCCAGCTCCTGGTGACTGCTGGCATTCCTTGGCTACATCACTCTAGCAGTGATGGCGAACCTTTTGAGCTCGGCGTGTCAGCATTTTGAAAAACCCTAACTTAACTCTGCTGCCGTGTCACATATAGAATTTTTTTTTGATATTTGCAACCATAGTAAAACAAAGACTTATATTTTTGATATTTCTTTTATATATTTAAATGCCATTTAACAAAGAAAAATCAACCAAAAAAATGAGTTCGCGTGTCATCTCTGACACGCGTGTCATAGGTTCGTCATCACTGCTTCTAGTGTCAGCTTTCATTCTCACATGGCCTTCTCCTCAATGTGTCTAATCTCCCCTCTGCCTTCCTCTTATAAGGATACATGTGATGGTATTTACGGCCCATCTGGATGGTCCAGGATAATCTCATTGCAAGATTGTTAATTACGTCTGCAAAAATTATACTTTATAAACCAACATTCACAGGTTTCAAGAATTAGGACCTGATCTCTTTAGGAGCCACCATTCAGCTCACTACAGGAAGAAAAGGAGCAAATTCTAATTTCCTTTTTCGTGTGTGTATGTGTGGGAAAGGTGAAACATCTTTATAACTATCTTTCTCCAAGTTCTACTTGTCTCATTAAAAGGCAGGTTTTAAAGTTGTGAAATGAATCTCCTCATAAGGAACCATATTAAATAAAATATGAATTTGGCATTATTTTTCTTGAGTGTAGTATGTTCATTATTAGTCATATTATTCTAGTTGCTCTAGTGTACATGTTGATTAAATGACTTTTTAAAAAACATGCTTTTATTGATTTTAGAGATAGAGGAAGGGAGAGGAATGAGAAATAGAAACATTGTGAGAGAGAAACATCATCAATTGGCTGCCTCCTGCACACCCCCTTCTGGGGATGGAGCCCACAACCCCGGGCATATGCCCTGACCAGGAATCAAGCCAGGGACCTCTTGGTTCATGGGTCGACACCCCACCACAGAGCCATACTGGCCGGGCTAAATGATTTTTACTGTTATAAAAACTCCCTTAATTGTACATCATAAGATAAAAAATTTAAATGAGAGTTTTATGTATAGTTATAATGGATAAAATTTAAAGTTAGTTTTCATTTTTTTAAAGGAAAATATGATGATACATACCTGGCAGGGGAGATACCGTGATCATGAAGGTGGTTTTCCCAGGGAGAGGCTTACCCATTGCACTCCGGATATGCTGGCTCCTGCAATTTCCCCAAATGTGGGAAACTCAACTGTATAATTTGTGGAAGTGGGGGACTTGTGTTCGTGCTTTCCCCTATTTTAAAAAAAGGAAAATATGAGATGCTGCTAGTGCGAGGTAGTTCAAGAAATTAAGATACAAAGTGTTTTGTATAATTTCCCATCTTTCCTTCCATGGTTGTATTTTCCTTTTGGCACTGTTCTTCTGTTTACCCAATTCTTAGAAAGAATGTTTATACAGATTCAAAATCTGAAAAACCCTTTAAGATTCCCTTAATTAGAGGTTTTGTAATAGCTTGAATTTTAATTTTGACTTTATTATGCTTTGTTTATTTGACTCAGTTAAATTAGAATAATAATTATAATTTTAAGTGGTATTTACTAAATAAATATATTAGTCATCTAGAAAATAGTTTATGAATGTAAATTTAATTAAATTCCCTAAGGGAACTCATAATATTTTTATTTTTATAATTTAATCTTTTTTGAAGACAAAATAACGTAAAGCATCACACAATAATATGTAAATTATTAAAATAATACCTTGATATTATTTAAATGATTGTATTTATTTATTTTTAATATATTTTTATTGATTTTTAGAGAGAGAGAGGAAGGGAGAGGGAGAGAAACATAGAGGTGAGATAGAAACATCAATTGCTGCCTCCTGCACACACCCTACTGGGCATCTAACCCAAAACCTAGTCATGTGCCCTCCTGGCTGGGAATCAAACTGGCAACTTGCCCAATCAGTGTGGCTCGGTTGATTGGGCAACAGGACAGTGCCCAATCAACTGAGCCACACTGGACAGGGCTATTTGAATTGTTTTATTAAAATCACTCTTATTATTATTTTACTTTATTTTTAAATACTCAACTGAGGATATATTTTTAAAATGCTTTTTTTTTTATTTTAGAGAGAGAGGAAGGGAGAGAAGGGAGAGGAGGGAAGGGAAGGAGGTAGAGAGAGAGAGAGAAACATCTATCGGCTGCTTCCTACATGTCCCCCTATTGGGGATTGAGCACAAAACCCAGGCATGTGCCCTGACTGGGAATCGAACCAGCGACCTCTTAGTGCATGGGATGATTCTCAACCAAATGAGCCACACCTGCTGGGCCACTCAATATTAATACTGATATTTGAGCTTTAATCTCCCATTACTTCTTTGAACACCTTTGTGTTTTATCTTAACCATTATTTTCAGTCTTTTCTACTTGCTGTTGATTTGTCTACTCAGCTTATAAATGTTGGCCTAATGGCCCATTCTTGAATTCTTTTCTAATTCAGTTACTCTGATGTTAGGTGCTGTCTTCTGTTTCTATGATTTTATTGTACTAACATATTCCCACAACTTTCAATTTTATATAGCCATCCTAGAACTCACTTCTGATATCCAGAATCAACTTGACTAACTGACCATTTTACAACCCCCCATTTGGAACTCTTTCAGATACCAGGTTTATACACATTTAAAACTGAACCCTTGATTCTAACCTCTGCTTCAAAAAAAACCCCCAACAAAACCCTCCACAGCAATAACAACAACAAAAATCTTGTTCCACTTCCTACTCTTCCATTAAATAAATAGTGGCCCGGTGCATGAAATTCATGCACAGGTGTGGGGGTGTTCCTCAGCCTGGCCTGCACCCTCTCCAATCTGGGACCCCTCGAAGGATGTCCTACTGCTGGTTTACAGGGATCAGGCCTAAAACAGCAGTTGTACACCCCTCTTGCAATCCGGAACTGCTGGCTCCTAACCACTCACCTACCTGCCTGCCTGATTGCCCCTAACCACTCTGCCTGCCAGTCTGCTTGCCTCCAACTGCCCCCACTGCCGGCCTGCTCGCCCCCAAATGCCCCCCTGCCAGCCTGATCACCCCCAACTGTCCCTCATGCCAGTGTGCTCGCCCCCAACTGCTGCCCCTGCTGGCCTGCTTGCCCCCAACTGCACCCCCTGCTGGCCTCCTTGCCCCCACCTTCCCTCCCCACTGGCCTGATCACCACCAACTGCCCCCCTGCTAGCCTGCTCACTCCAAACTGCCCCCCCTGCTGACCTGATCACCCACAACTACCCTCCCCTCTTGACCTCTAATCGCCTCTACCTTGGCCCTGCCACCATAGCTTTGTCCAGAAGAACGTCCGGAAGGTCTCCTGGAAGGTCTCCCAGTCTAATTAGCATATTATCCTTTTATTAGTATAGAGGCCTGCTGCATGGGTGGGGGCCGGCTGGTTTGCCCTGAAGGGTGTCCCAGATCAGGGTGGGGGGTTCCCTTGGGGTGTGGGATGGCCTGGGCAAGGGGCCTGTGGTGGTATTGACGGCCAGCCACACCCCCATGGGGTGAGGGTCCCTGCAGGGGGCGTGTGGCCAGCCTGGGTGAGGGGCTGAGGGCTGTTTGCAGGCTGGCCATGCTCCCCAGCAGGGACCCTCACCCCATGGGGGCATGTCCAGCCCGAGTTGAGGGGCTGAGGACTGTTTTCCGTTTTCAGTCTGGCCATGCCCCCCGGTGACCCAAGCCCCCAGCCCCTCCTTGAGCAGAGCCCAGGCCCTCAGCCACTCCTTCAGCATTGGCCAGGACGGGCTGGAAGCTTGGCTTCCTCCGTCACCCGGGGCAACCCAATCCTCCTGCTGCTCCAGCTTCATGGCCGCCGCCATCTTTGTTGGGTTATTTTGCATACTTTCCCTGATTGGCTGGTGGGTGTAGCAGAGGGACGGTCAATTTGCATGTTTCCCTTTTATTAGTGTAGATATTGTTTACCAGTGATAGGCCAAATCGTGGGTGCCATCCTTGATTCTTACCTCTTGTTTACTCCACTGTATTATTTTTGGATACTTAGTACTAGAGTTTATACAGAATAATAAACTGGGCATAATTTTGTTTTTAGAATTTCAGATTAATTGTAAGCAGTAATTTTTAACTCCTAGGATTCTGAAGTTATAAGAATAAGAGACACAACCCTGAATGTAAAATAAAAAAAGCAATGACTTATTTTTTTCTTCCTTGATACAACTGCATGATGCCTGGGTGTCTAGAGTAGGTAAGCCCGGATACTGAGAAAATTCTGTTTCAAGTTCAGATTTTTGTTCCTTGTAATTCGGACTATCCTTTTATATAGTTATTCAGAATCTTATGGTGGAAGGAAGAAGGATCCAAATTAATTTTCATATTATGTAATCAATTGATGTTTTCTTTTGCCAATTATAAAATTTTGCACTAGGTGAGTATACACACACACACACACACACACACACACACACACATATATATATATTTATATATAATGTTAATACATGTATATTAATGTTCTGAGTAGAGAATTTACTACTTTGCTAAGTAAATAGGACTACTCCCCTCAGAGTGAGAAAGTTGAGCATTAGTAGGAGGCTGTTCTTATGATGGCAGATCAGGAACTAAATGAGGTACAGTAGCTAAGCTACAGTGTGGATGTTTTTTCTGACAGAGGTAAATAATTATGTTACGTTTTTAACCAAATAAGTATAATAAGCTAGTATAAGCAAAGTCTATTTCCATGATAAGGTAGCTAGCTAGTGTGACAATTGTTTAGGCAGTGATTCTCAACAGGTGTAGGAGAGTTTTCACCCCAGGGGACATGTTTTGGCTGCCAGGACTAGAGGGTGCTCCTGGCATCTAGTAGGTAGATGCTGGACATGCTGCTAAATATTTTACAGTGCACAGGGTAGCCCCACACCACAAATGGTGATACAGCCCAAAAGGTCAACAGTGCTTTGAGAAACTCCTTTAGGGTGTTTTTTTTTTTTTTGACCTGCCACATGATCACCTAAATATTTTTCAGAATTTCATTTAACATATAAACCTTTGATAGAGGTGTAATGGTTATAATAATTTCATGATTTTATTTTTGTGAAAACTTCAACGAATGGAAGTATATTTGTGTGTACTTGGAATAATTTAGGAGATGAAAGAATCAAGGATGAATGCCAAGTTTCTGGCTTGAGCAACTCATCAGGATGTTGGTGACATTATTTGAAATGAGAGAAACAGATGTGTGGAACAAAATCTTCAGTTCAGATTTGACGTTTGTAGAATTTGAAGTACCTGAGAGATATCGAGAGGAAGTCCTAAAGATCAGAATTTAGGTGTTCAGACATACCTTTAAATTGAAATCTGTCAGTATATGAATATACATTAGTCCTGAGATTGGAGGAAATCACCCACCAGAATGTATATCTTTTTTTAAAGTATATTTTTATTGATTTCAGAGAGGTAGGGAGCGGGAGAGAGAGATAGAAACATCAATGATTAGAGAGAATCATTGATTGGCTGCCTCCTGTATGCCCCCTACTAGGATCGAGCCCTCAACCCGGACATGTGCCCTGACTAGAATCGAACCGTGACTTCCTAGTTCATAGGTCGATCGATGCTCAACCACTGAGCCACGCTGGCCGGGCATCTTAAGAAGGAGAGTACCTTATAGCACAGTGCTTAGGAACACCAACATTCACAATATGAGTGGAGGAGAATCTAGCAAGTGACTAAAAAGTAGCCAGAGATAAAATAGGAAGTGATCCAGAAGTGTAATCTTCCAAGCCAAGGGAAGAGAAATGTTTTTAGGTGGATGAGTGGTTGTTGATATGGAAGCTGTTGTTGACTTTGGTCATACCCATGAGAGTGACTAGAAACCCAATTACAGTGGGTTGCGAATTCCATGTTAAGTAAGAAATTTAGTTGTGTTGTAGATTTATGTAAATTTGGCTGTGAACGTCTTCAAGGTTATAGTGAATAATGTTTTATAATACATTAAATAATTGCTTGGATTCTAAGTGATTCAGCAAATATGAAAATAGTTCTGTATTACCACAGATAAAGGTGTATGTTTGACACTAAAACATTACTTTTGTTTTTCAGACCTTTCAAGAAATCGTTTTGCAGAAATTCCTTCTGATATCTGGTTATTTGCACCTCTTGAAACATTAAATTTATACCATAATTGCATTAAAACCATTCCTGAAGCCATTAAAAACCTGCAGATGTTGACGTACCTTAACATTAGGTAAGAAGTAACTTTTGGGATACATTTTGGTTTTTATCATAGTTTTAATCCTTTTAGTAGCGAAGGAATGTGTTTGGTTTGGCTATGTAGCCTATATTTATCTCAGTAGTATCTTCTTTGTATTTTTTGTATGTCTACACTACTGTATAGGCCTTTAGTCTTATTTTTGAGAGCAATGCTTCTCAAACTAATGTGCATGGGAATCACCTGGGGATTAAAACAGGATTCTGATTTTATAGGTCTGCAGTGGGACCTGCATTTCTAACAAGCCTCTTGGTAATGCCCATGCCTGCTGGTCCTTAAATCACTTTGAATAGCAAGGCTTTACATCAGAAATATTTTACTGAAATCATAGCACCACAATACCGGTTTATTTATATGCATCCTCAGTTAAATAAACAATCCTTGTGATATTTTTCACACTCCTGTGACTTTCAGTTGCTACTTCAAGGATGGATAGATTGGGTTGGGAATGGTGGAACATTAAGAGGTGGATGACAGTTGATGTTAATATCGAATACGTGCTTACTGTGTGCCTGGCGGTGTTACAAATACTTTACACATATTACCTCATGTTCACAACAGCATTTTGAGATATGTACTTTTATTATCCCTGTACTTTTATTACTACAGATGAGGAAACTGAAGCACAGAGAAGTTAACTATTTGCCCAAAGTTCTATATAGGGTGTCTCCCAGAAAATGTATAAACATACTTTGAATAATTATTAAGGCAGTGTTTTTTAAAATATATTTCATTTCGCCCTAGCCGATTTGGATCAGTGGATAGAGCATCAGCCTGTGGACTGAAGGGTCCTGGGTTCAGTTCCAGTCAAGGGCACATGCCTGGATTTCGGACTCAATCCCCAGTAGGGGCCGTGCAGGAGGCAGCCGATCAATGGTTCTCTCTCATCATTGATGTTTCTATCTCTCCCTCCCTTCCTCTCTGAAATCAATAAAAAATATTTTTTTAAAAAATAAAAATAAATAAAAAATGAAATACATTTCATTTTCAAGTGAGATACTTAAACAGTGGATAGCCCAATTGATATTTCTTTTCAGATTTAACCCATTGGAATTAATAATTATTCTAAGTATGTATACATTTTGGGAGACACTGTGTGTGTGTGTGTGTGTGTGTGTATAGCCAAGATTATAATAAAGTAATATGGCTGTAGAAATCTCATTCTTAAGCTATTACTCTATTTTTGTAACAGAGTGAACATTTAATAAGAATAAGAATGCCCTGTTAAATGAGTGACATTGAATGGAAACTGCTGTATTGTGACAATTTTAGAATTGTTTTCTTATTTTTCTTTTTTATTGAGTTGTAAGGGATAGTTTATTTCCCTTCCTTAGCGAAGTTAATTGTTTAAACTCCCATATAGGGAAATAGTAAATATAAGTAATATACAAAAGTAATAATGTTCCTTTCTTGTTGTGATATATTAATTATTACGTATGTTTCCCCCAGTGGTGTCACCTGGTTGTATATACTATTTTAACCGAAACTACTTTACACCTTAAAATACATGAGAGAGATTTATTTCCATAGATGTCAGTCATTTGGGTGCTCCTTTCCTTGACCTGGCTTGGGAGAAGTTTGAGGAAAGTGAGGAAAGTTCGTCTTTGTTTCATTTTGTTCTTTTATGGAAAAAAAAGGTGATTTGTTCAAAATTGAAGTACATTTCTATATTAACACCTATGGTGTATGTTAGAATACAGGCATGCCTCAGAGATATTGTGGGTTCTGTTCCAGACCACCATATTAAAGTAGGTATCTTTTTGCTGGTGGAGGGTCTTGCCTTCATTTGTAGAAAATGCAACACCTGTGAGGTGCAATAACTCTAAGCACAATCAAACGAGGTATGCCTGTAACTTTATTAAAACTCTCTGATTCTTTCTTGTTTTGATCTATAAAAGTTAACTTCTGATTTTTGTTTACAGTCACAGACATTTTGAACAACCTCTATTGAAGTAACATTTGTTCTAGTGACTAACTTCCTTTGACTGTCTCTAAAACATGTGGCCAAAAAAGTAAAGATAATGAATTACTATAGTTATGTATAAAGAAATAAAGTCTGCAGAAAGCTTACTGTGGTAATTCAATGAACCTGCTTATTAAGGGAAGCAAATAAGTAAGTTTTTAAATGTGTTTTTTTTTTAATCTGAGGGAGATTAGAATGATTGTGTATGTGCCATTATTTTTTCTACTTTATTTTTTATTTTGGTGAAAATATCTTTGAGAAACTTTTAAGATGATTTTTAAGCTTCCCCCCCTTCCTGTATACTACCTCCTTTTTAAGTAGAATCATGCAGGAAGATCCTTGTGTGCTTCATCTTGCTTGATCCTAAAAGTGCCAAGAGTTGTGACAGGCCCCTAGCATACTTGACATTCCAGCAGCCTGGCCAGGATTCCTGTTCTAGTAACATTGTCTTTTTTTTTTTTTTAAGTCTACTGCCAGGTCTAAAGCCAGTCTAATCTTTCTGGATGTCCCCTGCAGGCATAAAATGGGGTGAAAGTTTTTGAAATCCTCTGTTAGGGTAACACTGGGCTTTTGTTGTACACAATACACAAAATGTTAGGTACATACAAGTCTGTAAATATCACTTTGAAAAACAGGAAAAATAATAGCTCATTGCTCATGAATGCTTGGTATAGTATGTAAATGTAATGGTACACTTTATATAGTTTGGTAGGATTTTCTTAGTCCATTTGGGCTGCTATAACAATACCATAGACTGAGTGGTTTATAAAACAACAGAAACTTTTCACAGTTCTGGAGGCTGAGAAATCCAAAATCAAGGCGCCAGCAAATTTAGTGTCTGGTGAGGACCTGCATCCAGGTTCATAGATGGCCATCTAGCTGTGTCCTCACATGATAGCAGGGGTTAGGGAGCTCTCAGGGGCCTCTTTTATAAGGCTACTAAAACCATTCATGAGGGCTCTGCCCTCATGACTTAATCATCTCCCAAAGGCCCCAACTAATATCACCTTGGGGATTAGGTTTCAACACTGTAATTTCAGGAGAGGGCACAGCATATTCAGTCTATAGTGGGGATCATTTAGATCAGTCTGTATTGGTGTATGAATTTGACCACAGTAGTCTGAGGGTAAGGAACCCAGGGCCAGATAGCCTGGATATGAATGCTGGTTTTCCCACTTACCAGCTGCGTGACTTTGAGGAGTTTAATATCTTTTTTTCACTGTTTCATCACCTGTAAAATAGGCATCATGATAGTATTTATCTTTCTAAAGTAGATTGTTGTGAGTGTTAGTTGAGTTAATTCATGTGAGGTGTTCTGAACATGGCCTGGCACATAGTAAACACTCAATAAATGTTAATTGTTGTTGTATTTAAGTGTATCTACAGAGATAAAAATGTATGAACTTTGAGCCGCGATAAAGGTGCTAGTAGGCTGTTCTACCATAAACTTATAGAAAAAGGAAATAAGTTAGGTTTATTACATGTTTTCAAAGATATAATCCTATTCATTTTTTCATAAATTTGAACATAGTAGTACATGCAAATTCATCCTTGGAGCCTTATCCTTGTTAAAGGCATGGAGTTACTGATTATAGTGAAGTTATAGTAGAGAGCAAGGTTCTGGCATTCTTCAGCTCAGAAGAATGATTTTGGGTTTTTAGAACTGGTGGTGTATAATGTCTCTAATAATTACCTATCTTGTGGGGTTAACGTGAGGATTAAATGATATAGTGCATATAAAGATTTTAGTCTGATACAAACTAAGCTTTCATTAAGTGATAGTTATTATTTAGTCAAAGCTTCTTATTTACTTTTGAGGTGATTTGTTCTTTTTCAGCATAACGTGTCAGGTTTCAGACATACTTCTCATAATAAGACTTTCTTATTCTTTTCAGTCGAAATCTTTTATCAACGTTGCCAAAATACTTATTTGATCTTCCTCTTAAAGTTTTGGTCATCAGTAATAATAAACTGGTATCCATTCCAGAAGAAATTGGGAAGTTAAAAGATTTAATGGAATTGGTGAGTAAAACAGTTGTATTGATTGTGTATAATATACATAAATACATGCCTTTATATTTTGGAATATTACTCATTTCTTTATGTAATTTCACTCTAATTTTTAAGAAAAGAATAACTTGATATATGCCTAAGTTCACTTTAGGAAAATTTCTAAATACTATTGCTTATCTGATTTTAGCTCACAGCCAATAAAAGCCTGATTTGTTCCTCAGTCCTCAGCAGAAGCTTACTTCTCTTAAGAAATGCTTTTCAAATGAAGAAGCATTTGTCTGCCCATTTTGTGGAAAGTAAAGGTCTTACCAGTAAAAAAATACAGGTTTTTTTAAGGTTTTACAGGGCTGCTATGAGAGCTTCAGAGAAAGGGGATAAACAGTAGAGTGAACAAAACTCATGTGATTTTATAACAATTTTTGGGACCAAGAAGCCATTATATACAATTGATTGTAGAAAGATAGGAATAATTTAAAGGACATTGAACTCTGAGAGGAACATAGTCAGGCCTTCATGGCATTGAACTAATTTTCACATTTATGTTACTTCTACTTTATACAATATACCATGCCGTTTATTTTTATCTTGCTTTATCTTGAGTAATGCTTTCCTAATACATGGATATTTAAAAAATATTCTTAAGTGTGACTTTATTATGTGTGGATGGCCAAAAATTTTCTTGAGGAAGTTATTTATAATTTTATAATGGGAAATTAATATGTTAATAGAATGTAATGAACAGAAATTTCAGGAATGTCTTGCTTTTATTCATTAAGGAATACCTGCATGTGCCAATCATTGCACAAGGAAACTTCCTTGAACTTAGTCCTGCTATGTTTTAGAACCAAATAATTTTAAGGTTGAAAGAAATCTTATAAATGATCAGATATAAGCACTTCCTAATGCAGGAAATCCTTACCACTCTAGCTGGATATGTTCAATGGTGGAAAGTGTGTGTGTGTGTGTGTGTGTGTGTGTGTGTGTGTGTGTGTGTATGAGAGAGAGAGAGAGAGAGAGAGAGAGAGAGAGAGAGAGAGAGAGAGAGTCCTGATTCTTTTTTGCAAAACCATTTGTTATCCTTTTTATTTTGCACTAAAATCTGTGCCTCTATCATTTTTATCTACTGGTCCTCGGACTACTTTGTGAAGTATAGATCATGAAAACTTTGCTTCCCTTCTGATGTTTGTAATCTTTTGTGTGTCTACTCTCCATTTTTCCAAACTCTAAGGCCTGTTTGTCTGTAGCTTAAACATCGTTATTACTTTTATTCCTTTTCATATTTCTGTTCTTTATTACTTTTTCTTTTTAACTATTTCTGTCTCGAAAATGTTCTCTTTTATTAAGGTCTCTTTTAATGTTATACTCACCAATGAACAGAAGAGTTCAGATGTTGAACTAACAAATTTATAATAAAAGAGAACCATTACTTTCTTTGACCTAGATACTTAATATTTTTAAAGATTTTATATATGTTATACTTTTAGATTCTGTGGCTCTATTGTTTCTTTTTCTTTTTTTCATTCAATTTTTGGACCTGTGTTCTAAATTATATTACATGAGATGGTTTTAGGATAAGTGAGGTTGCAAAAATATTTAGGATTTTTAGATTTTTTTAAAAAATTATCTTTATTGTTGAATGTATTACAGATGTTCTCCCCTTTCCCCCCCCATTGACCCCTCCTCCATCCTGCTCCTCCCCTCAGGCCTTCACCGCACTGTTGTCTGTGTTCATGGGTTATGCATATATTCATATAAATTCTTTGGTCAATCTCTTCCCACCTCCCTTCCTTCCATCTGAGATTAGCCAGTCTGTCCCATCCTTCCATGTCTCTGGAACTATATATTCTACTATTTTTATTTAAATAGGATATTTTTTACTAGAACCCCATTGATTTTCTTTGGGTCTGCCTGCCTGTGTTCACTGGCCCAAAGAAATACACAAGCAGGAATTTAAAGTATAGAGAGAGAAAATAATTTAATAATAATTGTCTCTCCAATATGGAGACAGGGCACTTTAGCTCTAAATAAAACAACTCCGCGATGGCATGTATGTTACAGATAATATAGGGCTAAATCACAAGATACTATGGGTTGGGGGTTCGGGATCATGCTGGGAGCTGATTGGTCAGAAGTGAGGTAAGGGTAATCATTTCTTTAGGCCCGTGAGGACAGCTCTGACGTCTTTTCTGACCTTCCTTTGTTTAGTCTCATGGAAAAGTAGCCAAGGGGTCATTCCGCTTTAGGGCTCAGCAACTGAAACATAGCTTAGGTCAAGATGTTATCTTTAGTCAGCCAGAGGTCCAGGCCTTGTGACCATTAGGTCTAGACTACTATCTTTGTCTGCTTCAGAGGTTGCTGATTATCTGGGGGAAAGGCTAGTTCTAGGGGGTATATATAGAGAGAGGGATATGATTTCTAGAGCTAGAATTTATAACTAAAATTAATCAAAGTCATATTTTAAAATATTAAATATCATAGTTTTACTAGGCATTATAAAATTATTGTGCTATAAACTCTTGAAATCAGTAACAGTGGATATATAACATTAGGATGGCTAATTGACAATTATAAATCACATAGTGAATTTGTGGGTTTACCTGTTATTAGAATATTTTCCTATGACACTATTCCACAAGAATTTGGTGGCCAACTACAGTTAAATTCTGTCATTAGAAGCCTAGGCAATACTCTCAGACCTCCAACCCCCAGCAGAGTATTTTGTAGAGTATCCATTGGTTGAATGGGTCAGTTTCCTGTGCTTAGTTTTATTTGTTCTGGGAAAAGGTAGCTCTCTATCAGATTGCTATAGATTTTCTATAACAAAATCTTCAGTATTAGACACCTTTGGGAGAAAGCAATAGTATTTACTTTAAAGGACATTTTCCCAAACTTTCATTATTTGTCATTTGGATAATAGTCTATTCTCAACACAGCCGCTAAGTGGTCCTGTCCAAACATAAGTCAGGTCAAGTCATACCTTTTTTTAAAAGTTTCTGGTTCTTGCCCATATTTCTCTGAGTAAAAGCCAAAGTTGTTCTTTGTAGGTCAGGCACGCTTTGCTTAAGAGCCTTTCTGTTTATTGTTCCTTCTGTCTGGAATATGTTTTTCCTATTAATTTTATTTTGTATTGGTTTCAGGTGTACAGCTTAGTGGTTAGACAATATTTTTCAGTACCCTAGCTGGCACCATACATACATAGTTACCACAATATTATTGACTAGGAATAGTCTTTTCTTATATATTTGCATGGGTCACACTCTCAACTCTGACAAGACTGCTGAAATAATAGCTTCTCCATGAGACAATTTAAATTGCTAATATCACACCCTACTATCAATAGCACACTGCCATTTGCCTTTGCCCTGCTGTGTTTTCTTAAAAAATAGCACTTATCATCTTCTAGCATATTATATAATCTCCCCGTTGCTAGAATGTAAGCTCCATAAAAAGCTGTGAGGGCAGGAATTTTTGTTTGCTTTATTCCTTGATGTGTCCCGTGGGGGAAGAAGAAACTTTCCTTTACCCACAAGGTTCTTCTGGCTGGTCTAATAATCAGATAGACATGAGACAGATTACCAAGAGAAAACGACCACATTTAATGCACACAAATGTATTGGGATTCCATGTACATGAGAGAGTCAGAGACCCATATTCAGGAGAGGTTCAGAGACAGAAAGGGAACATTGGTGGGTATATATGACATTCTGAGCTAGGGATGAGTTAATGTACCTTGGGGCTTCAGAAGGTCACTGCAGAGAGTGCCCATGTTCAGTGATTAATAGTTTGTCTTGCCATGTAGATTGATAAAAAGACATTTCTGATGATAACTCTTACCATGGGCCAGGCTCCTAATTTAAATTCTAGATAATTAAGGATGGGGAGAGGGGACAGTAGTTTCTCTTGAGCCTTCATGGTTTCAGTTGCCTTTAGCTCAAAATAATCCACATACCACTGAGGCACATTGGGGGTGGCTCCTTCTGAGTTTCCATAGTCCCTAGCAACTAGATCAGTGCCTAGCAAATAGTTGGTATTTCATAAATATTCATTGTCGAATAAAGATGCCTTTGAAAGAAGTATGTAAGATACATTTTCCCAATAATCTTTAGGTTAGATGATTAGATATTCTTTAATATTTCTTTGAATTACCTTCCTGCCATTTTTACTTTTGATAAGAATGAATGTATCTTTCATTCCTTTCCCTCCAAGCTAATATAATGTCCAGTGAAAGTTGGAAATTGGGGGCAGTTGTGGTAGAATATGAATTTCATTTACAGTGTGTCTGGAATGAGTGCTGAGATCTTGTTGCAGATGTTTTCCCTCTTTTGGTTGATGTGGTAATAAGAAAGGGGAGGGAGAGGAGAGCACAATTAACTTAAAGCTGTTATTTATCCTCTTTTTATGGAAATGTGGTATTGTTTATCTTTAAATCAGGGCTTGCATTTTAATTTAATCCTGAGACATTTCCTACTCAGATTTCCTAGATTGTCTTTGGGTTGTGAGCCATAAACTTTGTGTTTGTAATCCCTCATATTTTGCATCCTTTTGAGAAAGAGGCTTAGTTAAATCAATCCTGGCCATAGATTTTACTTCTTCAGCTCACATGTGTAAATCCTTGCCTTCCTCTGCTTCTGCCCAACCAAGAATCTCAAAACAACTGTAATTGACAGATTATCACAATGGTTGATAGTTGTCTTTTATTTTACCTCTAAATTAAAAACACTTGGATCACCTTTACTTCTGGTTTTAGTTGATGAGAGTGGTCTTTAGTTGAGATTTTCAAATGGCAGATTGATGTAGTATTAAATTATAACCTCAAATTTTTGCACAAGAAATTCATGTTAAATATACTAGGTTAACATCATGATGTAATATAAATAGAAATCTACCAGATAATCCATCTTTAGAAAAACGTTAAATGTAACTTTTGCAACAGTAGAGTAGATGATGCAGAGGATCAAATCAGCTGTTTGGAAGCAGAAAACACCCAATCAGAACACCAAAAACAAAAAAGAATCCAAGAAAGTGAACATAGTGCAAGGAGCCTCAGGGAAAACTTCAGGTGTACCAACATTTGCAACTTGGGGATGCTGGAAGGAGAAGAGAACAAAGAATTGAAAACCTACTTGAAAAAAATAATGGAAAACTCTAACTTGGTGAAAAAAATAGATGGTACAAATCCAGGAAGTATAGAGAGTCCCAAACAAGATGAACCCAAAGTGGCCCATTCCAAGACACATTATAATTAAAACTAGAGGCCCGGTGCACGAAATTTGTGCACGGGGGAGTGTGTCCCTCAGCCCAGCCTGCACCCTCTCCAATCTGGGACCCCTTGGGGGATGTCTGACTGCCTGTTTAGGCCCTCTCAGAAGCCAGGACTTCTGGCTCCCAACTGCTTGCCTGCCTGCCTGCCTGATTGCCCCTAACTTCTCTCCCCTGCTGGCCTGGTAACCTCCAACTGCCCTCCCCTGATGGCCTGGTTGCCCCTAACTGTCCTCCCCTGCAGGCCTGCTTGCCCCCAACTGCCATCCCCTGCCAGCCCGATTGCCCCTAACTGTCCTCCCCTGCAGGCCTGGTCACCCCAACTGCCCTCCCCTGCAGGCCTGGGTCCCCCCCAACTGCCCTCCTCTGAAGGCCTGGTCGCCCCCAACTGCACTCCCCTGCAGGCCTGGTCCCCCCAACCGCCCTCCCCTGAAGGCCTGGTCGCCCCCAACTGCAATCCCTTTCAGGCCTGGTCCCTCCGAACTGCCCTCCCCTGCTGGCCTGATTGCCCGCAACTGCCCTCCCCTACTGGCCATCTTTTGTGTTGGAGTGATGGTCAATTTGAATATTACTCTTTTATTAGATAGTATGCCAAAGGCTAAAGACAAAGAGAAAATTTCAAAAGCAACAAGAGAAAAACAGTTAGTTACCTACAAGGGAGCCACCCTTAAGACTGTCAGCTGGTTTCTCAACAGAAACTTTGCAGGTCAAAAGGGACTGGCAAGAAATATTCAAAGTGATGAAAAGCAAGGACCTACATCAAGATTACTCTATCCAGCAAAGCTATTATTTAGAATTAAAGGACAGATAAAGAGCTTCCCAGACAAGAAAAAGCTAAAGGAGTTCACTGCCACCAAACCAGTATAACAGGAAATGTTAAAGGGTTTCTTTAAGAAGACAAAAAGATTTAAAAAAATATAAATAATAAAATGGCAATAAGTACATATCTATCAACAATTACTTTAAATGCAAATGGATTAAATATTCTAATCAAAAGGCACAGTGGCTGAATGGATAATAAAGCAAGATATATATATATATATGTATATATATATGTGTATGTGTATATATAGTATATATCTTGTATATATATGTCATGTACATATATATGTTTTATATATTATATATATATATATTTATATGCACATACACGCTATCTACAAATGACTCACTTCAGATCAGAAGACCCACACAGACTGAAAATAAACAGACAGAAAAAGTGATTTCACAAAAATGGAAACAACAACAACAAAAATGCTGGGGTGGCAATACTTACACCAGACAAAATAGACTTTAGAACAAAGGCTATAACAAGAGACAAAGAAGGACCCAGCAATTCCAATTCTAAATATTTACCCAAGAAACCCAAAACACTAAATCAAAAGACATATACATCCATATATTCATTACAGCATTATTTACAATAACCAAGACATGGGAGCAACCTAAGTGTCCATCAATAGATGAAGGGATAAAGAAGTGGAACATGACTCAGCCATAAAAAAGAATGAAATCTTGCCATCTGCAACAACATGGATGGATCTAGAACAGGGGTGGGCAAACTTTTTGACTTGAGGGCCACAATGGGTTCTTAAACTGGACTCAGAAGAAGGAGCTGCGGCCGTGTTTCCCGACGTTGCCATGTTAACACTGCTGCTGGTGAAGGAGTGGAGGGGAGAGCAAGAGAACCCTCCGCTCTTTCGGCTCTGCGGGCCGGATAGAACAGCCGAACGGGCCGGATTCGGCCCGCGGGCCGTAGTTTGCCCACGGCTGATCTAGAAGGTATTGTGCTGAGTGGAATAAGTTAGAGAAAGATGAATGCAAGATGATTTTACTTTTATGTTGAAACTAAAAAACAAAATGAACAAGCAGAACTGAAACAGAGAACATTTCGATGGTTGCCAGATGGGAGGGGTTGGGGGGATAGGTGAAAAAGGTGAAGGGATTTAGAAGTACAAATTGATAGTTACAAAATAGGCACTGGGATGAAAAGTACAGCATAAGGAATATTGTCAATAATATTGTAATAACTAGGTATGTTATGGAATATGGAATTGGTGCGGAAGAGACAGTTGGACACTCTGAGGTTTCAGGAAAAGCCTTTATTCAAAGCAGCACGGCTGGTTCAGGGGACTCTTAAGACCCAGATCCTGAACAACTTAGACAATGAGATTTTCTTTTTATATATTTCTGAGTTTCTTTGTTTTCTAACTACCAAGCTTCTGTAGTGGACTCTCACAGCCCCCCTTCAGAGTCAGTTAGAATGGTTAACTTAGATTGTATCTAATGTCCATCCTGGATGGTGCCGGTGACCTCCCGCTAGTTAAGCTGTTGGTGTCAGATGGGTACTAGATTTATCGGGGTGATCACTTCGCAAGTTATATAAATGCCTAATTATGGGGTTGTACATCTGAAACTAATATAATATTGTATGTCAACTGTAATTTAAAAATAAAATATTTTAAAAAGATAATTTTTTCTAGTTATTAGCCATGCACTTTAATTTAAGGATTGAAATATATCTGTATTACTCAGTTAGTTTGTTATAATTTTATTTTCTTATTTTCCTTAGGATATTAGCTGCAATGAGATTCAGGTTCTTCCCCAACAAATGGGAAAATTACATTCACTTAGAGAGCTCAATATAAGAAGAAATAATCTTCATGCCTTGCCAGATGGTAAGATGCTCACTGTTTTTACTGACATGAATAAAAGAGCAACTATGGAAAACTCAATTTAATTCTTTTTCGTTTCTGAACAGAATTAGGAGATCTTCCCTTAGTCAAGCTGGATTTCTCTTGTAATAAAGTGACCGAGATTCCAGTTTGTTACAGGAAGCTGCATAATTTACAAGTAATAATTTTGGATAACAATCCATTGCAAGTACCACCAGCGCAGGTTTGTAATAAAAATCTATTACTTGTTTCTTCTCTTTTTATTCAGAATTATATCTGTTACTGGTAAATTGAAAAATCATCAGAAGTAAAAGTTAATTTGTTGTTGAGTTATTATTATCTAAGGGAGTTTTTCTGAGACGTGGCTTTTTTACTTTGGTAGGAGTTTTATCTTAACTTCTGGAAAATAGGATTTGAAAACCTAGCCATAAACATTTTGCTTGTGAACTGATAATTCTGATTGTTAATGTTATTTCAAAAGGATAGACTATGCAGTCTTTCTACATCTATGCCACTCAGCTATATATCCACTTGAAACTTGTGTGAGTGATAGAAGCGTTTTCTTAGCACTGATAGATGGAATCATAACACAAAGAACGCTATACAAGTGTAAAAGTATTAATTTAGATTTTTAGTTTGAGGATTAAATCCATGTGGAATCCACTAAAATTATATTAAAGGAATACACTAAGATATAAACCTACAAGGACAAAGAATGAAAGAGAGAGGACAGCAGGGGAGAGATGGCCACAGAATTTTGGAAAAAGGAAAATATATGGAATAGTGGTAGCTAGGGTCTCTAATTATTACTGCACAAGAGTATCTGCTGAGGAGGCACATGGCAGTGAAACTCCAGCCTGCCCTCTGCTTCCAAGCCATGTGCCCTGGCACAGTGTTGCATACATCTAGAAGAAGGGTTGCCTTTTTCCTTCTACAAAGGTACATTCCACTCATTCCAAAGGAGGTGCCTTTTCTAATTCAGATCAAGTCTGACAGGAGTCCTGGTAGTAGCTGCCTGAGCATGATAAAGAAAGCTGAAACTTGTGTCTGCTATGGGAGAAGGCAACAAAAAATAAATTGATTTACTGTGTTAAACCTGGGGATGACTGGGGTATTTTTGTTGTTGATTATTGAAGGAAACATGTAGCTCTGAATATAGGGATGAAAGACTGAAAACTTGAAAGTCTGTAGAATGTTTAAGGCACTGCTGTTCAGTAGAAGTTTCTGAATGAAGGTGTGTAAGGGAGAAAAAGATTTTCCTTCTGCCCTTCTAAGTTATTCTGTCTGTTCTAATCATCAAATTTACATGAGACAGATTAATAGGAGAAAATAGCCAAAATTATTATGGATGTACATATGTGGGGTAAGAATACGGGATCCCAGGACAAATCCTGCAGTTGAGGCTCATGTGCCCTCTTCCGGAGAGTGGCGGGGGAGTAATTTGGACTTCAAAGGGAAGGTAGGCAATTCACAGGTAGATAAGAAGGAGCAAAGATTTGGTAAACAAATTCTTTCCAGGTTACCCAGACACAGAGTGGGTCCAACAAACACATTTTGCAGGTTCCTTTCTGCCAAATTTAGTTCATGTTATGCTAAGGTGATCTCCCTTTCTGGAGCAGATTTTTCTATCTGATATTTTTTTTTTAAACAGGTAAGGAGGAGGTAAAAGGCTCTTTTAGAGTCTTTTGTCTCTTAAAATTACATTATCCCCCAAAGTGGTATTTTGTTTCTTAAAATAATCAATATCCCCAAAAGTGGTATTTTGAGGCAGCAAACTCTGCTTCCCTCAGTGGGAATGTTTTATAAACTGTGCTGTCCAGTACCATAGTCACTTGCCGCATGTGGCTACTGGGGACTTGAAATATGTACTGGTTGAAGGAACCAAAATTTTAATTGAATATGATATTATTTTAAATCTTTTTAAACTGATTCAAAATGGATCATGAGCTTTAAACTTTTTTTTTTGATTGATGAGAGAGAGAGAGAGAGAAGCCAATTTGTTGTTCCACTGATTTATGCGTGCATTGATTCATTGGTTTCTTCTTTTTTTTTTTAATATATTTTATTGATTTTTTACAGAGAGGAAGGGAGAGAGATAGTTAGAAACATCGATAGGAGAGAAACATCGATCAGCCACCTCCTGCACATCTCCTATTGGGGATGTGCCTGCAACCTAGGTACATGCCCTTGACCAGAATCGAACCTGGGACCCTTCAGTCCGCAGGCTGACGCTCTATCCACTGAGCCAAACTGGTTTCTTCTTGTATGTGTCCTGACCGGAGATCCAACAATTGATTTTTATTTTGATTAATTGAAATTTAAATAATTTCTTGTGATTAGTGGCTACCATTGGACACTACAGGTCTAAGATTTACACTGTCAGATTCTTGCCTCTAGCTCTGAAGCCACATGACCCCCCATTTGCATTAGCAGAAGCCTAGGGTTTACTCTGAGGAGTAGGTAGATTTCTCTCAGATTCCCTCCCTCTGCTCAGCAGCCAAATGACTATAGGTCAGCCGTGGGCAAACTACGGCCCGCAGGCCAGATCAAGCCCGTTTGAAATGAATAAAACTAAAAAGAAAAAGACCGTACCCTTTTATGTAATGATGTTTACTTTGAATTTATATTAGTTCACACAAACACTCCATCCATGCTTTTGTTCCGGCCCTCCGGTCCAGTTTAAGAACCCATTGTGGCCCTCGAGTCAAAAAGTTTGCCCACCCCTGCTATAGGTTCTTGTGTTAGCATAAGCCTGGAATTTACTCTTTAGAGCAGTGCTGTCTATTAGAACTTTTTGTGCTGATGGAAATGTTCTCTATCTGCATTGTCCAATGTAGTGACCACAAGTGACTGTTGAGCACTTGAAAGTGTATAATGTGACTGAAAATCTGAACTTTTAGTTTTGTTTAATGTAATTAATTCAAATAGCCACATGAGGCTACTGGCTGCTGTATTGGATAGCACTACTGTAGGGAGACCGGAAACCAGAGTCAAGGACTTCAAGTATAGCTATGGGCAGAAGTGAGACCTTATGCTGAAAACGATGAATGCTTACATAGTGAGTGGTGGGACCTTCCAGTAAACTGTCTTACTTGGCTCTCAGAATGCTTTCAGCCTGTCTTATTTATTTCAGGCAGGGTGGCTGGATTTCTCTCTTGGTTGATTGATTGAACTTGGAGAATATACTGATCTTTGAGGGGGTCTCCTGATGAAATGGCCAGTCCCTGTCTGGTCACTAGACAGTGAGGCTCACCATTGGTAAACTTCCCCCTCATACACAGAGATTCCAGTTGACTTCTTAATTGCTTCACTCTTGAAGATAAACAGATAGCCACAGATCACTAGACATTTGCAGGAATAATGTCTGGCATGAAAGAGAGACCAAAACACTGAAAGCCTTCCATTGAAACAAAATGGGTCTCATTCATAGGAGTGACCATCAGAATGACTTCTCAGTAGCAGCATAGGAAGCTAGAAGATGTTAGAACCACATCTTCAATGACTATGGGAATATTTACATCTTTCTGTACTCAAACTGTCAGTCAGGTATGAGGTAGAAAAAAGATAGCTTCAAACTTACAAGGTCTCAGAAATTTTAACTTTCATGTAGCCTGTATTAGAAAGCTAGCAGAGTTTGTGCTGTATCAAAATGTGGGAGTAAATTAAGCAAGAAAAATCCTTCATGTTCAAGATCGATAGATTTGCAATAGGCCTAGAGAGCAACCAGTCAGTTTGGAGTAGGGTGGTTATCTCCAAAAAGAAAAAGAAATAAATTGATAAATGACTTGATGTGTTTGTCAGTATGGAGAGGGTTTTACAGTTTTGTCATAGAGTTAGGAATTAATTAGTAATAGGCATACAGAAAATTATGCAAAGGCAAATGAGGTAATTAGTCACTTTAGACAAAACAAAAACTTGCAGGAGAAAGAAAATGTACTCTAACTTACGTGGTTCATCTGTGAATCCTTTCTTACTCATAATAGTGTAAATATTCTATTTTGATTTAATGAAAAAAATCTGTATTATAATAATAGTAAATATTTATATAGCACTTACTGTGCTCCAGACATTGTTTAAAATGCTTTATACGCATTAATTCATTTTTATCACATTAATTCATTTTTTATGAACAGGTACTGTCATTATATCTCATTTTATATATGAGGAGACAAGGGCATAGAAGTTAAGTGACTTGCCTAAAGTCACATGCTAGCAAGTGATAAATAAAGCCCTGTTTCAAACCAAGGCTATCTGACTCCAAAGTTTGTGCTTAACCACAATGCATACTTCTGAAGAGGGAGGAAATATGTTTATGTGAGTTTATGGTTATTGGAGATGGGAGGATGGTAGTAGTGGAATTGACATATGAAAGTGGTGGTAGTTATAAAATAAATCTAAATTCTCTTTTTCCTTAGTAAGACTTCAACAAATAGAGTCTATACTTGAAAAATAAAAATAAGATAGCAATAAAGCCATATTATTTATAAATATGAAGGTAAATAGCAGAAAACCAAATAAAAGAGTTCAATGAGGGACTGGGTCTTGGTGATTGGAGGGGATGGAATGGAGAATTACTTTTTAAAAATATGTTTTTATGTATTTTAAAGAGGGAGGGTGATTGAGAGAGAGAAAAAAACATCAATGTGAGAGAGAAACATCGATCCGTTGCCTCCTGTACGCACCCTGACTGGGGATCGAACCTTCAACCTGGACATGTTCCCTGACTGGGAATTGAACTGGTGACCTTTTGGTACATGGGACAGCACTCAACCAATTGAGCCACACTGGTCAGGGCTAGGATTAATATTTTGTTTTCGGTTTTATAATTCTCTGTGACTTTTAAAACTATGTACATGAATTACTATTATAAAAATTGAATTTATAAAAGAAAATAATTGATTTTAATTTAATTTTGTAATATAATAATTTTTGTTTGGTTTGGACAGATAATAGGATACATCTTAATTAGTAATGTGTTCAATTCTAATAGCTCAAATGTTTTAATTTTTGTTTTCAATGAAATTTTTCAGTGGTCAAGTCAGACCTGGTAACTATGAGATTTATCTAAGAAATGGTTCTCCTTTATACCTGGAATGATAATTACTTCTTAATGTACTTTTCTTACTATTTTCTTTGTTGATTATTTTTGTATGTGTTGGCAGGTTACGTGAGCTCATAAAACAATATCTTTCTTACAATTTTTGAGAGATACTTATTTGATATAACTCATGGAGACTGCAGCTAATCTTTGTAAATTTGACTTATTACTTCCTTACCACTCATTTTTATATAGCATACTTTCTTTCACATAGTATTTCACCCATCATTATTCTTTTTCTAGCAGCAATGAAAATAACTTTTTAGGATATTATCTTAGTTGAATTGACCATTTACATATTATTTTATTCTAATTGGTCTACTCTCACACCTTTTAACAAAATCATTTTTCCTATATTTAAATTCTTTTTATTAGCTTTCCTCCAGTGTTTATCCAACCAACTTAGTGGTTCTGATGAGATTACTAAAGAATTACATGAATTTTGTTTTCTGTTCTCACCACTACAATAAATATATTTCTTTTTGCTTTTTTCTCATAAAGGCAACTCTCATAAATTGTAAATTTTATATTGTTTACTGGTTTGTACATTGTACTGTTAACAAAAAAACTTTAGTGAAATACAGAATAATTAACTTAGTTTTTCTAATAAGAACAGAGACAGCAATAAAATTTTAGTTGGTATCGGTGTTGTCAGGTTTTTTTTCACCTAATGTCAGAAGTACAAATTAAGTATGCAGTGTATCTATCATGATCGTGATGTCTCAACATAATTTGAGGTTATTAAAATATATAAGTAAATTGGTAGATAGCATATATTTTGGACCTATATAATTAAACCTTTCTCCATTATTTATTGACAGATATGTTTAAAGGGTAAAGTACACATATTTAAATACTTAAGTATCCAAGCATGTTGCAGAATGGATAAGAAACCAGATTCTCTGGATCTTCCATCACTGAGTAAAAGAATGCCCTCCCAGCCTCTTACAGACAGGTAATGTAATATTCTTACAGTCTTGTTTCATGATTAGTATGTACTCTTTATATAAAATATATTTATTAATCTTGAGTGTACTGAATATGTTTAGGCTGATTGTCTCAGTGTTAAATTCAATAATTGTTTGAAGTGAAATATTACCATCATAGAATGAACTTCTGGATACTAGAATCAACTTGGAATTTTCTCAGAAAATTAATTATTATTAAAATTTTAATAGTAAAATGTAAACATTTAACATCATAGTGCAGAAATACTAATTTCTCAGTACTTGACTATTACTCCTATGATCATTCTATTGTACATTTGTAATAACTAGTAGAATTTGACTTTGACCTGAATTTGGCAGAAGAGCAAGGCATTTTTGAGTGCTTCCTTACTTTATATTTTTTGTATCTAGATCAAAGATGATTTATCATTGATGTTCTGTATGATATCAATGTTTTTATCCTCATGAGATTTTGAAATGATAGATTTGATATTGTTTTTAATTCATCTTTTTAAGATGTAGATTGGTGTAATTATATGAAAACAATTCCATCCAACAGGATGGAAAATAATTGGGATGAGATGAAACTATATTTAAAGGTTTGACATTGTATTTATGACAAAGTTTAGACTACTTGGAATAGCAATATAATAAGTACTGTTGTTAATAGTGCAAGTTCTGGAATTCCCAAATAGGTCTTTTTCTTGAATTTTTTTCTGCTGCTTAAGTAGAATTAAGTATCCAAACATTAAATTTAGTTCCTAAAGATTCTTTTGTTTAATGTTATGAATGATAGTAAACCAAACGATTCTATAAAAAATTAGACTTAATTCATATTCAAACTCTCTGTTAGTCTGTTTTACATTTATTTAAAAATGAATTTACTTTAGTAACAGCATTATTATATCAGTTATTTATTCTACAAATATTGGTAGCATGCCTACTGGTTCAGGGTATGTTTTATTGAATGATATACATATTGGTCTCGGCCTTCATGTAGCTCACAGTCTAATGGAAGAGTCAGTTAATAAACAAAGCAAGGGAACACAATACACATAATTTCAAATTTCCTTGCTATAAAGGGAAAGAACATGTTTTAGGAGTAAAGATAGGAAATGTCTCCTTGGTATGGTCTGGTTTAATTCAAGACCTGACAGGAGAAAAAGTAGTTGTGTAAAGAGCGAGGGGAAGAACATTTCAGGCAGAAATAATGACATGTGCAAAGGCCTTAAGTTAGGAAGAGGCTTGGTATGTTAAAAAAATAAATAGCCCTAGCCTGTTTGGTTCAGTGGTTGGAGCATCACCCCTTGGACTGAAGGATCCTCGGCCCCAATCCAGGGACACAAATCCAGGTGTCTCTCACATCAATGTTTCTCTCTCTCTGTCTCTCCCACTCCCTTCCACTCTGTCTAAAAATCAATGGGAAAAAAAAATATCCTCAGGTGAGGATTAACAAAACAAAACAAGACAGAACAGTACAGAACAAAACAGAACAAAACAAAAAACTAAATGGAGGCCAGCATGGTTGAAGCAGAGTGGCTAAAGGCTAGAATGGCATGTGTTGGTTTTGGTTAGTAAGGACTCAAGTCACGTGGGGGCTTTTGAGGCTGTGGTAAGGAGCTTGAATTGTATTTAAAGTAGAGTGGGAACTCATTGGACAGCAGGGGAATAACGTGTACTGATTTATGTTAAAAAAAAACAAAACACACCAAACAAACCTATCTTCGCTTATATAGGGAGAATAGATTGGAAGTAAACAAAAATAGAAGTAGAGGGACTAGTTAGGTTGTTGCAGTTCTTCCAGGAGATCAAGGGGTCTTCAATAAGGTGATTGCAGTAGAGATGAAAAGGAGTGGATATAATTGAGATATATTTTGGAGATGGTCTCTAGCAGTGTCACCCAATAAAATGTGATGTGAGTGACATATGGAATTTCAAATTTTCTTGTAACCCATGTAAAAAAAAAAAGGTAAAAAAAAAGCAGGTAAAATTAATTTTAGCAATACACATTATTTAACTCATATCAAAAATATTTCAACATCTAATTCAAATAGAAAAATTAGTGAGTTTATTTCACATTCTTTTTTTCCTATTAAATCTTTGAAATCTGGTGTGTATTTTATTTACATTTACAGCATGCCTCAGTTTGGACTAGCTACATTTAAAGTGCTCAGTAGCTATATACTCCTGGTGGCTGCTGTATTGGACAGTGCAGGTCAACAGAGTTTACTTCTGAGTTGGCTCTTGGGTGTGCTAGCCTCCCACCCACAGCTTGTATTAAAGTACCTAGAAAAATTCTTGTATGTACATTTCACTTTCATACTCATGTCCTTGCCTATATCGTTCTTACTACTTATAAAACCCTTCCATGTCTTGACTATTTGTAAATTGTTCACTCTACGAAGGTAGGCATTACAGTAAAGTATGTCCACTTTTAGAGTCAGATATAATGTACCCATAAAGCCCTTCTCTGACTCTTCAAAACTATGTTCTTGTGTCATAATGCCTGTGGTCCTCCATATTCTTTTTCTTTTGCTCCTTAGTTTTCTTTCTTTTTTTTTTTTAATATTCTGTTGATTTTTTACAGAGAGGAAGGGAGAGGGATACAGAGTCAGAAACATCGATGAGAGAGAAACATCGACCAGCTGCCTCCTGCACACCCCCCACTGGGGATGTGCCCGCAACCAAGGTACATGCCCTTGACCAGAATTGAACCCGGGACCCTTCAGTCCGCAGGCCGACGCTCCATCCACTGAGCCAAACCGATCAGGCGCTCCTTAGTTTTCTTATATGCAAATCAAAAATAATCATATGGATGATGTCAGGATTAAAGAAATAATGTCTATATAGCACTTAGCACAATGCCTTACCCAAAATAATTCCTCAAGAAATAGCTTATTATCATTATCATCTTTTAGAAATACACAGATGTATTTTAATAGTACATAGTATTATTGTGCAGTAGTGAGATGAATTTCAGCTCTAATCACTGTTTAACCTCTTAATTCCTCTGTGGACTGTGTAAGGTATTTAATCTCTCTGAGCTTGTTTATTTAAAATGTTAATAATACCCATTTCCTAAGCTTATTGTGAGAATTAAATGTGTGCTTGGCAATTGGTAGTTACAAAATACTTATGGAGGTTATTAAGTTCAGCATAGTGAATATAGTCAGTAATATTGTAATATATATGTACGGTGCCAGGTGGGTACTGGAAATATTGGGGAGGCCATGTTGTAAAGTATATAATAATCTAACCACTATGCGGCATACCTGAAACTAGTACAAAATAATATTAAATGTAAATTATAACTGAAAAATAAAAATTTAAAAATAATGAAAATGATAGATTTTTAAAAATAATTTTGAAACCCACACTTGAAAGTACAGTGTAGGGCTCAATTTTTTTGTAAATCTGAAGTATTTAATAATAACAAAAATAATAATGCTAATAGTAATATAAAAAAATAAATGTGTGTGCCTTAGCTGGTTTGGCTTAGTGGATAGAGCGTCAACCTGTGGACTGAAGGGTCCCGGGTTCGATTCCAGTCAGGGGCACATGCTTGGGTTGCAGGCTCGATCCCCAGTAGGGGGCGTGCAGGAGGCAGCCAATCAGTTATTCTTTCTCATAATTGATGTTTCTATTTTTCTCTTTCTCCCTTTGTCTCTGAAATCAATAAAAAATAAAATAAATATGTGCTTGGCAACTAGTTCAGTAAATGATATTCAGTAAATGTTACAATTTTTCCCCATGGAAAATTAACTTTTATAAGCTTTATTATCCTCATTTGTAAAAAGATATAGTGCGTACATTACAGAATGTAATTAAAATGTAAGTATTAAAAGTAAAATATGAAGTACCTAACAGAGTGTAGATGCTCAACAAATATTAGCAATTATTGCGTCTTTTTATCCTTCAAGATTAAGCCCAAATGCCCTTTTCTTGGGTAAGGCCTTTCCTAACCTTACAAAGAGAATTAATTTCTCTTTTCTCACAGCACTTTATATTTACCTTTGTCATAGTTTTCAAGACATGTAAATATACTTATTTCACCTCTGGTATGAGAGCCCTTTGAGGTAAAACATTTTTTAATTCATCTCATCTCAAGCATTCAGCATAGTGCCTCATAGTTGGCAATTACTTCCGTAAGTTTATTAATATACTCCAGAAGAGTATAAAGATCAGTTTTTGGGGGAGGAAATATAGCATACTGATTCAGATCAGGGACTTCAGTGTTAATCTGGGGATCAAATTTAGACTGCCATTTGCAAGTTGCATGTCATTGGGTAAATTGTTCAACCCTTCCTCGGATCAGTTTCCTTATCTGTAAAATGAGAAAACACCAACAATCTGCTAGAGTTTTTGCAAGGAATATATGAGGTATTGTCTTTAAAAGCACTTAGCCCAATTCCTGGCACATGCTAAGGTGTTCATAGGGTGTTTGGTAAATTTTTAAATTAAAGTGAAAAAATACTTCATTACCTGGGTGGCATACTGTGTATTCAGAAATTTGCAAAGACAGCTCTGACCTCACACCAGAAAAATTGTTTATTCAATGCTTTGCAAACTTTGTTTTGTATTTTCTCTTTTCTCAGTTATTAAAAGGAAGTTATTCATAAAGCTAAAGCATATTTTTAGAGCTAATGAAGAAGAAACTATGAATTGAAGTTTTAAAATATTTCATCATTCTATGGTGAAATTTGTCAAACCAATGACAAAAACAGGAAGATATTGTATCAAGATGATTTTGCTTTTCTGAATCTCTCAGGAGAAATAAAGCGTACTATTAACAATTGACACTTTATAACAGAGCGCATGAAGGAAAAATATTTCATGAGGGACATGAATGAAGTGTTTTGTTAGGAAGGTTCCTGACATTTTCCCCCTCATGTCCTTAAGGGTCTCAGACATCAAAAGTGTATATTCTGTATTATATAGGAAAATTTTAGGTCAAGACTATATTATCTACTTAAGAAGAAAACCCTAACTGTTCTTAGAATTTCTATTTCTATAGTATGGAAGATTTTTATCCAAATAAAAATCCTGGCCCTGACTCTGGAATTGGAAGTGATAATGGAGAGAAACGGTTATCTGCAACAGAAGTGAGTATTTTTTATTGCTGATCTATTTTATTTTAAAATTTTATTAGAGCTTTGAAATAGACACTTGCACATACTGACTTATTTTGCTTGAAAGTATAATCATTATTACATTATATGAGACCATACATGTACATTTTTAAACTCACAACAGTAAACCTTAACATACTAATTTTTGGTTTGAAAACTGGAAATGTAAAGCACATATTGAACACTTCATATGTTAATTTAAAGCAACTTAATTCTTTATCGGATTTTAAAATGCCTCATTGGTACTTGGGCTTTATTTTTTTCAGCCATCAGACGACGACACAATCAGCCTTCACTCTCAAGTCTCAGAATCAAATAGAGAGCAGACATCAAGAAACGATAGTCACTCCGTTGGAAGTAAACCTGATTCCCAGAAAGGTAATCCATATGATGTTCGCTATATTTATTTTATGTACATAGCCCTTATAAAAAACTGACTTTGAAAAACAGTACCTTTGGCCAACTCTTTTATTGAGAAAACACACTTTTATTCTAAGCAGTGTCAGAATAAACTATTCATATTTTCTATCAAATATTATTTTATACTTAGACCAGGAGGTGTATGATTTTATTGACCACAACACAGAAGATGTAGCAGTTCCCGAACAAGGAGATGCACATATTGGATCCTTTGTCTCTTTCCTTAAGGTAAAGAAACAAATATTAATAACATGTTCTCCTTGATATCACAAAAATGGACCATACAATTTAAAATGATAATTTTCTTTTATATAAGGGAAAAGAAAAAGGTCCTGAAAAATCTCAGAAAAATGAAGAATTAGGAGATGAGAAAAGGTAAGCGCACACAAATTCTCAAATTGAAATGTTACTTATAAATATTTAAAATATATTTAGATATTCTTACTTGGAAGGATATAATTTTTGTTGATTTACCAATTATACTAATATCTAGGTAATTTGTGAATGCTTTATTTGCTTGCATTCCTCAATTAAACTGAAAATTCTCATAAACATTTAAATTGAGTGTCATTTATACATTGTTTTTCCCCTCAGAAGTGTAATAATGTCTCCTATGATTATTACTGAGGAGGACTCTACCTTCACATACATTGCCCATTTAAGCTACTTCATAAGCCTTTTAAATAGATGATATTGGCATCATTTGATGAAGAAGGAAAGCGAGACCCAGGTTTTCAAATGTCTGCAACTCATGTGTCCTAACTCTTAGTCTCTTTCATTGAGAAAATATACTTTAAGGGTATTTTCATATTTTATTAAAATAAGTGTGCTTTGGATCTCTTCTATATCATTTATCTTACAAAATGATGGAATATGACCTATGACATTTTTCCTTTTAAGTTCCTTCATTGAAACAGAAAGGAAGGGAGAGCATATTTTGAAAACCTACCACGTACCAGGATCTGTGCTATGTGCTTTCCCATGTATCTGATATAATGCTCACTAAATTCTGCATAGTAGATATTGTCCTCATTTTTACAGATGAGGAGGGGAAGCTCGGAGATGGAAATTTCTTGCCTAGAACCACCTAGCTAGTATCCAGTAGAACCTAGTGTGTAAACTGAGCTCTCGCTGATCCTGAAGCTTTTCTCTTTTCTCTACATTGTGCTTCCTCTAAATGACTCATTGGTAGCTTTTTAAGCGGTCATTAATCATGCCTGGTACATCATAGGGAGATACATAGCTTTATCTTATATTATTTATATTTAATTATTTTACTTTCTCACTTTATCTCACGAGGACAGTTGCCTAAACTTGAGAGTCACCACTGGAATGCAAGTTATGGTAAAGATAGAGTCTTAGTAGGATTTGATACTTTTTTGTTTTTAAAGTAAATACTTCTGTTTGGAGAACAGTTTATTTTACACTTTATTGGTTCTATTTGAATGATTAAAATTATATGTTTTTTGGCACTTTTGCCAAACTTATTTGAACCCATTTTGCATTTCCTCTACTTAAACATTTTGTGGAGAGATTTTTAAGATCAATATGAAAATTTCATGATATTTTATGTTTACTGATAAAGACTGGCCAGATAGAATTCTGTAGTTCTTATTATACTCACAACTGGGGAGTATGCATTACTAAAATTACTATGGCCATTACACATTTCAGAAATTACAAAAAAGTAATACTACAGTTCACTTTGTTAGCCATTAATTATACTAATATAACCACTATGCTACATTTTCTGTTTAGTGGAAAGGATAGATATGCTTTTATATTCTTTAAATATTCCTTATTTCTTATTTTAATGTTTTAAATACACGGATGTTAAGATTTTAGCTTTCACATGGCATTAAAAACTAAACATGGCTTCTAATTCTGGAAGCAGGCATAAAATAAAAAGAGACTTTATTGGGGTGGTGGAACACACAATACAATATACAGATGATGTATTATAGAATTGTATACCTGAAACCTATATAATTTTATTAAACAATGTCACTCCAATAAATTCAATAAGTAACAACAATAATACAATAAATGAAAAAAATCTGTCTTTTTGGATAAACATGTATGTGTCACCCTTTAGACTTGGAAAAGAACTTGCAGAGGAAGAAGATGATGATTTGAAGGAAGTAACTGATTTGAAGAAAGTAGCCGCTCAGTTATTGCATCAAGAGCAAAAGAACAGGTATATTTTAGTAATGATATTTAAATTGGCAAATTTTACAATCATTAAATCTGATTATTTAAAAATTATCAAATAAAGTATATGAAGTTTTCAGTAGATAATAGGGCCATTTTAAGAATTATTTGAAGGGATTAACTGCTAAAAGACAATAGGAAATACTTAGGAGAGAAATGTAAAGTTACATATATAATTAAGACAACTACTCACATTGTCATTATATTTAATTATTGGTTAGGTATCTCTTTTTTATTCCTGTGTGCTAAATAATTATTTATTTGTTGATATTCGCTTTAGGTCACAGTAGCATTAGATATATTGTAAGCATTTTTTCCCATATATATGTCATAAGTATGTAGTATGAATTTATCAGATTCCAAGTTACTTCCTTTTCCAAGTTAGGGAAGTTTTCAGTCCTTATTACTTCAAATAGGTTCTCAGTCTCTTGTTCTCTCTTCTCCTTCTGGTGCCCTGTCATATGGACGCTATTGTATACACTCCATGTTGTCCCTGAGGTCCCTTAGACTATCCTCTTTTTAAAAAAATTCTTTTTTTTATTTGCTGCTCTGATTGGGTCTGCTCTCCTACCTTATCTTCCAAATCAAGGATTTGTTCCCCTGCTTTATCTAGGACTCTTTTTATTTCTCCAGTGTTTTCTTCATTTCTGATTGATGCTTTCTAATGGTTTCTATGGTGTGTTTTTTTGTGTGTGTGTTTTTTATGTTGTTGAATTTCTCACTAAGTTCCCGGAGCCTCCCTAACCATTGTTTGATCTCAGTATCTGGTAGCTTGCTTGCCTCCACTTCATTTAGTCCTTTTTCTGGGGATTTCCCCTGTTCTTTCATTTGGGGCATAGTTTTTGTGTTCCCATTTCACTGCCTCTCTGTATTTGTTTCTGTCTGTTAGGTAGATCTGCTGGTCTCCAAGTCTTGGTATTGTAGCCTTATTTGGTACATGTGTGTGTGTGTCTCAGTAGCCCAGGAATTTCCCTTGCATAGGTTATGTGAGCCCTCCTGTAGTAGTTGAATGTTGATTGCTATTGTCTCATCCATGTGTGGAGTCCATCTTAAGCTGGTTTTCTGTGAGGATTGGCTTTCACCACAGTGTATGAGCTGCCGTTCAGATGCTGACCCCACAAAGCAGAATTTGCCCCTGCAGGTTATGATGCCTACTGAGGTCTTCCTTTGGATATGTCACTTGTGAAGCTGATTGGGTCAGGCTCTCACTCTCATGTCATCTGAATCTTGGCACCAGGTGTGTTGGTTCTGGGGCCTTTCAGAGAGACTCTGGTATAGGTCAATATCAGATACCATCTGGGACCGGCTGTGGGCTAGAAAGTGATCCACACTTTATGGCTGGCTGCCTTTGGGGGACCTCAGTGAGGTCACTCAACAAAAGTCCCAGGGTACTCCATTGCCAGGTTCCACTATGAGGTGCCTACATACCTTTGTGGTGGGATGGATTCTCAGATAGTCACCAGGAGGAGGCTAGCAGAGTTTATCAGACCAAGATTTGGCCATGTGAAGGGAGGGCCCTGCATAGGAATGGTGGTGCAGGTCCGATATGTGAGGGAAAAATGGCCCCTTCTCTAGAGCCATCAAACTGTCCAGGATTCTGCCTGGACTTCCTTGAGAACTGCAGCTTAGTACGGCAGCGCTGCCTGGAATTAGGAAGGTGTGTCTAGTACAGTGTCGGCAAACCCCGGCTCGAGAGCCACATGCGGCTCTTTGGCCCCTTGAGTGTGGCTCTTCCACAAAATACCATGTGCGGGCGTGCACGTACAGTGTGATTGACACTTCATGGCCCATGCGCAGAAGTCGGTTTTCAGCCTGGGCGAGTCTATTTTGAAGAAGTGGTGTTAGAAGAAGTGGGGGGTGTCGGTCGGTTGGTTGGGCGACGGGAGATGTGTCGCAGGCGTGCCGCGGGATACACAGTGCAGGGAAAGTACATTGTTTTGAGGTACATTCGCTGAGGTCGACCCCTTCCAACTCTCCCATCCACACTGGTCTATCTGAAACAAGTATACAAGACTTGGATGGGAGAGTTGGAAGGGGTCGACCTCAGCGAATGTACCTCAATCAGATTGAGGACGTTTTTAGCAAAGGCCAGCTTAGGAGTACCCTAATTAAGTTAATAACAATGTACCTACCTATATAGTTTAAGTTTAAAAAATTTGGCTCTCAAAAGAAATTTCAATCGTTGTACTGTTGATATTTGGCTCTGTTGACTAATGAGTTTGCTGAGTTTGGGTCCCCTGTCGGGTGCTGTGCTGGTGAGGTTTGTGGGAACAGGGCAAATGGCCCCCGCCCCAGAACCACACAACTCAGTCTTTGACATAACCTGAGTCTGCCTGGACATCTGCATAAGGGGCCCAGGCAGCTGATTTCTCCAGAGTGTGAGGTCAGTAGCGCAGTGCGACAGGGAGTTTGGAGGATGGGCCAATTACATTCCCCCAGGCTGATGTTGTATGGAGGGGAGTGTTGACCCATGAAAGATAGTGTCTGAGGTGTGGGAGTGGGACTCAGCACAAGACACTGGCAGTTGTCCCTTCAGCCTTCTCTCTCTGGTGCCACACAACCCAATCTCCTCACATGACTCTAGTCCACTCCAAGCTGCCCTCCTTCCTCTGGAGCCCAGGGTGAGTGGCTGTGAATGAGACCTTTTTTGTGCTGGACCTTGAAGAGGGCACTGGTTTTCTAGGAGATTCCTATCTGTTTGTGGTGGGAAAAGTTTAGGTGCTGCTGAGGGTCAGCTATTATTACCTTTTTCATATACTGAGAGTACTGCATTTATAGTTTTGAAATAATAAAGATTATTTATTTGAGGTATGGATGAAGATGTGGGTAGGAGAAATGGGTAAACTGCCTTTTTACTTTAAATAAATTGAATAAATATTTTTTAAAAGGAGCATTAGTGTCTACAGGGAAGACCTAATAGGAGTAGCCAACAAAGGATTACAAACCTTGCGATAATATCCTTGTTTTTGATGTGAATGTTGTTGCTCTGTCCAACCTAAAATAAAAAAAGATATGAGATGTTTTGTGTTTTGAGAAAATTAAAAGAATAATTTTTATGCATTTAACATTGATATCTAATAAATGTAGATAATTTATTTCACTTAATTGAAAACAATAAATGTTTATGAATCACATGACCATGTTTTGGGACATTTAAAATTTAAGTATACTGGCATTTGCTTAAATATGCTTTGAAAAATACTTACTCTTAAAACTTATCAAATGACAAATGTGTGGTTTTAGGTTCCACTATTTTTTAATAGTCACTAGCATCTTTTTTTGTACAGCTACTACATTTGTAGAATTAAAAACTATACTAGAAAATATCACTCATCTTTATCCCTTCTATATCTAATGAATCCTTATTACCAGTTCACATTTTTCTTCTACAATAACTTTCTGTCACCCTTTTCTATGAAGTTTATTTTCTCATCTTCTATGATTCATTTCTAATGAGCCTTTAAAAAAATAATGTCTTTATTGATGTTCAAAAGAGGAAGGGAGAGAGAGATAGAAACATAGATGAGAGAGAAAATCGATTGGCTGCCTCCTCTTCGACCCCACTGGTGATCAAGCCCACAACCCGGGCATGCGCCCTCACTGGGAATCGAACCGGTAACCTCCTGGCTCATGGGTTGATGCTCAACCACTGAGCGACACCAACTGGACTCTAATGAGCCTCTTTAAAAAATTAGCTACTTAGGAGGCTGTATATGTTTCCACCCATCTAATATAAATCAAGTATTATTTGCTCCCATGGTTCACTCCCGCTCTGTGTACCTTTAAAAATTAGTTGAGTTTCTATTTCCTCTACGCGGCAGGTGAAAGAATTATATTTATCATTATTGGCAGAGAATATTGATTTTATGAGAACACACAACAATATCAATTTCTCTTATTGTGTTAAGAATAGCACTTACACATATAATTTTATATTTTAACATTGTAATATATAACATTTCTATCTTTTCAATTTTCTGTTATCATATTAGTTTTTCATGTTTTCCTGTGACTTGAATTAATTTTTGTAGCCTAGATACAACATAAATAATGTTTCATAGGTCTTGTTTTTGTGATAGTTTGGTAATTAGTTCAAAACAGCACCTAGCATCTGACCAGTGTGACTCAGTGGTTGAGCATTGACCTATGAACCTGGAGGTCACAGTTCTATTCCCAGTCTGGGCACATGTCTTGTTTGCGGACACGATCCCCAGTAGGAGGGGTTCAGGAGGCAGCCAATAGATGATTCTCTCTCACTGATGTTTCTATCTCTCTCTCCCTCTCCCATCCTCTCTGAAATCAATAAAAATAAAAAGAATGCTATCATCAATATTTTTTTTAAATTTATAATCTATGGACAATTTAAATTATATCCCTAGCAAGTTCTGTTAATTGCTGAACTTAAACTGATCTCAGAATTTATGCCAAATTTAGTATTTTTGCCATTAAATGATTTCTTCCCTTCTAAAATAAATTTTTATTGCTCACCTGTCCTAAATGTAGATAATTATAAAGTTTTATTTATAGTGTTATAATACTTGAATTTGAGTGAGTTCAAAAAATCAAAATTGCCGAAACCGGTTTGACTCAGTGGATAGTGTCGGCCTGCGGACTGAAGGGTCCCAGGTTCGATTCCGGTCAAGGGCATGTACCTGGATTGCGGGCATATCCCCAGTAGGAGATGTGCAGGAGGCAGCTGATCGATGTTTCTCTCTCATCGATGTTTCTAACTCTCTATCTCTCTCCCTTCCTCTCAGTAAAAAATCAATAAAATATATTTTAAAAAAAATCAAAATTAATCTTGTAAAAGGATGTATTTCCCAGAAGAGTTGATGCAATTTGTTGATTTTTCCCTTTCACATTGTGTTGTGTTTTAGATTCCAACTTTATTAATGAATCTAAAATGCTATTTAACATTGTAACCAGCAGTAGTAACATTTATTTTTAGGTTTTCACACATTCCTTAGAATATTTTTGTTTGTTTGTTGTTTGTCTTGATTTAAAGGAATTTATCTGGGGTAAGATTATCCTTGCATAGCACAAAATACCACCTAGGATTCCTTCTTTGACTGTATACTACTTCACTGTTATTTTTTTGTTATTTTTATTTTTTTTGCTTTTAAAGATTTTTTATGGATTTTTAGAGAGAGAGGACGGGATAGGGAGAGAGAGAAACATCTATTGGCTACCTCTTGCACACCTCCTACTGGGGATCAAGCCCACAACCTGGGCATATGCCCTGACTAGGAATCAAACCAGCAACTCGGTACAACTCCCAACCAACTGAACCACACGGGCCAGGCCACTACTCAACTGTTCTTTACCTAGCTATGGTGGAAGGTACATACAGTGTTAGCTCTCAGCTAAAAGAAGCCATGCATGTCCTCCAACTTAGAAGCAAGTAAAAAACTTCTTATTTTAGTTCAGTGATTATTTTCTTAAAGCAGCTTGCCACTTGTTTATTAGTTCATACTATTTTATCAATATCTTTGATTGTCTAAGAAAGTTTATACTACTACTTGGTGGATTTAACTATCCTAGGAAAGTAACAAGAGGATATTGTGCAGAATTATTAATCAAAAAGGGTGGGAAAAGAGATCAGCAAATAAAGTATCAAGTAGATAACTCATAAATGTTCAAAGTCTGAAGCCCAGTTATTTAGAAGATTTCCCCCTCTTTGACTAAATGCATAGATTACTTTGTATTGACAGTTTATTGTTGAATTTTCAAAAGCTAATCTTTATCTTTCTTGTCAAAATATTGGATTATTTCTACTTGTATTTAAGTGAATTGAAATTCCCCTAAGTCAGTGATCTTGTCTATATTAAAATAGCAATTCTGCAAGTCATAGTTTTACCTTCACTATAATTTTGGAAATAAAAAATTAACTATTGTCTTTAAATTGTCTTAATATTACTCTGTAAATTATCTATCCAATTCTTCACACATTCACCAACTTTACTTTTGTATGTTAGTATTAGAGGCATGGCTATTGCTCTTTTTCTTATACTGATGTTTTTATTATATGGATTTATAAGCAGATGTTTAGCTGGCTTCTTAAAATTTGTTTGGTTATCATCCTTAAAGGGTTACAATGTATGTGGGCTTTTGCAATGAATGTCTTGAGTTGACTGGTTCCCATTTCAAGTTCATTCCTGCTAACTTATTCTGTTCTATAGTAGTTTCTGTTATATCTTTCTTTTTAATAATTATTTTATTTGCTTTTAGGTGTATCCTGAGAATTTTTACCTATTGTGAAAAGATGTGCTTCCGAATATTATGTAATGTGGATAAATAAAACAGTGATTATGAAAAATTATATTGAAGTATAATTAACAATCATGGAAAGTAAAATCAGATTTTGAGAAGTTTATTATTTTGGCTTAGAATTATAGAAATCATGTACATTACCTGTTTAGTATGATTTTTTTTTTCTGATCATATGAACATTCCAGTTTGAGGAGCATCATGTTAACCTCTAGTTCATTATAACTAAGCAGGCAGTTCTCTCAACCCTTGCAATCTATCCATTCATTCTTTCTGCTCACTTTACTAATGACTTCCCTCTCTTCTCCCAAAATATCTTTCTTCTCCCATCTTTTGGTTTGGTTGATGTACATGAAATATGAATACAGACAGAGGCCTTTAGGTTATAGAGCATCATTCAATGAAAACTCAGAGGACCAGAACAGTAGGACATGCATCAAGGCATCTGGAGTTTGTGGAAGCCTTAAGTATTAAAGGACCAGGTTGATGCAACTGAATTGTATAGTCTTGTACTTAAAATACAGTATCAGTAGCTGGATTAGGGAAATGTATTAATGTATTAATCTAGAATAAATAAAACAGATGTTTATTTTTACTTTGAGTATCACAGAGTAAAAGATTAAATATCAATGTACACAGCAAAATTTTACAAAGGAGAATTCTTAAGTACATAAAATATGTTTTGTAGATAAGTGGATTTCAACTCTTTTTTCCCTTTCTGCTCCAATATAACTCATACGCATCAGTTATCAAAATGCTAGTGAGTGTGGTGTCGGGGAGAAATCAGAATTTACTGTAGTGAAGGGCATTGTAGTTTGACCCACTCCCTGAAATGATTCTTACATTCTGAAATTCCTACCCCACATAGTACATGCACACTGCTACATCTCCTTTTTAAAAGTCACTATTTAAAGATATATTTTTTTCCTAATAATCTTAGATATTTTATTACCTCAATTCTTCTGCATTTGGGGATTCAGCATAATTTTATTGTATGCCCATACAAAGAAGAATAAAGGTATCATTAAATGTCAAAATTGTTTGGTACCAAGCTACACTGCTTTGCCTATGATGCATGTCCTTTGTACCTCACTAAGGAACCTCTACTAGATCCAAGGCTAGTGAGGAATCTGGGGTAATGGAAATTGGTTTCTTTATGTTAACCATCTTTCTGTAATTACCAATTTATATTTATTTCATTACTAGAGGCCTGGTGCACAAAAATTTGTGCACTGGGGGGGGGTGGGGATCCTTCAACCTGGCTTGTCCCCTCTCACAGTCTGGGACCCCTCGGGGGGTGACCACCGCTAGCTTAGGCCTGCTTCCTGGGGGATTGGGCCTAAGCTGGCAGTCAGAAATCCTTCTGGCGGATGTCCACTTGCCAGCGGGAAGTAGACCTAAGCTGCAATCAGACATCCTTAGCGCTGCTGAGGAGGTGGGAGAGGCTCCCACCACCACCGCTGTACTGGCAGCCGTCAGCCTGGCTTGTGGCTGAGCAGAGCTCCCCCTGTGGGAGCACACTGACAACCAAAGGCAGCTCCTGCATTGAGTGTCTTCCCCCTGGTGGTCAGTGTGTGTCATAGTGACCAGTCATTCCCAGTTGTTCTGCTGTTAGGGTCAGTTTGCATATTACCCTTTTACTATATAGGATAGAGGCCTGGTGCACGGGTGGGGGCCAGCTGGTTTGCCTTGAAGGGTGTCCCAGATCAGGGTGGGGGGTCCCTCTTGGGTGCCTGGCCAGCCTGGGTGAGGGGCTGATGGCTGTTTGCAGCTGGTCACACACCCTTCAGGGTGGGGGTTCCCACTGGGGTGCCTGGCCAGCCTGGATGAGGGGCTGATGGCTCTTTTCAGGCTGGCCACACCCCCTTCAGGGTGGGGGTCCCCACTGGGGTGCCTGGACAGTCTGGGTGAGGGGCTGAGGGCCGTTTTCAGGCTGGCCTGTGGCTGAAGCTCCCAGCCTCTCCTTTTTTTCTTTTTTTTAATTCTGGGATTTATTTACCTTCTATAATTGAAACATTGTTGCCATCACTGGTGCTCCCAGCTCTGAGGCTGCAGCTTGATGAAAGCACATATCTGGGGTTTGTTTAGCTTCTATAATTGAAACTTTGTTGCTTTTGGAGCTGTTGCTTATGGAGCTCAGAGCTGGGGACATGGCAGGCGGGGAACCTTGGCTTCCTCCATCACTGGAGCAAGCAAACTGGTCACTTCAGCTGTGTGGCTGCTGGCCGCCATCTTTGTTGACAGTTAATTTGCATATCTTGCTGATTAGCCAATGGGAAGCATAGTGGAGGACGGTTAATTACCCTTTTTGTCTTGTATTAGATAGGATGTATTTTAGTAGTCGATATGTAGGTTTGATTTGAAATTCTTTTCTATCTACAGTGTTTTTATTGTTGACTAGTGGCCCATTGCATGAAATTCGTGCCTGGGGGTGGGGCGTCCCTCAGCCCAGCCTGCACTCTTTCTAATCTGGGACCCCTCTGGAGATATCTGACTGCCAGTTTCAGCAGGGATCCACAGGGATCGGGCCTAAACTGGCAGTCGGACATCCCTCTCGCAATCTGGGGCTGCTGGCTCCTAACCACTCACCTGCCTGCCTGCCTGATTGCCTGTAACCCCTCTGTCTGCCTGCCTGATTGCCCCTAACCTCTCTGCCTGCTGGCCTGATAGCCCTAACTGCCTCTGCCTACCTGATCACCCCCAATGGCCCTCTGCTGCCGGCCTGATCTTGCCCACAACTGCCCTCCCCTGCTGGCTAATTTGGTTCTGATTGGTTGGTTTCTATGCCAGTCAGCATCAAAAGCTCCACTCCTAGGCAGCCATTGGCTCCTCACAGTTCACCCAGATTTGGTTCTGATTGGTCAGTTTCTATGCCAGTCAGCGTCTCCAGGCCTGTCTCTGGGCCTGATCAGAGAGGTCGGGCTCATCAGCAGCCCCCATGGAGGACCGGAGAGAAAGAGAAAGAGAGGCGCAACTGCTGGCGAAGCCTGGAGAAGGAGAGAGAGGCAATGGCTGATCAACAGCTGCCATGGAGTCTGTGGATCAGACCCTGCCTCTCTCTCCCAGCCTCTCTCCAGGCCTGATCCGCAGCCCCCTCGGCAGTCAGTACTGGGTCACTGCGCCCACACCAGTGGCAGTTAGTGCTGGCTAGCCACGGCAACCCAGCACTGACTGCAGGACTGACTTCTGGTGTTCGGTCGAGCCTTCAGTTAGTCGTTACGGACCCTGGGTTTTTATATATTAGGATGTTTGAAGATTTTATGTATCCTATATAATAGAACCCTATTATGCAAATCAACTGGAAGGTGGAATGACCAGTCGCTATGATGTGCACTGACCACCAGGCGGTAGATAACACAGGAGATGCAGCCTAGTGGTCACTGTGTTCCCATAGTGGGAGCGCTGCTCAAGTAAAAGCCACGATCACGGCTGGCGAGTGTAGCGGTGGTGGTGGGAGCCTCCCTTGCCTCCTCTGCAGTACTAAGGAGCAGTAATCCCAGCTTCTGGCTGAGCAGCGCTCCCTGTAGACATCCTCCAAGGAGTCCCGGACTGCGAGAGGGTACAGGTCAGGCTGAGGGACCACCCCCCACCCTCTATACAGAGCACAAATGTCATGCATCAGGCCTCTAATCCTATCTAATAAAAGAGAAACATGGTAATTAGCCGTACAACCGCTACCCTTCCCATTGGCTAATCAGGGCAGTATGCAAATTAACTGCCACCCAAAATGGCGGCCGGCAGCCAGGCAGCTTGAAGCGAACATGAGGTTTGCTTGCTTCAGTGACGGAAGAAACTAACATTCCCCGCCTGCCTTACCGACCTCTGAGCTTCAGTTTGAAACATGGTTACAAATATAGAAGCTAAACAAAACCCCAGAAACCTGCTTTCAGCCAGCCGGGATCTCAGAGCTGGAGTTGATACAGTGTTTCAATTATAGAACCCAAAAAAACCAGATACCTGCTTTCAACAACAGAGGGCTCAGAGCTGGAGCCAGAGCTAAAGCTGGCCCAGAATAAAAAAAAAAGAATAAAAGGTGCAGTTGGAAGCTTCAGTCACCCGCCAGCCTAAAAACAGCCCTCAGCCCCTCACCCAGACTGGCCAGGCACCGCAGTGGGGACCCCCACACTGAAGGGTGTGTGACCAGCTGCAAACAGCCATCAGCCCCTCATCCAGGCTGGCCAGGCACCCCAGTGGGGACCCCCACCCTGATCCAGGACACCCTTCAGGGCAAACCAGACAGCCCCCACCCATGCACCAGGCCTCTATCCTATATAGTAAAAGGGTAATATGCCTCCCAGCACCGGGATCAGAGGAGTCGAGAGGCCTCCTGGCACCAGGATCAGCGTGACAGCGGGCAGCACCCAAACCCCCTGATCGCCCTGCGGCTCTGTGTGTGACAGGGAGCGGGGCCACAGTCTCCCTATCCGCCCTGCTCTGTTCGTGAAAGGAGAAGGCGCCGCAACCCCCTGATCAGCCCTGCTCTGTGCCTGATCGGGGGGAGCTCCTCAACCCCCTGATCGCCCTGCGGCTCTGTGTGTGACAGGCTGCGGTGCCCCAACCCCCTGATCGGCCCTGCTCTGTGGGTGATAGAGGGTGGCGCCGCAACCCCCCTCCATGGGCCCTGCTCTGTGTGTGATGGGGTAGAGCCATAACCTCCCCATCGGCCCTGCCCTGAGTATGACAGTGGCAGCAGTGCCCCAACTCCCTGTCAGCCCTGCTCTGTGGGTGATAGAGGGCAGTGCACCAACCCCCTGATCTGCCCTGCTCTGTGTGTGACAGGGGGCGGTGCCCCAACTCCCCTATCGGCCCTACTCTGTGAGTGACAGGGGGGAGCTCCTCAACCCCCTGATCAGCCCTGCTCTGTGCGTGACAGGGGGGAGCTCCCCAACCCCCTGATTGACCCTGTTCTCTGCGTGACAGGGTACGGGACCCCAACCCCCCTGATTGGCCCTGCTCTGTGCATGACAGGGGGTGGCGCTGCAACCTGCCCATTGACCCTGCCTTGAGTGTGACAGGGGGCGGTGCCCCAACCCCCCAGTCGGCCCTACCCTGAGCGTGACTGAGGGTGGCATCGCAACCTCCCGATCCACCCTGTTCTGTGCATGACGGGGCGGCGCCCCAACTCCCCAATCGGCCCTGCTCTGAGCCTGACCAGGGGCTGCACCTAGGTATTGGGCCTGCCCTCTGCCACCCGGGAGAGGCCTAAGCCAGCAGGTCGTTATCTCCCGAGGGGTCCCAGACTGCGAGAGGGCACAAGCCGGGCTGAGGGACTCCCCCTCCCTCCCCCCCGAGTGCACAAATTTTTGTGCACTGGGCCTCTAGTATATATATAAAAGCTTAAGCAACCGAACCACCGTTCAACTGTTTGACTGGTAGCTATGACGCACACTGACCACCAAGGTGCAGATGCTCAATTCACAGGCATGGAAACATGGAACAGACTGGTGGGAGGGTGGGAAGAGATTAACCAAAGATCTTATATGCATACTAGAGGCCTGGGGCATGGATTTGTGCACCAGTGGGGTCCCTTGGTCTGGCCTACGCCCTCTCACAATCCGGGACCCCTTGTGGGATGTCAGACTTCTGGTTTTGGCCCGATTCCGACAGGCCAGGCTGAGGGACCCTACCAGTGCACAGATAGTTTATTCCTTATAAAACTAAACTTTAAAATAGAAAATTTAGGTACATTTATATGTATAACAAATAAATATTAGGAACTCTTAAATAGGTTATTTATACTAAAGAAAGATAATAAATCTTTAGTTTTGACTTTGAAATTAATACTTAGAATTATATAAAATTATGGACAAACAGTTCTCTCCTACAATAGTTTATTATTCTTTATTTTTCTTCATTTTTGGTTTTCTTTGAATACTGTTTCATTTGGTTATTAAAAAATGTGATTAAGTTGTGGGTTTTTTCCCCCAGATAATTTAACTTTGGTACTGGTTTTGTAGTTAGAATTAAGGGTTTTTTTTGCTTTTGGCAAAATGATGATGGATTACATCAATATAACCCTATAATTTACTGTGCTGGGAAAACTAATTCAGTCTTAATGTTACCTAAACCATGTGCATCTCTTTATTGTCTGTCTTAGCCAAAAGTTAGATAGGCACAGGACACTAGTGGCATGCCTAGAAAATATCCAAGCCTTGAAAATCTCTATATATAAAAGCCTAAGTGACTGAACGACCAAACAACCGAACGACTGGTTGCTATGATGTGTGCTGACCACCAGGGGGCAGACACTCAACACAAGAACCGCCCCATGGTGGTCAGTGCGCTCCCACAGCCAACCTCCCCACCCCCCACCCCCCATCAGCCCTGATAACTGGCCAGGCCAAGGGACCCCACCTGAGCATGAATTTGTGCACTGGGCCTCTAGTGCAGCAGTTCTCAACCTGTGAGTCGTGACCCCTTTAGGGGTCGAATGACCCTTTCACAGGGGTCGCCTAAGACCATTGAAAAAACCATATATAATTACATATTGTTTTTGTGATTAATCACTATGCTTTAATTATGTTCAATTTGTAACAATGAAAATACATCCTGCATATCAGATATTTACATTGCGATTCATAACAGTAGCAAAATTACAGTTATGAAGTAGCAACGAAAATGATTTTATGGTTGGGGGTCACCACAACATGAAGAACTGTATTAAAGGGTCGCGGCATTAGGAAGGTAGAGAACCACTGCGCTCTAGTGGGTTTATAAAAGAAGATGGATGGAAGAGTTGGTGAGCTTCATTCCTTCATAATAGCCAGTGCACTTATGGGCATCTGATCTAAATAATACTTAAATATTGTTTTCTAGCAAAAAAATTTCATGGAACAGATGCAGCTTATTATGGAGATCTTTTATATTATGTATATACTATTCTTTTTAATATGTTTTGGAATTAACGTGTTAACTTTTTAAAATACATTTTTATTGATTTCGGAGAGGAGGAGAGAGAGAGAGACAGAAACATCAGTGATGAGAGAGAATCATTGATCGGCCTCCTCCTGTGCGTCTCACACTGAGGATCAAGCCCGCATCCCGGACATGTGTCCTGACCAAGAATCAAACTGTGACCTCCTGGTTCATAGGTTGATGCTCAACCACCGAGCCAGGCCAGCCGGCCTAATGTGTTAATTTTAATTCTAGGATTCTTAATCATTCAACTTCTGTTACAAGAAACAAGACAAAAGAAAATGTGGAATGCGAAAAGAGGTATAAAATTATTTTAGTTCTCATATTTAATATTTTATGAGACTTGATACTCTGACAGTGATTTCCCGTTTGTGGATTTTAATTAAATAATTATTGATATTGAATTAATATAACTAGATAGTTGAAAGAGGGAAAGTGTTGCAGCATGAGTTAAATTTACTTCTGGTATAAGCAAATTGAAAAAATGCTGATTTGATCTCCTTTTGTGCTCATATATGCATTTTGTCTTGATGATAGAATCATTCATTTACTATTTCAGCAAACATTTAGTATATTACTATTACTGCCAGGAATAATGTGTTTCTTCATCATTGATTGTGTTTATTCTGTATGTTATTTACTTTTTTTCCTTTGCAATTGGGTTTTACTAAGTTCTTCTGTATGAATACATGTTCTAAGTCCACATATATTAATTCCAGAGAAATAGATACCTTCAAAGTTTCTGTTCATTCTTTTTGGTGGTTAGAAAATTTGCATTAGACTCAACTTCAGGGTCATTCCTATGGGAGTGGAAAGGACCAAGGCTGTGGGTGGGATATAGATGTATACACTGAGAGAATTAACATTTGTTGAATGCTTGTTATATGCATAACTCTTCTGAGTGCTTTAAATGTATTCTCACTCAATCCTAATCAATAACTCTATGACTTTGTTATTATTGTCCTTCCAATTTTATAAGAAGACTGAGATTCAGAAATTATCATAACTTGTTCAAGGTCACACAGCTAATAAGTGGTACAGTGAGGTTTCAAACCCAGTTTTCTGGCTCAATAATCCCTAGTGTGGTTTTAACCACACTCTTGTTAACATGGTACTAAGAATACTTTGCTTCCTTCAGATCTTCTCATCCCACTGATGTCTTTTTCAATCTACCTCACAGTCCAAATTTTACTTATTTTCCCCAAACCTACCTTTTCTCCTATATATTGTGCCTGAGTGAACGTACCATTATATAATCACTCAAGTCAGCAACTTTGGAATCATCAGACATTCATCTCTCTCTCTTTTTTTAAATATATTTTACAGAGAGGAAGGGAGAGGGATAGAGAGAGAGTCAGAAACATTGATGACAGAGAAACATCAATCAGCTGACTCCTGCGCACTCCCCACTGGGTATGTGCCCACAACCGAGGTACATGCCCTTGACGGAATCGAACCTGGGACCCTTGAGTCCACAGGCCAATGCTGTATCCACTGAGCCAAACCGGTTAGGGCATTCATTCATCTCTTTTATGCACCCCTCCTTGTCCAGTTAGTCACAGAAAATTATAGATTTTTAACATTACCAGCATCTATTTCAACCTCTCCATTGCAATTGTGTTAGTTCAGGCCCTACTTTTTCCCACCTGGATTATTGCAACAGCCTCCAGCATACCTCCTATCTTCAGTTTTGCCTACCTTTAAATCTGTATTCTGCACTGATATAAGAGTGATGGTTCTTAGACACAAATCTGACTATACGACTCCCATTTATTAGTTTCTAATAGTTCTTTCTAACTTTTAGGATAAAGCTTAAAGTGTTTGGCTTAACCCATAAGATTGAAGTGAGTTTCTGCCTACCTTCAGAGCTTCATCTCATGAACTCTTCCACTGGCACCTCTGCAGTTAGGAACAATAATACTATTTTATTTTTAAAGTATATATTTTTTGATTTCAGAGAGGAAGGGAGAGGAAGAGAGAGATAGAAACATCAATTGATTATTGATCAGCTGCCTCCTGCACGCCCCCTACTGGGGATTGAGCCTGCAACCCTGGCATATTCCCTGACCTGGAATCTAACCATGACCTACTGGTTCTTAGGTTGATGCTCAACCATGGAGCCACGCCGCCAGGCAATATTCTTTTCTTTATTCTGGCACAGTTTCACATCTGTTTTGTATCCTGGTCTCTCTGTTGGGATTACCCTTTCTTCTTCCCTTTTTCACTTACTAGTAGGCTTTCAGAATTCAGTTCAAGCATTAGATGACTTTTCATACCCAAGTTTAGATGCCTCTGTAGAGCTCTTAAGTTTTTAATGTGTGTATTGTTCTTGTCTTTGTTACTTTGTCCTGTTAACTCCATCCACCTTTTTCTCCCTGGCTCCTAGCTTTGCTTCCTCAATTCAGGGAACCCCACAGGCCCCACCTTGGTTCCCCCACTTTGGCCTGTGGCCTAAAAATTCTCTTTTCCTGCAACAGTCTGACTCAATTGTGAGGCTTGTCTTGTTTGTTACCAATGTCTAAGGGATAGATGTCTTTTTTTTGGCCTAATATTTAATGTCTTGAAAAGTATAATTTTATATATTTTGTCTGTTCTTTTATTGTTTTCATCAGGGTATAAATCTGTTCACTGTTTATTCTATGTTGGCTAAATAAATGCAAAATCTAATTTTTACATTTTATGTAATTAGTCAGTATTTAGTTTTAATTGTTTTTCCCATATGCCCTCTCCACTCCAACAATTTTTCAGATATTTATGTGATTTTATCTTTAGTTATATTTAAATCTTTCAGTCCATTGATTTTGGTATTTGATATGATGTTAGAAATCTAGTTTTTTCCTTTCTCCCTCCCTTCCTGTCTCCTTTTTCTCACTCCCTTTTCTCCTTCCCCCTTTTTTTTTCTTTCAGTATTTTATCATTGGTTAACCAGTTGTCTCATCACTTTGTTACATAATCCATCATTTCCACAATGCTTTTAAATTTCATTTTTATCATAAGTTGTTCTAGTTGTGGTCCTCTATGTCTGCTCCACTGAAAAATCTATAGATGCTAAAGCTAGTACTAATGTATTTCTGTAATTTAATAGAATATATGTAACTTCCTAGTAGATAAGTCCCTTTATTATATAACTTTTCTTGGTCATCCATTCTTCCAAATGAACTTTGTAACTCTTTTATCAGATTTCCAAAACAAGCTCAAAACTACTTCTTGTATTTCTAAAAATTATTATTGTAGTTCATTTCAGCTATCAGTTTGAAGGAGAGGTTATATCTATAATATTTAGTCTTTCTGTCCAAGAACTTCCCAGTGACTAAAGTTCCTTACTAGACAATTGTAATTTTTCCATGCGGGCCTTGTGCATGTCTAGTTAAGTTTTTTCCCTAGGTATCTTCTACTTTTCCTTTCCTTTATAAATGAGGTGTTTTCTAATATATATTACTAGAGGCCCGGTGCACAACATTTGTGCACTTGGGGGCAGTCCCTCAGCCCAGCCTGTGCCCTCTTGTAGTCCGGGAGCCCTTGGGGCATTTCCAACTGACAACTTAGGCCTGCTCCCCACAGTCGGACACCCTTAGCACTGCTGCAGAGGCAGGAGAGGCTACCACCACTGCTGCTGCGTTTGCCAGCCATGAGCCCAGCTTCTGACTGAGCAACGCTCCCCTTGTGGGAGTGCACTGACCACCAGGGGGCAGCTCTTGCATTGACCATCTGCCTCCCAGTGGTCAGTGCACGTCATAGCGACCGGTTGTTCCGCCGTTTGGTCAATTTGCATATTAGCCCTTTATTATATAGGATAACTTGTTATAATTAACATATAGGAAAGCTCTTAACTTTTGTATATTTTTCAATAACTTCTGTTAATAATAGACTTTTTATATTTTTCCCCCTTAAGCAATTACATTTTCTATAAATTTTGGAAATTTGTTTCTTTCTAATTTTTAAATGTTCTTTTCTTACTGTCCTGTACAGAAGTTTCATAACAGTGTTGAATAATACTAGTAGGCATTTGTGTATTTTTTTCTAAAGGAATTCCTTGTTCAAATCTGCTATCTAGCAATTCCATGAAGTTTACCTTACTCCACAAATAAACTAGATAAAAAGAATTTCTACCATTGCCCTATGTTTCAGAATGAAATGTTACAGGCTCATAATCAGTAATTCAATAACCAAAAATATTACTTGATTTTCTTTTTGTAGTTTTGGGTAATAATTTTGATATAATAAATATTATATGTTCTTTTTATGTCTCTAGATACTATATTTCTTCTGACCTCAGAAAAGTCCTAAGAGTAGTCCTATGCTTAGGGTGACATTAAGTAGGCCCATTTTGATGTTTTTTTTTAAGGATTATAATAGGGGAAGTAAATGTGTTTTTGTCAACTTTGTTTTATATTATTAGTTCAAAGCATAGGCATGAGTAAATTCTTTAGATTTCTGGTAGAAAAGAAAAGACAATTTTATAAAATCATATGCATTACTTCTCGGCCTTTTGGCTAAGATCCTGTGTATAATATCATATTCATAATGTATACCTAAGGGTAATTCTAAATATTTTAACATATTAAGGCATCTTTAATTTTTTAGTGTCTCAGCAGATGAAGTTAATTCACCATTATCACCACTCACATGGCAGGTAAGAGGAAATGAAATTATTATAATATCTATTATTTTGTTCTTATTTACTTAGTTAAAAGCAATTATCTTATTACAGCCCTTAGAAAATCAGAAGGATCAAACAGATGAACAACCGTGGCCAGAATCTCAACCTATAATCTGGCAGAGTGAAGAAAGGAGGCGGAGCAAACAGATTAGAAAAGAATATTTCAAGGTACTTTCTTAAAGTTGTAAAATTTACTTTGTAATTAGTTTTGATCTTATCAGTTTTGTTTTATGCTAATAAGGTAGAATGTAACTCTGGTTACAATATATTAAATGTGTCATTTTATCTTAATTTTCTACATGTATGTGATACAGATAACATGGTCCAGTTATATCCATAATATTTCAGTAATTCAAAATAATTAAGAATGAGTAGATCAATCTGAATTGTGGTTTGTCAAATTCTTTACAAGAAAAATGTAATGTTTTACACTGCTGGTTGTAGCAATATGTAGTAACTAGAGGCCCAATGCACGAAGATTCATGCAAGAATGGGCCTTTCTCCCCCTGGCTGCCGGCACTGCCTTCGCTCTGGCTGGAGCTGCCTTTTTGCCTTCCCACGCTGCCCAGAGGCCCGGAGCAGCTGGGGTGGTGGGGAACGCCTGCGTCCCACCCCGCCCCTGGCCACTTGGCGCCTGCATATGCAAATTAACCTACCATCTTTCTTGGGTTCATTTGCATACTCACTCCTGATTGGCTAGTGGGTGTCACGAAGGTACAGTCAATTTGCATCTTTCTCTTTTATTAGTGTAGATGTTTTAAAAGAATTGCCCCAAGAAGGTCAATTCTTGGATTTGTTTCAATAAATAGCATGTATTTGCAATTAACATTTAATTGTTTCTATGTAAATACATGCTATTTATGTGGTTCTAAAAAATGATTAAAAGTGTTTCCCCTGCCATTTTCTTCTATTCTTATTACATTAGTAGATTTCTTAAGGTGATCCTTTAAATTAAAAGCTTAGACCATCTTGATTATTCCAAAAATTTTTTTTTCTCTTTATTGATTAAGGTATTACATATGTGTCCTTATTCCCCCCAATCTCCCCCCACCCCACTCAAGTTCATGCCTTCACCCCCCTGATGTCTGTGTATCCCAAATTTTTAGTTAGCATAGTTTTAATGTAATTTTACTGTGTAGACATTTGTAAATATTGTCATATTATCTATTTGTGGTTTAGTCTGCTAATTTGCAGATGCCAGTCATTGGAATTGGAATAATCTTTAGTGCAAGTTAGAATCCATTATTGGAATTTCTGACTCAAATGAACAGTTCAAACAAGCTTCTCACCCATGAATAACAAATTCTGTTGTCTTTGTTCACCTTTTCTGTTTCCCATAACCTAATTTTTATTTAATAATAATAATTGCCCAGCAAGTGTGGCTCAGTGATAAATTTCATCCTTCAGCAAATAATTGCTGAATATTTTTAATGAGCTTCATGTTACCTGGTCAATGTGAGAGATAATGAAGAAATAATACATAGGGAAGAGGGAAAGACATTCTAAGCAGAACCCTGTTCAGTAATGGTGAAATCTATTTAACCCAACCTTTTACAGATCTGTAGTTATATTTATATATTGGCATTTATTTTAAAGTCCTCTCTTTTAGCTTATGGAGCTTTGAACAGAGGCATTCAATAAAATGTAATAGATAAGACTTAATGAATGACTGATGATGTGGGGCAAATTTTAGTATTTCTAACTAATAAAAGAGATTTTACTATATTTATTTAATCTACTGGTATAATAAAAGCATTCTATTTATCAAAACACTTAAGTACTAGACACTAAGTATTTTAAAAATACTGACCTATATAATCTTCCTAACAACCCTATTAAATAAGACAATTATTATCAGTTTTATTTTACAGATGGGGAAGTTAAGACACAGAGAGGCGATGTTCCGGTCACTTAGCTAATAAGCATCTAAGTCATGATTTGAACCCATTGTATGCTATGCTGCCTGTTTACTTAATGTAGATAGCTTAATAACAATGAATAAACACTTTCAAATCAATGCATTTTATTGTTTTAAAAATATTTTACAGGTGAACTTCTCAATAAAGTCTTAATAGAGGTTTTAGTGACCCTTTAAACAATAATTTGATTAACTAAGTACTTTATTTTCTACTAGAGGCCCGGTGCACAAAAATTTGTGCACTCGGGCGGGGGGGGGGGGGGTCCCTCTGCCCAGCCTGTGTCCTCTCACAGTCTGGGACGCCTCAGGGGATGACCACTTGCTGGCTTAGGCCTGCTCCCTGGGGGATTGGGCCTAAGATGGAAATCAGACATCCCTTTGGCAGCCTGGCAGCCCTCGGGGGATGTCAACTAGCCAGCGGGGAGCAGACCTAAGCTGCAGTCAGACATCCTTAGCGCTGCTGAGGAGGCAGGAGAGGCTCCCACCACCACCGCTGTACTGGCAGCCATTAGCCTGGCTTGTGGCTGAGCAGAGTTCCCCCTGTGGGAGCGCACTGACCACCAGAGGTCAGCTCCTGCATTGAGCGTCTGTCCCCTGGTGGCCAGTGTGTGTCATAGTGACCAGTCATTCCCAGTCTTTCTGCTGTTAGGGTCAGTTTGCATATTATCCTTTTACTATATAGGATAGAGGCCTGGTGCATGGGTGGAGGCCAGCTGGTTTGCATTGAAGGGTGTCCTGGATCAGGGTAGGGGTCCCACTTGGGTGCCTGGCCAGCCTGGGTGAGGGGCTGATGGCTGTTTGCAGCTGGTCACACACCCTTCAGGGTGGGGGTTCCCACTGGGGTGCCTGGCCAGCCTGGATGAGGGGCTGATGGCTGTTTTCAGGCTGGCCACACCCCCTTCAGGGTGGGGGTCCCTGCTGGGGTGCCTGGCCAGTCTGGGTGAGAGGATGAGGGCCGTGTTCAGGCTGGCCTGCGACTGAAGCTTCCAGCCTCTCCTTTTTTTCTTTTTTTTTATTCTGGGATTTATTTACCTTCTATAATTGAAACTCTGTTGCTGTCACTGGCGCTCCCAGCTCTGAGGCCACGGCCGGCTGAAAGCAGGTATCTGGGGTTTGTTTAGCTTCTATAATTGAAACATTGTTGCATCTGGAGCTCAGAGCTGGGCTGCGGCAGGCTGGGAACCTTGGCTTCCTCCATCGCTGGAGCAAGCAAACCTCATTCTCGCTTCAGCTGCATGGTTGCCAGCCGCCATCTTTGTTGGCAGTTAATTTGCATATCTTGCTGATTAGCCCATGGGAAGCGTCGCAGAGGTATGGTTAATTATCCTTTTTGTCTTTTATTAGATAGGATGGCTTAAACATACCTCCTATAACCGGTTCTCAACCTGTGGGTCACGACCCCTTTGGTGGTTGAAGGACCCTTTCACAGGGGTTGCCTAAGACCATCCTGCATATCAGATATTTACATTATGATTCATAACAGTAGCAACATTACAGTTATGAGGTAGCAATGAAAATAATTTTATGGTTGGGTCACAATATGAGGAACTGTATTTAAAGGGCCAGAAGGTTGAGAACCACTGTCCTATAATATTGCTATTTTATAAGTTGCTAAGAGATCAAATAAAATAATCTTTGAAATGTCCATTACATAATCATTATTCAACAAATGCTTATTTCTTCCATACAAAGGTAAGCTTCAGTCACTGGGAAATATTTTGAGATCTGTAGTTCTCCTCAGTAGTCAGAAGATGTCAGTGTTAGGACACTTGAACAAAATTGAACTATTATTTCCTAAAATGTAAAAATAATTATAAAGTTGAGATACTACTCTCTAAGTTAAGTATAAACCATTATTCAGAATGTCCAGTATTTTCATGATTAAAATATCATTGAAGCATTTAACTGTAATAATCTAATAAAAATATCATTGATTTCCATGAAGTGTCTTTCTTTCAAAAACAAGTTCTCTTAATTACCTATCTTTTGATAATCCAAAGGGTTATTCATAAGATAAATTACTGAAATAAATCTGGATTTATAGTTAATTAAATATTAAAATATGCTACTACAGAGATTTATATCAAATTATCACTGAGGTCGCTTAGGAATGGTCTTTTGCTTTGCTATGTTATGAAACATACAGAGCTTTGTGCAGTTTTTGCTTAGTGCATATAAATGACTGAGCCATGGGATTTCTTTGTATTACATGGTAAATTATTTATGGTGCTGTTATTCAGTATATTTATTAAAAGTGTGTGTGTGTGTGTCGCTCAATTATCACTTCTAGTTGCCAAGAGTAATTTTGAGTAGTATGTTTTTTAGAGAAGCCCCTGAAACTAGGTAAAAAATGTTTCAACATATTGGCCAGATTATGTGAGCAAAAAGTTAAAGTTGGTCAGATTATATGAGTAAGTAAATCACTGTAGGAGTGTCACATTAACTCTTTCAGACTCCCTGGCTACTGTCATGTACTACTCTAGTAAATACAATTTATTGCCCTTGTTGCCAAAATAAAATCACTGCATTTCTCAAAGTAAAGCTAATCTAAGAAAGACATTACTTTATTTTAAAATCTTTTACAGAAATGAATTCATATTGTTTTAATAAGATACACAATAAAATATGAAAATCAAACCTCTTTATAAATTATTTTTCATATAAATGAATAGCTTTAATTTCTTATAAAAATGATAGCACATGAATTTTCTGAATGTATTTGACAATTGACTTTTAAACCAAAAAAGTTAAAGAACGTTAGACTAACTATACTTAGTTACTTTTAAGGATTATTTGATTTCTTGAAATGTCACTTATATTTGCCTTGAAATGTATCTCATTACTGTTGTTGTAACTGGACAACCAAGAGGTCTTGGGCTGTCTGTCACCACTTGAGCCAATTAAGCAGAGACAGGGTTGAATCATATATGAGCGTTTATTCCAATAATGCCAACAGTATGGGAGAGCAGTAGGTCACCCGCAAAGATCTTCTTTGACCTTCCCTTGCCAGCTAACTGGTTATATACACACAAGAGGGAGAAGATAGCTATGCGCAGCTGCGAGCTACAAGTGTAACATGGAAAGGGGAGGGTAGACTCTGCAGTCCAGCTTTCAGGAGCTCAGAGTACCAAAACAAGGTGGCTAATCTTCTATGATGTTACAAACAGCTCAGCCCATTCCTGGGACTGGAGAATGGTCAGCGTTCCTGAAAAAAAACTCCTGGAGGGGGTCAAGGTCCAGGTGCAGCAACCAGATCAAAGTGTGTCATGTCCTTGGTCTGTGCTCAAAAATGTATTTCTTTTTGGAGTAATGGACCCATTGAGGCATCTTATCTTTCTACTGCCTTGTTTCATCCTCCATTTTCCCAGGGTCTGTAAGAAAACTTCTTATTAATTATTAGACACCTGTGGCTCTATTCTCATTGCATGTCCTTCCTCACTCTCATTTCCCCCCTGTTAGTGTTATCATCTCATATCTATGAGATTAGTTTTATATGGAAAATGTCTTGTTGAACTGTATCAGTCCTGGCCTATTAAATTTTCCTTTATGGATTTTGGCTCTGGATTCTTTTAGGGAAAAGGAGCGTCGGATCTCTTTACTACTTCCTGTTGATGGGTGGTAGAATCCTGAAGTCCTCCCTGTCTGACAAGTGAAAAAGGGAGCCAAAAAAGGGGAAAGTAATTTTAAGTGAGGCCAATAGACCATTCATGTTTCATTGACTTATTTATGAGTCCAAACTGTTGAGTCTTATTTTTAGGACACAGTGATGCAGATGGCTTCTACAGTGAGGCCCATACTATTTGAGTAATCAGTTAGTTAAGCAGGGACATAAGCATACATTCTATGAAACAGAAGAACACAAAACATAAGGGTTCATGTATACAGTAAATCATAAACCAGTTGAAAAGATTTCCAGATGTAAGGCTTCTGCTGGAATGAAATCACACAGTGACAATCTGATAGATTACTGTTAGAACATCTCTGGTGATGTCATCAGGTGCTGAGGTCTGTATGGCATACACAGACAAACCTGAAAAAAAACTTTGAAGCCCTAACCGGTTTGGCTCAGTGGATAGAGCGTCAGCCTGCGGATTGAAGGGTCCCAGGTTCGATTCCGGTCAAGGGCATGTACCTTGGTTGTGGGCACATCCCTAGGAGGGGGTGTGCAGGAGGCAGCTGATCGATATTTCTCTCTCAGCGATGTTTCAAACTCTCTATCCCCTTCTATTTCTCTCTGTAAAAAATCAATAAAATATATATTTAAAAAAAAAAACTTTGAAGACAGTTAACTGCATTGGAGTTCATTACCTACAATTGGGTATTATGGTTTCCATTGAAACACAATTTTTCTCCCTAAGATTACTCTCATTTTCATCAAAGAGCCAAATCAAGACTAATCTGTTTACTGTATTAAGTTGAGTTCCAGTTTGGCCTGATTAATTTGCATAAACACAACAGGAATGGCAATTGATTATATAGGCTTTTAAAATCTGCTTTGTGGGATCTCACAAAGTTAACTCTCAGGGCAAAAAAGCCAAGCTGCACAGTTGCCATCAGACTTTGCCTGCAATACCGATAGGGTTGGGTAAATTCCTCAAGTTGTTGAGGTCCCCACAGGTGTCTTGAGGTTCCTTCTTGCTATCAGGAAAGTAACCTTCATTCCTTACCTGGAAAGATTGCCATGAACCATGTGACCAAGCAGGGTGCCAGGCTATTTATCTAAGGGGCTTATCGGCTTCAAAGTCAGTCTTCATTCCTTAGAGCTTTCTGGTGACATCCAGAGTCCCAGGATGTCTCTCTCAGACATGACATTCTAGCAGAGTGCTGGTTAATAAAACCACAATTGGAAACTGCCTTGTGTCCTGTTATGAAGAAAACAGATTCTTATTGGATTTATGCAAACAAACACATTGCCATGAGAACAATAATACTCATTGAGAGTTTCCAAATCAGGTAGGGAGAAAAATATAAATGCCTCAATATTGCTTATGAAAGTATAATTTATTAAAGTGCTTTACGAAAAGAAACAAGTTTTCTTATGTCTGGAAAACAAGAAGATTAAAAATCAGTAATACTTTCAAAAAATTATAAAAGCTATAATTATTTTTAATTCATTCAGTCCTATAGTCAAATTCTTTTTTCCTGATTTTTCTTGCCAGTGTTTATATAAATCCAGATACTCTATAGAGTTCTAATAATTTTCATCCAGTTCGAGGGGATGATCTGAAAGTTTATTCTCCAAGATATGTAGCTTACGATAAATCAGATTCTTTTCCATGGATCTTTCAGAAGATGTAACATTTTTGTAAATGTATCAGAGTAAAACAATGACTGTCTGTAAATGACAAAATAATTTTAAATGACACAGTTATAGATTTAATTACAATGCAATTCACATGGGACCCTTCCCTTTTAACAGACTGGAAAAGAACCAAACAAATTTTGTATTAGTTTACTTTAGATGTATGATTCAGTATACCTATAATTTCCTTTTAAGAATTTCCTTTTAAGATTTCTCTTCACAACCCTTCTGTGATTTTCCACAAACCTTTGTACCCATTTAGAAATAACCAGTTTTAGAATAACCTACTTTCTTTTTTTCTTTAAAATTCATCTTCATACCTCATTCCTTCTATTATCAAAACTATGTAACTTCTTTTCAATTATTTAGAATTCTTAACTTTTAGAAAAAAATCTTAGGTGACAAGTAATTAACATTTCTCAAATTGGCAATACATTCACATTTTTAAGAGATATATTTCAAATAAAATGTATGATATATTCATTAATACATTTAAGTCCATTCTCCAGCTTCTCTGCAATAAGAAGCCCAAAGTAGGCAAACTCAGATCAATTAATATTTCAGTATCCTGTTATTTCAAAATACCTAGATATTTAATAATTTTTTATTATTTAAATCAGCAAGACTCTAAAGTTTTAAGCTACCTAAGTTACTAAAGACTTTGGACAACTATATTTAGATAAATATAATTATACTAGAGGCCTGGTGCACGAATTCGTGCATGGGTGGGGTCCCTTGGCCTGGCCAGTGATCGGGGCCATTGGGACTATCTCGCCCAGTCTCAATAGGGGCCAATCGGGGCCAGCCATCCAGGTGGAGGGACTGCAGGAGGTTGGCTGTGGGAGTGCACTGACCACCAGGAGACAGCTCCTGCATTGAGCATCTGCCCCCTGGTGGTCAGTGCGTGTCATAGTGACCAGTCATAATGGTCGCTTGGGCGTTTATATATATATAGATTGTAACACTTTATTAAAACCCTTCATTTTAGTTATACCTATTCATTATGTCTTAACAACTGTGAGATTTTAAAGTCAATTATTACCCAAGGCATTTTCTTGGCAAATTTTGTAACAAAGATAACATGACCTTGACAACTTTTAGGAGGCTGGAGAAAAGGCTAGGGGGGGGGGGGTTTAAAAGAGTTATTTCCCATATCTATATGTTTGTTTTTTTCTGAGTAGAATCCTTATGATGTAACAACATGATATCTTGCATATAAGAGATCTTATCACCCTTTAAAACAGAAACAAAAACAATCTCTAAAATAAATAAATGAGTACTCTCAAAAGAAGGGACTGGGACACTAGCCTTACAATCTTATCTCATACCAACCTTCATAGCAAATGACCTTCACAAGGTCTGAGTGGCACAAAGCCCAAACAGCCTAGACAGGATTCCCAATGTTCATGAAACAGTGAAGTGCAAACCAAGTCCCCAAAAGATAAAGAAAATAACACCTGTAATCAAAGTTATATTACAGAAAGACAAGAACGCTTACTAGCTAAGCGTTATGGGTGGCTGATGCCTAGAAAGGGAGAGCGGGGAGTAACCCGAGATAAAGAACTCTTGGCAGCTGCTGGGAAGTTCCTGCTAACTCCGCCATGGGTTTGGCAGCTGGAGCCCCCAGCCAAGGAATGTGCCCCATCTTTAAATTAAATTAGACAACAAAGAGACACAAAGCAACAATCAACAGAGACGCTCTATGTTCAATATTTACAGGTGCGCACAACCACAGACGAGCTTTAGACCATACTCTTTGTCTGTCCAGTCACAGAAACCTCAGAATGCCCTGCGTTTAAAAAACAAAACAAAACACCGAACCAGAGCAAAGTCTCTCCTCCCAGAGCAGAACAGACTAAGGGCTCGGAGACCAGACAAGGACCTCTGGAGGTCTCTTGCCACCAGGACCTGATCAGGCTCACCCAGTAAATGCATGCCTTACGCAGTATATGCTTCCTTACAAAGAAGCCCAGACAAGAAGCAGCAATGCTTCTTGTGCTATATAAGCACACTTGATTCCTCTTGCTTTCTTACAAAAAATGCTTGATTCAACTTAGGTGGGAGGACGAGGATTGCTGGAGCTGACAGTGGACTCCACAGGAAACTTCCTGACAGCGTTGCAAGTAAAAATGTCCCAATTTCAGCCCCAGGAACCCCCCAGTTCCCCCAGCAAGCAGGATCTCCAGTACTTACCTCAGAAGAAATCCCACTGGAAGTCCCGGCAGAGTCGCCAAATTATGTAACCGGACAACCAAGGGGTCTGGGCTGCCTGTCACCACTTGAGCCAATTAAGCAGAGACAGGGTTGAATCATATATGAGCATTTATTCTAATACTGCCAGCAGTATGGGAGAGCAGTCAGTCACCCTGGAAATTCAGCTCTGACCCTCCCTTGCCAGTTGACTGGTTATATACACACACGAGGGAGAAGATAGCTAAGTGCAGGTGCGAGCTACAAGTGTAACATGGAAAGGGAAGGGTAGAGCCTATAGTCCGGCCTTCAGGAGCTCAGAGTCCAAAAACAAGGTGGCTAATCTATGATGTTACACACAGCCCATCCCGTTCCTGGGACTGGAGAATGGTCAGCGTTCCTGAGAAAATCTTGAGGGGGTCAGGGTCCAGGTACAGCAACCAGACAAAGGGTGTCCTGTGTTCAAAAATGTATTTCTTTTTGGAGTAATGGACCCATTGAGGCATCTTATCTTTTTACAACCTTGTTTCATCCTCCATTTTCCCAGGGTCTGTAAGAAAACTTATCTGTAGTTAGTGAGGTGAGTATTGGACAACTGTGGCTCTATTCTCATTACATGTCCTTCCCCACTCTCATTGTGACAAAACCTTATAGTGACTCATAAAATACATCTAACTTCATAAATATAGTATAATATTTTAATTTAAAGACTAACTATATATATATATATATATATATATATATATATATATGATCATAGTTACTTTTATAATGGAATAAGGAAGCCAAGTGGGCTTGTGAAATAACCTGCTTTATTCTGAGTCAGAGTTTGTGTGTATTTACTATCTTTCCTGTGAAATTAATGTACGCTTCAGAGATGAACTGACCTTTCTGTTTCTGAACAGGCCTTTATTGTGGTTTTTAAGTTTGGCTGTAAAAAAAACTTCAGTTATTCAGATTAATATTAACCAAGGACAGCTGAGTAGAATTAGTAAAAAGTTGGCCTTATAGAATATTTTCAAAGCTATGTATATATTAGGTTTTGGACCTTTAAATATGTACAGTAATGACAACTTAGTAACATCTTTCTAAGTTTTCATGTATAACAGGCATTTTTAACTAGAATAGTAGTTAAGTAACAATAAGAAAAGTCTCATTATTTAAGTTATTGACTGCATCATCCTCTGTTTCTTTCCATTATCAATTATCCGCTCATTTTTCTATGTCCTTTTTACTACCTTCCGTCTCATAAATAAGCTCAGATCTCTACCATTCTCCCAGATTCCCCTTTCAGCTATTGCCATATCTCTTCACATTAACCTACTAAAGGCAAAATCCAGTGTAGCATTTGACAGTGATGACCACATCCTTCTTTTTGAAACTCCTTTCTTGATTTGTACCTCACATTATTCTTCCCTGATTTGTCTTTTCTTTTTTATGTTCTTATCTAACTTTCCTTCTGCTTGCTCTTTAAGGTCTCTTTCTTTTTTTATTACTCTAAAAACTCTGTGAAACTTTTATGACTCCAGATGTCTCTTATATTCATCTGGGTCTGAACTTCTTCTGGTCTCCAAACCTGTGTTTCTAATTGTCTTGGTGCCCTATACGTATTTCACATTCAGTATGTCTTACCTTCCTGGCCCTTCATCGTGGAACTTGCTCCTCCTTTCTATCCTATTTTTTAAAAAATAAAAAATATATATTTTTATTGACTTTTAGAGAGAGAGGAAGGGAGAGGAAGAGAGAGAGAGGGGGAAAAAAAAACAAAACAAAGGCAAAACATCAACTGGCTGCTTCCTTCATATCCGCTATGCGATCAAGCCTGCAACCCGGGCATGTGCCCTGAGGGGGAATCTAACCCACATTGCACGTGACCATGCCCAACCAACTGAGCCACACCAGCCAGGTCTGCGCCTTTCTATTCTTTTTTAAAATATATATTTTTATTGATTACAGAGAGGAAGGGAGAGGGAGAGAGATAGAAACATCAATGATGAGAGAGAAAAATCGATTGACTGCATCCTGCACGCCCCACACTGGGGATCGAGCCCGCCACCTAGGCATGTGCCTTGGCCGGGAATGAACTTTGACCTCCTGGTTCATAGGTCAACGCTCAGCCACTGAACCATGCCGGTCGGGCTTTATTCTTTATTTTTGTTAGTGGTAATATTATCTGCTTTATTGTCTAAGCTTTATACCTCAGTCCTTCTCGTCTTTCCCCCTCTCATTCCCTCGCCTAATTGGTCACCGGGATGTTAATTGAACATCTTTTTTTTTCCAATCCATCACCTCTTCTCCATCTCAGTTACCCTGGCTTTTGTTGAAATCCTCATTTTTCTTTTGTATCTGGGTAATTACAATAACTTCTTTTTTAAAAAAATAGTTAGATGTAATAACTTCTTAGTGCTCCCTCCCTTCTCTAGTTTCACAGCTTTTGAGAGATTCCTGACTTAAATTTCTTTATTGGCTCCCCATTATTAATAACGAAAGTTTGGACAGCTTAAAAATTTCATGGGCCATACTTACCTACTTCTCTAAGTTTTATTTCCTGTCACAATTCACTTCCCTCGTTAGTCACATTACTTTGTTTTCTGCAGAGGCTGAGCTTTTTTATTTCTTTGTGCTTTTCTTTTTCTGGGAATCCCATTAGCCCTTTCATTTCTGGTAAATTTCTACTAATTATTCAGGATTTAGAGATGGAAGCATATAACATGGTGGTTGAGAACCTGGGCATCTAGAATAGTATCTTTTTTTTTTACAGGATTGTTATAACTATTGAATGATTTAATGTAAAGTGCTTAGAGTAGCACTTGCCAGAGTATACTCTTAATAAATATTATCTTATTCACTCAAATGTCCCTTTGTTTTGTTTTATTTTGTTTTGTATTAATCATCTATTATTGGATGTTAATTCTCAATTAGAATATGAAAGCATTTAGCAAAGATCAGGGGTGCCCAGCAAAGAAAGCCATAGTCAGGAATGCAGGCTCCGCCCTCCACACTGGGCCTTCTGTGATACTTGAGTAGATGCTCGCTGTTGAGCTCCTTGCAAGAAAGGCAGTAGTGGAAAAGTACCTAAGCTGCCAGCATAATAGAAAACCTCAGTAATGCTCATTTTCTTCATATTGACATACTTGTAATACCCATTGATAGTAACCTCTTAGAAACACTCCAACAGTGCCTTTAGAGGTAAAATCCTGCATCAGTTTCCAGCTTGGCAGCTCCCTTATTTTGACATCCATGGGTTTCTTCTTTGCCGGTATGACTGATGCCATCGTGGAGTCCTGTTGTCTGCTGTCCAAATGTCATTGTTTTGTTGGAGTAGAATAAAACCAAGAATAAGTGACATGAGTGGGGTCATACCGTGGGGTAGCAAATGGATTTATTCACACATTGCAGACTCCATTCAGTGGCAGTCTGGAACACTGGATTGAAAGCATATTGTAGCTTTGTCTGGGATCAGCTGGAAAGAGCAAGTACCCTGATAGAAATCACAAGAGAGACAGTGGAAACAGAGGAGGTTTGTATTTGTAACCCCCAATACTGCTCAGCCCCAAATTTGTGGTTGAGCTACCAGGTGGGCTATCTATTTTTTGAAGAATTATGGAAGATAAAGCTGCATAAGTCAATGGGGCCATTAAATACAACCTTGAATGCCAGGCAAAGTAATTTGGACATAATCCAGAAGTTAGTAGCGTTTTCCAACGGAAGAGTCATGTGTTACAAGTAGTGTTTGGAGAAGGTTAATCTGCACTGATTTGCAAGATTATTTGTGGTGGTGAGGAATCAGAAGTAAGAACACAGTAGTGGTTGTCATACTTGTATATCCTTGATTCTAAGAAACACTTTTCACATACTAGCCTTTTTTGGCATTGACCATATCACCTCTATGCCTAAGTTTAAAAGGAAGACAATAGTATTTACCTCAGAGTTGTTATGAAAATTAAATGGGTTAATAAGTGTAACACACATCAATCAGTGTCTGACATGTACGACATTTCAATTAGTGCCTGGTATATAGTAAGTGCTGGCATAGTGTTAGCTATTATCACTATTACTATTATTATATACCCAATATATACATTTAATGTAGTGGTGGTGTTTTGTTTTTTTACCTGAAATCAGTAGGTTTCTTAATAATAGATGATGTTTTCAAATGGTGAGATTACAGACTAAATATGAGATAATGGGGGCTAGAATAGGATGATAGTTGTGAGGATTCAAAAGTAAGTCTGAGATAAAAACAAGTGACATGATGACATGTTGGATTTAGTGGATTAAGAAAAAAGAGGATTTAAGACAACCCTGGGGTTGAAAAACTGAATGAATGAAAAATGGATTGGTTTAGGGAGGAATTGTTACTTGATATACATAAAATACTTAAAACAATGCCTTGCACATAGAAAGTACTGTATGTGTTAGCTATTAGTAAGTAGTAGAACCATTTAAACTGGTTATGTAATTAAACTTAATATCACATAATTTAATAAAAATAGCAAAATATGAATAAACCTCACATATAATTTACTAGTAGAGAATTCCCATGTTCAAGGAAAATTAAAGTATGTGTTTTAAATATTTTTCAGTATAAATCATCAAGGAAGAGTTCAAGTGGCAATGAAAATGATGAGGTGAGAAAAGAGGGTAATATTACCAAGTTTTTGAAATGTTTACTTTTCATATGTAGTTGGCTCAATCTGAGTTAAATATAATCCATCTTTCAGTGTCTTTGTTATTGATTTAATGCCTGGGTTTTCTCCAGTAATAAAAACTGAGCATCATCATATAAGTATTAATTTAATCATATAATATCTGTATGTCCAATAATTCCTGTAATTCCAATAGTTTAATTTTAGAATTCTAACATTCATCTTGAAATTGAAATTCAGGAATTCAAAATTTTTACATTTTCCTAAATCAACCTAGTGGTCAATTGAGATTTGTTTGGAATTTATTAAGCTCGTTCCACAAATTCTGTGTTCTGTTTTACATTTAAACTTACTAGTAGATTTCTACAGTTTGTGCATTACTATAAATTTTTTTACCTCACCATTTTAAGCTATGCAGCAGCCTAGAATTTTTCAAATGATAGTCTCATTGCATAGATACTTAAGCTTTATGTATTTGGTTTGGAGGTATTGGTAGTTAATTTTATGTTGGTTCTTGGCAGGGCTTCTGAAAACTCCTTTAATTTTATGAAATGGAATCACACAGAAAACGTTTGCTGAACTCTGAACTCTAGTGATTCAGCTTGGCTGTTCTCCCTGTCCCTTTATATTTTTGTCCACTTTGTCCTGCCTGCCTCAATATCTAATCAGTTATCAAGACATACTTTTTTTGATACTGAAATATTTTGAATACATCCCCACCTGCACATCTGCTCTTTCTGTCCTGGCACAGGCCCTCATCATTTCTTGCCTTTACTACTGCAGTAGCATCCTTGCTCATCTGTCCCTTGTCCAGTCCTTTCTCACTGCAGCCACAATGATGGTTTCAAAGAACACAAATATGATCAGGCCATTCCCTTGCTTAGAAAGCTTCAATGTCTCCCCATCACTTAGAGGGTAAATTCTAAGTCCTTAGTCAAGACCCTGCCTATATCAGCCTCAAATCCTGGTTTGCCCTCCTTTCACCTTACTCTCCAGAAATAGGGAACTGCTCAAAAGCTTTCTGCACTCTTCATTCATTGCTTCTGTGCCTTTGTTTTGTCCTCTCCTCTTGGAATGCTGTTCTTTTCTTTTTCTGGTAAACACCTACTCAGTTCTTATTGTTACTCAGGAAATTTGCCTTTCTCAACCACAGCCACCATCTCTCCAGTTGCCCCTTATCTGTGCCTCAAAATATGCCATTCAGAGCTCTTTGTTTTACTGAGAGAAGGTTGTATTACCTATATGACTGAATCTATTTTCCCTCTAGACTGAGAGATCCTTGAGTGGATGATTTTACTAAATTTCTGTATTTCTAATGTCTAGCACAGTTCCTGACATATAGTAAGCAGTCAGTAATCATTTGTTGAATGGTAAATAAATGTCCTGTGTGGTGTGTGTATTCAAGATTAAATGTTAAGATTTTTGTATTTGGTTGGTAGTAGTCATGCAAAAAAATGGGCTACTTAATATTACTTTATGCAATTAAATTTTTTGTGATTATTTCTAAGCTTATATTAGCTACACATATTTTTCCAGGTAAATGTTTTTATTTGGGGTGATGGAATTTTTGCATGTCTTCATGCACTTGCCTTGGATTGTAACATATTAATGCCATTTTCCATCAGAAATTTATCTTAACATATGGATCTTTTCTAAGAAATATGAAGAGGTTTTTCTTTTGTGATATATAAAGGAAATAAATTTATAGGAAAATATTTTGTGAGTGGATAGCACTTCTAAAACTTTAAAGTGCTTATGAATCACTTCATTGAAATACAGATTCTAATTAAGTAGGTCTTGGGTGAGGCCTGAGATTTTGCCTTTCTAATAAGTTCTCAGAGAATGCTGCTGCTGCTGGCTCAGAGACCACACTTGGAGTAGCAAGGTGGTAGACCGTATTTTCCAGATTTTCTGTAGCAGTTGATCAATTTTCAGTTTTCTTTTTATATGTCTAAATTATCATTCATGGTTTAATTTCATTTTTCATCTTTTTATTTTTATATTTTAGCAAGACAGTGATAATGCTAACATGTCACCACAATCTCCAGTATCATCTGAGGTACAAGTTCTGTTTTTATATGTGTACATACGTTTCTTTCTTGTCTCTTCTCTCTAACCTCATCTTTTTTTTTTACAATGTAATTTACTCACCCATAATTTAGAAAGCCATCTAGATTAATTTGTACAAACCTAGCCTATAAAGAATTCTAAGAACACCACCATATTTTTGTACAAATATTCATAATAAATATAACAGTTACTCATAGGGAAATGCTTATGGATCAGAGAAAAGCATTTGATATATACAATTTTTATTTTGTATAATTAATCCATATTTTGAAATAAATTATAGAAACAGCTTTAAAGTTTTAAATTTGCAAAGTACTGCAGCATTGTGCAATGACCTTTGGTTTTTCTCATAGCCAATTAGGTCTGAAAGCAATGCAAGAGAAACTTCCTTTTTCCACGAGAAACATCCCTGCAGTGGGTTGTTCCTATCGACAGGAGGATACACATTTCCTAGCATCATAGACTGGGTTGCAAGGGGAGGATGGGCAGATGAAAGTTTGTGAGATCTCAACCAAATACTCTGGTGGTTTGAATGGTTGATTCTAATTTAGCTAAACCTATTGCTTTACAACACGATGCAAGTTTTTAAAATTCCAAACAGTATCTCTTCTACTTCAGATTACTTTATTTAGTGTTCTAAACATGTTTTGACATTAGTAAATAAATGATCATGCACTCATTTGGTGAATTCAGGACTTTGTCTAAATGTTTGGATGATCCAAATTCACCATATAACTCTGGTTAATTAGGTAGTATTTTTTTATATAGTTAGTGTTGAATATTTTTTAAAGCTAGGATTGTTGTTTTGGATGAGTTGAATTGTAAAACTTTTAAATAGACTTGGACATTAATTTTATAAACATGTTTCTAAATTATTTATATGATAAGTAAAATGATTTACATTGTTTTGGAAAATAATTTAAATTAGGATATCCTAAAATTAGTCTTTGTCATATGCTTTTGTAAGTCTTTTACTTTCAGTTATAACAACTGTAAGCATATAAGTGACTACTTATTTGCCTGATTGCTTTGTGATTTTATGATCAATGCTTACAGGGGGAGTATTAGTGCCAGTTTTCTCAAGTAAATCATATTGTTTACATAACACATTTTGCTTGCATTTGGATAAATAAAATTTTGTCTGGGACTTCATAATATTTTTTTTAAAATATATTTTATTGAATTATTTTACAGAGAGAAAGGGAGAGGAATCGAGAGTTAGAAACATCGATCAGTTGCCTCCTGCACACCCTCTACTGGGGATGTGCCCGCAACCAAGGTACATGCCCTTGACCAGAATCGAACCTGGGACCCTTCAGTCCACAGGCTGACGCTCTATCCACTGAGCCAAACCGGTCAGGGCTACTTCATAATATTTTAACCAAAAGAATGATGGCAAACTGTGAGGTAGCTCAACTGACATTCAGCTTGAACTGTATATCACATGTTAATCAGAAAATACACAGAATCAGCAGAATTCTGGTTGCTTCAATTTCATGTGTGAAAGGAAATGATAAAATATATATTTGTATAGCACTTTACTGTTAACAAAGGCTTGCCTATACATTTGAACCTAAGAGCAATCCCATGAGCTGGGTATTAGCCTCATCATTTTATAGCTGAAGAGACTGATAACTTTGCCCAAAGACTCCAGTCAATAAATGGTAGCGAAGTGACTGAAACCCAGACTCTATACCAGCCGTGGGCAAACTATGGCCCGCGGGCCGGATCCGGCCTGTTTGAAATGAATAAAACTAAAAAAAAAAAAAAAAAAAAAGACTGTACCCTTTTATGTAATGATGTTTACTTTGAATTTATATTAGTTCACACAAACACTCCATCCATGCTTTTGTTCCGGCCCTCCGGTCCAGTTTAAGAACCCACTGTGGCCCTCGAGTCAAAAGTTTGCCCACCCCTGCTCTATACACTTCACAGTTGTTGCACAAATGAAATACGATGCTCCTAAAATGACCTTATCTTACCACTTTAGATTTACAAAGGGCTTTCTTTTAGTTATTTCAGCTAATCTTCACAACACCCCATTTTAAAGATGAAGAAACAGTCACAGAAATTAAATGTTTTGCTTAAGACTTAGCTTAAGCTTTCTGACTCCAAGTTCAGATTTTTAAAAGTATGCCACAGTTCTTTCCAAGCATGTAACTGTGTGAAAGCACTTTGAAGCAATGTACATTCTAATAGAAGACATAATAATTTATCATCTATCATTTTGCAACTCCTCTTAGTATGAATGTGTAGATTTGCCTCATATTATCCACTAAGTATCAAGTCCATGGTGGATACTGAGTAAATGTTGCTAATTTCACTCATCTTTTCATCGATGTTTACTTCATTTGGGGGGAGACATTAATTTCTTATTTATTCAAAAGTAATATCTTTATTTTATACAATTCAGTAATTTAATTTTTAATTTTACTTATACTGTGAGAGAGAAGTATTTAAAGGCTTATGCTATCAGGTCAATTAGCAAATATTTATACATCTTTTAAAAGTGAAATTATCAATTTGAATTGAAATGCATTTGACCTTTTCTGCTTCACTAATCATGCAAAAACATACTTTTCAAAATTGAAATGGATATGAATAACGATCTTAATTATTTTGAAAGAAAAGAGGTTTTATTTGTTTTTTTGTTTTTAGGAATATGATAGAACTGATGGTTTTTCACATGGTCCTTTTGGCTTGAAGCCAAGATCAGGTAAATATATATTCCGCATATAAAAGTTATTGGTTCTATGTGAAACTAGAGTTTCCAAACTTAACTGGGATTTGATTCCATAGTTTTAAGTACACATAGATTCTTTCCTCTCCCCTAAAAGTAATTTTCTCTTAACCTTATTTGTCTTTCCAATTCCCATTCCCCATTTCTTTCTTCCTCTTTACCTTCAAGCTCCTGAAACCTCAGCTTTTTGCCTTAGATATACTGCAGTCTTATTTCTACTCTACTGTGACTGCTATTAGAATGACCACTCTGCCAGCAAACCAAACACTGTTTGAAATTATAGCACACCATTATATTGTGGTTTTAAAAAGGGATCTTTTCGCATTTGGCAAGCCCAAAAGAAAATGGATCCATGTTACTTGGCAAGGTATTGAATTATAGTTTTTATTCCTGAATAAACTGTATTGACCTTCAAGAATAATTTCCTTTTTCTTTAAAGATAATAAAGGCTGATTTCTGTTTAATAATTTTTGACCTGGATCATAAGTTTCTAAAAATGTAATAGTATGTTTAAATAAGAACATATATAGGTGGTAGAAATCGTTACATTTGTCTTCCCTGTTGTTTTCAATTATGCAGATAAGTAGATTTTAATTATATTTGGTAAAATCTATTTAGAATGTATTAATAAGTAATAGTGTTTTATGTAATTCTGCATTGATTCTTTTTATCATGCCTCTTTTTCCTACCGATGGTTGATCCTTCTTATTAGCTTTTAAATAAGCTAGGAAATTTCTGTTTTTATAGCTTTTAGCCGCTCATCTCGCCAAGAATATGGGGCAGCAGATCCTGGATTTACAATGAGAAGAAAGATGGAACATTTACGGGAAGAAAGAGAGCAAATACGACAACTTCGCAATGTGAGTCAGATTGACCTTTCAGATCTGCTTTGAATGGGTTTAACTTGAAAAATTAATAATTTATATATGGGTTTTCTTTTCAATGCTCTTTAAAATTTTGGATTATATCATGATTTACAATATAAATATATAAGACATTTAGGTAGACTATCTGTGATTTATACCCATTTCTTTGTAGAATCTCGAATCCAAGTTGAAAGTAATTTTGCCTGATGACATTGGAGCTGCACTGATGGATGGGGTTGTTCTTTGCCATTTAGCCAATCATATAAGGCCACGCTCCGTAGCTAGTATTCATGTGCCATCACCAGCTGTGGTAAGATTTGTCTACAATTTTTAGTTCTCTAAAGGAAGATAAATATGCCTGAAAATACACTTTTTTTTTCTTACTTTACAGCCTAAACTGAGCATGGCAAAATGTCGAAGAAATGTAGAAAATTTTCTTGATGCTTGTAAAAAGTTGGGTGTTTCACAGGTAATTGTTTTTTTTTCTAATAAAATAATCATTTAAATATTAATTTATTACATGCGTACTGGGGTTCTTATTCTTCACAATAGGAATGAATAGTGCTCTTTAAACATGAAAATGATTACCTTCCATTGGTACCTTCTACTGAGTTCCAGCTTTAACTATAGCAGCTCTCTAATGAATGTTTTAAAGCCGCTTTGAAAGTCATTTAGAAAACAGCTGCATATATGGGAAAATTGACTCATCATACACATCATTGAATAAAAGTAACTTAGTGGCCATATTACAATTTGGTTTTGATTATTGCTGCTATCATTTTTCCTGCTGGAGGACATTTGGACTCCTTTGCACAATAACAGACTCTGATTGGAAGATCTGTATTCAAGGTGAACAGCGTTTTTATTTAAAAAAATTTTTTAATTGATTTTAGAGAGAGAGGAAGGGAAAGGGATAGAGTGATAAAAACATCGATGAATGAGAAACATTAATCAACTGCTTACTTTATGCCCCCTACTGGCGATTGAGCCCATAACTCAGGCATGTGCCCTCACTGGGAATCCAACTAGTGTCCTCTTGGTTCATGGGCCAATTCTCCACCACTGAACCACACCAGCCAGGCAAGGTGAACAATGTTTTAAACTTTATTTAGAATGTCTAGTTGGAAATCTTAGTAACCCTATGATAATTTCTCACTGGATGAAATTTGTAGGAATTGGCTTATGTTTTACGTAATAGCTGCAATACTATAAAGTTAACAAAGCTATATTGCCAATGTATAATGAAAATGAATAAGCAAAATATTGTTTTTTGGAAAATCTGATAAGCCTAATGTCAACATGACTGACTTTTGAGAGGACATGACATTGTTAGCAGATCACAATCTAGTTGTGCTTTTTAAAATTTAACTTTTAAAATTATTCTTATTGAGACATAACTGACATATAATAAATGTGTAAGCTTAAGATTTATAATGTGTTTATTTGATACACTTATATAATGAGTTGGGCTTGTTAAGCTCTCTTTTCAACATTGTCATTCAAATAGTCTAGTCTGTAGATTCCACTTTAACCTCTTTTCTCAAGTGAATAAATATAATTTATATGTAGAGAACCAGTTGAATTGCTATGTAATTTTGAAACTATATCCTATTCTCTTCTAATTATCTCTTCTCTGTGGTTGACATGTTTTAAAATTTTAATTCTTAACCATTTTTATTTTAGTTCTTTCTTTTTTTCTGTTCTTCATCTCTTAGTGGGAAATAAAAATTAGGAAGGTTTTTTTCCCCAAATAATATTGTATTATATACATTTTTCTGTTTTTCCATTTTTGTTTTAAGACTTTTTCAGGGGAGGACTTCTCAATGAACATTTATTGAATGAACGCATGTTTTCAAATGAGGAAAGTGAGGCACCAAGAGGTTAGGGAACTTGTCCATGGTCACACCATTAGTAAACACTGGAACCATGCTATGAACCCAGGTAGTCTAACTCCAGAACCCACTGTCTTAACTTGGATACTTTTCTTTTACATGAAAGAAAAGCCAGTCCAACATATTACAGACACTTTCATGACACATTTGGCTAGGAGGGTACATGAAAAGGTCTTACAAATACTGTTCTCCTTAATGTACCATTGTCTTTTCTCTACACCTTGTTCTAGGGCAGTATTAGTGCCTCACCTATCCTCAACATAAGGACGGTGGGCTATGGAGGAATCAGTCAACTCCCATTTTCTAAACACTCTAGTACAGGCAAGGGTTTATTTGCCATTTTTATGAATTCTTTTATGAAGTATTCTAATCTTTTATCAATTCTTTAATTGGGTTGTTTTCTTATTGAGTTGGAGATTTCAAAGGCTTTTATCAGATGTATGATTTACAAACTTTATATCTCAGTCTTTGGCTTGTCTTTTTTAAAAAAATATATATGTTTTTATTGATTACAGAGAGAGAAACATTGATCAGCTGCCTCCTGCCCGCCCACACTGGGGATTGAGCCCACCACCTGGGCATGTGCCTTGACCCGGAATCAAACCAATGACTTCATGGTGGATGGGACGATGCTCAATCCACTGAGCCACATTGACCTGGCTGGCTTGTTATTTTATTCTTATGTAGTATCTTTCGAAGAACAGCTTTAAGTATTTTTGATGTAAAATTTATCACGGTGTCAAACTAAAGAAATCTTTGCATAATCAAAGTCACAAAGTTTTCCTCCTATGTTTATTTTTAGAAGTTTTATAATCATAGATTTTACATTTAGGTCTATGATTAAATTTCAATTTCTTTAATAGACATAGAGCTATTCTGTTTTTTTTTTCTTATTTCTTCTTGCATGAACTTTGGTATACTCTGTCTTTCAAAGAAATTGTTCATTTCATCTAGTTTGCCAAACTTATTATAAAGTTATTTATTACTTTAGTATTTATGGAATCTCTGTTTTTTTTTATTTCTGATATTGGAAATTTGTGTATTTTCTCTTTTTTTCTGACTAATCTGTCTAGAGGTGTATTGATTTAAAAAAATCTTCTGTATTTGGTTTTATTGACTTGTTTCCTATTATTTTCTGTTTATTTTTTTCTCTCATCTTTATTCTTTCTTTCTTTCTACTTGCCATTAGTTTAATGTGCTCTTTTCTACTTTCTAAGGTGGGAGCTAAAGTCATTGATTTTGAAACCTATTTTCTTCTCTAATATATACTTCAGTGGTTATTTGAATAAATAAGCAAAGTATTAGGAGAACAACTAATGCTGCAGTGAAAATGGAGATAAAAAAGATAGTTTTTGAGAACTCTTGATAAATGGAATATTACAATAGTATTTGGTGAATGGTTATTGGAGTAAAGAAGAAAGAGAAGACTTATGGTTCTCAGGTTTATGTTAAGAGAGATTAAACAGTATATTATTCACAGGTATAGATGGATAAGTTAATTTAGTGAGGAAGTAGTTCTGTTATAGACACGTTAATTTTGATATGTCTGTTGACATCCATTTGACTGTATCAAGTGACATTTGTATCTGCAGTTCAATAGAGAGATCTTGGCAGAAAGTACATTTTTTTAAATAATCAGGATGGAGGATATAGTTGTTATTTTTCAGGAATAAGGGTCCAATCCTGCCAAGGTTTCTAGTATTTCAAGAAACACTGGATTTTTTTTTAAATGGACAACTAAAATACAGAACAACTATCATTCAGAACCACTTGAAATCTGGCTGAATGGAAGTCCTACAACTAGAGAAGTAAAGAAGAAAGCATATTGAGACTGGTAGGAGGGGCAGAGGCATGGAATGAGCTGGTCCGACACCCACATGTGGTAATTTTTAAACTGGGAGAGAGAGATACCTTGACTGTGGAGGTCTCCCATAAGAAGAAAAGGGTCCCACCCCCACACCAGACCCCCAGCCCAGGGTTCCAGAGCTGGAAAGAGAAGTCTTTGTAACTTGGGGCTGTAAAAACTAGCAGGGACTGTGGTTAAGTGATTTGGTGGAGACCCAGGCAGTTCCTCTTAAAGGGCCGGTACACTGACTTACTTGCACTTGATTGCTCTGGGATCCAGCACTGGGGCAACAGCTTGGTGGCAGGGGAGGGAGGAGGAGGGTATCAAGGACATACGTGGAGGAACTGGATTGTCTGGCATCAGAGCAAGAATTTAGGGGCAGCTTTCTCCCAGAAAGTGGTGCTCGCAGGGGTCATTGTTCCTATGCTTTGACCTCCCCCATTGTAGAGCTGACTGGCAGCCATATCTGAGTTTCCATGAGCCTGGCTCACACTGTTCACTCCACCCTGGTGATTCCCTGAGACTCTGCCTCATCCAATTTGAAGCTCCACTCAAGCTTTTCCATATGAATAGCCTTTTCTGGCTTAGGCTTCATATTTTGCTAAAATCTGTCAAACAAGCAGCAGCTGGTGTCAGTGTGCCCCATACTTATCAATAAGAAGCCCAAGACCTGGCACTACCATCAGCCTGCCCTGCTTCACAGCTTGGCTGCACCTGGGCACTTCGAAGCCCAATACAAGTAGCAGCCATCTGCAGATAGCCTTGTATCTCCTGCTGGGTGGCCCCAAGCAGTGGCTGACTTTGCACCTCCCGGGATGCTCCAGAGCCAGTGCACCTGGTGGACAGCTTCAGACCATACCATATTATAACTCTGCACATTCACAAGCAACACACTCAAGGAGCAGACTTAGTGAGCACCAAAGCCCCACTGAAGCAAGTCCTGCTTCATAGGAGTGTCTCCTGAACAGCAGCTCTTCCACTGTAGTAGTAGCTGGTCCTCACAGCCAATTGGCCTGGGGGTCAATTCCTCCCAGTGACACCAACAGCAGTCAAAGCTCAACTATAAGACTGCACACATCCCACACAGGGGAGCACTTAAAGTGCCCAGCTCAGGTGACTGGGGAGGCTGAGCCACTGGGCACTACAGGACACCTATTACACAAGGCTACTCTGTCAATTCCAAGAGATACAGCAGCTCTACCTAATAAATAGAAACAAACACAGGGAAGCAGCCAGAATGTGGAGATAAAGAAACATGTCACAAATGAAAGAACAGAAGAAATCTCCAGAAAAATGAGCTAAATGAAATGGAAGCAAGCAAATTACTGGATGCAGAGTTCAAAACAATGGTTATGAGGTTGCTCAAGGAACTTAATGAAAGCTTCAAGGGACTTAGTGAGACTTTCAGGGACCTTATTGAGAATTTCAAACACATGAAAAAGAACCAGTCAGAAATGAAGGAGATAAATGAACCAAAATGAAGAATAAATTACAGGAAATCAACAGTAGAGGATGAAGAGAAAAGCAGTTAATTACCTACAAGGGAGTGCCCATATGACTGTCAGCTGATTTCTCAACAGAAACTATGCAGGACAGAAGGGAGTGGCAAGAAATATTCAAAGTGATGAATAGCAAGGACCTACAACCAAGATTACTCAGCAAAGCTATCATTTAGAATTCAAGGTCAGATAAAGAGCTTCCCAGATAAAAAAAAGCTAGAGTTCATCACCACCAAACCAGTATTACATGAAATGTTGAAGGGTATTCTTTAAGAAGAGGAAGAGGAAGAAGACAAAAAATATGAACAATAAAATGGCATTAAGTACATATATATCCACAATTGTATCTAAAAATCAAAATAAATGAACAAGGAATCTAAACAAAATTACCTGCCCTAGCTGGTTTGGCTAGGTGGTTAGAGTATCAGCCTATGGACTGAAGGGTCCCGATTTCAATTCCAGTCAAAGACACATGCCCAGGTTGTAGGCCCAATCCCCAGTAGGGGGCGTGCAGGAGTCAGCCAATCAATGATTCTCTCATGTCATTGATGTTTCTATCTCTCTCTCCTTCTCCCTTCCTCTCTGAATTCAATAAAAATATTTTTTTAAAAAATAAATGAACAAAATAAAGTGATAGTAAAATAGAACCAGAGACATGGAAACATGGAACAGACTGAAGAATCTCCGAGGGAAGGGGAGGTAAGGGGATGGGAAGATATTAACCAAATCCTGTATAATAAAATCCTAATATGCAAATTGAGCAAACTGCAGAATGACCAGTCACTATGATGCACACTGACCACCAGGAGGCAGACACTCAATGCAGGAGCTGCCCCCTGGTGGTTCATGCGCTCCCACAGGGGGAACACCGCTGTAGGCAGGTGGTAAGGAGCAAGGGGTCCCGGACTGTGAGAGCCCTGTATTGTGAGAGGGATGTCTGACTGCGAGAGGGTGCAGGCCAGGCTTAGGGACACCCGCCCCCCACCCCCCAGTGCACAAATTTTGTGCACTGGGCCTCTAATATCTTATGTGCATATTACCTATGGACAGAGACAATAGGGTGGGGAAGGCCTGGGGTGGGGTGAAAACTGGATGGAGAGGTATAATGGGGGGGGGGAAGGGTGACATCTGTAATACTCTCAACAATAAAGATTTTTTTTTTTAAAAAAAAATGTGTTTGCAGGTTTGTAAAACACTGTCCCACCCAACTAAAACACAGTTATGAACTAGATGGGGCCCATAGCTGGTCTGTCTGCCACTCATTCTGTTCATTACTCACTTGTTTTCCTGAGGTGAAAGATGTCCCAACTGAAGCAGTGGACTGCATTGTTTTTTAAAAAATAGCTACCAAATTTATTTGATGTTGTACACATACATATAAACCAGTTAATCCCTGCAGTTTTGATAATGCTTTGGCAATACCATGGAGAGGAGATAGTGTAAAATGAGAAGAGGGTGAACACAGAACCCTTGGAAAACCTTAGGAAGTTAGAAGAGGATCAATGAAGGCTAATGAAACCTAATACAAAGTTGTCTCTAAACTTCTTATAGAGTTGTGAAGATCAAATGACACATATGATGTGCTTAGAAGAGGAGGCAGTGGTTATTTTTCAAATTCTAGACTATTGCAACTAAGAAGCAACACAGCATCACTAGAAGCTGGAGGGAAGTACCCTTAAGCCAAGAAAAGTACTGAATTGCTATATATATCAGATAACCATGGAACCTCAGAACTGGTAGAACCAGAGTGATCAATTTTGTACAGGACTGAACAGTTTACAGAGTGCCTCCCCATACTGACTGTTCTGTTTGTTTGTCACACAGTTCTATCTTCAGGATAAAGAAACGGAATCTCAAGAAATTTTAATACTTCAGATTATGTGGCCCATCTCCTGGCTGGAAATGTAGTGTTCTTTCTACTCCAGCACAAGAGCTTAGGAAACATTTTAGCATGATCATCTCACTTTAAACTACTTGTTCAGGTGGATAAGATTAACAGGTCAAATACAGCCCGTAAAATATAATATAATCCCATACCATAAAAGTCTACTTTTAAACACAGATATTTTAGATTAGAATTGTGGGCTCTGTGCTTGAAGTTTTATAGAAAGCATGTTTTCAAAATCCAATGTTGACTAACCTAGGCTCTACTGCACTATTTAAAAAAAATTTGTTCAGATACCACTTATTTTGTTTTTCAGGAAAGACTCTGTTTGCCTCATCATATTTTGGAAGAAAGAGGTCTTGTGAAAGTTGGTGTCACAGTTCAGGCTCTTCTTGAATTACCTACAATCAAGGCATCTCAGCTTTCTATGGCTTAATATAACATTTAAAAGTCATAAGTGTATAATTTCATTTATTTGAAGTTATTTCAAATATCTCAAATTCATGAATAAGACTGTCTAATTAAAAATTTATTAGATCAAGCCTTAGTTTAAAAAATTTTGTTAAATTAAAAAATCAAATTGATGCTAAATTTAAAATATGATTTCAATTTAACAATTCCATTAGGTTTACTTTTTTAATGTAGCATACATACCAGTTAACGTCTGGATAAGGTAATCTTTTTTTTTTTTTTTTTTTTTTTTTTTTTTACCGATTTAAGCAATTCTACATTTGAGTTATTTAATACACTTCTAACTCTAGTTTATATACAATTTCTTTAATCTTTGGTCTTAGTTTTCTAGAAAAAATGAGTAGAGAATACCAGAATTACGACTTTATATTAAATTCTTTTAGTATTATAGGTTGTTGCCAAAATATTTTCAGTTGTACTGTAGATTGTTTACATGTGAAGTGCCTGTGTAATTGATGACTCTTTTATAGTCTTAAACATTTTTGCAATTTCTTTTTATGTATTAATGGAATCAGTGAAACTTTAAAATATTTTAGTAGATTTTGTAGTGTCAGTAATATGTGAGGATTTAAATGTGCCTCACATTGTGATATTTGTGTTTTTTATTTAGTCCATTGCAATTTTCCTTAAATTGGTTATTTCATGTTGTCAAAAAGCAATATTAATATGCTTAATTTATGCTATTTAATTTTGCAAAACTTAATCATCTTTTAAAATGTATTGTTTGAAGAGTATTTTATTTCTGTATTGAAAATGTTACACAAAGCAGTAAGCTTTTTGAGAACTAGCAAAGTACTAATTATCAAGTACATTTTTATAAAACTGCCAAAGTTTGGGTTTATATCTTGACTTTTAAGAACATTACATCAGTGTGCTGCTTTTAGTTATATTCAGATTCAGAGAGCAACACTTGAGGAATAGGTTTATATTCAAAATCTGGCCATATGTGGAGCCTCTAAATGTTGTGATCCTCAACTAACATGATGTTGAATTAAACACAGACCATTCCATGAATATTTTCATAAGTGTACTGTTACATAAAGTCTTTGTTTAATTTTGAGTTGGATAAATTTACTTTGGTAGTAGTGCAGGAATTTTTCAAAAACATTACTGTGATGAATAACTGTTTCCTATAGAAGAACCTTAGTATAATTACTTTTATAGTAGCCAAGCAAGTATCATATCTTAAATATGTGATTATTTGCACTTGTTACCTCCTAAAATGTATGCAACTTATTAAAAATGTTGGCCTGAGTGTTTCAGAGGGTATATAGAAAAGACAAAAACTATTGTGCCAAATGGTTTAATAAGGGCTGATTTAGAAACAACTCTAATATTTTGAATCAGTTGGCATGAAGCCATATAATTAAAATTTAGCTTTAGCACATAGATGTGTTTTTTTTACATTCCCCAAGTATCACATTGAAGCGTTTAAATAATTTAAAGGTTCCTATGACTATATGGTTTAAAATTAAATTAGTTATTACTTTCAGTTGGATCTAAAAAAAAACCCTTCATTGACATAATCTCCCTAGTGAAAATTTGAGTAATAAAGGTAAAAAATGACAAATGAATGCTTCAGTTGTTAGTTTCTATTGTATAAATTTGATAATGCTACAAATAAAATGACCATTAAAAGCTAAAGCAATCATTCGTACTGCTTTCATAGTTATGCTATAGGATTCTTCTTATTAAGCAATCTAGATTTTAATTGTTTTATAAGTATTTTCCTGTTTCATTGTCATTGAAATATTAGTGAAATTATAGGCCATGTCCTTATTGCATTTCACTTAAGTGTCAATTAATTTTTGCTTTAAAGAGAAACTACCCTAGAACCCCACTGTAGCATTTTTTACTACAGAGCAAAAGTCTACCTAGAATGGGTCCATCTGAAGTCCATTCCATGGAAGTTTATTTACTATAGTGCCAAAAGGCAGCACCACCTCTAAGGCAGTTTCACAGCCTAGTACCCAAGGACACATTGTATCAAGGCTTTGATGTATTTTTTTTTTTAGTAGCTTTTTGAATAATTGTAAATTTTTTATGGTCATTATATATTTACTTCATCAGTTTTGAATTGAGAATGATTATCATTATTTGAATTGGATATGTGATTTGAAGAGGGTTAAATAATCAAACAAATATTTTATTAGGCCCTAAAAATGCAGTACATGGCTACTTCTGCTAAATTTTATTACTGTATGGCACAAGAAAGAAGTGATGTTGGATAAGTTAGAATTGAAATAAAGAGTGAAAATGCATTACCATTTGTTTAATAGTTATCTTTACAGAATACTAGTTTATTGACTTTTCTAACAGAATTTTTTGAAGAATTCAGAAATGTTTGTATTGGTCACAGATCTATCATGATTGATTTTTTCTGATGCATTTAAAGTAAATGGAACCCTAAATGTATAATACCGATGCAAACTGTGGATAAATAAAGCTGAATGAAAAAATTCATTTGTTTTATCTCTCTCTCTACCTTTTCTCTCAACATAACAGCATCCATTTTTGTAGGTATTTGATAGCTTGTGTCTATGTTCTCTAGTAAGGAAAAATAGACTTCAACATGATATTCAAAGTAAGTTGTTTAAGAGTCTAGATTCATTTATATCATGTTATTTTTAGTAGGTAACATTTTATTTAGAAAGCAATAATTTTCTTGGATATCTTTTCAAAATAATAACACCTTTACTTAAGATAGAATCTTTATATAACATAAATAGTTTAATAAAAGGTAGGATAGGTCAAATTGTGATTATTTTTATTATAGATTTTAATGTGAGGTATATAATTGAATTACCCTTAAGTTATTTGATTAAAAGCTTAATCTTTAATTTTCAAAATCTAATTTTTAAGTAATCCACATATTAAAATGACTTTTTTTCATAGTTGTTATCTTAAAAGTAGAAAGTTATTCAGGTAAATATTATTAAATATAATATTGCCTCTGTTTTATAGTTTTACCCTGAATCTCAGATTTAAAGTATTACTTATAAAAACAAATATTTGGCATTAAATTGTTTGAAAACTATTCTAAGTGTATCATAGAATTTTGAATTGTCTTTAGATGCTGATCCTGATGGTCTAATGACCAACTTAATAAGGCTTTGTGGTGGTTCAAGCATTAATATCAATTTACTGTACAATAATAGTTCAATATTTTAGGTGATGCTTCAAGGTTTTTACAAAAGATACTTGCCCGGCTGGCATGACTTAGTGGTTGAGCATCAACCTATGAACCGGGCTGTCATGGTTCCATTCCCAGTCAGAGCACATGCCCGGGTTGGGGGCTCATTCCCCAGTGAGGGAGATGCAGGAGGCAGCTGATCATCATTGATGTTTCTATTTCTCTCTCCTTGTCCCTTCCTCTCTAAAATCAATCAATGAATTTTAGAAGCTACTTAAATTTTTTTCCATAGGTTTCTTTTCTGAAATGTGTTTATTTGCTTTAGTAAATGTTGATGTTATACATGGAATGGTCCTAAGGTTCTCAAGAACTTATCCCAGTGTCCAGAGCACTCCAAGGAACTGAGTTCCATTTGATACATTACTGTATATTAGATTAATCTGAAAATGTCCAGTATCTTCTGTTCCTTAGGTATGATCTCTATTCCTGCATTTTAAAACATTTTTGAAAGTCCATGTGCTTATGGTGTTTAAATAGCTTGGGTTTTCCACAAGTAGGTGTGTGTGTGTGTGTGTGTGTGTGTGTGTGTGTGTGTGTAATGCAAGCCTCCAGCTGTTTTAGCAAAGGAGAGTCTTACTGTATTGGAAAACCAGAGTTTAGGAGTTATGAGAATGCTGGCAACAGTAGTTTAAGATGGAAAGTTGTTGATTGAATCCTTTAAAAGTTACCAAAATCTGTTAAAAAGAGAAGTTTCTTTAAAATGTGGTTTTTTTTAAATTCTAAAGAAATTGCATACTATTTTCTCAGACTATAAAATACATAATTTGAATACATGGCTATTTAAGACTAGTAGCCCAGTGCACAAATTCGTGCACATTAAAAGGGAATTAATTAGAGGAGATATTTTAATATTGCTATTTGCCCTTTCTCTATCATAGAAGTGTGAGAGATGAAAGGAAATTAGTAAAATGTATATGAAAATAATATATACATTTATTAATAAATAAACAGTAACAAAAGGATATAACCACAGAGGCATGTTATAAAAACGACAAAAACATGATATAAAAAACAAAAACATGATATAAAAACAACAAAAACATGATACAACAACAACAGTGATGCAAACAATGACTGATAAAGTGATTAAACTTTTTCTAATATCTCTCTGTACACCACATTAAGAGTGAAAACACTTTCAGAGTGCTTGACTAATTTCCCTTGTGATGAAGTATTTAGAACTTTAACTGTAACGTCACATGCTCTTCAAACTCGAGAGAAAGCAACATATAATTGACAATGTGCAAAAATGGGTTCAGGTAGGAACATGCCTACTCTGTCTGGAGTTTGTCCTTGTGATTTATTAATAGTCAACACGAATGCTGGCATCACGGGAAACCATCGTCGAATCAATTTAAATGGGAGGCCAGTGTCAGATGGGGACAAATTAATTCTTGGAATCAGAACAACCTCTCCCTCTGCAGATCCTGTTAATACTTCAGCTTCAATAATATTAGGTCGTAATCTTCTGATAATAAATCTGGTACCATTACAAAGACCCCATTTACTATTGATATTTCTCAATAGCATGATGATTGCACCCACTTTCAATTTTAATTTATGATACAGCATTCCCGAAGGAGTAATACTATTAAGAAATTCAATGGGAAAATTTTCCTTTTTAGCATCAACTGTGGAATCAATAGAATCATCACTCAAATATGTGTGAAAATCTCCATTGAGTATATCCAAAATTTCTTCATTTAATTTTTGAACATGCTCATTTTTTGGACAAAGAATTGCACATTTAGATATATTTTTAATATTATCTATAGATACAGTATTTCCAAAGGTAGCTCAATAATAGATCCATTACAAATCATTTCACAGGGGATTTCAATAGTATCCATTCCTAAATGAAAAATGTTATCAAGTATGCCATCTCCTCAACTAAAGGACTTGTATGCATGCATATAAGCATAACCAATGGACATAAGACACTGGGGGATAGGGTAGGCTAGGGGGCTGTCTAGGGCGGGGGGATAAAATGGACACATATGTAATACCCTTTGTAATACTTTAAGCAATAAAATAAATAAATAAATAAATAAATAAATAAATAAATAAATAAATAAATAAATAAATAAAAATTTAAAAAAAGTTTGCCATCTCCAAGTTTTACTAACCATTCACTATAAGCAGAATCCTCTGATCTCATATTTGTTGTAAGAGACAACTTTCTGAAACATCCCCAAACATTGCAGTACTTTAAACTCGTTTGCACTATGGCCGATCACATAGCATGTGGTACAATGCTGAGACATTGTTGAAAATCTCCTCCAAGAAGGAGAACTTTCCCACCAAATACAACATTCAAATTCAAAATTTCTCTTAGTAATCTGTCTATGGTGTTTATAGCATGACTGGATGCCATGGTGCATTCATCAATGAGAAGTTGGGCCTTTTTAATAGTTTTAGCAACTTCACTCTTTATATTGAGTCTAGAAATTGAAGTTTCATTTAATGGAATTGGTAATTTATATTGGGAAAGAAAGGTGCTTCCACTAAGAAGTAAATTTGCAGCAATTCCTGTAGACACTGTGGGTAAAACAGTGTCAACACGACCTCTAATATAATGTATTAAAACTATACAGATATGCAGGTGAATAGGATTCTTAGCTGGCAGGCCCCTGATAGCAAGCTGGCCACCTGTGGATTCCGTGAGGAATGGGGCTCCCTCCTCCCTCCTGTTAGGGTCTGGGGTGCATGTGAATGGGGTTCCTGGCTAGCAGGCTACTGACAGCAATCTATCCAACAGCAGATTCTGTGAAGAATGGGGCTGCCTCCTCCCTACTGTCAGGGTCTGGTTTGAAGGCCAGACTCAGTACTTCCACGATCTGCTCTGAGAACGAGTTCCTGCCTGAAACCTCACCCTCCGGGAAACAGCTGGGGGAGGGCGAAGCCATTTCCAAGACAACCCCTGCTGGGCTGACTTCCTTTCAGTTGGTGCGCTTCTGGCCGTGATGTTACACCCAGGGTTTTTATATAAGTAGATTAGAAAAAATAAATTCATTTTTTAGTGTAAATCATTAATATGTGTCAAGTATCTGCATAAATGAGACATGGATTAGGTATGTACATATATAAATACATAGATTTTTCAAATAGCAAATTGAATTTTCTAAAACTGTTTAGATATCTCCATCACCTCTAATGCAAAGAAATACAAAGTAATGCTGTATAGCTTAGGAAGTAGTAATAAAAATTATACCCTAGAGTAGTGATTTTATATATATATATATATATATATATATATATATATATATATATATATATACCAGTTGATTGAATAGTTTAAGGGTGGGGTTTGAGAAGGACAGATGTTCTTTGAATGTTTGGTAAAATTCATCTGTGAATTTGAAGCCATCCAGTACAAAACTCCTGTTTGTTTGAGTCTTTTTTCATAACTGATCCGATTTCAGCTGTAATTCGTCTACTCAGATTTTGTTTCTTCTTGATTTCATTTTGTAAGATTGTAGGTTTCTAGGAATTTATTCATTTCTTTTAGATTGTCCAGTTTGTTGTTCATAATATTTTCTTAGGATCTTTTGTATTTCCGTGGTGTCGGCTGTTACTTCTCCTCTTTCATTTCTGACTGTATTTATTCAGTCTTTTCTATTTTTCTCTTTTATTGTTGACAGTATTATAGATGACCTTCATTAGCCCCCCATTTGCCCACCGCCACCCAACCCCCACCCTACCCTAGGCCTGCACCACACAATTTCTGTATCCATGAACTATGCATATATATATTCTTTGGTTAATCTCTTCCCATTCCCCACAACCCCCCTCCCCTCTGAGATATATCAGTCTGTTCCATGCACCCATGTCTTTGGACCTATTTTGTTTGTCAGCTTATTTTGGTCATTAGACTCCACCTATAAGTTAGATCATGTGATATTTGTCTTTCTCTGACTGGCTTATTTTGCTTAGCATGATTCTCTCCAGTTCCATTCATGCTGCCACAAAGAGTAACACATCCTTCTTTTTTATAGACGCATAGTATTCCATTGTGTAAATGTCCCACAGCTTTTAATCCACTCACCTACTGGTGGGCACTTGGGCTGTTTCCAGATCTTAGCTACTATAAATAACACTTCTATTAACATAGGGGTACATACATTCTTTCTGATTGGTGTTTCGGGATTTTTAGGATGTATTCCAAGAAGTGGGATGGCTGGATCAAAGGGCAGTTCCATTTTTAATTTTTTGAGGAAACTCCATGCTGTTTTCTACTGTAGCTACACCAATCTGCATTCCCACCAGCAGTGCACAAAGGTTCCTTTTCCTCCACAACCTTGCCAGCATTTGTTGTTTATTGATTTATTGATGGTAGCCATTCTTGCAGGTCTGAGGTGATGATACCTCATTGTAGTTTTACTTGGTATCTCTCTGATGGTTAGCGATGTTGAGGATTTTTTTCATATATCTCTTGGCCATCTGTATGCACTCTTTGGAGAAGTGCCTATTCAGGTGCACATTTTTTAATTGGATTGGTTTTTTTCCCTGGTGTTGAATTGTGTAAGTCCTTTATATATTTTTGAAATTAACCCCTTATCCAATGTATCATTGGTGAATATGTTCTCTCATCCAGTGGGTTCCCTTTTAATTTTGTTGATGGATTTCTTTTGCTGTGCAGAAGCTTTTTAGTTTGGTATACTCCCATTTTGTTAACTTTTTTCTTTTTTTCTCTTCCCCTAGAAGATGTATCAATTGGCAAAGATACTGCTACGTGAGATGTCTGAGATTTTATTGCCTATGTTTTCTTCTAAGATTTTAATGGTTTCACAATTTAATTCAAGTCTTTTATCCATTTTGAGTTTAGTTTTGTATATGGTATAAGTTGGTAGTCTAGTTTTATTCATTTTTTTGCATGTACCTGTCCAATTTTTCCAATACCATTTGTTGAACAGATTTTCTTTACTCCATTGTATGCTCTTGCCTCCTTTGTCAAATATTAATTGACCATAATGGCATGGGTTGATTTGTGCAGCCTCTGTTCTATTCCATTATTCTATGTGCCTGTTATTGTGCCAGTACCAGGTTGTTTTGATTATAATGGTTTTGTAGTATAGTTTGATGTTAGTATTGTGATCCCTCAAACTTTGTTCTTCTTTTCAAGATTGCTGAGGCTATTAGGGATCTTCTTTGGTTCCATATAAATTTTTGAAATGTTTTTTCTAGATCTGTGAAATATGCCATTGGTATTTTAACAGGAATTGTGTTGAATCTATAGATTGCTTTGGGTAGTATGGACACTTTAATGATGTTAATTCTTCCTATCTATAAACGCGGTATATGCTTCCTCTTGTTTGTATCTTCCTCTATGTATTTTTTTCAATGTCCTGCAGTTTTCTGAGTACAGGTCTTTTCCTCTTTGGTTAAGTTTATTTTTAGTTATCCCATTTATTGTTGTTGCAATGGTAAATGGAATTGTTTTGCATGTGCATGTGTGGTGTTTTTCTTAAAATTTTTCTTTCTCATAGTTCATTATTGGTGTGTAATAATGCCATCGATTCTTGGATGTCAGTTTTGTTCTGCTACTTTGCTGAATTCATATATTAAATCTAGTTGGTTTTTTTTGGTGGAGTTTTAAGGGTTTTCTATGTACAATATCATGTCATCTACGAATAATGATAGTTTTACTTCCTCCTTTCCATTTTGGATGTCTTATATATTTTTTTCATGTCTGATTGCTGTGGCTAGGACTTCCGGTACTATGTTGAACAGGTGTGGTGAAAATAGGCATCCCTATCTTGTTCCTGATCTTAAGGGAAATGCTTTTAGTCTTTGCCCATTGAATATGGTTTTGGCTGTAGGTTTGTCATATATGGCCTTTATTATGTTGAGGTATGATCCCTCTATTCCCACTTTGCTAAGAGTTTTTATAAAACACGGGTGTTGGATTTTGTCAAATGTTTTTTTTTTTCTGCGTCTATTGATATGATCATGTGATTTTGGTCTTTCAGGTTGTTTATGTAATGTATCACATTTCCTGATTTGTGAATATCGTACCAGCCTTACATCCCTGGAATAAATCCCACTTGATCATTGTTCATGATCTTTATAATGTATTGCTGGATCTGATTTGCTAATATGTCGTTGAGGATTTTACTATCTATGTTCATTACGGATATTGGCCTATACTTTTATTTGTGGTGTCTTTATCTGGCTTTGGAATTAGAATAATGCTGGCCTTATAAAAATAACTTGGAAGTGTTCCTTCCTCTTGGATTTTTTTGGAATAGTTTGAGGAGAAATGATGTTAGTTTTTTTGAATGTCTGGTAAAACTTGCCTGTGAAGCCATCCAGTCCAAGACTTTTGTTTGCTATTAGTTTTTTTATTATTACTGCTTCTTTTTTATTAGTTACCATCAGTCTATTCAGGTTTTCTGATTCTTTCTGAATGATTTTTGAAAGGTTGTATGTTTTAGGAATCTGTCCTTTTCTCCTAGATTATCCAATTCTTTGTCATAGTATTTTTCTACAATTCTTTGTATTTTTGTGATGTCAATTGTTACTTTGCCTCTTTCATTTCTGATGTTACGTCTTTTCAAAAATACTTTTTATTGATTTCAGAGAGGAAGGGAGAAGGAGAGAGAGATAGAAATATCAATGATGAGAGAAAAACATTGATTGGCTGCCTCCTGCACGCCCCACACTGGGGATTGAGCCCACAACCTGGGCATGTACCCTGACCAGGAATCGAACCTAGGTCATAGGTTGACACTCAATCACTGAGCCACGCCAGCTGGACTCTGGTGTTATTAATTTGCATCCTCACTCTTTGTTTCTGGATGAGTCTACAGCTTTATCAAACTTGTTTATCTTTTCAAAGAACCACTTTTTAGTTTCATTGATCTTTTTTTTCTTTAGTTTCTATGTGATTTATTTTCACGCTGATCTTTATTATTTCCTTTCTGCTACTTTGTGCTATTCTTGTTATTCTCTTTCTAATTCCTTTAGTTGTAGAGTTATATTTTTTTTATTTGAGCTTTTTCTTGTTTCTTGAGGTTGGCTTGCAATGCTATGAACTTCCCTCTCAGGATTTCTTTTGATGTGTTCCATAGATTTGGGGTTGTGTGTTCATTTTCATTTGTTTCCAGGAAGTTTTTTTATTTATCCCTTAATCTAATTGGTAACCCATTCATTATTTAATAACATGCCTTTTAGCTTCCATGTGTTTGAAAATTTTTGAGTGTTTTTATTGTAGTTGATTTCTCACTTCATGCCATTGTGATTTGAGATGATGCTTGATATGATTTCAATCTTGAACTTGTTAATTCTCACTTTGTGTTCTAACATGTGGTGTATCTTTGAGAATGTTCCATGTGTACTTGAGAAAAATGCATGTTGTGCTGCTTTGGGATGAAATGTTCTGTAAATATCAATTAAATCCATCTGATCTAGTGTGTCGTTTAAGGTTGCTGTTTCCTTGTTGATTTTTTGTCTGGAAGATCTATGCAGTGATGTCAGTGAGTGTTAATGTCCCCTTCTCTTACTTTATTGCTATCAATCTCTCCCTTAAAGGTTTTTTTTTTTTTTAATGTATTTCAGTGCTCCTATGTTGGGTGCATTTGTTATGTCCTCTTGTCGGATTGATCCCTTTAGTATTATGTAGTAACCTTCTCTGTCCTTTTTATGGCCTTTGGTTTGAAGTCTGTTTTGTCTGATATAAGTATTGCTATCCCAGCTTTTTGTTTGTTTACATTTGCATTGAAAAAATTTTTCCATCCCTTCACTTTTATCCTGTGTGAGTCTTTTGTTCAGAGGTGTGTCCCTTATAGACAGCATATATATATGGGTCATGTTTTCTTATCCATTCAGCTACCCTATGTCTTTTGATTGGAGCATTTAATCTATTTACATTTAAGCTTATTATTGATAGGTATTTATTGCCATTTTATTTATGCTTATGTTCATCTCTCTAGTTTTTCTTTTTCTTATAGCAGTCCCTTTAACATTTCTTGCAGTGCTGGTTTGGTGGTAAAAACCCCTTTAGCCTTTTATTTTTATTTTTTGTCTGGGAGCCTCTTTATTTCACCTTCAATTTTCAATGATAGCCCTGCTGGATAGAGTAGTCTTGGATTCAGACCCTTGCTTTTCATTACTTTGAATACTTCATGCCATTCCCTTCTGGTCTGTAGTGTTTCTGTTGTGAAATCAGTGGACAGCCTTATGGGAACTCCCTTGTAGGTATCTGTCTCTTTTTTATTGCCCTTAAGATTTTCTCTTTGTCTTTAATGTTTGCCTTTTTAATTGCCATGTGTCTTTGGGTTCATCTGGATTGGACTCTCTGTGCTTCCTGCACTTATGTGAGTTTTTCCTTCACCAGTTTAGGGAAGTTTTCTGTCATTATTTCTCCAAACAGCTTCTCTATCCCTTGCTCACATTCCTCTCACACTACCATCTCTATGATGAGGATGTTGTTACATTTCATATTTTCTCAAAATTCCCTTAAACTATCATCATGCTTTTAAATTATATTTTCTTTTTGTTTCTCTGATTGATTTTTTTTCCAACCTTGTCTTCTAATTCACTGATTCAGTCCTCTGCTTCCTCTAACCTACTGTTTATTCCATCCAGAGTATTCTTTTTAAAAATATGTTTTCATTGATTTTAGAGAGAAGGTAAGGAGAGGGATAGAGTGATAGAAACATAAATGAGAGAGAAACATTATTGATCGGCTACCTCATGTACACCACTCACTGTGGATTGAGCCCACAACCTGGGCATGTTCCCTGATCAGGAGTCGAACCAATGACCTCTTGATTCATGGGTTGATGTTCAACCATTGAGCAACACTGGCCAGGCTCCAGTGCATTCTTTATTTCAGCTATGTCCTTCTTCATTTCTAACTGATTTTCTTCATGATTTCTATGACCCTTTTCCTGCTTTTGCGCATTCTTAAACCATTACTTTTTACTCTGTTTCTGATCAATTCCTTGCCTCCATTTTCTGGAGATTCCTCCTGTCCTTTCATTTGGGGCCTGTTTCTTGTTATCTTAATTTTTGCTATTTCATTGTGATTATTTCTGTGTACTGGTCTGTGTATTATATAGGATTGCTATGACTCCTAGCCTTGGTGGGGTGGCCTTTTGTAGTGGGTGTCTTGTCAGAACCAGTGGTGTAGTCTCAATATGCTGAGCTGGGTGCTCTAGGAATCTTCCTTTTGTGGGTTATATGGGCCCTCTATTGAATTTGGATCTTGATTTCTATTGACCCTTTCATGGGTGGGCTTAACCCTCAGGCTGTCTATGAGGCTCAATCCCAGCCATGCCATGTCAACTATTATACAGGTGCTGGCAGAGTAAAACAAGACAAAATAAGATCAAACAAAAGAACATGAAAAATAAACAACAGTTACAAAGGATTTTTTTTAAAAAGAATACTAAAAGAGAGGAGACTAAAAGAATTAGAGATGAAAATAAGAAAGGGAAAAAGAGAACATGAAAGAAAAGAAGGAAGAGAAATGAAAAAATACGAATAAAAAATAAAACAAAATAATAAATGAAATAATTTTAAAAAGTAATAATAAAATAAAATGTAGAATTGGAAAAGAAAAACAGAAAATATCTACACTAATAAAAGAGAAACATGGTAATTGGTGTATGACTGCTACCCTTTTCATTGGCTAATCAGCGAGATATGCAAATTAACTGTCAGCCAAGATGGTGGCCGGCAGCCAGGCAGCTTGAAACTAACATGAGGCTTGCTTGCTTCAGTGATGGAGGAAACCAACATTCCCCGCTTGCGCTGCAGGCCTCTGAGCCGGCAGTTTAAGAAACTCTGTAACAAATACCGCTGGAATTCAGCCAGAAGGATTGCAACATTGTAAGCAAAGGCCAGAAACCTACTTTCAGCAGCGGAGGCCTAAGAACTGGAGCCAAGCCTCAAAGCTAAAGCTGGCCCAGAAAAAAAAGAAAAAAAGAAAAAAAGGAGCGGTTGGGAGCTTCAGTAACCCCCAGCCTGAAAACAGCCCTCAGCCCCTCACCCAGACTGGCCAGGCACCCCAGTGGGGACCCCCACCCTGAAGTGTGTGTGACCAGCTGCAAACAGCCATCATCCCCTCACCCAGGCTGGCCAGGCACCCAAGTGGGAACCCCCACCCTGATCCAGGACACCCTTCAGGGCAAACCAGCCGGCCCCCACCCGTGCACCAGGACTCTACCCTATATAGTAAAAGGATAATATGCCTCCCAGCACCGGGATCAGCGTGACGGGGGCAGTGCCCAAACCCCCTGATCGCCCTGCGGCTCTGTGTGTGACAGGGTGCGCCCCCCTCCCCCCACAGGCCCTGCTCTGTGTGTGACAGGGTAGAGCCATAACCTCCCCATCGGCCCTGCCCTGAGTGTGAGAGTGGTGGTGCCCCAACCCCCTGATCGGCCCTGCTCTGTGGGTGATAGAGGGCGGTGCCCCACCCCCTGATGGGCCCTGCTCTGTGTGTGACAGGGTACAGAACCCCAACCCCCCTGATGGGCCCTGCTCTGTGAGTGACAGAGGGCAGTGCCCCAATCCCCTGATTGGCCCTGCTCTGTGCATGACAGGGGATGGCGCCGCAACCTCCCCATCGACCCTGCCTTGAGTGTGAGAGGGGACGGTGCCCCAACCCCCCAATCGGCCCCACCCTGATCATGACTGAGGGTGGCATCACAACCTCCCAATCTCCCTGCTCTGTGCATGACAGGGGGCGGTGCCCCAACTCCCCAATCGGCCCTGCTCTGAGCCAGACCAGGGGCTGCACCTAGGGATTGGGCCTGCTCTCTGCCACCTGGAAGCAGGCCTAAGCCAGCAGGTTGTTATCTCCCGAGGGGTCCCAGACTGCGAGAGGGCACAGGCCGGGCTGAGGGACCCCCCTCCCCCCCGAGTGCACAAATTTTTGTGCACCGGGACTCTAGTATAAAATAATATAAAAATAAAGCTTAAAAACAAAAAGAATAAAAGAGAAAATAAGAGACATGAAGGAAAAAGAACAATAAAATGAAAAAAAGAAATATTAAAAGATTAAAAAGATAAATCAGTAAAAATATGTGGAGTTTGCCTCTACAGATTTTGGTACTTGCTGCAAGTACCTTTTGGGTCTGCTGTTTGTGGAGCTTGCTGGATTTTGCTCTGATACTGTTTGAGTATGGCTTCTTGGTGTGTGGTCCTGGGCTTTCTGGAAGATTCTTTGGTGCAAGTCAATGTCAGTTGTAGGGGAGCATAGGAGACTTGGTTGGAAAGTTTGTAAGGAGGAAATTCTGATGTAGGGGAGTTGGCTGAAGGTGGATTCCCTAGTTGTTCCTTGACCTGTCCAAATACGTCTGTGCACGTGCAGACCCTAAAGATTATGCTTAATTGTTAGGTGTCCTTGCTTAAAGGACACTGCAGATACATATGTCCTCCCAAGATTACTTACCCTACTGATTGTACCTAAAAGATAAACTTTATCCCAAACTGCTGTTACAATAAAAGTCTAAAGAGGCAGGCAAACGAGGCTGTCTGGTTCCTTTAGCCAGGAAGTCCCTTAGCCCTCTCTTTTACAGCAAACCTGTGTCAGAGTAATCATTCATCTGTCGCTCAGGGTCTGCTGATCAGCCCTGGCAGTCAGTTGCTGTCCCTGCCTGTCCCTCAGCAACCTGCCAGAAGCACAGCCAGAGAGAACCCCAAGTAGTCTGGTAGGCATGGCCTCCATAGCCCAGAGGCTGGGTCTGCCTGGGTCTCCCATCTTGAATTTCCCTGATCACAGCTGCTCTTCCTTCCACCATGGAACTGGGCTCTGCAGGGGTATCCTGGACCTGGCCAGGTGGTTTAAACAGGCTCGCATTTGGGGTGATGCCCATAGATTGTAGAAGGGCGGGGTGTGCAATTCCACTCATTCCCAGGGCTACATGGGCTGAACTCACTGGGGAGATCAGATCTGTTTCCCCATAATCCGGCCGAAGGGCCCAGGACATGTCCATCCCTGGAGACATAGTTGCAATTCCTTAGCTCTGCTTGGTTCCCTGGCAACCCCTAGTCACCACACCAAGTAGGAGAGGATAAAAAAAACAACCCCACTTGTCACTCTAGCTTTTCAGCCTATCCAGCCCTGGCTGGGTGGGTCCTCTGCCCAGGCTCTCACTGAGCCAAATGTCCCAATCCTCCACACCATCAGACCTAGCCATGCTTGTGCTAATTTCCAGTTCATAGCCATTCCCTTTTGTCTTGGGTCGCAGCAGGACGGGGAATACCCAGACATTCTACATGTAGGGGGAGTGTTGCCACCCATGCACTCGAGTTGGGCAAGATTGATCCTCTTTCCCAAGCCACACTTCCCAGCCCCCTTCTGAATGTCTACCCAAAGTTCTTCCAGAGAATAAAAGGCTCCTCATATTCACTGATGAGTGTACCGATCAAACCCCTCTACTGGCCTTGAGCTTTGCTACTGGTCCCTTCCACAGACACAGGTTGGAGCGAACTTCCTAGGCTGCTGTTGTAACAAAGAAATTGCTCTTTGCCTGAAATGATGAAGTCTGAGATTCCCAGGTGGACCAAATCCCCACTGATTACCAAAGCCTGATGCTATGCGTGCTCTCCTTCTCTTTTCTGTTTTTCTGGATTGGGGATTCCTGTGTGGGGCTGAGACTCCATGCTCCCAGGGAGTGGGGGCTCCACTAATGCACTTTCTCTCAGGTTTCCGAGCCTCGCAGATGGGTGAGTTGGCTCACCCTCTCTGCATTCCCTGCCTACAGTACTTAAGATCAACTACAGTTCAGCTGGTTTTTCAAGCCAAATTTTCTGCAGTTATAGCAGCAAGTCCAGTCTGATGTTGGGAGCAAGTGGACTTGCTCTCTGCAGCCATCTGGGAATTCCTCCCTCTATTTTTCTTGATGAGTCTGGTTAAAGGTTTGTCAATCTTGTTTATCTTTTTAAAGAACAGTTCTTGGTTTCATTGATCTTTTGTATTGATTTTTTTTGGACATTTTATTTATTTCCACAGTGATCGTTATTTTCTTTTTTCCACTCACTTTGGGTATTGTTCTTTCTTTACTTTAAGTGTAAAGTTAGATTGTTTATTTGAGATTTTTCTTGCTTCTTGAGGTAGGCCTGTAATGCTATAAATTTCTCACTTACAACTGCTTATGCTATGTCCTATAAATTTTGTATTATGGTGTTCCTATTTTAATTTGTCTCAAGGTTTCTTTGGATTACTTCCTTGATCTCATTGTTAACTCATTCATTGTTTAGTAACATGTTATTTAGCCTCCCTGTTTTTGTGTACTTTTCAGGGTTTTTCTTGTGATTGTTTTCTAGTTTCATGCCATTATAGTCAGAGAAGATTCTTGATTGATTTCAATCATCTTAAATTTATAGACTTTTTTGTGTACTAACATGTGGTCTATCCTAGAAAATGTTCTATGTGCACTTTTAAAGAATGTATATTCTGATGCTTTTTGGGTGAAATGCTCTGAAAATATCAATTAAATACATCTGATCTGGGTCTAGTGTGTCAGTTAAGGCTGCTGTTTCCTTGTTGATTTTCTGTCTGGGATTTATTCATTGATGTCAATAGTGTTTTCAAATCCTGTATTATGACTGTATTATTGTCGATCTCTCTTTTTATGTCCATCAAGATTCGCTTTATATATTTAGGTGCTCCTATGTTAGGTACATAAATTTTACAAGATTTATATTCTCTTGTTGAACTGATACCTTTATCTTTATGTAGTGTCCTTCTTCATCTCTTATTATAGCCTTTGTTTTAAAGTCTATTTTGAAGACTATACTTTCAGGGATCATTTCTATAGTCTGTAAAAGTCTATTTTGTCTGATATAATAAGTATTGCTACCCTAGTACTCTAGCTTATTTTTCATTTCCACTTGCATAATCTATCTATTTCTATCCCTTTACTTTAAGTCTGTGTGTGTCCTTCGTTGTGTGTTGGGTTTCTTGTAGACAGTATGTACATGGGTCTTATTTTCTTTTCTGTTTTGCTACCCTATGTGTTTTGATTAGAGCATTTAAGCCATTTACATTTAAATTGATTATTTATAAGTACGTATGTATTGCCATTTTATTCTTTATAGCTATTTTTTCTTCTTCTTCTTAAAGAAGACCCTTCAACATTTCTTGTAATAACCAAAATATTTTACTCATTATGCTTATATCCCCTTTTTTATTCCTAATGATGTAAATTCTTTTTAAATTTTTAATTAATTTATTATTTTTTTAATTTTAATTTTTTTCAATTGCGGTATATATTCTATATATTCAACACTATCCCGCATCAGTTTCAAGTGCACAGCACAGTGGCCAATCAAATTGTTCTCCCTAACTTCTATAGTACCCAACCAGTACCACACACAGTCAAAACAACACTATTAACTATATATCCCATGATGTACTTTACATCTCCCTTTAGTGTTTTGTAACTACCAATCTGTATTTCTCAATCCCTTTACCCTTTTCACCTAGTCCCACCACCAACTCCATTCTGTTAAAATCATACAGAAAATTTTTATTTTCAAGGAAAATGCTACATTATCAAAACTGGCTAAAGAAAGTAAGGAAATTCAAGTAGATCAATGATACAATATAAATTAAGAAATTTGCCGAAACCGGTCTGGCTCAGTGGATAGAGCGTCGGCCTGCGGACTGAAAGGTCCTAGGTTCGATTCCGGTCAAGGGCATGTACCTGGGTTGTGGGCACATCCCCAGTAGGAGATGTGCAGGAGGTGGCTGATCAATGTTTCTCTCTCATTGATGTTTCTAACTCTCTATCTCTCTCCCTTCCTCTCTGTAAAAAATCAATAAAATATATTAAAAAAAAAAGAAAAAGAAATTTGTGAAAGAACCACTTACGATAAAGAACAAATCCTGCCCTGGCCAGTGTGCTTAATGGTTAGAGCATCAGCCTTTGCACCAAAGGGTCACAGGTTTGGTTTCCAGCCAAGGGCACATACCTGGGTTGCGGGTTTGCTCCCCGCCCCCAGTCAGGGTGCATGTAGGAGGCAACCAGTTGATGTGTCTCTCACATCAATGTTTCTCTCTCTCTCCCTCCTTTCCACTCTCTGAAAAAGCAATGGCAAAAATATCCTCTGATGAGGATGAAGAAAAAAAGACTAAATCCTGATGAGGTACAGAATAATTTCATCAAACTTAAAACAAAACTACAGACTAATATGAGGTACTGGTTCAAAAAGCTTGAATATAACATTCATATATCAAATTTAAAAGAGATTAATTAAAAGAATAAAAAAAGATTGATAACCCTTTAACCAAGCTCATCAAGAAAAAAAGAGAGAGGGCCTAAATAAAATACAATCAGAAATGAAAGAGGAAAACTATCATCTGTCACTATAGAAATACAAAGGAGTATAAAAAATATGAACAATTATATGCCAAAAAATTGGGCAATCTGGAACACATGGATAAATTCCTGGAAACATATAATCTTGCAAAATGGAATCAAGAAGAAACATAAAATCTGAACAGAGCAATTACAACAGACCAATTACAACAAATGAAATTGATGCAGTTATCAAAAATTTTTGGACAAATAAAAAGTACTGGACTGGATGGCTTCACATGTAAATTTTACTAAATATCAAAGAAGAACTAACAGCCAGCCTTTGCAAACTATCCAAAAAAATTAAGAAAAAGGAAGACAGAGATCAATGGAACAGAATAGAGTGCTCAGAAATGTATCCTTGTCTAACAATGAAATACTATGCAGCTGTCAAAAAGAAGGATCTCTTACCCTTTGGGACAGCATGGATAGACCTGGAGACTATTATGCTAAGTGTAATAAGCCAATCTGAGAAAGACAAATATTACATGATCTCACTTATTTGTGGAATCTAATTAACAAAATGAACTGACCAACAAAATAAGACCCAAAGCATGGAGGCATGGAACAGACTGATGTACATCAATGTGCGGATGGGGGATGAGAAGAGATAAACCATGGACATGGGAAATAGGGTGGTGAACACCTGGGGGGCATGGCTAGGGGCTGGGAGGAGGAGAGTAAGGGGGGTAAGGGTAGAGAGTAATATTATCAACAAAAAATATATATTAAAAAAGAAATATACCTGTGTCTATATGGTCAATTAATATTTGACAAGGTAGGCAGAAACGCAATGGGTAAAGAAAGACCAATAAATGGTGTTATGAAAATTGGACAGATACATGCAAAAAAACCACCTGAAACTAGATCACCTTCTTACACCATATACAAGAATAAACTCAAAATAGATTAATGACTTAAATGTAAGATTTGAAACCATAAAACTAGAAGAAAACATATGCAGTAAAATCTGGAACATTTCTGTTAACAATAATTTCTCTGATATACCTCCTCAGGCAAGGGAAACAAAAACAAAAATAAACAAATGGAACTACATCAAAATTAAAAGCTATTGCACAGCAAAAGAAACCATTAACAAAATGAAAAGGCAACCAACCAACTGAATGGGAGAACATATTAGGTAATGATGTTATAATGGGTTAATATCCAAAATTTATATGGAACAGATACAGACAAACACCCCCCCAAAATCAAATAATCCAGTTAAAAAAAATGAATAGAGACTTCTTCAAGAACATATAGATGGTAATTTGCCATATGAAAAGATACTCAACACCTCTAATCATCAGAGAAATGCAAATTAAAACCACAATGAGATATCATCTCACACCTGTCAGAATGGCTATCATCAATAAAGCAATGAACAACAAATATTGGTGATGATATGGAGAAAAGAGAACCTCTTGCACTGTTGGTGGGTAAAAGGGGTGAAAGTATTGAGAAATATAGATTGGTAGTTATAAAATATTCATGGGAATGCAAAGTACAGCATATGAAATTTAGTGAATATTAATAAACTATATATGGTGCCAGTTGGGTACTGGAAATATGAGGGGCAAAACTTTTTAAAGTATATGTCTAACCACTGTGGTATACATCTGAAATTAGTACAAAATAATATTGACTGTAAAGTGTAATTTTAAAAGATAATTAAAACATGAGACCTAAAATAAAAGGGTGAATTTTATATGTGAATTATATCCCAACTAGAGGCCCAGTGAATGAAAATTCATGCTCTGCAAGGGGGTTCCCTCAGCCCGGCCTGCCCTCTCTCACATTCTGGGAGCCCTGAGGGGCAGGAGGCGACCCGGCAATCAGGGGAAGGCGATGCCCCCATCACACCTCTGCTGCCGCCACTGCCTGCAGCGCAAGCCTCGGCCAGCCCTAGTTACCAGAGCCTCGGGCAGCCCTGGGCGGCTGGTCAGCTGCCATCTGAGGCTTGTCTGCACCTCTGGCTGGCCCTGGGTGGCTGCAGGGCTGAGGGGCCTGGGGGACTTCTGGAGGCAGGTGCGCACCTGCCGCCCTAGAGGGGCTGAGGAGACTGGGCGCCACCATCTTGTGGCTGTGGGCACTGCCATCTTTGAGGGCGTGACAGTCAATTAGCATATTCTCTCCTTATTGGCTGTGGGCACTGCCATCTTTGCAATGGCATGAGGGCCAATTAGCATATCCCCTCTTTATTATATAGGATGATTTGTTATTTCTAAAGAAAATAGAAATATACAGACAAGTAAGACAAAAATATATAATAACTTTAGACAGTAAATGTAGACAGACCTAAATTTCCAGTTAAAGCCAGATTGCCAGAATGAATTAAAATATAAAAGACAAAAATATACAGGTGTATGCTGTTTATCAGATTCACTGTATAGCTGATGTAAAATTATTGTAAAGTTAACAGGCAAATTTTAACAGTAAAGAGCTTATGTATTATTCTGAAGCAGCATAGACAATAATTATGACACATTTCCATAAACAGTTACCACATAATAAAAGTTTCAGCTCATCATGAAGATATAAGCCCAAACTTGTGTGTACCTAATATCTTAGCCTTAATATACTTAAAGCAAAATCTATAGATAGAAAATAAAAAATAAATTTATCATTTATCATATCTATTTAACATATTTATCTTAGTGGTTTTTATTCATAAAAAATGAGTAAGGATAAAGAAGATTTTAACAACACAGTTAACCTTTCTGATTAAGAACACCTTTTATACAGAACAGTATACCAAGCAAATGTTAGGTCACAAAACATAGGAGGTGAAGACACTGGCAACAGAGGGTTGAAGTGATTGATAGACTATGAAATCTCAATTTGAGAGGGAAGAACAGCAAAGACAAAGAAAGTATTAGATGGTTGGAGTAGATGGGTCTGTGAGATGGTGGTTGAACAATTGATGCTTTGATATTGGTAGAGTGAGAATCTTGGAAATATTGCCAAATGGTATAGCAAACAAATTTATTTCAGAAGTAGTTAGTCCTGGACCACTACAAGGTTCACAGTGTTTCCACTGAAGTATGTGGCTGAAGTGGGGTAGAGGCATTGAAGATAGAGGTTCAGGTAGTAAAAGTCCAGAATGATGGATAGGTCATTAACATAGATATGAAGTCCCCTAAGGTGTGAGGACTTTGAGTAGAAAAGAATGCTGAACTAACCATGAGTCAAAGGTTGATTGAATGGAGGAAGATTAGGTAGTTCCACAACTAAAAAAAGGTGTGATTAGAGCTAGGTGGCATCAACCAAGGTTTTCACAGGCAACTAGATATGTGAGACTCTAAAAGTAGCATGAAATGAAGAGGCCACTGATCCCATCACTTTACCCAGAGTTAAATTGAATGTAAAACAAAGAGCAGCTTCTACTGATGGTATGGTAAGAGAAACCTGTTTAAATTAAGATCAGAGAAGAAAGTTACCATCAGTGAAGGAATGTACATACTAGTACAGTTTGTTAAAATGTAATAAAAAATAAAGCATGAAGTCCAAAAAATGTAATGAAAGTTTAAAAGGTATAATGGAGAGGTAAGAAATAAAGTGATAAGTGGTGTGTTCAGTCAGTAGAAGAGAAATAATAGAGGGAGAACATATAACTGAATGAATTTACATTCTGGGAGGTGAGCAAGAATGACAGGAATGTGTAGATTAAGCTGCTTGACATTTATAAGAAACTAGAGGCCCGGTGCACAAAAATTTGTGCACTCGGGGGGGAGGGAGGGGGGTCCCTCAGCCTGGCCTGTGCCCTCTCGCAGTCTGGGACCCCCCGGGAGATAACGACCTGCTGGCTTAGGCCTGCTCCCGGGTGGCAGAGGGCAGGCCCATCCCTAGGTACAGCCCCTGGTCGGACTCAGAGCAGGGCCAATTGGGGAGTTGGGGCGCCGCCCCCTCTCATACACAGAGCAGGGCGATCAGGAGGTTGTGATTCCACCCTCAGTCACGCTTAGGGTAGGGCCGATTGGGGGGTTGGGGCACCATCCCCTGTCACACTCAAGGCAGGGTTGATGGGGAGGTTGCGGCGCCACCCCCTGTCATGCACAGAGCAGGGCCATCAGGGGGGTTGGGGCTCTGTACCCTGTCACGCACGGAGCAGGGCCCATCAGGGGGTTGGGGCGCCACCCTCTATCACCCACAGAGCAGGGCCGATCAGGGGTTTGGGGTGCCACCACTCTCACACTCAGGGCAGGGCCGATGGGGAGGTTATGGCTCTACCCCATCACACACAGAACAGGGCCCGTGGTGGGGGGTGAGGGGGGTTGGGGCGCCGCACCCTGTCACACACAGAGCAGGGCCGATCAGGGGGTTTGGGCGCTGCCCCCTGTCACGCTGATCCCGGTGCTGGGAGGCATATTACCCTTTTACTATATAGGATAGAGGCCTGGTGCATGGGTGGGTGCCAGCTGGTTTGCCCTGAAGGGTGTCCTGGATCAGGGTGGGGGTCCCCACTGGGGTGCCTGGCCAGCCTGGGTGAGGGGATGATGGCTGTTTGCAGCTGGTCACACACCCTTCAGGGTGGGGGTCCCCACTGGGGTGCCTGGCCAGTCTGGGTGAGGGGCTGAGGGCTGTTTTCAGGCTGGTGGGTGACGGAAGCTCCCAACCGCTCCTTTTTTTCTTTTTTTTAAAATTCTGGGCCAGCTTTAGCTCTGAGGCTCCAGCTCTTAGGCCTCCACTGCTGAAAGTAGGTAATCGAAACAATGTATAACTCCAGCTCTGACTCCAGCTCTGAGATCCCAGCTCGCTGAAAGCATCTATATTTGTTACAATGTTTCTTAAACTGCAGACTCAGAGGCTGGCAAGGCAGGCGGGGAATGTTGGAGTCCTCCGTCACTGAGGCAACCAAGCCTCATGTTAGTTTCAAGCTGCCTGGCTGCCGGCCGCCATCTTGGCTGGCAGTTAATTTGCATATCTCCCTGATTAGCCAATGGGAAGGGTAGCGGTCGTATGCCAATTGCCATGTTTCTCTTTTATTAGATTAGATTCTGGCTTTGACATGGTGAGGGGTCCACTCTAGCTTGCGGCCCGTGTCTATGGTCGGCCCATATAGTCCAGCTGCTCCGGCCAGAGTTCAAGTGTATGGCGCTGCAGAAACCGGCTCCCAGGCCCCGATAACGGTCCGTCCCCTCAGTTCCCCACGCCGGGAGAAGGTCTTTTCTAATCTGAGAATGGCTACTCCATGATATGAGCCAGTGGCTGAGATTGGTGTTGGTGTCTATGGGATGGTGTACAAGGCCCATGATCCCCACAGTCGCCACTCTGTGGCCCTCAAGAGCGTGAGAGTCCCCAGTGGAGGAGGTGCTGGAGGGGCCCTTCCCATCAGCACAGTTCGTGAGGTGGACTTACTGAGGCAGCTGGAGGCTTTTGAGCATCCCAATTTGCCCGGATGATGGATGTCTGTGCCACCGCCCGAACTGACCAGGAGACCAAAGCGACCCTGGTGTTTGATCATGTGGACCAAGACCTAAGGACGTATCTGGACAAGGGACCCCCACCAGGTTTCTCAGTGGAAGCCATCAAGGATCTGATGCGCCAGTTTCTAAGAGGCCTGGATTTTCTTCATGCCAATTGCATTGTTCACCGAGACCTGAAGCCAGAGAATATTCTGGTGACAAGTGATGGGCCAGTCAAGCTGGATGACTTTGGCCTGGCCAGAATCTACAGCTACCAGATGGCACTTACACCTGTGCTTGTTACACTCTGGTACCGTGCTCTGGAAGTTCATCTGCAGTCCACATACGCAACACCTGTGGACTTGTGGAGCATTGCCTGTATCTTCGCAGGGATTTTTGTCAAAAGCCTCTCTTCTGCGGAAACTTTGAAGCTGACCAATTGGGCAAAATCTCTGACCTGATTGAGCTGCCTCCAGAGGAACATTGGCCCTGAGATGTGTCTCTACCCCGAGGAGCCTTCCCCCAAGAGGGCCCTGCCCAGTGCAGTCGGTGAGACCAGAGATGGAGGAGTCTGGAGCACAGCTGCTGCTGGAGGTGCTGACTTTTAACCCTCACAAGCGAATCTCTGCCTTCCGAGCCCTGCAGCACTCTCATCTACAAAAGGAAGAAGGTAACCCAGAGTGAGCAATGGAGTAGCTGCAACAGAACCAAGAGAAGAGAAGCTGTCACTTACCTTCCTTTGAACACTTGAGTGCAGAGCCCCCCACCAAGAAGGGGCTCTGTGTCTTTTTATCTGAGGCTGTGGAGATGCTTCCTCCAACTTTTTACAGGGAATATCTTGCTGGCTGCCTTAATGACATTCCCCTCCCTCCCCTCCTTTGGGGATTATCCTTCTCCTGCCCTCCTATTTCCTGACACCAAGGAGTATGTCCCTTGTTCTCCCCTTCCTTACCTTGATATTGGGATCCTTTTTTATACGGGGGGGGGGGGAGGGGGGACGACGACAAAACAAAGCAATATGGTCTTTAAAAAAAAAAGAAAGAAAAAAGAAATTCTGGCTTTCCTGTAGGTGACACTGATTTTAGAGAAGAAGAAGAAGAAGAAGAAGAAGAAGAAGAAGAAGAAGAAGAAGAAGAAGAAGAAGAAGAAGAAGAAGAAGAAGAAGAAGAAGAAGAAGAAGAAGAAGAAGAAGAAGAAGAAGGAGAAGAAGGAGAAAGAGGGAGAGAAAAATATCAATGTATGAGAGAAATATTGATAATTGGCCTACCAGGGATCAAACCCACAACCTCGGTATGTGTCCTGACCAGTAATCAGACCTGCAACCTTTCCGTGCATGGGACGACTCTCCAACCAATTGAGCTGCACTCTTCAGGGCAGTCCATTATACTTCTGAAAGGATTTGAGTCTTTGCTGGATTCTAGGAAGGCAGTTACTATCTGGCTTGAATTCTATGGGGATCTGGCTCATAGCTCTCAAGATTCACAGAATAGATGTGAGGTTCCTATTACCTCCCTGTTTTGCATTTCATTGAGTCTTTTGAAGTGTCCAGGCAAGAAGTTCTGCAGAATGCCCCACATTTTGAATTTATTTGAATTTCTTTATAATTGGCTTAAGATGAAGCATATCTAGCAAGATCACCTCAGTGGTGTGTATAATTCCCATAGCATCAAATCAGGAGGCACATGATGTCAAGCCACTACACTATTGTTGGTTAATTCGACCACTTGTTTAATGTGGTAACCAGCAGATCTATCCATTGCATAACAGTATTTCCTCTTTAGTCCAATTAGCTGTAGCTTAATGGTGAACAGGGTCATTTAGTATAGACCATGGTGATACATACTCAGCAGGGTTGTGAGAAACAGGCAATACATCATTGCTAGTATACACGTACAATCAATGTATGAAATAAATTGGTAAGAGCTGTAAGAGAAGTGCTTACAGGAACATACATGAAGGAACAATTATTTCTGTGTGCCTAAAGTGAGGATCGTGGTTGTGGAGGAAATGAAGGGAAAGCTGTGGAGCAAAGGTGATATTTGAAAGTGTATCTCTGCCCTAGACCAGTGGTCGGCAAACTCATTAGCCAACAGAGCCAAAGATCAACAGTACAACGATTGAAATTTCTTTTGAGAGCCAAATTTTTTAAACTTAAACTATATAGGTAGGTACATTGTTATTAACTTAATTAGGGTACTCCTAAGGCTTAGGAAGAGCCACACTCAAGGAGCCAAAGAGCCGCAAGTGGCTCGCGAGCCGCAGTTTTGCCGACCACTGCTAGATGATTTGTCTCAGTGGAGAGTGTCAGCCTGTGAACTGAAGAGTCCTCGGTTCGATTTTGGTCAAGGGCACATGCCTGGGTTGTGAGCTCGATCCCCAGTAGGGGGCATGCAAGAGGCAGCCAATCAATGGTTCTCATCATTGATGTTTCTCTCTCCCCCTCTCCCTTCTTCTCTGAAATCAATAAAAACATATTTTTTAAAAAAGAAAGTGTATCTTTAAAGATGAGTTAGAATTTATTAGTGGTTGAAGGTGGCGAGGGCATCCTAGGCAGAGGGAAAAAGCATGAGGAAAACAAAAACAGGCCTGTAATTGCATGGTTCAGCTGGGAGAAAAATAACATAATAAAAAGCAAGTCCTGATAACTAGCATATAAGTTGCATGGAAATGAGTGGCTGGAAATGAGGTTGGAAAGGGAGGCTGAGATAGGTTATAAAAAACCCTGAACTCCATTGCTAAAGAATTTAGTCTTAATTCTGTAAGTAAATGAATGCTAATGAAGGTTTCTAAGCAAAGGGATATTCAGTTTGGGCTTTTAAAGAAATGTGTGGATGGAGGTGGAAGATTGGCAAGAAGTCTGAGAGACAGGTTTTCGTGCGAAACCATGAGGACACAGACTAGGTCAGTGCCAGAGACTGATATGAGAAATTTAGGCGGGGGTGGGGGGTGTGTGAAATCAACAGAACTGCTTCTATTACCAATATAATGATGGTAGTAAGAGAAGCAGATTTGGAAAAGGAAAAACAAGTTCTACATATATTGAACTCGAGTTACCTAAAGCGTACAATTTCCTATTGTAATTTCAACTGATTTTTCTTCTTTTTTTTCATGAAGCTTTTCCCCCCTCCATTTAGTCCTTATTCCTACTTTAATCACTGGATAAGTATACTGGAGTAATATGAACAACACAAGTTCCAGGTAGTCATTAAAGAGAACAAAATATGTCCTTTGACTTAAAGATAACTAGGAATCCAATCAATTGTTCCCTGAGCTATATACTGAGAGGGAACAAAACAGACAAGAACATATAATGTGACAGCTGAAGAAACTTAGATTAAAACTCCAGGAAGACCTTTCTCAAAGGGTTATAGAACCTATACATTGATATGCATTATGAAATGATGACTTGAGTCATTTACCTTATCGTCAAATGCAAAAAATCAATTCACAGCTCAGCTGGCATGGCTCCATGGTTGAGCGTCGACCTATGAACCAGGCGGTCATGGTTCAATTCCCAGTCAGGGCACATGCCTGGGTTGCGGGTTCGATACCCAGTTTGGGGCATGCAGGAGGCAGCTGATTAATGATTCTCTCTCATCATTGATGTTTCTATCTCTCCCTTCCTCTCTGAAATCAATAAAAAATATTTTTAAAAGATCAATTCACAGATTAAGTTAATGTTTTAAAGATTTACAAGAGCTAATTAGATAAAACGTTTGTTTTGCCTTAGAAGCCAAGGATTTTTATACTGGTCCCAACAAAGACAAATGAAGTATTTCTTTTTGTTGAATTTTTTTGTTTTCCTGTCAAAGCTGTTTTTATTTTTATATCCAATTCCACAGAACTCTCTAATTTAAAAAGATGCTAGAAATGAATTCCCTAAAGGAGAAAACTAATGAACAAAGGAAGAAAATTAGCTAAAAATAGGACATGGAACTGCATGCATATCTGGCTCTGGAATAATAAACAACATTCAAGAAGACTGGATTCTTAAGAACATTTCTTTGATCATGGTCATGACCTGTGACTTCCAAGAATAATATAGTATTGCAATATTTTAACAAGCGTAGAGAAGACACTGGTTACAAGATGTCTGTTTGCATTAGTTTTTCAGATCATGACATGTAAACACAGATGTCATATATTCCTAGGAAAACAAGATATCTTTAAACTATAAAAGTTTGACAATTTTGAAAATATTTTTATTCATATTCTGTTATGGTTTTTCTTTTGTTGTCGTTGACACTATTACAGATGTCCCTATTTTACCCCATTTGTCTGCCTCCACCCAGCTCCCACTTCCCTGAAAATATTTTTAAATGAAATAATTGATTTATGAAACTTTAAATAAATCCTCAATATTTCTAGGATGCTCAGGAATTTCAAGACATGGTATTTCCCCCCCCTTCTAATACAAAGCAAGTTTCTTCTTCTTTTTTTTTTTTTAAATTTTTTTAATTAAATCTTTATTGTTCAGATTATTACATTTGTTCCTCTTTTTTTTCCCCCCATAACTCCCCTCCTCCCAGTTCCCGCCCCACCCTCCGCCCTCACTCCCCACCCACTGTCCTCATCCATAGGTGCACGATTTTTGTCCAGTCTCTTCCCGCATCTCCCACACCCCTTTCCCCCCCAGGAATAGTCAGTCCATTCCCTTTCTATGTCCCTGATTCTATTTGTAATCAACAGTTCATTCTGTTCATCAGATTATTTATTCACTTGATTCTTAGATTCACTTGTTGATAGATGCATATTTGTTGTTCATAATTTGTATCTTTACCTTTTTCTTCCTCTTCCTCTTCTTAAAGGATACCTTTCAGCATTTCATATAATCCTGGTTTGGTGGTGATGAACTCCTTTAGCTTTTCCTTATCTGTGAAGCTCTTTATCTGACCTTCAATTCTGAATGAGAGCTTTGCTGGATAAAGTAATCTTGGTTGTAGGTTCTTGGTATTCATCACTTTGAATATTTCTTGCCACTCCCTTCTGGCCTGCAAAGTTTCTGTTGAGAAATCAGCTGACAGTCGTATGGGTATTCCCTTGTAGGTAACTGAGTTTCTTTCTCTTGCTGTTTTTAAGATTCTCTCTTTATCTTTTGCTCTTGGCATTTTAATTATGATGTGTCTTGGTGTGGTCCTCTTTGGATTCCTTTTGTTTGGGCTTCTCCGCGCTTCTTGGACCTGTAAGTCCATTTCTTTCACCAGGTGGGGGAAGTTTTCTGTCATTATTTCTTCAAATAGGTTTTCAATATCTTGCTCTCTCTCATCTTCTGGCACCCCTATAATTCTGATGTTGGTACGCTTGAAGCTGTCCCAGAGGCTCCTTACACTATCCTCGCATTTTTGGATTCTTTTTTCATTTTGCTTTTCCGGTTGGGTGTTTTTTGCTTCCTCGCATTTCAAATCATTGACTTGATTCTTGCGCTCCTCTGGTCTGCTGTCGGGAGTCTGTATAATATTCGTTATTTCAGTCCGTGTATGCTTAATTTCTAGTTGGTTCCCCAATATAAGATCGAGGGTCTTATTAGTTTTCTTGTAGATCTCATTAAGTTTATCGGCGGCTTCTAAACAGTTCTTGAGAGACCTTAAAAGTGTGGTTCTGAACTCTATATCTTCCATTGACAATTTTGTCCTGTTTCTTTGTCTCCGCATTTTGTTATGCTTCCTTGGTGCACCCCCTAGTGGTCTTTGTTCGCAGTCTTATAGTTAAATCTTGATTGTTGTAGTTAATTCCAGGGAGGGTTTGACCTCCAGGCCAAGTGGCTATGAGAATCAGCTGTGTCAGCAGTGAGAGAACTTCTGTCCTCTAGGGAGGTGCTAATCTGGCGTTTGCCTGAGGCTATCCGGCAAATGCCTGTGTGTAGGGCTTGGGCGGGGCGGGTCGCACAGGATCAACAGGGTGGGCCGGAGAGAGCAGTTATGGCGGCTCTCAGTCCTGTCCCCAGGGGCTCTGCCTCTCTGAGTCCCAGCACCCGCTGCAAAGCTCAGAGAGAAAGCTGCACTCGCTCTGACCGAAGCCAGACAGTCCCGCTTCTCCCGTTTGAGTCTGGGTCCCTAAAGACTCGCCTGTATCTGGAGCTCAGAGTCTGCGACTCCCTCCCGATTGAAAACGCCAACCGCGCCCTCTGCCGCCAGCCCGCTCTGCGCACTCCGCACCTCAGAATTTGACTTCAGCACTGTGCCTCCTCTGAGTGTCCGTATGCGTTTCTCTTTCCTCCTAGTTGTAGGACTTCCACTCAGCCAGCGTTCCTGTGGTTCTGGGTGATGTCCCTTCCGTTTTTTGGTTTCACTTTTGAAGTAGTTGTTCAGAGCAGCAAACTCCGGCGTTAACCTATGCCGCCATCTTGGTTCTCAGCAAGTTTCTTCTTTTGTAGAATCTAATGCCAATTTCCTCTTCCTTTAGTTTAGGTTATATTGTCTAATGATCAGAGTTTATAATCCAATAGTCCCAGATGCATTTTGTTTTAAAGTTCTCTCTCTGGACTACCTTCTAATTTTTTTTTCTAATCTAAAGATTGTGTAATGTAATTTTGATCCTGAATGTTACTTGGGGTGAGAAACAGAGAAAGAGCCATTATACCTATTTGCCTATACTTCATATTTTCTTGCTTATAACTTGGCTTTTTACTTTTGTGTACCTCCTCTATTTGTGCCCAGAAATTCCATACTGATTCTTTATTTTCCAATCTGCCAGATTAAGCTTTTCTGGATTAGTAATTAAAGAACAGAGATTAGGAAATTAAGTATAATATAGGATTAGGAATCTTCAGGAAAAGCAAAGCAAAGAGGGAACCAGAAGATCTAAAGCTGGGCATAATCAAATTTATGAAGCAGAGTTGGAGAGAAGATGGTGGCCAAATAGGCAGATCTTTCTTGCATCTCCTCCCAGGACACGGCTGGAAATAAAACCAAATTGGAGACCATTCACCTGGAATTACCAACTGAGGTCCAGCTGAGGAGGAGAGGGATATCAAGGAAGGACAGAAAACACCTGGAGACTGGTAGTAAGGGCGAGGTTGTGAGAGGGGGTTGACCCAGCAGTTTGAGAGGGAGGAAGGATCTCTCAGCTACAAGAGGGATACTCTCCTGAGAAGATCAAGGCCTGTAACCCAGGCCCGGCTCCACAGCCCAGTGGCCCAGGTAACATCCAACCATGAAAGGCAGCAAAGGCTTCTTGCTGCCCAGGTGATCAGAGCTGGTAGATTGGAGTGAGTCAGAGAGAAAGCCTCAGGTATATATTTTTTCTTTTTCTTTTTTTAAACCCAGAACACAGGAGTTTTGTTCGTAGTTACTCACCTGAGGCTTTGAAGGAGGGAGGGAGGTGAGCACTTGAGGTGCCTAAGGAGAGGCTGGGGTGGGAAGCACTGGGGGATGGGAAAAGCAGCAGCTGTGAATTCTCTATTCGGTTGGTCTTACCTCCCCAAACTGAAACAACCATTTTAACTGAGAGGTGCTAGCCCCCCCCCCCACACAGAAGACAGCTCAAGAAAAGAAAAAGCCCCGCCCTAGGTGAGACAGCATGCCCTGCCTGTCACACCCCGCATCCCCACCTTTACAGAGGAGACAGTAGCATAGGCCCAGCCTACGGGTTTGAACAGCCTCAGGAAGCAGAAGTGACTGGATGGAGGGTGGGGCTGACCACCTCACTATCCAGGGAACCCGACTGGTGGTTCCCCCACACCGGAGAGTTGATAGAAACTTCCAGTATCTAGCTGCTCACACTGGATTGCATAAGAGGATCTCTGCTCAGCGGAGGACAGAATAATATTCTGGGACACTCTCAGAGGAGTAGCTCTCCTACAGGGAAACACTCATCACTTTCCTTGAAATCTGAATGGCACCTCCCCCTCACAGGAGGCCCAGAGGTCTATAGTCCCAATTCTGCCTCCAGCCCTTTTAGAAACAGACTTTTAAGTGATTAACACATTCGTACCGCTCACAAGTTTTCTTGTGTTTCGCGCGCCATCTGTTAAGGACCGCTCACGAGTGTTCTTGTTTTTCACGCGCCATCTGTTATGGACCTTAGATGTCAACACACTGTCTTGTCCACTGTGGGGTGCAGTTACAGTGTTTTGGCCAGGTTCAAGCCTCAGACTAATGAAAGGACAGGGTCCTCTCACTGCCACGTGCAAGTCCCAGCTGGAGGGCAGGGCCCTCCCAGCACAATCATAGCCAACGGCTGTTGTTGTAAGCTTGAACCTATGGTCCGAACACGTAGCCCCACGTGCCTGTGATAGAGTTCGGGTGCATGTAGTTGAGTAGGGTTGAGACTCACGAGAATGCTGTAAACAATGTGATCATGCCCCTACTTTGCCTCGTGGCATCTGCTATAAAATAAAGACACGGCTTGTGGGCGCTGGCGTTGTCTCCTCTTCAGGGAGCAGCGTCCCACCGAGACCCAGCTATTATTCTCTTGTCTGTCTTTCCTTAATCCTTTCACACCCCCAGTCAGAGACACCCTTGGCCGTGCTGGCGCTGCACAGTCCATATCAAATGAAGCGATCTCATTGGTGGAAACCGTGCAGGTCAATCTACAAAAAACTATATATTTGCACGAACCCATAAAGTATTGCAGTTACATTGTATTTTGGTCATTCGAATAGTCTTCGTCTTCAAGTTCCTGGTGCTTTTAGAAATGCCCTCTCTCAGAAAAAGGAAGGAAACCAACGAAACTGATACACTTCCGGAAGTATTTAACGATAATTTATCAGATATTCTTAGTGAGATCGAAGATGTGGATGACTGTTTTGACGATTCCGGAGACGATTCTACTGATTCCACTGACAGTGAAATTATTAGACCTGTAAGGAAGCGCAATGTGGCAGTGCTTTCAAGTGATTCCGACACTGACGAAGCTACTGGTAATTGTTGGTCTGAAATTGACACACCACCATGCTTACAAATGTTTGAAGGTCATGCTGGGGTCACTACATTTCCGTCTCAGTGTGACTCCGTACCCTCTGTGACCAATCTCTTTTTTGGTGATGAATTGTTTGAGATGTTGTGCAAAGAGCTGTCCAACTATCACGATCAAACCGCAATGAAACGCAAAACACCATCTAGAACACTAAAGTGGTCTCCGGTTACACAGAAGGACATCAAGAAATTCCTTGGCCTAATTATTCTGATGGGTCAAACAAGAAAAGATAGCTTGAAAGACTATTGGTCAACAGATCCTTTGATATGTGCCCCTATATTTCCACAGACAATGAGTCGCCATAGCTTTGAGCAAATATGGACATTCTGGCATTTCAATGATAACGCCAAAATGGACAGTCGCTCAGGGAGACTTTTCAAGATCCAACCTGTGCTGGATTATTTGCTGCATAAATTTCGAACAATATACAAACCAAAGCAACTGTTGTCTTTGGACGAGGGAATGATTCCATGGAGAGGACGTTTAAAATTTCACACGTACAACCCAGCGAAAATAACAAAATACGGTTTACTTGTTTGGATGGTGTGCGAGAGCGACACTGGCTATATCTGCAATATGGAGATATACACTGCTGAAGGAAGGAAATTGCAAGAAACTGTTCTTTCAGTCCTTGGACCCTATCTTGACATATGGCACCATATTTACCAGGATAATTATTACAATGCTACATCTACTGCTGAATTGCTGCTACAGAACAAAACTAGAGTCTGTGGGACTATTAGGGAGAGTAGAGGTTTACCGCCAAATTTGAAAATGAAAACATCAAGAATGAAGAAAGGTGACATAATATTTTCCAGAAAAGGCGATATTCTTTTCCTAGCATGGAAAGACAAGCGGGTTGTCCAAATGATATCAATGATCCATGACACTTCTGTCTCGACAATAGGAAAAAAAAAATAGAAAAATGGGAGAGAATATTGTAAAACCTACCTGCATTAAGGAATACAATGCCCACATGAAAGGCATTGACCGTGCGGATCAATTCCTTTCATGTTGTTCCATTCTAAGGAAAACGATGAAATGGACAAAAAAAGTAGTGCTGTACCTTATAAACTGTGGACTTTTCAATTCATTTAGAGTGTACAATGTCCTCAATCCACAAGCAAAAATGAAGTAAAAACAGTTTCTGCTATCGGTGGCGAGAGACTGGATAACGGATGACAATAATGAAGGCTATCCGGAACCAGAGACAAATCTGTCCAGCTCTTCCCCTGGGGGTGCAAGGAGAGCACCTCATAAAGATCCACCCAAAAGGTTGTCAGGTGATATGAAGCAGCATGAACCTATGTGTATTCCAGCGAGTGGAAAGAAAAAATTTCCTAGGAGAGCCTGCAGAGTTTGTGCCGCCCATGGAAAAAGGAGCGAATCTAGATACTTATGTAAATTTTGTTTGGTCCCTCTTCATAGAGGAAAATGTTTTACGCAGTACCATACGTTAAAAAAGTACTAGAAACTTTAATTGTTTAATTGTTTTTGTAAATAAAAATGTTACAATTATTGAAAAACAGCACCTAAAGTGCATTATGATCTGTAGTTGTGATGACTTAAATAACGTGCGGTTTGCCCAAAAATGTGCGGTCCCTGGCGTATGTCTTAGAGATTTCTATGCGGCACGAAATGTTAAGATTGACAGCTGGCTGGCAGGTGAAGGCGGGCAGAGGCAGAGCCTGGAGAACCTGGAAAAGTTTACTGAACCAGCCCTGGGACCCGTGCTGCTAACAAACAGGACTTAAGAGTTCAGCTTGCCCCCTCCCTCATGCAGCCAAGTTCTGTGGAGACAGACACAAACTGTGGATTTCTTGAAGCTTCAAACAGGTTGCTGAAAGCTAAAGGAGGAGAGTTTCTGACAATGGTTAGCACCTAAGTACCTCTTGGGCAGCACAGAATTGGCAGACAAAACAGTCAGGCACAGTCATCAGAAGAGTAGGATCCAAAGGGAGCTCCAAGGAGGCACTAAACTCTGCTGAGATGAACATCACTTTTCTCTCTCTTTTTTCCCCCTTTTTAAAATGTATCTTCTTTATCTGTCTGCTGTACTGATTTGTTATTACTTTAGTCTCTATTGTTTCTTTCATATATCTAATTTTTCTCTTCTCTTTTCCTACTCTATTTTTTCTTTTTCTCCCGCTTTATCTTCATTCCGTTTCTTATTATGTGTCATCTACTTGCTTTATTTTCTTCTGTCATTATTACTCTCTATTCTCTTACCTAATTCTCTCTTATTTTGTGGTTGCTTTTGTTATTGTTGTAGAGCTCTTGTGTATGTTTTTTTTGTTTCTTGTTTTGTTTTGTTGTTTTTTGTTCTGTTCTATCAGCACCTCCACAACAGCTCACCTGATGTGGTAGGGGGCGAGCCTCACACTCAGCCAGACTGAGAGGAGATTCCATCCATGAAGAGGACAACAACATTCAAGACCCAATTACAACAGGAGAACCCAAATAACTCAAACAAGGGGCATTCCTAAAGCACCCAGCTCAGGAGATACAAGAGACTACAACACTGGGTCCCACAAAATACCTACTACATGAGACCACCCCACGGAGACTGGGAGGCGTAACAGTTTGGTTGAATACAGAGAAACAAATACAAATGGATAGCAAAAGTGGGGAGACAAAGAAACAAGCCCAAAATGAAAGAAAAGGAGGAATCGCTAGGCAAGAAACTATATGAAATGGAGTCAAGCAATTTTTCAGATAAAGAATTCAAAGTAATGGTTATAAGGGTGCTCAAATAGCTTAGTGAGACCCACAAGAAATGTAATGATAACATTATGAAATTTAATGAGAACTACAGCATAAAAAAGAGGTAGAAACCATGAATAAGAATCAAGCAGAAATGAAGAATGACATAGGTGAAAAAAAAATACCATGGAAGGAATCAACAGTAGACTAGAAGAAACCGAGGACCAAATCAACAAATTAGAGCACAAGGTAGGACAAAAAACAAAAACATTCAGAACAGCAATTGGAAAAAAATGAAAAAGTAGGAGGAGAGTTTAAGGGAACTTTGGGACACCATTAAATGTAACAACATCTATATAATAGGGGTCCAGAAGAAGGAGAATCTGAGCAAAGAATAGAGAACCTGTTTGAAGAAATAACAGAAAACTTCCCTAAGCTAGTGAAAGAAAAGTCACTCACTTTCAGAAAACACACAGAGCCCCAGTCAAGATGAACCCCAAAAAGACCTATACCTAGACACATCATGATTAAAATGCCAACAGCTTTGGAGGAGGAGAGTTATATCATTAAATGGTAAACATTAAAGACAAAGAAAGAATCTTAGAGGCTGCAAGAGAGAGACAGAAAATTACCTACAAGAGAGCTCCCATTAGACTGTCAGCTGATTTCTCAATAGAAATACTTGAGGTCAGATGGGAGTTGTATGAAGTATACAAAGTAATAAAAAGCAAGGGACTTAATCCAAGACTATCTAGTGAGACTATCATCCAAAATTTATGGTGAAATAGTTTCTAAGACAAAAAAAGAGGCTAAAACAGTTTATCACCACCAAACTAGCACTGCAATAAATGCTAAAGAAACTGGGACTATTGTAAATAGAGAGATAGATGAACAGACATAAGGTATAAAAATGGCAACAAATAAGTACTGTTTCAATAATAACCTTACATGTGAATGGCTTATAAATGGCTTAAATGTTCCAGTCAAAAGACATAGGGTAGCTGAATGGATAAGAAAATAAGACCCATATATATGCTGTATACAAGAGACCCACCTCAGAACAAAAGACTCACACAGGATGAAAGTGAAGTGATGGGAAAAAATTTTCCATGAAAACGGAAATGAAGAAGAAAAGTTGGGGTAGCAATATCATATCTGACAAAATAGACTACAAAATGAAGGCCGTCACAAAAGCAATGAAGTCCACTGTATAATACTAAAGGGATCAATACAACAAGAGGTATAACCCTGGTAAACATATATGCACCCAATACAGGGGCACCCAAATACATTTTAAAATCGTCTGGAGGATTTTAAGGGAGAGATAGATGGCAATACAATCATAGTAGGGGACTTCAACACACACTGTCATCACTGGATAGATCTTCTAGAAAAAATTCAACCCAAAGAAACAGCAACTCTAAGTGACATAGTAGATCAAATAGATTTGATATTTACAGAACATTTCACCCCAAAGCTACAGAATATACATTCTTCTCCAGTGCACATGGGACATTCTCAAAGATAGACCACATGTTAGGACACAAACTAAGTCTCTAAAAGTTCAAGAAGATTGAGATTATATTAAGCATCTTCTCAGGTCACATTGGCATGAAACTAGATATCAATGACATTAAAAACATCCCAAAAAACATCTAAACACATGGAGGCTAAGTAGCATATTATTAAAAAATCAGTTGGTTACCAATGAAATCAAGGAAGAAATAAAAAAAACTTCCTGAAAACAAATGAAAGTGAACACACAACAATCCAAAATCTATGGGACACAGGGAAAGCAGTTCTGAGAGGGAACTTCATAGTACTACAGGTACACCTCAGGGAATATTTCTAATAAACTATCTAACCCTACAAATTAAAGAATTAGAAAAAGAACAACAAGAAAAGCCCAGAGTAAGTAGAAGGAAGGAAATAATAAAGATCAGAGTGGAAATAAATGACATAGAGACTAATTATATAGCAGATCAATGAAACCAAGAGCTGGTTCTTTAAAAAGATAAACAAGATTGATGAACCTCTAGCCAGACTCATGAAGAAAGAAAGAGAGAAGACCCAAATAAACAAAATCAGAAACAAAAGAGGCAAAGTAACAACTGAACCCACAGAAATACAAAGGAGTATAAAAAATATATACTATGGACAACTATATTCCAACAAGCTGGACAACCTGGACAAAATGGACAAATTCCTAGAAAAATACAATCTTCCAAAACTGAATCAGGGAGAAGCAGAAAACCTGAATAGGTCATTAACAACTGATGAAATTGAATAATCAAAAACTCCCAGAAAACAAAAGCCCTAGTTCAGACAGCTTCAGAGGGGAATTTTACCAAGTGTTCAAAGAAGAACAAACACCTATCATTCTAAAGCTATTCAAAAAAAAAAAAAATTGAAGCGGTAGGAAGACTTTTCAGCTTTTTCATGAGGCCAGCATTATACTAATTCCAAAACCAGATAAAGACACTACAAAGAAAGAGAATTCCAGGCTAAAATTCCTGATGAACATAGGTCCTAAAATCCTCAACAAAATATATGAAAAAGATCATACACCATGAGCAAGTGGGATATATTCCAGGGATGCACAACTGGTACAATATTTGTAAATCAATAAACATGATGCATTACATAAACAAATTGAAAGACAAAAATCACATGATCATTTCAATTGACACAGAAAAAGCATTTGACAAAATTCAACACCCTTTTTTAAAATAAACTCTTAGCAAAGTGGGAATAGAAGGATCATACCTAAACATAATAAAAGTCATATATAACAAACCTACAGACAACATCATACTCAATGTATAGCAAATTCCATTAAACTATTAGGAATTCATTCTCAAGACTAGAAAGCATTCTAGTCTGTAATAGACTTTAGTGATTTCCTATGCGTACGGACCTTGCTGTCTTTCTTATGTCTTTTCAAAAATCAACTGCAGACTGACAACTGTCTACCAATCTCTGTTCTCCCTTATTTCTGTACATACAGCTAGACTACATGTCCCAGCTTCTCTTGCAATTATGTTAAACCACCTGACTAAATTCTCTCTAATGGAATGAGAGAAGAATTACATATGTCAATTCCAGCACTTGCCCATAGAATCTCCACACATGCACTTTCAAGCTTTATTTGCCTCCCCATGGGAAGGAATGGTAGCAACCAAAGCAATATTGGAAACTACATATTGAAAGTAGAAAAGCTACCTGGTGACCTGAATACCCACTCTGGATTGTTACATGAAGAATTAAGATGTTGTTGCATTTGAACATCACATGCCTGTGTCTATTTGTTAATAGCAGTTTACCCTACTACATTGTAGTAGGAGATCACAGTATCTCCCACAAAATGTGCCACGATGCTGAGCATAGTGTATGTACTCAATAAATAATTGTTGAAGGAATGACACTACACCAGCCCATTCATGAAAGATCTTCTAACCCAGCTGGCAAAACTCAGTGGTTGAGTATCAACCTATGAACTAAGAGGTCATAGCTTGATACCCCGACAGGGCACATGCCCAGGTTGTGGGTTTGATCCCTAGTGTGAGGTGTGCAGGAGGCAACCGATCAATAATTCTCTCTCATCATTGATGTTTCTATATATCTCTCCCTTCCTCTCTGAAATCAATAAAAATACATTTAAAAAATATATCTCCCAGAAGTTATTATTACTATGCAACACTAAGCTGCAAAATTCCTGCATTAGCACATAATTCCATTCATTTTAAATCATAATTAATATTTGGGTTTTGAGCACTTAATGCATGGTTTACTCCCAAAATATTCTGATGAGGAAGGTGATATTCCTCCATTTAATACATGAGGGAACTGAGATTCAAATAATTAAATCACTTTCCCAAAGCCACACAGCTCTTAAATGACTGAGCCAGGATTCAAATTCAAGCATGCCTGACTTCAAAATTCTTTCCATTACACCATGCTTCCTTGAATATGTGTTTGGCTTCACACACCATGTTTATTGCTTTGATTTATAATCTTGAGAGTACAATATGATTCAGAGCAAGTTATAATCACTTGGACCTTAATAAATCAGTAAAGTAATACTAGATGAAATATGTGATATTAGCTAATTAATAGAACAGATAGAATAAAACTGTAAACATCATTCACTAATGTTAGCAGCAACCATTCTAGAATTCTGCAGTTTTATTCTTATTACCATCTCTTACACTATTTCTTCATAAGTGATCTTTAAAATTATAAAGTAAATATAGTAAAAGCTCAGTTAGAAAACATGGGGATTGAATCTGAGATACCATAGCTGGCTGATTTTCTGGTTAGGGATCAGAAAGCAACAAAAACATTTCTAATTTTAGTACTTACTTTTTAGAAAGTCTTTCAAAATTCAGAAATTTATTTTCTGACCATTGAACAGACTGTTGCAGTGGTATTCCAAACTAGAGAAATGTACTTTACATTTTTAATATTTTTCAATTCTTTCAATTGTTCAGGAAATATTTATTGAGCACCTATTATGTGCAAGAATGTACTTCAAGAAATGGAAATCCAGCACTGAACAACAATAAAAAATCCCTCATAGAGCTTACGTTTTAGTGGATAGAGAAATATGAGAAATAAATAAACACAAATACATAGTCTGCCGGGTGGTAACAGACATTTGGAGGAAATAAAGCAGGCCGAGAGAGAAAGGGGCTTTGCAGGGAGCAAGAGCAGTTTTGAATTATTGAGTGACTCAAGAAAGCCTCTAACAGACAGATGAATGCAAGACCTGAGGAGCTGAGGAAGTCAGTTATGCAGATGTCTGGGCAGAGTCTTCTACTCAAAGGAAATAGCAAAGGTCCTGAGTGGGAGAGTGTGCTTGGAATGTTGAAGGAACACACTGAGGAAGAGAGGGTAGGAGATGAAGTCCGTCTCAAATGTGACCATTAAAACACAAATATATTTATTCTAGAATGGTTGCTGCTAACATCGGTGAATGATGTTTACAGATTTATTCTATTTTAGGGCTACCACGGGGAGATTAGGAAAAGATGCCTGGATATTTCTGTTTGTGTGAACTTGGCTATTTTTTTTCCCTCTTGGTGTTGTTAAGAGTAAATGTAAATAAATAGGAGTAAGAGAGAGTTTATCACCCTTGTGAAATATTTATTTATGACTTTCCTGTCATTTTAAAAACTGTGTTACATTCCAAATATGAACTCCGTTTTGTGCTCTCTTTTTGTAAAAAAATATTTTTAAAGATTTCAGGGAGGAAAGGAGAGAGAGATAGAAACATCAATGATGAGAGAGAATCATTGATTGGCTGCCTTCTGCACGTCCCCTACTGGAGATTGATCCTGCAACCCGGGCATGTGCCCTGACTGGGAATCAATCTGTGACTTCCTGGTTCATAGGTCAACAACCACTGGGCAACACCAGCTGGGCAGTTCTTTGGTCTTTCTGAGAACATCTTGCACATCTAGAACTAATCTATTGAAATAAAGCCTCCTTTGTGCCCATTCTGGTATTTTTTTTCAGTGTTGAACTTGCAATTGCAATCATGCATTTGTTGGCTCATGGTTGCTTGAGTGCTTCATCTTCTTCATTTCTGGTTATAAACACAGCTATGGATGCTTCTCAAACAGAGAGAAGGGAGATTCTCACCAGGAACCTGTCTTTTCAGGTACTCTGCTGCTGTCTTTATCAAGCAGCTCTGCAGGATTTGCATGGACTTTGTCTTGTGCTGATAATCCTGGAAGAAACTATCTGGGAGAAATCATCTGGATGGTACTTATGAAATTTGAATTTAATTTCAACAATTAACTACACAATTTACTTTAAGGCACTGCAGCTCTTCCTGTAATCTCCCTTCAGGAACACTTCTCAGGGGATGATATCATACCAAATAGGACTGTCATGTCCAATGAAACATACCTGTGATGTCTCTTCTGAGAAAAATCAAAACCAGCACGTCAAAACCCGAGAAAGCGCTGCTACAATTAGGATGGCCCGAGTCTTCACTCCATCCCACGTTGGGCATAGGTGGGCTGGCCTTTTAGGAGTTTATTACCTACAAAGTTTGGAGATCACTGTCTTAATACAATTTCTTTTTTAAAAACTCTTTTTTTCTTTATCGATTAAAGTATTACATATGTGTCCTTATCCCCCCACTACCCCCTCCCCGTATCCCCCACTCATGCCCTCACCCCCCTGTTGTCTGTGTCCATTGGTTAGGCTTATATGCATGCATGCAGTCCTTTGGTTGACCTCTCCCCCTTATCCCCACCCTCCCCTACCTTCCTTCTGAGGTTTGACAGTCTGATCGATCTTCACTGTCTCTGGATCTGTTTTTGTTCATCAGTTTATGTTGTTCATTATATTCCACAAATGAGTGAGATCATGTGATATTTATCTTTCTCTGACTGGCCTATTTTGCTTAGCATACAGTTTCTTATCTTACCACATTAACAATATTTATGTACATGTCTGTTTTCTACGCTAAGTACTAATGTCCTTGATGGAAGAGGAACAATGTCTATTTTTGTATCTAGAGTATGTAGCTCTTGGTTTTGCAGAGGTAGGTGCTCAATTAATTTCTGCTATATGGAAATAGAAGTTCCCAACCAGCATTTAAATGAAGCAAGGATTAAAACAACCTGAGTTCTGTTACCAAATAGGTCATTTTTGGTCATGTGATCTTGGAAAATGCACTTATATTTTCCTCACATAGAAAATGTGAATACTTCCTGTTCTACCTTTCTCAATGGTTGCTTATGAAACTCACATGCAAAAACGAATTTGAAAACCATATAAAGCTATGACGTATTCATATTATTTTTCAAATATAAACTACTTTTAAAGCTTAGTGTAATGAAAAACTAAGCTTAGAAAATGACAGATGCGAAAAATAGTGACTATGTTCTGAATATTAAAATAAGTATCTTCTAGTGTGTTTAGCCTTTGAAATGTTGGCACTTTCCTTCAATAGTTCAAATTGTTTCAACAAACATGCTGTCAATGTTACAGGATTTTTTGAAAAGGAGAGGGAGATATAGACATTGCTTACCATTTCCAAGTGCCTTAGAGTGCAAAGTGGTGTCAGCATTCCCCTTGTTCTTGTTTTAGTCAGTTCTACTTAAAAATCACTCATTTGGAGATAAGAACTGAAAATTGACAGCACAAAAAGGAAACCAATGGGGCAGCTTTCCTGTTCTGTGTGAGAACTAATCTCCTGATAATGAAGGCTTACAGTCACATGAGAAGGCAAGTCTAATACTTTATTTCTAGTTTGTTAACTAAGGTAACCAAATACCTTTGTTTGGATTTCTTTTTTTTTAAGGTGTGAGGAAATGAACTATACCAGTTCAGTGAAACCAGGGAGATGTGTCAGGTTGGGAGAAAAAAGTTTGGTAATACAGTCTCAGGTTTTTTATAGGTAGGGATCCCAGAAGCAGGAATAAAAGGAGTGAGGTTTATATGGAGTGGGGCTGACTTATCCACCTGATCAAAATTAAGGTACATGAGAGATCCAGGTGAGAAATTTTCTGATTATGCTCTGACCCCACCTCTCTTCCCCCACCCCTGAACATTTTTGTGCTCTTTTCACCTCCCTGCAAACCACTTGCTGCTACCACTTCACAAATCAATCCATCATTGTCTCTATTTTATTTTCACTTGCCTCCTACTATTCTCCTCCTTTATTCCTCTTGCTTCTTGCATGTGTGCTCTTGTCTAAGTGTTTATAAATACTACATATGTGATTATGTATATGAATAGATATATCTTATTAAATAATGATGAAATGCAACTTGTAAGAGCTGAATAAATGTTTTTAAAATAAATAGATAAAAGCAACATCCAATGAATGTAATTGGATATCTTATACTTACTATTTCTATTTTCTTTTTTTGCTTTTTTTATTGATTAAGTTATTACATATGTGTCCTTATCCCCACATTACCTCCCACTATTTCTATTTTCAACTTAATGATTTAACCAATGATTGATGCCTTCACTAGTATATGAAAATAGAGCTTGTCATAGTGCTAATCTGTATACTAGCTATCCCTTATAGGGATTGTTCAACTCATTCATATATTTAGAACATATTTGTTGAGCACTTAATGTGCCTCAGGTACTATTTTAAGTATCTGGGCATTCTCAGTGAATAAAATAGACAAAAATGCCTGCTGTTAGAGCTTACAATCAAGAAGACGGAGATGGGCAATAAATGATAAAATAACCAACTCATTAACTAGGAAATAGATGCTTTGAAAAACATAGAAGGGAGAAGGAGATATTAATGTATGGTGACAGAAGAAGATTTGACTTATAGATTTCTTGTAACATAGAAACTCACACCTGAAACCTATATGATCATATTAACCAATGCCATCCCAATAAAATTAATTTAAAAAGAGGGAAAATAAAATTCTCAGAAATATAGAAAAAATAAAAAATATAGAGACGGTGTGCTATGTGGTGGTAGTGGTGGTGGTGTTGGTACAGGTTGCAATCCTATATAATAAAAGCCTAATATGCTAAGTGTCAGGTCGACCAGTTGTCTGTTCAACTAATCAAAGCGTAATATGCCAATGATATGCTAAGGCCATTCAACTGCTCACTATGACGTGCACTGACCACCAGGGGGCAGACAGTCGACCAGTCACTATGACGTGCACCGACCAGCAGGGGGAAGATGCTCCGACTGGTAGGTTAGCTTGCTGCTGGGGTCCGGCCAATAGGGACTGAGCAAGATCAGCTGAACATGCCCTGGAGCCCTCCCACAGTCCCTCCCCGGATGGCCAACCTCCCATGTCCGATTGTGCACCAATGGGGTCTCTCAGCCTGGCCTGCACCCTCTCGCAATCCGGGACCCCTTGGGGAATATCAGAGAGCTGCTTTCGACCTGATCCTGCAGGCCAGGTTGAGGGACCCCACTGGTGCACTGGACCTTTAGTTCTAAATAATATGGCCATGGTGTAGGCCATCTCCTTATTGAGAAGGAGACATTTGAGAACCCAAAGGACCAAGTCAGATACTGAACCAGACTGATCTTTTAGGTCCCCTCAAATCTCACTACAGAAGTGATGCCGATTCTGCCTATGTGTAAGGTTGGTCCCAATTGTAAGCCATGTCAGGGTTAAACCCAGAGGGCAACCGTTCCTTTCTCTTGCTGAGAGCCTGATTCAGCAATATAAGACAAATGCTTTGGAGAGGCATTAGTTCTTGTGCTATTGAGTAATATCTAGAAAGACAGCTTTTATATTGGCAGGACCTTCATACACTCCAAAAGTTCAAATTTCAAATATATAACTTAGGGCAATTAGACCATAAAAATGCACCTTGGGATGCACTGTGAAATTCTCCAAAAAATCTAACTTCATAAAATGATGTGGTCTGGAAATGAGGATGAGTGCTCAGCCAGAATATTTCTTTGGTGACATAAGAACCAGGGGTAGCCAAGAACCAAATCAACCACTCCAGATTTCTGGCTTCCTCTCAGGAGTCTAAACATTTGTTTCCTGAGAAATACCACTTGAATAATTTCTTGGCCTCTGGACAAGGATACCACAAAACTAAACTGTATTGCCCTAACTTAATTTTTGAGCTGGAGTCAGGACTTAAAATTTTTTTATTTGTTTTTTTTTCTCACTGTGGTAAATGCAGCTGTATTTTGAATATTCTGAGCAATATTGCTCAATATTATTCTGGGAGATAAAGTTTTAGGGGAGAAACAGATTTTATAGACCCCCCATGGAAATTCTAAATACAGTGTCATGAGTTTTAGAGGGCAAAACATGAATAGAGAAACTCAAATCCAGGATGACCTTAGCAGAACCCTGAAGCCAGGCATTTGCCTGCAGAAACAGGATAGGTCATAGGGGATGAGATGTACTCTGAGAGGAATGTGGCAGGAACGGTATTCATCAGCCCAGAAGAAGAGAAGCCTGAGGGATAATTTAATTATTATCTTAAAGTATCAATGACTCAGATGAAGAGAATAGTCAACAAATGGTCTCTTTCTTCTTAGATGATTCAATAGACATAAGAGAGGCCATGGGAGATTTTGGTTAGACTTAACTGGGAATCTTGATTGTGAAACACTGGAAGTGGTTCCTGAGTAAAGTCTTGAGGACTCTTCTTACTAGAGAGGCTTATAAATAGGAGAAAGTCTCATTCATCTGTGATGGGTAGAGTGTGGAAGCAAGACCTAGCGACTCTAAGGTTTCTTCTGCAGGACTACACTTAGTACGCCAGCTCTTCTGGAATAATGTTGTCTTTGCATAAGGTTGGAGTAGACTGGCATGATTTGTATTTAAGCTATTGGTTAAGTGATGTTTAAAATATACATAGACCTTCTGTAAACAAATTATAACCTTTAGTAGTTTCCTCTCATTTCCAAACATATCATGACAGTCTACGTAATTTCTTAGTATGTCTTCTTTTACTTTGTTACCTTCTTTTTGGGAAAGAAAACAGCATTTATTTGAATAATATCCATAGATATTGTCAGAAAGTTATGACATTTAATGTTCTTCTTCTATAATTTTATTTGCTTTTAACCTATATTACTCTCCTTACATAGGGCTTGTAGAGACAATTCACAAGAAGTGGCTGACTCTCACACACTTTTGGAAAGGTAAGTTTTAATTTTCTTAAAATTTATAATAAAATTGTATAAAATAAATGTATTTGTGATAAAGCAAATTTAATCATAAAATATTTTTGGAGAATAATTAGAGTAGGGTATGACTTCGAAGGTCATTAAACTTATTTTACTGTTGAGAAAATTGAGGTCCTGAGAAAAGGATGTTTATATCCAATGTAACAAAGGTAGTATTAGGACCAAAACTCAGGTCCCCTAATTCACAGTCTAGTGCTCTTTACAACACACTTCACTAAATCTTTCTCTGTTTGGGTGGTTATTGTCTGGTGAGGTGGCATGAGTATCTGCATGTCTGTTAGAGCTAAGAATCTATTGGTCCATAGAAGTGTGACAGCCATATGAAAGTGATAGATGATTCAGAAGAGTGTGTTCTTTAACGTAGAGGGACACAGGAAAGGTAACATGGCAAAGGGAAACTCATACAGAATATATTTCCTGACTCTAGAGATGAAAATTTTGGGGGAGACTCTTCTAGAATAAGGTGTGAAGAGGACAAGGAAGAGATACTAATATAACATGCATGAAAATATAATCAAATGGTTGATATCATGAAAATTTGACTTATATTAAATATTATGTTTTTATTTTTTAAAAATATGTTTTTATTGATTTTAGAGAGAGAGGAAAGGAGAGGGAGAGAGAGAAACATTAATCGGTTGCCTCCTGTACATGCCCTGATCAGGTATTAAACCTGCAACCTGGGTATGTGCCCTAGCTGGGAATAGAACCAGCAACCTTCCATGGCTCATATTAAATACTAGAGGCCTGATGCATGGATTCGTGCACCAGTGGGATCCCTCAGCCTGGCTTGTGCCCTCATACAATCCAGTTCACCTCGGGGGATGTTGGACTGCCAGTTTCAGTTGCAGGCCAGGCTGAGGGACCCCCACCAGTGCACAAATCCATTCCCTGGGTCTCTAGTATGCATATAAGATCTTTGGTTAATCTCTTCCTACCACCCCTCCCCGCTTCCCTCTGAGATTCGTCAGTCTGTTCCATGCTTCCATGCCTATGCGTTGAGCGTTTGCCCCCTGGTGGTGAGTGCACATCATAGCTACCAGTCGAATGGTTGAATGGTCAGACACTTAGCATATTAGCCATATACATACATATATATATATATATGTATGTATATATGCATACATATATACATACATATTATATATATATGTATCTATATATATAATAGATGGTAGTTAAGAAATTAAATGTGTTCCATCAAACCTTATGAAAAAGGTTTCACAACAATTACATTTTTCACAGCTATTGAATTTTTTCTAAAGTGTTCATAGTAAGCAGCATCCATGCAGCATTTTGTAGCTTGGAATTAGAGTCTGTCTGTGTCATTAAGTATTTGTGTGACATAGAAAATGAGAATTGTCAAGCAGTGTGGCACTCTGAAAGACTTATGGTAATGTGGAAGGCCAGTATTACTGAGACATTAAATGAAAGAAAAGGCAGATAGCCCAAATTTACACACAATCAACCTATATTGTTCTAAATAAAAACCATGTTTCTTGGACTCACCTCAAGTTCTGCCTTGAGTAGAGGAAATATATTTTTATCCATCTTTGAGCTCTTGGAGTCTGACACACAACACATATCCAGTGGAGCCAGAGAGGATGGGTCAGAGGGAGCAAAGATGTAAGCCAGAAACGGACTTAACTGGGATGGCAAGAGCTTGAGGAAATAGCATTGATAGGACCTCATGTTGGGTTGATTGTGGTGGATGAAATAAAGGGAGAGAATAAGGATATCTTATCTGGACTGAGCAACTAGATAGCAGTGTCATTATCTGAAATCTGAAACACAGGAGGAGGACCAGTTCTAGGTGGGGAGGAAGATGATGCATTCAGATTTGGACATGTTGAGTTTGCTTGTCTGTGAGACATGCAGGTGAAATTTTTTAGTATACAATTTGATATAATGGAGTTCAGTTGAGTAGTATGTATTTTTCCTTCTTTGCCTCTTCTGAATGCCGTTAGAGACCATCCTCAAAAACTTAGTCCTTGATCCCATACTGCCCTGGACTCACCTTTTATTTTCATTTCCTTCTATTTCTCAAAGGCAAACATTGTTTATCCATCTGTACTTTTTACAGTGCTTAACTGACTTGCATTTGGCCACCTCACCACTGAGGTCATTCAGGAAAACATGACATGCATGCTAATACTTATTAAAAGGTGCAAAGGATATTTAAGTGTTTATAAATAGTTACAAATATCACAAGCCAGGTGTATATGTGTGACAAATTTTACAGATTAGTAGAATATTCTCCATTACTCCCTTTCCCTAATTCAGGTTTTTCAACCTTTAGCAAGAAGTGGGAATGATAACTGCTTTTCTATGCTGGCTTTTTTACAATTCTTTATTCTACCTTCTGTTTTTGAGAATCTGCATCCCAGTCTGGAATATGACATTAATAAACCAGGGAAGGGGTCAGTCAGGTCGTTGTTATTTAATGTTTGGGGCCTCCCAATTATCTGTGAATGTGATATCCTGAGACACTCTCTGCTTCATTTTTGCCAAAGGAGAGGCCTCTATTATACCAAAAATGGAATATATGTGGGATTTCTGTTAAGCATTTACAGTGAATAGTTCCTCTTAAAAAAATGCAAGAGGCTTAGGCACATTTGTCAAGTGTGGGAATGAGGTCTTTGATGGCTTAGTAATTCTCACTTTCCCATCTCCCCTTTTGATATTTGTTCATGATGTTTACCCTCCCTCTTCCAGGACTTTTAAATTTCATTTAGGCACACATCCATGTAGTCACACATTTATTTCTCACATCAATAAAATTTACCAGTCTTAGTCTCTGTACTTTGCAAAATACTTAATATAAGAATTAGTCATGTTGTGCAAATGTGAAAGACTAACACTTACCTGCTTATTTCCGACACTGATCTCTTAAGTACTATATGGGAATATCGAAGGGTTTTAATCTCCACATATTTGTGGGTTTCTTTACTTCCTTTTTGCAGTTGAATTCTAATGTTAAAGCATTGTGGTCAGAGAATATGCTTGGTATAATTTCAGTCCTCTTGAATTTGTTGAGCATAGTTTTGTGACCCAACATATGGTCTAACCTTGAGAATGTTCCATGTGCACTGGAGAAGAATGTATACTTTATATTCTGGGATAACAGACTGTAAATGTCAATTATGTCCATTTGGTCTAATGTGTCATTTAAGGCTGATACTTATTTTTTTTAATATATTTTCTTTATTGATTTCAGGGAGGGAGGGAAAAGAAGAGAGAGATAGAAATATCAATAATGAGAGAGAATCATTGATTGGCTGCCTCTTGAACGCCCCACACTGGGGATTGAGCCTGCAACCCAGGCATGTGCCCTGACCGGGAATCAAACCCAGGACCTCTTGGTCATGAGATGACACTCAATCTACTGCACCACACCAGCTGGGCAAAGCTGATACTTCTTTATTGATTTTCTGTTTGGATCATCTATCTAGAGCTGTCAATGGAGTATTAAGGCCCCTAACTATGATTGTGTTTTTGTCAGTTTCTCCCTTTAGTTCTGTTAGTAGTTGCTTTATATAAATTATTTTGGTGCTTTTTGATTGGGTGCATATATATTAAAAGGTGTTATGTCTTCTTGATGTAATGTCCCCTTTATCATTATAAAATGTCCATCTTGGTCTCTTGTTACCTTTGTTACCTTGAAATCTATTTTGTCAGAAATAAGTATGGCTACACCTTCTTTCCTGTGAATATTATTTGCTTGAATTATTTTTACCCTTTCACTTTGAGTTTAACTTTGTCTTTGAAGCTGAGATATGTCTCTTGAAGGCAGCATATGGTTGGGTTTTGTTTTTGATCCAATCTGCTACTCTGTGCCTCTTTATTGGTGAATTCAGTCCATTTATATTTAGAGTAATTATTGATGTATGAGGATTTCCTATAGCCATTTTATCTTTTTAAAAATATATTTTTACTAGAGGCCCAGCACATGAAATTCGTGTGTGGGTATGGTCCCTAGGCCTGGCCTGTGATCAGGGCCATCTTTCTGGGGCTGCCTGCAGCCAGCCCCGCCCCCCCCCCCCCCCCCGGTTCCCCGTTCACCATTGGGCATTGGAACCTGACAGCTGGGGAAAGGGACTGAGATGCCAGCCGTTCCCACCCACTCACTGGCCCCGCCCCTGCTGCAGGTTGCCCTGAGTGTATGGGGTGACTGGTGGAGTGGGGGCCTTGGCCTGGAGCCACCCTTGTCCCCCGCCACCAATCCCAGGTTCCCTGTTCACGATCAGGCGATCAGAGCCTGTCGGCCAGGGAAAGGGACTGAGAGGTGGTCAGTGTGCCTCATAGTGACTGGTCAAATGGTCATTCTGGTCATTCTGCTGTTAGGGTCAATTTGCGTATTACCCTTTTATTATATAGGATAGATTTCAGAGAGGAAGGGAGTGGGAGACAGAGTTAGAAACATCAATGATGAGAGAGAATCATTAATCGGCTGCCTCTTGCATGCCCCCTACTGGGGATCGAGCCCACAACTTAAGCATGTGCCCTTGACCAGAATCGAACCCAGGACCCTTCATTATGTAGGCCAATACTCTATCCACTGAGCCAAACCAGCTAGGGCTCTTATTTATTTATTTATTTATTTTTGTAGCTCTGTGGTTCTTTTCCTTTGTGTTTCTGTCTGTTGTCTTTGTTTGGTGGTATTCCGTACTTCTTTTCTTTCTTCCCTTTTTTTTTTTTTTTAAGCTATGTGTCCTGGTTTGGGATTTTTGTGTGTGGTTATCATTAGGTTTATAAAAAATGAAGTTGCATATATCCCATAGTTTGTTTGTTTTTTCTTTTGAGTGCATCTGATCTTCGTCTTCCTTTGCAAATTCAGACCTTTACTCCCTCCCCTTATATGTTTTTATTATCACAAATTATCCCTGTTTGTGCTGTAAGTTTGCTGGTGAACTTACTCATTGTTTTGTGAGCTTTTGCTCTTTGTTTCAGGTAGAGTCACCCCCTTGAGTATTTCCTGCAATGGAGCTCTTCTGGTGATAAATTCCCTCAGCTTCTATATGTCTTAAAATTCTTTATTTCTCCTTTATACTTAGAGGATAACTCTGCTGTATATATTACTCTTGGCTGGTAATGTCTCTCTTTCAATAGTTTGAATATTTGGTTCCACACTCTTCTAGCTTGTAGAGTTTCTTCTGAGAAGTTTGATGATAACCTAGTGAGCTTTCCTTTATAGATTACGTTCTTCTTTTTTCTGGCTGCCTTGAGAATTCTTTCTTTGTCATTAATTTTTGACAGTCTTAAAACCATGTGTCTTAGAGAAGGCCTCTTTGGATTGAGAGAGCTAGGTGTTATGTTTGCTTCTTGGATTTGAAAATCTAGCACTTCCCTTAGGTTTGGGAAGTTCTCATCAATTTGAATAGGCTCTTTGTTCCCTTCTCCTTCTCTTTTCCTTCTGGTATGCCTATTATCCTTTTTTTTTAAAAAAAAGTATATTTTATTGATTTTTCACAGAGAGGAAGGGAGAGGGATAGAGAGCTAGAAACATCGATGAGAGAGAAACATTGATCATCTGCCTCCTGCACACCCCCCACTGGGGATGAGCCTGCAACCAAGGTACATGCTCTTGACTGGCATCGAACCTGGGACCCTTCAGTCTGCAGGCCAATGCTCTATCCACTGAACCAAACCGGTTAGGGCGCCTATTATTCTTAAATTGCTCTTTCTGATGAAGTCAGATAGTTCTCATAAAGTTCTTTCTCTTCCTTCCTCCCTTCCTCCCTTCCTCCCTTCCTTCCTTCCTTCCTTCCTTCCTTCCTTCCTTCCTTCCTTCCTTCCTTCCTTCCTTCTTCCTTCTTCTTTCTTTCTTTCTTTCTTTTTTTCTTTCTTTCTTTCTTTCTTTCTTTCTTTCTTTCTTTCTTCTTTCTTCCTTCCTTCCTTCCTTCCTTCCTTCCTTCCTTCCTTCCTTCCTTCCTTTCTTTCTTTCTTTCTTTCTTTCTTTCTTTCTTTCTTTCTTTCTTTCTTTCTTTCTTTCTTTCTTTCTTTATCTTCTTTCTTCTCAAGTCTCTCTCTTCTTCCTTTGGTGTCATTTCTAGGTTTCTATCTTTGATACCACTAATTTTGTTCTCCATCTGGTCAGCTCTATTTCCTGTGCTCACTAGTTCATTCTTGATCTCTTTTAAGCTCTTCATATCCAGAATTTCTTTTTTGAAATTTTAATCTATTTGGTAAATTACTCATTTTGTTCATTAATTTGTTTCACTAAATTGCCTATCTGTTTCTGCTCACATCTTATTGAGTATTTCCAGAATGGCAATCTTGAATTCTCTGTCATTTATACCAATATTTCCCTGGGTTCCAGTTTGCTTTCTGGAAATTTTTCATTTTCTTTCTGAACTGCCTTGCTACGTTGGTTATTTATGGTGATTGTTGAATTCTTTCACTTTCTAGGCAACTGTGTATGAGTGACACTTCTCTAACAGATTAATATGATGAGGTCTTTCTATTATTTTCCAGTAAGTGGTGCTGAATCACAAGTTTTTAGCTCTGTGAAATCCCAATGCTGACCCGCCCCCCATCTCTGGCTGCAGCCAGTGTAGCCATGATGTGTGGGGTTGGGTTGGTTGGGGGAACCTGGTCACCTTCTTTGTTTTGCCCTCCTGGTAATGGCAACCTTGGGCCTCCATGGGGCCCCTCTTGCACCCCAACCCAGGACCAGTCACAGAGCACAACCTTTCCTCGGGGAAAATAGTGATGCTGTGGCACCAGTTCTCAGGTTTGCAGATAATGTGCTCTGCAACCTGACACCAAGGGTGAAGGGAGGCAAGCTCTGGGAGTCTATAGGGTGGCAGGGCTCCACGACTTTGTTTCTATGTCTAAATTGCTGATGGCCCTAACAACCATGGTAGCACCCTAGTGCTGTGTCCTTGCCTAGATCTCTGGACTCAGCTGCACCTCATACTGCTCATTCTTGCAGAGATACCCACTGAGTATCTTTGCTCCTTCTAGCTGAAGGGGCACTCACTATAACTGGCTTTATCCTCTCTCCCAGAGGAGCCCTGCCATCATGAGCTCCCTGCTGAGGGCTGTGTCCCTGACTAGTTTCAGCCCTTACTCACCTTTCCCATTTATTCCCAGTTGCCCAACTTTAGATGCTTCAATGCACAAATCTCTCAGGTATGCCTGTAGTTTGAGCAGGGAATCCTTTGTTGAGTTATAGCTGTTTAAATAGTTGAAACTTCAAGGGGAGAGACCAAGGGGATCTCTCACACTGCAATTTCTCTGACTGAATTTCTCAATGGGTTTTTAGAAAAAAATAATTCCTGCTTTGGGAGCACACCACAAAGGAGTGATGCCAATATTGGCACTTGTAATCCCAATAAGTGACGAGGGGTAAATCTTGGCATGTAAACAGACAGATGGAGCTTTATTTATTATTTTTAAAATAAATTTTTATTGATTTCAGAGAGAGAGGAAGGGAGAGGAAGAGAGAGATAGAAACACCAATGATGAGAATCATTGATTGGCTGCCTGCTATATGCCCCCCACTGGGGATCAAGCCTGCAACCCAGGCATGTGCCCTTAATCAGAATCAAACCTGGGACCTTTCAGCCCACAGGCCAACACTCTATCCACAGAGCCAAACCAGCTAGGGCATGGAGCTTAATTTTAATCACCGCTCTGCCCATTTTTCCAATCAAAATCTTCTATCACCTAATTCATACATAAGCTACTGTGGGCCAGGCACACTGTAGGTACTTTACACGTATCAAGTCATTTAATTCTCACTACAATTCTGTGAAGTAAACCTATTACTATAGCCATTTTAAAGGCAAAGAAAGTAGGGCATAGAGATGATTAGTACATTCTCCAGCATCACACAGCTGGTAAATGATGGTGCTGAGATTCAAACCTAGGTTTAATGTTCTTAGATCAATATACTAAGATATGAATCTGGTATGATCAGTTTAGTATCTGTACTTGCATTTTTCTCAGTTATTCTGTGTCTTCTTCTAAATGTGTGTCACATATATACTGAAGAGCAGCTCAAAACCAAGGAAAATGGTACCCAGCTTTGCTTTCAACATTTAAACATAGCACACAAGGATTAATGGCAAATCTACCAAAAAAATCAACTGAGAGTAATAGTAATAGGAAATCAGTACAACAGTACACAAGATAAAGGAAGGTTTAAATATATATCCTATATAATAAAGAGGTAATATGCAAATTAACCCTCATGCCCTTACAAGATGGCTGCCTATGACCAGGCTGGCAAGGGGGTTAGTGAGGGATGACTAAATGACTGAACAAGCAGGCTGCGTGGGGCGACCAGGCTGGCAGGGACGTTAGTGAGGGACGACTGAACAGCAGGCTGTGTGGGGCGACCAGGCCAGCGGGGGCGGGGGCTGTGAGGGGTGACCAGACTGGCAGGGGGGAGCAGTTGGGGACAACCAGGCCGGCAGAGGGGGGCAGATGGGGAAAACCAGGCCAGCATGGGGGGAAGTAAGAGGTGACTAGGCCGGCGGAGCAGAGGCAGTTAGGGGTGACCAGGCTGGCAGGGGAAGGCAGTAAGAGGCAACCAGGCCAGTGGGGTGGGCAGTTAGGGGTGACCAGGCCAGCAGGGGGGTGGCAATTGGGGGTGATTAAGCTGGCAGGGGGGCAGTGAGGGGTGACTAGGCCGGGGGGGGGTAGTTGGGGGCGACCAGGCTGGCAGGGGGGCAGTTAGGAGCGACCAGGCCAGCGGCGGGGGTGGGGGACAGTTAGGGGCAATCAGGCTGGCACGTAGAGGCAGTGAGGGGTGATCAGGCCGGCGGAGGGGGGAGGGGAAGTTAGGGGCGACCAGGCAGGCAGGCAGGCAGGTGAGTGATTAGGAGCCAGTGGTCCAGGATTGTGAGAGGGTTGTCCGACTGCTGGTCTAGGCCTGATCCCCTACAAGGGATCGAGCCTGCAACCCAGGCATGTGCCCTCTCTGGAATAGAACTGTGACCTCCTGGTTCATAGGTCAATGCTGAACCACTGAGCCATACTGGCCAGAATAACTAACATATTTTTGTTTATGGTCTATCTCCATTACTGGAATGTAAGTTCAATGAGGGCAAAACTTTGTTTTTTTCATAGTTGTATCCCAATAACCTAACACAGAACTCAGTAACTATTTATTGAATAAATGAAAGATTGAATGAATGAATCACTCAATGGCAGTAACCTAGGGAGAATGTAGGCCATAGTCTGAGGAAAGAAATAAAACAATTTTTCGAAGATATGCTGCCAATATAAAATATAGTTCACAAGATCACCTCAGTATTAGTGTAAAATATCCAGCAGTTCTCTTTTTAGGACATACAGCCACTTTGAAGGCAAATGTTAATATGATCCATAAAATCTGTGATTTTATTCTAAATCAAATATAAAGTTTAATAGGTGAGATGGTTTTGAAACCTGATTTAGTAACCCATTTAAGCATTTTAAAACCTAAATACCACTAATGGAATGACAACTTGAGGACATTAATGTGTATTGTTGATCTTTATTTTTCCTGAAAATCTGGTGTGCTCTGGCTATTAGGAATTTTCTGTTGGTTGTCCAGTCTCCAGCTGGAACTTAACTTCCTAATTTTATTAAGGCTCAATCCAAGGACACACATGTGTACATTCTGGTTTCCTATTACTAGTTTATTAACAAGTTCATCATGTGTTTGTTCCTGTCTCAGCATTATCAAGAAACAAATGGGGAAAGATCACTATATTATGGTAAAATTCAATGTGATTGTTTCTTTGAACTGTTTTGATTGAAGAACTATTTATAATACAATTAGATGCAAAAGAAGACAAATGAGAGAGTTGTTTTATAAATTGTATTCTTGCAAAATAATTTAGGTAAAAAAGACTCATTAGGTAGAAAAGGTTATATCTGGAGAAAGCCTTTTATGGAAAAAAGGCTTTTACCATATTTCATCAATTATTTTTAAAGGATTCAAATAAATTAAAGTGATTACTACTAAATAGCAGTGTGGTAGAGTGGAAACTGATTCTTGTATAGGTTATTACTAATTAAATTATCTGATTAGATCATCTCTCAATTCAGGGCCTTGGTTTCCTTGGCTGTAAAAAGGAGGTTTTAGATTAGAGTGCTTAGATTTGTTTCAGCATCACCAGTTTAAGATTCTGTGAACATGATACTTCCTGATCTTTAAGAGTAGGAGTATCAGTTGTCATACTATGATTAATAAATATTAATATTTATCTTGATAACTGTTGAATCTAGATAATGGGTACATGTAATTTCATTTAGGGAAATCTTATGTATGTTTGAATTTTCTTAAACAATAACAAATTTAGAAATTTATTGATTAATAAATGCTTGACAATAGATAATATGCTACATTCAAAATCTTGTGAAGTCTATTTCATGTCTGTGCTGTTTTCTTCCATTGTCCTCTGAACCAGTTATACAAAATAGCAGTGCCTCTTATGATTTTGCATTTATACTGCAATTGTGCATTCCAGAGCAGTTTTCTTCAGTTTTTAGGTAACTGTGCCAAGATTCAGACAAGATTAACAAATTTCCCAATATACAGATTTTTCAAGGTGAAGGTATTTATTGATTAGGAAGCTATCAAACTTTTCTTAGAAGCATGATATAATTTACATTGATTTGGCAACTCACAACATGTAATTTGGATTGGCTTAATTATCTATAACATTCTGAGATATAGGCTGATTTTTCCCCTTGCCACCTGACACACTGCCAGACCATTTTTAGAAGATAATGTGGCAGACTACATTGCAGCTAAGAAAGTATCTTTTGATGTTAAGCAACTCTTAGTTCAAATTCTGATTTCAACCTTTTCCCTAAATGTGAGGCTATGGAAAATTTTTTAACTTCTCTGAGCATCAGTTATCTTTTTTGTAAAATGGGAATGTCAATAATAGAGTCTATATCATGGGGTCACAGTGAGGAATAAAGAACATGGTTAATTATTAAACACTAGAGGCCCAGTGCACAAAAATTTGTGTACTCGGGAGGGGTCCCTCAGCCTGGCCTGTGCCCTCTCGCAGTCTGGGACCCCTTGAGGGATGACCACCTGCCTTGCTAGCCTGGGTGAGGGGCTGATGGCTGTTTGCAGGCTGGCCACAGCCCCTTCAGGATGGGGGTCCCCCTGGGGTGCCTGACCAGCCTGGGTGAGGGGCTGATGGCTGTTTGCAGGCTGGCCAAGCCCCCCAGTGGGGACCCTCACCCCATGAGGGTGTGGCCATCCTGGGTGAGGAGCTGATGGCTGTTTGCAGGCTGGCCATGGCCTCCAGCCACCCAAGCTCGCAGTGGAGGCTGGCTGGAAGCAAGTATCTGGGATTTATTTATCTTCTATAATTGAAACATTGTTGCCTTGAGCTGAGGCCACAGCTGGCCAGGGCAGGCGGGAAGCTTGGCTTCCTCCATCACTAGGGCAACCAAGCCTCCTGCTTGCTCCAGCTCCATGGCTGCTGGCCGCCATCTTGTTTGGGTTAATTTGCATATAGTCGCTCTGATTGGCTGGTGGGCGTGGCTTGGGGCATAGCGGAGGTGCTGTCAATTTGCATGTTTCTCTTTTATTAGATTAGATACTGCCTGGTAAGCACCTTAAATAAAGAATATCAGCCTATTTTTTTCATCATTATTTTTGCATTTAGTAATTTGTAGTAGAATAAAATGTATATGTGAAAGAGTTTAAAAAAAACACTCGAGGAAGTGTGGCTGTTTTGGTTACCTTCATTAGGAGCATTCAATACATATTTATTTAACATCTGCTGTACTCTAGGAATTGGATTTATAGAGAAAAGTAAGGCACACTTTTTGTTCTTAAGAACACAGACAACAGTTTCTTACCTGTGGTTTTGCTTCCCTCAGCTTCAGTTATCTGTGGTCAACTGCAGTATGAAAATCCTATCTAATAAAAGAGAAACATGGTAATTAGTGTACAACCGCTACCCTTCCCATTGGCTAATCAGCGAGATATGCAAATTAACTGCCAGCCAAGATGGTGGCCAGCAGCCAGGCAGCTGGAAGCTAACATGAGGCTTGCTTGCTTCAGTGACGTAGGACTCCAACGTTCCCCGCCTGCCACTGCAGGCCTCTGAGCTGCAACTCTAAGCAACTATGTTACAAATATAGAAGCTAAACAAAACCCCAGAAACCTGCTTTAGTCTGTCGGGCTTCAGCCAGCAGGATCGCAACATTGTTTCATATACAGAAGGTAAACAAAGGCCAGAAACCTGCTTTCAGCAGCAGAGGCCTAAGAGCTGGAGCCAAGCCTCAAAGCTAAAGCTGGCCCAGAATAAAAAAAAAAAAAAGAAAAAAAGGAGCAGTTGGGAGCTTCAGTCCCAGCCTGAAAACAGCCCTCAGCCCCTCACCCAGACTGGCCAGGCACCCCAGTGGGGACCCCCACCCTGAAGGGTGTGTGACCAGCTGCAAACAGCCATCAAACCCTCACCCAGGCTGGCCAGGCACCCCAGTGGGGACCCCCACCCTGATCCAGGACACCCTTCAGGGCAAACCAGCCAGCCCAACCCATGCACCAGGCCTTTATCCTATATAGTAAAAGGGTAATATGCCTTTCAGCACCGGGATCAGCGGAGCCACGAGGCCTCCCGGAACTGGGATCAGCGTGACAGGGGCCAGCGCCCAAACCCCCTGATCGCCCTGCGGCTCTGTGTGTGACAGGGGGCGGGGACACAACCTCCCTATCCGCCCTGCTCTGTGTGTGACAAGGGGCAGTGCCCCAACCCCATGATTGGCCCTGCTCTGTGTGTGACGGGGTAGAGCCATAACCTCCCCATCAGCCCTGCCCTGAGTGTGACAGTGGCGGTGCCCCAACCCCCTGATCTGCCCTGCTCTGTGAGTGACAGGGGGGAGCTCCCCAACCCCCTGATGGGCCCTGTTCTGTGAGTGACAGGGTACAGAGCCCCAAACCCCCTGATGGGCTCTGCTCTGTGCGTGACAGGGGTGGCGCCACAACATCCCCATCGATCCTGCCTTGAGCGTGACAGGGGGCAGTGCCCCAACCCCCCAATCGGCCCTACCCTGAGCATGACTGAGGGTGGCATCACAACCTCCCAATCTGCCCTGTTCTGTGCATGATAGGGGGCGGCGCCCCAACTCCCCAATCGGCCCTGCTCTGAGCCCAACCAGAGGCTGCACCTAGGGATTGGGCCTGCCCTCTGCCACCCGAGAGCAGGCCTAAGCCAGCAGGTTGTTATCACCGGAGTGGTCCCAGTCTGCGAGAGGGCACAGGCCTGGCTGAGGGAACCCTCCTCCCCGAGTGCACAAATTTTTGTGCACCAGGCCTCTAGTATTAAATAAAAGGTTCCAGAAATAAATAATTCATAAGTTTCAAATTTCATGTCCTTTTGAGTTGTTTGATGAAAGCATGTGTTGTCCTGCACGAGGAGTGAATCATCTCTTTGTCCAGCATACCATACGGTATGAACTACCTGTTCTTAAGTCAGTATTCATCTTTGTTATCAGATCAGCTATCATGGTATCACAGTGTTTGTGTTCAAGTAATTCTCATTTTACTTAATGATGGCCCCAAAGTGCAAGACTAGTGGTGCAGCAATTCTGAGATGCCAAAAAGAAGCCATAAAATATTTACTTTAATTGAAAAGGTGAAAGCTGTTGGAAAGAAAACAAATCTGTATGCCAAGGTTGCTAAGAGATATGACAAGAATGAACCTTGTATCCATGAAATTGCAAAGAAGAAAAAAGAAATTTGTGCTCCTTTTGCTGTCCTACCTCAAGCTGCAAAAGTTAAGGCTACAGTGCCTGGTAAGTGCTCAGTTAAGATAGAAAAGGCATTATATTTGTGGGTGGAAGACATGAATTATGTTTTCTGATGAAAAGCTGGGGTAGCAATACTCATATCTGACAAAACAGACTTCTAAAGGAAGGCCACTTCCTAATAAAAGGAATTGATACAACAAGAGGATATAACTCTGGTAAACATATATGCATCCGATACAGGAATACCCAAATATATAAAAAAAATATTTCTGGAGGATTTAAAAAAAAAAGATGGACAGCAATACAATTTAGTACGGAATTTAAACACCCCCATTAACATCACTGGATAGATCTAGATAAAAAAATCAACAAGGAAGCAGCAATCCTAAATGACATACTAGATCAGATGGAGTTAATTGACATTTATGGAATATTTCACTCCAAAGCTACAGAATACACATCCTTCCCAAGTACATGGACATTTTCAAAGATAGACCATATGTTAGAACACAAACTAACTCTACAAATTCAAGAAGATCGAAATCATATCAAGCACCTTCTCAGATCACAATGGCATGAAGTTAAAACCAACTATAATAAAAACACTCAGAAACATTCAAACACATGGAAGCTAACTAGCATGTTATTAAATAATAAATGGGTTACCAAAGAGCTCAAGAAAGAAATAAAAAAAACTTCCTGGAAACAAATTAAAATGAACACACAACAATCCAAAATCTATGGGACACAGCTAAAGCAGTCCTGAGAGGGAAGTTCATAGCTCTACAGGCCTACCTCAAAAAAACAAGAAAAACTGGTAATAAATTATCTAACCCTACAAGTTAAAGAATTAGAAAGAGAGCAACAAGAAAAGCACAGAGTAAGTGGAAGGAAATAAAGATCAGAGTGGAAATAAATGACATAGAGACTAATAAAACAATACAAAAGAGCAACAAAACCAAGAGATGGTTCTTTGAAAAGATAAACAAAATTGATAAACCTTTAGCCAGACCATCAAGAAACAAAGAGATAAGATCGAAATAAACAAAATCAGAAATGAAAGAGATGATTAACAAGTGACTCCACAGAAATACAAAGGATCAAACAAAATATTATGAACAACTATATTCCAAAAAGCTGGACAACTTGAAAGAACTGGAAATATTCTTAGAAAAATACAATCTTCCAAAATTGAATCAGGAAGAATCAGAAAACTTGAAAAGGCACATAACTACTGATGTAATTGAAGCAATAATAAAAAACTCTCAGCAAACAAAAGCCCTGGTCCAGATGGCTTCACAGGGGAGTTTTACCAAACATTCTAAAAAGAACTAACAACTATCCTCCTCAAACTATTCTAAAAAATCCAAGAGGAAGGAACACTTCCAAGCTCTTTTTATTGGGCTAGCATTAGCCTAATTGCAAAACCAGATAAAGACACTGCAAAGAAAGAGCATTGCAGGCCAACATCCCTGATGAACATAGATACTTAAATCCTCAACAAAATATTAGCAAATTGGATCCAGCAATATATTAAAAAGATCATACACTATGACCAAGTGGGATTTAGTACTGGGATACAAGGCTGGTACAGTATTGGCAAATCAATAAATATGATACAGCACATAAACAAATCGGAAGACAAAAAAATCACATGATCATATCAATTGGCACAGAAAAAGCATTTGACAAAATCCAACATCCCTTTTTGATAAAGACTCTCAGCAAAGTTGGAATAGAGGGATCATACCTCAACATAATCAAAGCCATATATGACAAACCACAGCCAAAATCATACTCAATGGACAAAAACTAAAACCATTTTCCCTAAGAACAGAAACAAGACAGGGATGTCTGCTTTCACCACTATTATTCAATATGGTATTGGAAATACTAGCCTCAGTGATCATACAAGAAGAAAAAATAAAAGGCATCCAAACTGGAAAGAAGGAAATAAAACAACCATTATTCGCAGATGACATGATATTGTACATGGAAAACCCTAAAGACTCCACCAAGAAACTGCTAGATTTAATAAATGAAGTTAGCAATGTAGCAAGATACAAAATTAACATCCATAAATTGATGGCATTTTTATACACCAATAATGAACTCTCAGAAAGAGAAACTAAAAAAAATCAATCCCATTTACCACTGCAACAAAAAATTTAAGATACTTAGGAATAAACTTAATCGAGGAGATAAAAGACATGTCCTCAAAAAAAAAAAAAAAAACACCCTACAAGATGTTGAAAAAAGAGATAGAGGAAGATATAAACAAGTGGAAGAAAATACCGTGTTCATGAATTGGTAGAATCAACATCATTAAAATGTCCATACTACCCAAAATAATCTACAGATTCAATGCAATCCCTATTAAAATACCAATGGCATATTTCACAGATCTAGATCAAACACTGCAAAAATTTGTATGGAATAGAAAAAAGACCCCAAATAGCTTCAGCAATCTTGAGAAAGAGGAACAAAGTTGGAGGAATCAAAATACCAGATATCAAGTTATACTACAAAACCACTGCACTCAAAACAGCCTGGTACTGGCACAAGAACAGGTATATAGATCAATGGAACGCAACAGAAACCCCAGAAATTGACCAAAGCCATTATGCTCAATTAATATTTGACAAAGGAGGCAAGAGCATACAATGGAGTCAAGACAGTCTCTTCAATAAATGGTGTTGGGGAAATTGGACAGATACATGCAAAAAAAATGATACTAGACTACCAACTGATACCATACAGAAGAATAAACTCAAAATTGATAAAAGACCTAAATGTAAGTCATGAAACCATAAAAATCTTAAAAGTAACCATATACATGCCGAAACCGGTTTGGCTCAGTGGATAGAGCGTCGGCCTGAGGACTGAAAGGTCCCAGGTTCGATTCTGGTCAAGGGCATGTGCCTGGATTGTGGGCACATTCCCAGTGGGAAATGTGCAGGAGGCAGCTGATCGATGTTTCTCTCTCATCGATGTTTCTAACTCTCTATCTCTCGCCCTTCCTTTCTGTGAAAAATCAATAAAATATATTTAAAAAAAAGTAACCATATACAGAAAAATCTCAGACATCTCTTGTAGTAATACATCTTTATGTATGTTTAACAATACATCTCCTAGGGCAAAGAAAACTAAGGAGAAAATAAATGAGACAAGATCAAAATAAAAAGCTTTTTCACAGAAAAAGAAAACATCAACAAAGCAAAAAGAGAGCCCACTCTATGGGAGAACATATTTGCCAATAATACATCCAAAAGGGGTTAATTTCCAAAACATATAAGGAACTCATACAACTTAACAAAAGGAAGACAAACAATCCAATTAAAAAATGGGCAAGGAACCTAAATAGACACCTCTTCAAAGTGGACATAGAGATGGCCAAGAGACATGAAAAAAATACTCAGAGTCACTGATCATCAGAGAGATGCAAATGAAAATTACAGTGAGGTATCACCTAATAACTGTCAGAATGGCTACCGTCAACAAATCAGCAAACGACAAGTGCTGGCGAGGATGTAGACAAAAAGGAACCCTCGTACCCTCCTGGGGGAATGCAGACTGGTGCAGCCACTATGGAAGACAGTATGGAGTTTCCTCAAAAAATTAGAAATGGAACTCCCATTTGACCTAGTGTTCCCACTTCTAGGAATATATCCTAAGAAATAAGAAACACCAATCAAAAGAAATATATGCACCCCTATGTTTATAGCAGCCCAATTTATAATAACTAAGATCTGGAAACAGCCCAAGTACCCATCTGCAGATGAGTAGATAAAGAAATTGTGGTACATTTATATGCAATGGAATATTATGCAGCTGTAAAAAAGAAGGAACCCTTACCATTTCCAACAGCATGGATGGACCTAGAGATTATAATGCTAAATGAAATAAGACAGTCAGAGAAAGATAAGTATCACATGATCTCACTCATATGTAGAATCTAATGAACAAAATAGATCCAGAGACATAGAACCATGAACAGACTGATGAATTTCAGAGGGTAGGTGGGGTTGGGGGCTGGGGGGGTGAGATTAACTGGGGAACTTACATACATACATGTATAGCCCATGGACACAGACAATAGTGTGACAAAGATTTGGGTGGGTTGGAGTGGGGAGGAGGGGCTCAATGGTGGGAAAAAACAAAGCAGACATCTGTAATGCTTTAACAATAAAAATAAAAATGATTTTTGATGATGGCAACATGTTGCACCAGAAAGCATTGAGACTTCTGCAAGGGATCGCCTGAAACAAGTGACACCAAACCATTTACTACAAGTGAGGGATGGTTATGCAGATTTAGGAATAGTTTTGGACTGAACAATAAAAAAAGCTAGTGGAGAGAGAGAGAAAGAGAGAGAGAGACCACATTCACATAACTTTTGCTATAGAATATTGTTATAATTGCTCTATTTTATTATTGGTTATTGTTGTCAATCTCTTACGGTGCCTAATTTATAAATTAAACTATATCATAGCATGTATGTATAGGAAAATCATGGCATATATAGGGTTTGACACTTCGAGTTTGCAAGCATCCACTGGGAGTCTTGGAATGTATACCCCTTGGATAAGGTGGAGGAGAGACTACTGTGCTAATTGGAGAAACAGACATGTGAGAGCTTAGAGTTAGGGCTAAACTTAAAGGAATGACAGAGTAGCCAATTGCTCGTATACTGAAATTTAAGGCAGGTGAAAACAAAAACCTCTGGCCTGAAACACCATTAGCATATTTTTAGTGTGAACTTTGTACAATTACTAGAGACCTGGTGCACAAAACTCGTGCATGGGTAGGGTCCCTAAGCCTGGCAGGCGATCAGAGGCGATCAGGGCCTTCTGGCTGCTGGCTGGGGCCTCCCTTCCCTGGCTGCTGGCTGCCAGCTGGGGCCTTTCTTCATTCTGTGTTGCCCCCTGGTGGTCAGCACACGTCATAGTGAGCAATAGAACTCCTGGTCTCCTGGTCGAACTCCCTTGAGGACATTTTGCATATTAGCCTTTTATATATATATAGGTTTTTGGAATCCATGTGCAAATGTCTTTGGAAAGATTAACACATTAATATGAATTGCTCTTTAATGAAAATTTATGTCTATATTATTTAAGGTACAAGGTAAATTGTTATAATCAAGCAACCTCAAAATATTATGGCTCAAGCAGTAGACCAAAGGTGGCCAGGTAGCATTGATACAGAAAGTCTTCCAAGGCCCAGGATCATTCTACCTTATTGTTTTGTCATCTCTTAGTATGTTGACTTTGCCTTTGTGGTCAATTATGGCTCCCACTATCATGTCTGTGCTGGTTGAATGAGGGGAGAGAAAGAAGAGGATAAGAGATTTTCCTGTTAAAACACGATCCAAAGGTTGTATGCATCACTGCTGCTTGCATATCTACAATGTCTACATTTATTCATATCTTCATACCAAACTGCAAAGGAATCTGAAAAATGAAGCCTGGCTGGGAGGCCATGAACACACCTAAAACTCATGAATTTCTATGGCTAAAAGGAAGGGTAGGAGAATGGATACTGACAAACAATGACCAGTATCTGTCTTAGTTTATCAGGTGACTATTTATTTATTTTAAAATATATTTTTATTGTTTTTTTATTGATTTCAGAGAGGAAGGGAGAGGGAGAGGGAGATAGAAACATCAATGATGAGAGAGAATCATTGATCATCTGCCTCCTGCACGCACCCCACTGGGGATCGAGCCCACAACCTGGGCTTGTCCCTTTGACCGGAATCAAACCTGGGACGCTTCAGTCCACAGGCTGATGCTCTATCCACTGAGCCAAACCAGCTAAGGCTATCAAATGACTTTTTAAAATATTTATCTTTAATATTGAAAATATTACAGATACCTCCTTGTTCCCCCCCATTTATCCCTTCTAGCCCAGACCACCGCCCCCCCACCTCAGGCCTTCACCATACTATTGTCTGTGTCCATGGTTTATGCATATAATTTCTTTGGTTAATACCTTCCCACCCACCCACTCACCCCAACTTTTTTTGATAAGCTTCCTGAAAGACCTTAGCCTTTCCAAAGAAGTGGGCTCATAAAGACGTAGTAATAAAGAAGGTTGACTTGTCTGAGGTGTTTTCTGACATCAACCAATTATGTGGTCCCAGATTCTCTGATGCCTACGGGGTAGCCTATCATTCAATTCAATTCTGACACTTAGTATCTGTAGTTAGTTAGCAAAGACCCCACAGGTTGAGGGCTGAGTCTCACAGACTATACCCATTTCAGATGCCAGTAGAAATTCAGGAGTTTCTATGACCCCTTACAGGTTTGATAATTTGCTAGAACACCTCAAGGAACTCAGATAAACACTTTAGTGGTTTACTATGAAGGATACAACTCAGAAACAACCAAATGGAAGAGATGTACAGTACAGGGCAAGGTATTGGGGATGAGAGTGGTGTACCACAGCCCGGGGAGCGTCCATTCAATCTCCAGGTATGTTACCTTCCAAGTACTTTGATATGTTCACCAATGTGGAAGCAATTTGCACAAGTTTAGGAGTTTGTATGGAAGTCTCATTACATGGGCACAACTGATTAAATCATTGGCCATTGGTAATTGAATTCAATTTCCAGCCCCTCTCCCCTCCCTGAAGGTCAGGGGGTGGGACTGAAAGTTCCAACCCTCTAATCCAGCGCTTCTCAACCTGTGGGTCGCAAACAATGAAAATACATCCTGCATATCAGATATTTACATTACGATTCATAACAGTAGCAAAATTACAGTTATGAAGTAACAACGAAAATTTTATGGTTGGGTATCACCACAACATGAGGAACTGTATTAAAGGGTCGTGGCATTAGGAAGGTTGAGAACCACTGCCTGAGTGATTAGTAATCACTTAGTTGGTTTCTCTGGCCATCAGCCCTCTTTTTGAAGCTCCCTAATGGCTCACCAGTAGTCACTTTATTAGCATAAACTTAGGTATGGCTGAAAGGGACTCATTAGGAATAACAAAAGACACTCCCATCACTCAGAAAATTCCAAGGTTTTTAGGATCTCTGTGCCAGGAACTGGGGACAAAGACCAACTACATATATTTAACGTACATCTGAGGATATGTTGTGTGTTCATTTGTTTTTTAAATATATTTTTATTGGTTTTAGAGAGAGAGGAAGAGAGGGAGAGAGCGTGAGAGAGAAACATTGATTGCTTGCCTTCTGTACAAGCCATGGATCGAACCCACAACCTAGGTGTGTGCTCTAATCATGAATCAAACCTGCAACCTTTCGGTGTACAGAATGACACTCCAGACAACTGACTCACACCAGCCAGGGCCCAAATATATATTTTTTATTATGCCACAACGTGATATGGTCAGGAGCAGGAGTATAGTTATTCAGTATTTGTAGTTTCTATCCCTCAAACTAGAAGGTAAGCTGTATGAGATTGTATCTAACTCACCTTTGTACCCCTAGCATCTAGCACAGTGCTTGGCGCATTGTTGCTTTGTAAACCATTGAATGAATGTGAGTGAATAAACACTAGAGTCTAGCACTGCTGACTTCTGCAGTCTGTGAGTGTTTTTAAGACTGTTTGGTGCTAATCTGGGCACTGGATCATGTATTTCCCAGCTCATGTGGGTTTCCTGAGAAGCTCAGCTCGTGTCCTGCTGTTGAATCTGTGCTTGTCTGGAGGGGAATTCAGAGTTCATAAATTAGTTTGTTTCCAAATTAAAAAAAACACACTGGATTTCAGGGAAAGCAGGCAAGTTGAGATGTCAAAATCTGTCTCACAGTGTGTTCTTCATAGGACACTGCTTTTCTGTATAATAGCCAGCTCTACTAAATAATTTTTCAAATTAGTTTTCTGGGGGTGCTATGATTTTTTTAAAAAAACTCAGAACTTTAGAAGTTTGGCATATGCCTGGATATTTAAAAACTGTTGTTAAATCCAAAGAATTTTGGTAAGAATAGTGTGCATGTGTGTATACACACAAACTATGTAGCCACTGGTTATTTTTTGTATTTTTATTGTTTTTCTTTATTTAATGTCTCTTAACCTTAAAAAGGAAATAACACTTTGGGAAATTAAATACTGCCTTTGCTGATTGCCTTATTTGAACAGAAGTTCAGGAATACCCATTTCCTGTTTTGATGGTGAACAGAATGGAAGTTACAGATCTTTACACAATGAAAGAAATATGATCCCTGCTAGCCAACTGTTTTAGCTAGTGAGGTATCTAAAAGTATCCCACCAGTGGCGTGATTCTGCAGGAAAAGCACCGAGCTAGGTGTCAGGTCCACCTAGATTTTATTACTCCTGAATTTTGGACTTTTAGAAAGTGACTCAACCTATTGCAACCTGATTCATATTCATTTGTAAAACTGAAATAGTATCTCCTTAGCTATCCTTGGGGGGGGGGGGGGTAATGGATAAAATAAAATAATATACGCGTGTTCCTGCTAAAGAGGCCAAGGATAGTACTTGTCTACCCTGGGCCCATCCCAGATTCACTTCATGGTTTCAGCCTAAATATAAATAGTCTCAGTTCATGGCCCATTGAGAACCATTGTCTTTTAATAGGTAAAAGGTCTAGCACTAGCCTAGTGTGCATGCTTAGCCTCTGGAATTGATTTGGGTCCCCGGGAGACTTTACAAGCATCAGGCTGTAGATTTATCTCCTACTCTGCCATCTGCTTTTGGTTGTTTAATTGGACTTTGGCTCTGATCTGGAACCTCAGTTCTTCCCCTGAGTCTCTATTGAAATTGGGGCGCTGGCCTAAATCTTTTTGCCTAGTTTCTGGTAGGCAGTTGGCAGAATCGTTTGTATTATTTTCCCCAGTTCTTTCAGAAGAATGACTTAATCCCAACTATCCTGAAGAACTTTCCCAACCTGGGGCTTTGCTATACCTCTTGATTCCATACCTCTTGGGTGACAGAAACCCTGGTCTGCTTCTTATGTGGGTGTAGACCTGCTTCCTTTTGGTGTAGACCTGCTTCCAGCTAGGGAGGGGCTCTTCCAACTAGTCTTATCCAGCCTCCTTTCTCTGCACCAAACAGGTTTACTCTCAAATTCTCTTATTCTTAGGAGTTACAACATGCCTTGTATCTGGGGCAGAGTAATGAGAGTGCTAAGGTACAAGCACACAAGTATCATTGGCAGCTTCTATTGATGTCACCAGAAAGCCACCAAATGGGGCTTTTAGAATATTAAAATGAGTTGGCTTTTTAGTGTCTTGCTCTTTACACCAAGAAGTAAAGCATAGCCTTATGCTTTCACCGAGCAAGCTATCAAATCAGGGTGGAAGTTCATACCTAATCAATTTTAACATCTGAGGCATGGTGCATTGTTTCCAACTACATCTTATTAACTATGTTTAACAGGTTTTGCATGTCGACAAATAAATGCATTTCATCATTCCAAGATATTATGGTTCTATTTCTTTGAATCATACTTTTCTATTATACCATAAAGTATGGTATGGTGAATTATTTGCAAGAGTCAGAAGACTTGGTGGAAACAGACGTTTGAAGAAAACTTCCTGCAAAGTTTTTTAAAATTTTAGATAGAAGATAAATGAGCTCATTGGAATTGCAATCACAGGAAAGGGATTTTAAATTTAGGTCTCCTCCCCCCACTCCCCACCATCATGTGAGCAAATTCTCATTATAAAATACCTCACGTAGGCCTGATAAATAATTCTGCCAAAAACAATTGTGAAAGAGCCAAACTAGCTGACATATGAAAAGCAGATACTAAACTCCCCAAACAATTCTCAGTTTCTTCCCACCTTCAACTTCAATTTAGGGTAAAACATTAAGTATACAAATGAATAAAAAAGAAAAAAACCTCTTAAGGTAAACATAAAGTTAGTAATGGACTGTATATGATCCCCTCTTTATTCAGTCTGCTTGCTTTTTGTTTTGTTGTTTATTCACATATTTAGTGTAAAATATATCCTTGGTATCTGAGGGAAATTATTACAAGGAAGAGGCTTTTATCCATTGGAATATTAGGTGGTATGTGAACTGGATCCCATCTCAATTCCTTCCTATTTTGGAATAAATCACTAACATCATTTCAGCTACTTTAAAAAAGCAGCAAAGTATTCTGGCTTCTTCCTCGATCAGACTGTCAAACCCCAGAGGGAAGGTAGGGGGAGGGTGGAGGTAAGGGGGACAGATCAACCAAAGGATTTGTATGCAAGCATATAAGCCTAACCAATGGACACAGACAACAGGGGGGTGAGGACATGAGTTGGGGAGGTCGGGGGGGGGGTTATGGTGGGACAAGGACACATATGTAATACCTTAATAAAAAAATTAAAAATGTATTCTGGTTTCTTATGTCTCTTCATAGTTTCTGGGCATGGAGGTTCAATCAGGGGTGGATTAAAAACTCAGTGGGGGCTTGAAGGACAAAGGACACTTTGGTGGTGGCCTGAGTTTGTTTGTTTAATTTTATCTGGGCTGAAAGAAAACCTTGTTTGGTTATATAAAGAAATATTTGATAAACCTTCAATGGGAAAAAAGGTACATGACACCGAATTTTAATCACAACCTGAAGGATTTTTAGAAATTAGAGATACCTTAGGGCAAAAGAGGAGGCAATTTGAAGGTTGGACTAGTTGACTTCTGAGGTTTTGTTGAATGTTTTTTATTGAAACTGAAGTCCAAGGATGTTAAGGAAATTCCCCAAGGTCACCTAAGCTGATTGTGGGAGGAAGAGCCTCGAGTAGAATCCAGGTTTCAGGTTCCTTGTTCATTTATGACTCTTCATACTTAAAGATATTTGAAAAAACAGTGGAGTAATTTTGGAGAGTGCACTCTGAGGGAACAACATAGAACAGGCAATGAGATACTTACCTTTGGATTATCTTCTAATTCCCAATGTGGTGAGTCACATACTAAAATAATATTGGCATTCTGAAGTGCCAGTAGGGAACCAATTAAAAGAAAATCACTCAGATGAACTTTGTGATTTCCTCTGAATCTTTTGACAAATGTAGTCTCTGATGCTGACCTGCACATTTTCTCATGACAGTTGGTAAATTTTGGTGGAAAAAGCAGAGCTCCTCCTACATAAAGACTTCAGTTCTAAGGTCATTTAAAATTCATTAAGCTAAGAAGCTGTTCATTGTGACATATTTCATTGATATTACAGAAGATTTGATGGTAACTGGATACATTATTCACTTACAGTAAGTCTGGAACTTAAATTTGGGGGAGGGAATGTGGAAGTGAGAGGTAACTTGTTTTGAATATTGATTTGTTTCACCTTCTTCACTGCTTAAAAAGAGACCCATAAATATTTTTGTAGCAAAAATTGTTTGTTTGACTTGATATAATATTAATTTGGGGAAATGCTGCATTATTTTGCATGAACCTAATTCATAGGTACTGAATAATCAGCATAAATAACACAATTGCTTGTAATTCTTATTGCTGTTTCCTTACTAACCTCTGTTTTCTATAAAAATCATCATACCTCATAAGCAAACCTGGTCCCTTGGAAATATAAGGATAGTTGCATTTTAGAGTTAAGAGGTTTTCTGAGATTATATTCTATTTGATTTATTTCTACAACTGAAAACCTCTACTTTGCAGTAACTTTTCTTTCTTAAGTTCAGAAATAACCATAGAACTCCTCTAAAATGAATGATTTAATTTATCTTTATATGATATTTTGATTGACTTTATAGAACCCACATATCCTCTATATGTAGTGTTTATTTGTATAGTGTTTTTACATATATACTAAGTTTATGAAAATAAAAATTGTAATTGTCACTGTGAAATGAACTAGAATCTTCTACATTTGTTGCTTGTTTTCCTCTGAAAGTATACAGTTAACACTTAAAAACACATCACTTTTATACATTGCACTCACTTCAGATGCTTCCAGATTAGTTTTAATTTTTAATATGTAAAAGGGTTTATGAAACAAGGACATGAATATAGGGGATTTTTCAGTAGTTTTTTTATTTTATAAATCTTATCAAAATATAGAATGTTTTAGAGAGTTCAAGACTTAAGTGCATGGATTTGTTGTTGTTACAGAATAATAACCTAAAGGACAAAGAGATCTGGTTTTCAGTCCCAGCTCTCCCCCATATAACCCTGTGAACTTGGGAGGGACATCCCATTCCCTCTCCCTTGTAATTTATTAGTTTGTAAAAGAAATCAGATGTCCTGACTCTGCCTAATGTCATGAAAGGCAATAGAAAAGTTAGAAACAGTAATTCAAACAGCAGGATTAAACAAAAAGAGGTGGAACAACTGTTAGATTCTTTTCATTTTTTGTTTTAATGCAAAGATCTTACCTGTAAATGCAAACCTGCTTTCAAGGTATTTTTTGACAATGAGAGAAATATCACTCATGTTTTGCTACAGCTTGGATGAGTTGGGGGTAGGGTGGGTTGCTTGTTCCTTTTGATGTATTTTTCAGAGTGTCTTCAAGGAATTTATAGAAGGTATTAGTTCTACTTCAAATGTTTGGTAAAATTTGAAAGAGGTGGCTTCTGGGCATGGGAGAAGTGGAAGGCAACTAATAACACTTGAGTTATATGCTACTATATTGCAGACATTTTATATGTATGATCTTATTTAATTATTACCTGAACCCCAAGAATTATTGCCTTAATTTTTTATTAAATTTATTGGGGTGACATTGGTTCAAGAAACCATACAGGTTTCAAGTGTGTAACTCAGTAGAACATCACCTGCACACTGTGTCATGCGCCCATTGCCCCAAGCAAAGTTTCTTTCTGCCCCCATTTTTCCTCACTCCTTTGCCCACCTCCACCTACCTCCCACCCCCGTTTCCCTCTGGCTATCACCACACCTTTGTCTGTGTCTATGTCTGTATATATATATATATATATATATATATTTTTTTTTTGCTCAAACCCTTCACTTTCTTTCATCCAGCCTCCTAATGACTCTCCCTTTTGACAGCTGTCAGTCTGTTCCAATATTCCATGCCTCTATTTCTATTTTGTTTGTCAGTTTATTTTGTTCATTAGATTCCACATATAAGTGAGATCATATGGCATTTGTCTTTCTCTCAACCTAATAAACTCCAAGTCCATTCATGCTCCAGCAAAAGATAAGATTTCCTGTTTTTTTTTAAATATATGTGATACATCACATTTATTGATTTGCAAATAATGTACCAACTTTATATCACCGGAATAAGTCCCACTTAATCATGATGTATGATCTTTTTAATGTATTGCTGGATTTGGTTTTCCAAAATTGTTTTGAGGATTTCAGCATCTTTATTCATCAGGGATATTGGCCTATGATTTTCTTTCTTTGTCTGGTTTTGGAATTACAATAATGCTGGCTTTGTAAATAGAGCTTATAAGTCTTCCCTTTTCCAGAATGTTTTGGAATAGTTTGAGAAAGATAGATATTAGTTCTTCGAATGTTTGGCAAAATTTGCCTGTGAAGCCATCTGGTCCAAGATATTTTTTTTGTTGGGAGTTTTTTCATTATTTTTTCAATTTCATTAGTTGCAATTGGTCTATTCAAATTTTCTGATTCTTCTTGATTCAGTTTTGGAAGATTGTATTTTTCTAGGAATTTATCCATTTCACCCAGGTTGTTCAATTTGTTAGCATGTAATTGTTCATTGTATTTTCTTACAATCCTTTGTGTTTCTGTGGTGTCAATTGTTACTTCTGCTCTTTCATTTCTGATTTTATTTATTTAGGTTCTCTCTCTTTTTTTTGTGAGTATGGTTAAACTTCATGAGTCTTGTTTATCTTTTCAAAGAACCAGCTCTTGGTATCACTGATCTTTTGTAATGTTTTTTTAGTCTCTATGTCACTTATTTGTGCTCTAATCTTATTATTTCCTTCCTTCTTCTTACTCTGGGTTTTGTTTATTGTCCTTTACCTAGTTTTTTTAAGTGTAGGGTTAGATTGTTTACTTGAGGTTTTTCTTACTTCTTGAGGTATGCGTGTAATGCTATGAACTTCCTGCTCAGGACTATTGTCATTGTGTCCCATAGGTTTTAGGTTGTTATGTGTTCATTTTCATTTGATTCCAGGTAAATTTTGATTTATTCCTTGATCTCATTGCTAACCCATTCATTCGTTAATAACATTATTCAATCTTCATGTGTTTGAATGTTTTTCAGTTTCTTTATTGTAAATTATATCTAGTTTCATACTAAAAATCATACCAAGATGCTTGATATGATTTTAATTTCTTAAGTGTATTAAGACTTATTTTGTGTCCTAACATGTGGTCTATCTTTGAGAATGTTCCATGTGCACTTGAGAAGAATGTATATTTTGCTGATTTGGATTGAAATGTTCTATAAATATCAATTAAATACATCTGATTCAGTGTGTTGTTTAGGTTGCTATTGTCTTGTTGATTTTGTGTCTGGAAGATCTATCCATTGATGTCAGTGGGATGTTAAAATCCCCTAGTATGACTGTATTGTTGCCGATCTCTGCCTTAATGTCCACCAGGATTTTCTTTACATATTTAGGTGCTCCTATGTTGAGTGCATATATGTTTGTAAGAGTTATATACTCTTTTTGGATTGATCCCTTTAGTATTATGTAGTGACCTTTGCCTCTTTACATGGCCTTTGCTTCAAAGTCTATTTTTTTTAATAAAAGTATTACTACACCAGATCATTTTTGTTTTCATTTGCATGTAATTTTTTCCCATCCCTTTAGTTTCAGTCTGTGTATATTTTTAAATCTGAGTTGGGTCTCTTGTAGACAGCATATATATGGGTCATGTTTTCTTATCTATTCAGCTATCCTGTCTTTAGAATGGAGCATTTAATCCATTTATATTTAAGGTTATCATTGATAGGTTCTTAATTATTGCCATTTTATTGTTTATACCTCTGTTCCTCTCTCTCTTGATTTCTCCTTCTCCTTAAAGCAGTCACTTTAATATTTCTTGCAATACTGGTTTGGTGGCAATAAATTCATTTATGTTCTTTGTGTCTAGGAATCTCTTTATTTAGCTTTTTATTTTAAATGATAGCTTTGCCAGGCAAAGTAGTCTTATTTGTAGGTACTTGCTTTTCATCACTTTGAATATTTCATGCCAATTCACCTGGCCTGAAATGTTTCTGTTGCGAAATCAGCCAACAGTCTATGGGAGCTCCCTTGTAATAACTTTCTCTTGCTGCTTTTAAAATTGCCTCTTTGTCTTTAACTTTTGCCATTTTAATTATGATGTGTCTTGGTTTGGGTCTCTTTGGGTTTATCTTGATTGGGACTCTCTGTGCTTCATGAACTTATGTGACTTTTTCTTTCACCAGGTTAGGGAACTTATCTCTCATTATTTTTTCAAACAACTTCTCTATCCTTTGCTCACTCTTTTCTCCTGGTGCTGCTCTGATGCACATGTTGCTGCACTTGATGTTGTCCCAAGGTCCCTTAGAATTTCCTCATGTGTTTTTTTTTAAAATCCTCACCCAAGTATATGTTTAGGAAGAGAAAGGGGAAGAGAGAGAGAGAGAGAGAGAGAGAGAGAGAGAGAGAGAGAGAGAGAGAGAGAGAAATAGGAGAGAGAAACATCGGTGTGAGAGAGAAAACATTGATCAGTTGCCTCATGTATGTGCTCTGATATGTGCCCTGACTGGGAATTGAAGCCACAAACCTTTTAGTGTACAGGAAGATGTCCCAACCAACTGAGCCACCCACCCAGGGCTTTTTCTCATTTTTAAAAATTCTTTTCTTTTTGATGCTCTGCTTGGGTACTTGCTATTATCTTGTCATCTATATTGCTGATCAGATCCTCTGCTTCATCTATCCTGCTATTGATTCCTTCTAGTGTATTCCTCATTTCAGATATAGTATTCTTCATTTCTGACTGGCTCTTTTTTATGGTTTCTATGACCTTTTTAATGCTTGTTATCTCTATGTTTAAGTTGTCACTGAAATTATGCATTCTTCCCCTAAGGCCATGGTCAGCAAACTGGGGCTTGCGAGCCACATGCGGCTCTTTGGCCCTTGAGTGTGGCTCTTCCTAATCCTTAAGAGTACCCTAATTAAGTTAATAACAATGTACCTACCTATATAGTTTAAGTTTAAAAAATTTGGCTCTCAAAAGAAATTTCAATTGTTGTACTGTTGATATTTGGCTCTGCTGACTAATGAGTTTGCCGACCACTGCCCTAAGGTTCTTGAGCATCCTTATAACCATTGTTTTAAACTTTTCATCTGGTATTTTGGTTGCTTCCATTTCATTGAATTATCTGGAGATTTCTCTTGTTCTTTCATTTGGGGAATATTTAATTGTCTCCCCATTTTGTGTCTGTGTATTAGGTAGATCTGCTATGTCTTCCAAATTTGTTATGATGACTTTATGATATAGGTATCTTATTGGGCTCAGTGGCACAATCTTCCAGATCATGTGAGCTTGGTTATCCAGGAATATTTCTTTTTTTTTTTTTTACAGATGTTCCTCTTTTTTCCCCCCATAGCTCCCCTCCACCCAGTTACCACCCCACCCCATGCCCTTACCCTCCCCCACTGGCCTCATCCATAGGTGTAAGATTTTTTGTATAATCTCTTCCCGCACCCTTCACACCCTCTTCCCCCTGAGAATTGTCAGTCCACTTCCTTTCTGTGCTCCTGCTTCTACTATATTCACCAGTTTATTCTGTTCATCAGATTTTTTTATTGACTTAAGTTTTAGATTCACTTGTTGATACATATGTATTTGTTGTCACTTTGTTGTTCATATTTTTTTATCTTTACCTTCTCCTTCTCCTCCTCCTCCTTCCTCTTCTTCTTCTTCTTCTCCTTCTCCTTCTCCTTCTCCTTCTCCTTCTCCTTCTCCTTCTCCTTCTCCTTCTCCTTCTCCTTCTCCTTCTCCTTCTCCTTCTCCTTCTCCTTCTTCTTCTCCTTCTTCTTCTTCTTCTTCTTCTTCTTCTTCTTCTTCTTCTTCTTCTTCTTCTTCTTCTTCTTCTAGAATACCCTTCAGCATTTCATATAATCCTTGTTTAGTGGTGATGAACTCCTTTAGCTTTTTCTTGTCTGAGAAGCTCTTTATCTGACCTTCAATTCTAAATGCTAGCTTTTCTGGGTAGAATAATCTTGGTTGTAGGTTCTTGCTATTCATCACTTTGAATATTTCTTGCCACTCTCTTCTGGCCTGCATAGTTTCTGTTGAGAAATCATCTGACAGCCGTATCGGTACACCCTTGTAGGTAACTAACTGCTTTTCTCTTGCTGCTTTTAGGATTCTCTCTTTGTCTTTTGCTCTTGGCATTTTAATTATGATGTGTCTTAGTGTGGTCATCTTTGGATTCTTCTTATTTGGGGTTCTCTGTGCTTCCTGGACTTGTAAGTCTATTTCTTTCACCAGGTAGGGGAAGTTTTCTGTCATTATTTCTTCTACTAGGTTTTCAATATCTTGCTCTCTCTCTTCTTCTGGCACCCCCATAATTCTGATGTTGGTATGTTTGAAGTTGTCCCAGTGGCTCCTTACACTATCTTCATGTTTTTGGATTCTTTTTTCTTTTTTCTTTTCCAGATAGATGTTTTTTGCTTCCTCATATTTCTAATCTTTGATTTGATTCTGGGGATCCTCTAGTCTATTGTTGGATTTCTGTATATTATTCTTTATTTCAGACAGTGTATGCTTAACTTCTGACTGGTCCTTTCCCATTTTTTTGGCATTCTCATTAAGATCCTTGAGGGTCTTAAGTTCCTCGGGGGTCTCACTAAGTTTCTTGGAGGTTTGTAGAAGATTCTTGAATAACCTTATAACTGTGGTTTTGAACACTATATCCAGTAGTTTGCTTTCCTCCATTTCTGTCATTTGTGATCTGTTTCATTGTCTCCACATTTTGGCTGCTTCCCTGTGTTGATAGAGTGGCTTTGTGTGGTATATGTCCTATTGAGCCCAGTGGCTCAGCCTCCCCAGTCACCTGAGGTGGACACTCTTGGCGCACCCCTTTGTAGGCTGGGTACACAGTCTTGTTGTAGGTAAGCCTTGATTGCTGTTGGTATCCCTGGGAGGAATTGACCTCCAGGCCAATTGGCTGTGAGGACCAGCTGTGTCTACAAGGGGAGAACTGCTGTGCTGGAGGCACCCTTATGGGGCAGGACTTGCTTTAGTGGGGCTTTGGTGCTCACTGAGTCTGTCTCTTGAGTGTGTCATTTATGGATATGAGGAGTTGAAATCTGGTATCTGACTACTGGGTACACTGGCTCCTGGATCTCCAAGGAGGTGCAAAGTCATCCACTGCCTGAGGCCACCCAGCAGGAGATACAATGAGATCTGCAGAGTTGTCCTTTTTGTTTGGGGTTTGGAAGTTTTGGAGCTCTCTGAGGACAGGCGATTCATATGCAAAAGCCGCTGTGCACAGTTTGGGTGGGGTTGTAAATTGAGTGGGGCGGGGTCTCAGGGAATCACCAGGGCGGAGAAAACAGTGATAGCTGTCCTTGAGTCCCGTGCCCCTGAGTCCCGTGCCCCCACAGTAACAATGATCCCTGTGGGCAGCTCTGCGAGAAAGCCACCTTTGCTTTCCTACCCAATGCCAGACAGTCCAGTTTCTCCCTGTAGGAGTTTGGGTCTCTAGAGTCTCTCCGGAAATGAGTTCAGAGCAGTCAGGAGCTTGTATCTCCCTTCCAATTGAAATAAACGGCGCACCCAGTTGCCAGCCCATTTCATGCGCCTCCTTACCTCTGCTCTTGGCACCTCTGCACCTCCTACTCAGTCTCAATGTGCTTTTTTCTTTCCTTCTAGTTGTAGAACTTCCACTCAGCTGGCTTTCCTGTGGTTCTGAATGATAGCTTTTTTGTCTTTTAGTTGTACTTTTTTTTTTTTTAATATTACTACAGGCTATAGCCTTTGAGGTAGTTATGCAGTATTTTTATTTCTTTTAAAGAGCTTGTGCTTTTTTAAAAATATATTTTATTGATTTTTTACAGAGAGGGAGGGAGAGAGATAGAGAGTTAGAAACATCGATGAGAGAGAAACATCGATCAGCTGCCTCCTGCACACTCCCCACCAGGGATGTGCCCGCAACTGAGGTCCATGCTCTTGACCGGAATCGAACCTGGGACCCTTGAGTCCACAGGCTGATGCTCTATCCACTGAGCCAAACCAGTTAGGGCTAGTTTTAGTTTTGGTGTGGTTGTTGGGGGCAGCATGTACAAGTGTATATCTTATGTCACCATCTTGGTTCTTCTCCAGGAATATTTCTTATAGGTTATGTGCACCCTCCTATTATAGGCCCTTGAGTGCTGTTGGCCCTTTCATGGATAGAATTAATCCTTCAGGCTGTCTGACTATAGGGATAAACCTCAATCACCATGTATGAGTTGTTGTGTAGGGATTGCTCCCCCCCCTCCCCAGAGGTGGATATGTTTCCAGAAGGTTCTGGTGTCTACCAGAATCTCCCTTTGGGTGTACTGCTTTTGTGGCTAGTTGGGTCAACTTTTGGGTGTGATCTGAAGCCCATCACTGGTTGTATTGCTTCTGGGTCTATTTGGGTGGGGTTCAGGTACAGGTCAATGTCACATGTTGTGTGTAAACAGCCTTGGGTTACCTGTCTGGAGCTACCTCACTATTCACTGTCTGTGGCTGCATCTACTGGGCCTGGATGTATGTGGTGTGTGGGGACAATCTGTGTACAAAGTTTGGCTTCCTTCAGCTTAGACCTGGGGGCAGATCAATAAAAGGTCCGAGGCTACCTGAGATCTGCCTCCACCTGTCAGCTACTTCACCTCCCTCTGAGTAGCTTATTTTTCTCCAGAGCTTTCTGAAGAGACTGTAGAGTGGGCCCAGGCTGGCCATGACTGACAGACCTTTCCTCATGTCATGAGCTTGGTAGGCTGGGCAAATCAGGGTTGGAAGGATGGGACCTGTGTGTCCCCTACTTGCCGACTATGCAGTCAGGCACTCAACAACAGAAAATGGCCCCTACTTCAGAGTCAAACCAGTCAGTCTCTGCCAGAATCTCCAACTCAAACTCCCCCATGAGGAGCTCGCTGCAGGTTCAGGTTGGGTGCAGCCAGCCATCCACTCTGCAGGAGCAAGCTCAAGAGGGTGGAGCCACTGGGGCTCAGGTTGGGGGTGGTGCTGGTGGAGTCAGTAGGAGGCGGCTAAGCACTTCAACCTGATCCCAGACAATAGCCTCCAAGAGAGACATACTCTAAATGTCCCAGATCCTAGGAGTCTTCCCTTCTTTCTGCAGAACTGAGGTCAGCAGGGCAGGGCCACCAGGACTTTGGGGAAATATCCAAACAGTCTCTTGTTGAGGGTGATGCCAGCAAGCCTGCAGGATAGGAGGGAACTTCTTCCCTTTCCTGGAATAACAGGAGTTGAGCTTGCAGAGGAGATAAGAGTGGCCCTTTGTGTTTTAGCCACACAATCTAACACCTACCTGTCTGAGTCCCAGACAAATGCCTCCCCAGGAGATGGTGTTCCTTATCTTTGTTTAAATTTCATGCCGCCCTCTTTCTTTTTCAGAGATCTCTGTACATAATTATCCTTTTTCTCTTCTGCATTTTTTAATTGTTTTTGTTGTAGTTGATTTCTAGTTTTATGCCATTGTGATCTGAGAAGATGCTTGATATGATTTCTATCTTCTTGAATTTGAAGAGACTTTGGCTGTGACCCAATATATGGTCTATCTTTGAAAATGACCCATGTGAACTTGAGAGGAATGTATATTCTGTGGCTTTGGGGTGAAATGTTCTGAAGATGTCAATTAATTCCATCTGATCTAGTGAGTCATTTAGGATTGATGTTTCTTTGCTGAGTTTTTGTTTAGAGGATCTTCTGCATTTTTAAGCTCTTCTCCTCTATGAGTTCTTTTGTAAGCAAAGGAAATAAAAGACTCCTTTTCTTGACCCCTTCCTATACAACTAAGACCTGCACAACCTATACAATCAAGCTTCAATGAAAAGTGTTCCACTCATATAACTGCTTTTACCAAAGTCAACAATTACTTCTTATTTCCACATAAAACAGACACATGTTGAAACCAAAATTCAAGTTGAGGCCGGGTTTGTTGTCTCATGAAATTGAAGAATGAGTTCCAGGGACAAAGAGATAAGTGAAAGCAAAGTTTTTATTACAGAAAAGCTCCCTGCTGCAGGGAGGGGACCAGAACAGGTTGCCATGGCAGCTCCTTCATCTAGGGGTTAATATATACCCTGCTAACTTCCCATTAGTTGGTTAAAAAAATTTAGCCCTAGCAACATCCATATATTTTAAGCTTCAGGGTTCTGTCTATATTCCTGCCCTGTGTGTTCAGCCTGGGATCAGGGCCCTTTGTTCTTGGGATTTTACATGGGACAGGGTGTGGCTGATGAACTGGTTCCTGTCCACGTCCACAGTATCCAGCTGTACACCCCCTTTACATTCCTCTCCCATAGTCCCATCCCTATAACTGCCTAGCCACTCCTAGCTCCTCAATTTCAATTCTTGTCTTATTTTCCCCCATGTCTTCCTTTTTTAAGCATGTGAGGCTTTTGAATATTTTTTCCTTGAATTCTTCTGCTTCATTAGTTTCCATGATACTACTTTCTACTGTCAGTACCACTTATTACCCTCAGGATTAAGTCCAAAGTCTTTTAACATGTCTCAGAAAGCATGCATATATACATCTTACATTGCAGCCAAAATAAACCACTGATAGATTCCTGAATTCATTAAACATTCTCGCTGGCTTTTGCTTTATCAATTACCATTGAGACAAAATCCTCTACCCCTGCCAATTTCCCCTCACGGCCTTGGCAAACACCTATTCCTTATTTATGAGATAGTTGAGGAATTCCTTCTCTAAGGACTCTTACTTGACCACTACTACTCCCAAGATCAGGCTACATCCTTGTCCTTTGTATTTCTCAACACTTGCCTCTCTCTCTCTCTCTCTCTCTCTCTCTCTCTCTCTCTCTCTCTCTCTCGGAACTTAGCACATTTATTATAATTGAAGTTAGTGTGAAATTAATCCACAAACTTGGGTATGCAAGAAATTTTCTTTTTCCTTCTCAGTACCCTGAAAGGAATTTCATCTGTCCTCTTGAGATCATCATTGACACTCCCAAGCATAATCTCTGCCATTACCTTAGATTTGGGGAATACAAAGCCAGGAAATTAAGTCTCTGTGGACAATTTCTGCTTTTAATTCTGGCAGTGGGAGTGGGGGTGAGGAATCCCTCTGGTGAGATAAGGAAGAATAAAAGGACCTGGTTGTTTTCTTGAAATGGGAGGGCGAAGCAAAAAATAAACTTAGAGCAAACCACAGATAATTATCTCAAACCATGTTGCCACATACTTGTCTGTTTATGAAACTCTCTCTTTCAGTAAATTGTGAGTACCTTTTGATATACTGCAGAACTTCATTTTCTAATATTTCTGTAGAGAATACAGAGGAGACTCACAAAATCCAGTCTGGGGAAGGGAGTATAAAAAAAACTTAGAAAAAAGTGCTACCTGAGCTAAATCTCAATGACTGAAAGTAATCAAGACTAGGCTAGTAAAACAGGATTACTATTAGGTTACCTGATTGGGCAAAAACTTAGAGATGAAACAAGACCCGACTTTTCAAGATCTATAGGAAGGAGATGAGACTGAAAGTGTTGGCAAGGTCTAGATAATAAAAATTGTTGATTGCCATGCTAAATATTTTATGAGATGCAATTACATCGTAGAGATTCAGGTACAGGCTCTGGAATGACACTTGCCTAGTTTAAATCTGACCACATCACTTACTAGCATAATCATTTAGCTTCTCCATGTGTCAATTTCCTTATTGGTAAAATGGAATGACATAAGTACCTATCTCATAATGCTGTGGTGATGATTAAATGAGTTAATATAGTCAAATGCTTATAAAATTACTGGCATACCATGAACACATTGATTTATAAGCTTTTATTATAAATTATTCTGTGGAGCAGTGGAAAGCTTGTAAAGGAGTTTTAAATGACATATTTGTGTTTTCAGGAGGAAACACTGACTACAGCATAAAAAATTAAGTGGATATGACTTATTGTAAGGTGGAAATGCATCAGGAGGTCATTGCAGTTGATCAGTCAAGAGATGGTAATGACTAGGATTAGGGTCATGGAAGTGAAGATGGAGTGATACAGATGAATCCCAAATAGAAGAAAGAAGATGATGATAAGTTGCATTAATGTTCTGACTTCATAATCTCCAGATGTATTCATATTCTTTAAAACAGAAAACTGACTTACATCATCTCTGTTTTGAAATCATGCTTTGAAGGATTATCTGGATATTTCAAGATAATTTGCATAAGTGGAATTTATCACTGTTCCAGGAAAGATATACTTTCCTTTTCATGACTTCTTTGATAAGTATGGGCTTGTTATTTACATAGCTTAAAAATATAATCCAGAAGAATCCTTTGGTGAATGATGTTGTGGACCTATCAAGGTAACATTATCGAGTATGGTACATTTACATTGGATCAGGAGCCTGCCAGCTTTCCAAAATGAAGGGATCTCTGGAAATAACTAGCTTACACTCTTAAAGACACATCAGTTCATTCATTCATTCATTCATTCATTCATTCATTCATTCATTCACCAAATATTTATTGTCTACTATGATATAGGTATTATGCTAACAAGAAAGCAGAAGCAGTTCCTGTTCTCATAGACCTTGCAATTGACCAGAAGTGATAGACACTATTCAAATAATCTCAATTATAAATATGTAATTTTAAATTCTAACTACCACAAAGGAAAGTTTCCAATGGCATTATATTATGAGTTAAAAGCACATGTTCTAGAATCAGACTGATTGGGCTGGAATTGTACTTCCTCCTGCTTACTATCTGATCATTTAGATCAGTTATTTAACCTCTCTGAGTCTCAGTTTCCTGTCTAAAATGGAGATAATAATATGAGTAAAAGGTAACTTAGTCCAAGGGGAATAGAGAGAAATGTGAATATTCCAGGCACACGGAACAGCATGTGCACAGGACCTGTGGTGAGAATGCATAAAAAGTGTCTGCAGAAGTTGTCAGATGCCACAATATTTAGGACCTTAAGGACCAAGTAAAATAATTTTTATCTCTATTTCAAAATAAAAAGCAAGCAATGAATAATATTTTGCAGGGAAGTTGTATAACCAAGTTTGCACTTGGAAAACAGAAAAAAAGAAGTCACTCTGCCTATAGCATGGAAATAAAATGGGACCAGAGTAAATTTAGGAAGATGTATTAAGAAGCTAGTAGTAGAAAGTAGGAAATATACACCATGGCTGGTGTGGCACAGTAGGTTGGAGTGTCATCCCGTTCACCAAAAGGTGGTGGATTCAATTCCCAGTCAGGGCACTTACCCAGATTGCTGGTTCAATCCCCGGTCAGGGATAGTGCAGAAGGCAACAGATCAATGTTTCTCTCTCTCTCTCTCTCTCTCTCTCTCTCTCTCTCTCTCTCTCTCTCTAAAAAATAATAGAAAGTAGTAAATATACCCCCGTTATTAGCAGGAAGAAAGGAAAAAGGATGTGGAATCAGGAAGATGAGAGAATTTCTATCAGATAGCTTCAATTTGTTTTTTTAAAGAGACAAAGTCATGAGCTGAGATGAGGGAGAGAGGATGAGAAAATTGAGGATATTACAAAAATAGTTTGTAATTGTTGTCAAGAATGGAATAAAGTTGAACAGAGACATGTAGTAATGTTTATGAGTAGTACTGTGAGTTTATTTAAAATGGATTATTATGGCCCAGTTGGCATAGCTCAATGGTTGAATGTGGACCTATGAACCAGGAGACCACAATTCAATTCCGGGTCAGGGCACATACCCGGGTTGCAAGCTCAATCCCCAGTAGGAGAGTGTGCAAGAGGCAGCCGATCAATGATTCTCTCTCATCATTGATGTTTTTATCTCTCTCTCCCTTTCCCTTCCTCTCTGAAATCAATAAAAACATATAAAAATAAAATGGAATATTATGAATTTAGCAAGGAACTAGCCTATTGTGGGACTTCCTCCAGAACTCACTACTTAAGCATAGGCACAAAGAAAACCTGAGAGTTGGATTCATTCAGGGTAGTGGTTTTGTTATGACAAAAAGTCAGGCAAATAGGCTGAGTTTGAGATATGGAAGCAAACCTGGATTGAATAAAGAAAGGAAGAAGACAAATCTGGCTGATGAATATAGAAAAAGCAGTTAAGTCTTTGCAAAGCTGAGCAATAATCACAATTGTTGTACTAAGAAGTGTAAGCTAGAATAAAAGGACATTATGGAAAAATCATTTAACTTATCTGGCTTCTTTTTTTCCCACTGGTGTATAAGCCAGGGTCATAGAGGGTGGAAGCCAAGTATGTGTTTGTATGTGTAAATTTACACGTGTCTCGTTGGTTGTTGGTAGTCAGTATCAAGAAAATCAGGAAGGCCTAGGAGCTCCTTCCTGAAGAGCATCCCACCTACTTCTAAGGACTGAATCAGGGTTGGAGGGTAAGAGGTATTGGTCATTCTAACCTTCCCATGGATGCTCATTGAAAGAAATACAAAGCCATGCACTGTACATATGATTCTACTACAAGAAGTTCTCTATTCTCTCAGTGGTTCTCAACCTTCTGGCCCTTTAAATACAGTTCCTCATGTTGTGACCCAACCATAAAATTATTTTCGTTGCTACTTCATAACTGTGATGTTGCTACTGTTATGAATCGTAATGTGAATATCTGATATGCAGGATGGTCTTAGGCGACCCCTGTGAAAGGGTCATTTGACCTCCAAAGGGGTCGCGACCCACAGGTTGAGAACCCCTGCTCTAGGCAAGTTTAGCTTTACTCAGCCAGCAGTGATTAACCTCTGATTATGCACTCAGCCATCTCTTTTATCTAGCAGTTTTGTAGGAAGAAGGGTGTACATTATTGATGAAATTAGTGCTGACTTATTGAGAGAGAACTTGAACTCTAGGTCATTCTGATAATAACCAAAGCATGTGGGGTGAGCTGTCAACATCTGGAAATGGTGAAACAGCATAGGATTAAAGATGTGTGAGTGTACCATCAGGACATCATTCAGAAAACCGTGGCAGCAGCTCATGATGGTGGAAGAAGTGCTGTGGTACTAAGAACAGCTCATATGAGCAAAACCTGCAGGCAGCCAGAGAGGCCCCTGCAGCACTTACATCCACTTGTTTACAACAGTAAGGATTTCTAAGGCTTCAAAGGGGGACATTGATTTATTGTCACATTGTATTTTGTCACTGTGAAAAGTTTCTACTTCAGTACCTTATGGTTATAATATTTGCAAGTAGAGTACTTCAGTAAGTCTCCCCCATTAGCCCAGGGAAGTACTACATAGCTTAAATGTTGCCCTTTTGAGAAATAATCTTCTGACTCAAAGGCTATGCAGAAAATGAGGTGTTGGACTATATAAATACACTAAAGGACTGGTGCATTCATGCACCGGTGGGGTCCCTCAGCCTGGCCTACAGAGATCTGGCTGAAACTGGCTTTCCAACATCCCCCAAGGGGTCCCGGATTGTGAGAGGGCGGTTCTCAGGGGACACACCCCAGAATCAGGCTCCCTCCTCTCTGGTTCTGGGTGCATCACCCGAGAAACAGAACTGCCAAGTCGCCACAGCTCAGCAGCTCCTGCGTTGGGCGTCTGTCCCCTGGTGGTCAGCACACATCTTAGCTACCGGTTGGCAGGTCCAACGGTCAGCCATTTGGCCGGTTGCTTAGGCTTTTATAGATATAGGTAATTCTTTGATTACTTGGAAATTTGGGCTCAAAAAGTTATAAACTTTTAAAGGATTTGATACACAATGCTAAATACTCTAATTAGGTTACAGGTTTTGCTTAAATAAAATAGTGATTTATTTTGCTCCCAGATACTTGAAGGTAGCTAATCCAGGGCTGCCTGAAGAGTATGCAATTTTACTGAAGGAGGACAAGGGCCTTGAGCTATTCAGAATGGGTTCTTTTGCCCTGCCTAGGGTGTTTATCTCATCTGCTGATTGCTTGATCAAAGGTGGCTCACACTCTAAGCAGCAGGATGGAGAAAGGAGAAAAGGTTGAGGGGAGAAAAGGGTCCATTGTCATGACCCAGAGATTGAAGATAACAGTTCCCGTTACATCTCTTAGGCCAGGATTTAATGGGATGTCACATATAGCTGAAAGGCTGTTCAGAAATGAAGTCTTCATTTTGTGTGGCAATATGCCCAGCTAACACTGGAGGGTTCCATTACTGTTGAAGGAGAAAATAATGAATATTAGGGGACAGCTAGTAATCTCAGCTGCACCATGTCCAAAAACAATTGTAGCAATTCACATTTCTACCAGTAGCCTGAGAAAGGGCTCATCCTTTATTTATTACTTTGCTTGTATTATAATTTATTTAACAGAAAGTCTATATCACTTAATTTTTAAAGACTAATTATTTTAGAGCACTTTTAGGTTCATAGCAAAATTTTTAAAAAGGTACAGAAATTTTCCATGTCCCCATATCTCCACACACACATAGCCTTCCTATTACCAACATCCCTTTCAAAGTGGTGCATTTGTTACAGATTAGTATTGACACATTATTGACACATCATCATCACTCGAAATTTCATAGTTTATATTGGCTTTCACTCTTTTTCTTTTTTGTTAATCCTAACCCGAGGATTTTTTCCTTTTTTTTTTTTAGAGAGAGAGTGGAAAGGAAGGGGGAGAGACAGAGAGAGAGAAACATCGATGTGAGAGAGACACATTGATTGGTAGCCTACTGCATGTAGCCCCAACCAGGGAGAGGCTTGAGCCTACAACAAAGCTACATGTCCTTGACCGGAATTGAATCCGGGGCCCTTCAGTCTGAGGGCTAATGCTCAGTCCACTGAGCCAAACCAGCTAAGTGGCTTTCACTCTTTTTTTAAAAAAAAATGTTTTATTGATTTTTTACAGAGAGGAAGAGAGAGGGATAGAGTTAGAAACATTGATGAGAGAGAAACATCAATCAGCTGCTTCCTGCACACTCCTACTGGGGATGTGCCTGCAACCAAGGTACATGCCCTTGACTGGAATCGAACCTGGGACCCTTCAGTCTGCAGGCTGATGCTCTATCCACTGAGCCAAACCGGTTAGGGCATGGCTTTCACTCTTAATGTTGTACATCCTTTGGGTTTAGACACATTATAATGACATGTATCCATGATCATGCAGAGTATTTTCATTGTCCTAAAAATGCTCTGTGCTCTGCCAATTAATTTCTCCTGCTTACTCCAACCCCTGGAAACCCCTCCTGTTTTCACTGTCTCCATAGCTTTGCCTTTCTCAGAAAGTCACATAGTTGGAATCATACAGTATGTAACCTTTTCAGATTAGCTTCTTTCACTTAGCAGTTTCCATTTAAAGTTTCTCCATGTCTTTTCATGGCTTGATAGCTCATTTCTTTTTAGCACTGAATAACATTCCATTGTATAGATGCACTGCAGTTTATTTATCCATTCACCTACTGAAGGACATCTTGGTCGCCTCCAAGTTTTGGCAATGATGAATAAAACCTCCATAAACATCCATGTGCGAGTTTTTGTGTGGACATAAGTGTTCAACTTCATTGGGTAAATATCAAGGAGCATGAATACTTGATCGTATGGTGAGAGTATAGTTTTGTAAGAAATTGCCAAATTGTCTTCCAAAGTGATTGTACCATTTTGCATTCCCATCAGCAAAGTATGGAGTTCCTGTTGTTACACATCCTTGTCGTTATTTGCTGCCAGTGTTCTGGATTTTGTTCATTTTAATAGGTGTGTAGTGAGAACTGGTGGGTTTTGTTTGTTTGTTTTGTCTGCTCCTTCAATAGACTTGAGGGCAGGGAACAATGTTTCTTGATTGTTTTCGTATCTGCAGCCTTGAGAGCAAAATTGATGCTCAGGAAATGTCTGTGAAATGAAGATCTGGATGGATGCCTATGACCATGTCAGCACCAATACAGCAATCAAAGGCACAGGTTATAAAAATAGACACTCTAAGGTTCTATTTTGATGAGAAGGCTCTAAAGTCACTTAGGACACATTGTCTAACCCAGGCTCACAAACAGCTATCAAAACAGTGAGAAAATAGATTAGTAGGCAGACCTACCACTTAAGATAATGATGTAGATTTAGAGGTTTTAAGCTGGTGATTATAAAGAACCAGTCCTCAGAAAACAGGAAATTCATTTTTAAGAAGAGCAATCAGACCACTGGAAAACAATAAAGCTCTGGCCACATACAAGTAAAAAATAACTGTCATAAGCACTTTTAAAAAGTAAGCTTATGAGCCCTGGCCAGCACTGGAAAGTCATGGGTTTGATTCCCCATCAGGGCACACACTTAGGTTGCAGGTTTGATGCCCGGTCAGAGTGGCAACCATTCAATGTTTCTCATGTCAATGTTTCTCTCTCTCCCTATTGTCCTGCTTTATTATTTTTTTATAGAACTTATAATTATCTGATATGTTTATTGTCTGATTCTCACACCAAAAAGTTAATTCCAAGAGGGCAAGTTATTTGCCTTGTTCACTGTTGTATTTCCAGTGTCTAGAACAGTGCCTGGCATTTAATAAATAGGCTTCCAAAAATAATTGTTGAATAATGAATACATAATAGAAATATGTACATGTTTTGTTAATATTTTTAAATGAATGCTACTATATATATAATATAATACCCTATTTCCATGTATTTATAATCTATATCTTATGGACATGAAAGAGCATACTGGTAGAATAACCTTAATGTAATATAAAACCTGATATTTTACATTTTGTATCCTGTTCTCATTTAATATGGAGGGGGTAGGGCACACTTTTTTATTACTTATTCCACAAAATGAATGTTTTGATTACACAGTGTTTGCTTGCTAAAAAGTATTTGAGAGCATCTGGGAGTAGAGAGAAGGGTGTTGATCATGAAAATTGTTTTGCTAGTTCCAGAGCAGTGGAGACTTTCAAGATACTGCACTGCTGTTCAGCCATGACTGCATTTGAATAGAATGTAAGGCATGTTTAATAATAATTTAACCTGCGTTAAGAAGTTGATGGCCTTGGAGAATTGTTTAAAGGGTTGTAAAATCCTGTTGGCAGTAAGTTGGATACAATAATAAAGCTCTGGTCTGCTCGGATTGGGAACAGATTCTGAAGTGTGTAAACTGCTTTGTGAATTAACACTTTTAATCTGGCTATCGTAGCTCAAAACTAAATTCTTTAGCTTTGACAGTGCTTCTGGAAATTTGTTAACTGGATGAATTCAGGATGCCATACAGGAAACCATCTAAAGAATAATTAGGACCCTAGCCAGTTTTGTTCAGTGGATAGAGCATCGGCCTGCGGACTGAAAGGTCACATGCCCAGGTTTCAGGCTTGATCCCCAGTAGGGGGCCTGCAGGAGGCAGCTGATCGATGATTCTCTCTCATCATTCATGTTTCTATCTCTCTCTCCCTCTCCCTTCCTCTCTGAAATTAATAAAAAATAATTTTGAAAACATTTTTAAAAATAATTAAGGAATGAGAATACTACCTATGCTTTACAAGATGTATTACATGTATTTCTTAAATATCAATAAAAATATGAGTATGTAATATTGGCAGGGAGATAAATATAACTGTATTATACATAACTGGATGTTAAAGTGATATTTGTTTAAAAAGAGATCCTACCTGTATTTCATTTGTCTACAGTGATTTCCATCATTCAATATGTCCTTAACTTTGTATTTTTGTGGGAAATGACTCACTGCTTGACTAGTGGTGAGCATGACGAATCTGTTTGATTCAAAGTCTTTTTGTGTTTGAGAGTACACAAAGTCATCTTCATTCTTTGTAAACTACTCTACTGCAGGAAATAACATTTTCTAGTTATTATCTAAATTACATTTGACTCACCACCAGTTCATAGGCTGATTGTACTATTAACGAGCAATGCATTCATCTTGGCCTTGTCAGGCCCTACGATCTGGCAGGTTCCAGAGATGCTGATTATGATGCTGAGTCATGGTCATACTCTAGAAGCTTTGTGTACACATTTGTACATGTTGAATGGTGTCCTTGAAATCAGATTAGTTATTCAGTAAGCCAGTGTTTTTGAGTCACATCCTGGAACTGTGGATGGATACACAGCAGATTAACTGAGGAAACAAATTGATATCCCAGGAAAAATTATATGAGAGGAAATTGAGCTTATTAAAGTGAAATTAGTTGAAAGACAATTTATATGTTAAAATGAGCACGGTTTTTAGAATCAGATATACAAGTCTTTTCTTGCTTAAGTTGTATGACCTGGAGTAATTTACTTAACATTTTTGAGCCTCAAAAGACTCATGTGTGGTATTGGGATTATAATAATAGTAACTAGCAATGTTGGTGAAATGTAAATGAGCTACCCACATCAAGCATCTGGCACAGAGCTTGACACTTGGTAAGAGCTTAATAAACTGTAGTCCCTATTATCAGTGATTTCTAAATCTCCTGCAAATTTGGTGCTAGAACCCAGATCTCCTGGTCAATGCCTTCTCATGTAAGGCCATATAAATTTATCATCTCACCCACAGGTGATATTTAAGCCTTTATAATCACACTACTTTTTCTCAAGCTCTACTTCTTGATTTCCCCATTTTCCTCTTCTCTAAACCTTATTGTAATCGATTTGGCTGATATTTTTTGATATTTTAAATAATATGAATGGAAAGTATCAAATTTTATAACACTGATTTTTTTAACACTCCCCCCCCCCCACACACACACACTAAAAGCAGTATAAATAACATGCCATAATTCTTTTGGGTGGCTTCTTTAGAAGGCACTTTAGTGACATTGAAAAAGCCCATTCATCATTTTCTAACACATAATTCTTTGTCTCTGCAACTTGGTCACTGCTTTATAAACAAAACAAGAGCCTGTGATCATTTCAGATACTTTGAAGAAATCTTTTCTGTCTTTGTCAAGGTAGAGAAGGAACTTTTCTTCAAAACCATATTATGTGGGTGACTAGATTATTAGCCTTACAACATTTTTCTATCCCTGTCTTCTTTTAACTTTCCTTTTGATATGGATCGTAGCAGCTGTGGGATCTTGTACAAATTGCATCACTCCTCTAAGCCCCAGGTTTACTGATTGTAAATATGCAACACCAATGTTATTGATTTCAATAAATTCAATAAACTCTTTGTAAACTATAAAAAGCTAAACAAATGTAAGAAATTATTGTTATTAAGGCAAAGTCCAGTAAAGGCAGATAATAAATCAACAAGGGAGGTGGCAGTTGGATTTTAATATAAATGCCTAGTTATCAACTGTCAGGTGAACTTTGCTGAATTACTAAAGGCAAATGTATAGGTTGGAGCAAGTTATTTTCAAGTTTTTTCTTAGTGGCAAGATGCTCATAAGCAAGCCCCTTTCAAGCACATAGAACAATTTACTATTCTCATAGCACTTTCACATATATTATCTCATTTAACCTTTAACACAAATCTGCAGTCTGTCCATTTTATAGATGAAAATTGAGTTATAATTTGCCTCTTTAGCACATTAGTGGTTGAGGCAGGGCTGAAATTCAAGTTGATACTTATACTATTGTGCCTTTCATTATAACAAGCTCCTTAGCTGCATATCTGTTAGTTTATGCAAGAATTAATTAGTCCTGTCAGCTTTTTAAAAATACATTTTTACTGTTGATAATATTATAGATACCTCCTATCTCTCCCTTTAAACCCCCTCTCCCCCTCCTTCCAGCCTGTATGGTCAGCTTTATAAAAAGATTTTTATTAAAATTAAAAAAAATATTGATTTTAGGGAGAGAGAGTAAAAAAAAAAAAACATTGATTTGTTGTTCCACTTATTTATGCATCCATTGGTTGGTTCTTATATGTGCCCTGACCGGGAATCGAACCCGCAACCTTGGAGTATCTGGACGACACTCTAACCAACTGAATGCCTGGCCAGGGCAGTCCTATCAGCTTGTATAACGCTTTGCTAAATTTGCTTTTGATGGCTTTTAGGCCTATCCATAACCTCACCTATCTTGTTACTTGTGGTTTCTGGATCACCGATCTAATGTTTTTCAGAGTGCTTGATGATCAGACAGGAAGGAAAAGAAATATTAGAGATTCTAGTTAATGTCTCTAAAGTGGACAGGAGAAAGAAAAAAGGGCCCGTGATAATCACCTATGATAACTTATTTCTTGAGTAACCATATTATTGGTAAGTACCTGGAGTTTCTCCAATAATGCAAGGATTATCGCAGCCAACTCTTAGAACAGGGATTATATAACATGCCTTTGAAGAGGTGGGGAAGTGAGGCTGAAAACAGGAACTAGTTTCAGGCTTGCCATTCCAAAGAGGCTTCTCACTGGGAAACTAAGCAATAGTACCGTGTGTGTGAAACAGTAGGTAGGAACTGGAAGCTGCCTTCCATATTGACCTTAAGCATGGAAAATGCCTAGTGGAGTGGTTATCTTCAAGGGCTCTGAAATGAGACTATCGGAGTCAGATCTAAGCCTCACCATTTATTGTCTGTGTGACTTGCAGGAAATTGTTTAATTTCTCTATGTCTTGGCTTCTGGTCTTTAAAATGGTAATAAATGGAATACATAAGATACATGCAAAAAAATGAAACTAGACCACCAACTTACTGGTACACCATACACAGGAATAAACTCAAAATGGATAAAAGACTTAAATGTAAGTCGTGCAACCATAAAAGTCCTAGAAAAACCATAGGCAACAAAATCTCAGATATCTCTTGTAGCAATATGTTTACAGATACATTTCGTAGGGCTAGGGAAACTAAGGAGAAAATAAACAAATGTTTCTACATCAAAATAAAAAGCTTCTGCACAGCAAAAGAAACCATCAACAAAATGAAGGAGGAGTTCAATTTGTGGGACAACATACTTGGCAATGATACATCTGATAAAGGGTTAATATCCAAAATATATAAGGAACTCCTACAATTTAGCAAAAAGAAGACAAACAATCCAATTTAAAAATGGGGAAGGGCCTAAATAGACACTCTCCAAAGTAGATATTCAGAAGGCCAAGAGACATATGAAAAATGCTCCAAGTCACTAATCATCTGAGAGATGCAAATCAAAACAATGAGGTACCATCTCACACCTGTCAGAATGGCTCCCATCAACAAACCAACAAATGACAAGTGCTGCCGAGGTTGTGGAGAAAAGGGAACCCTCATGCACTGCTGGTGGGAATGCAGACTAGTGCAGCCACTGTGAAAAACAGTATGGAGTTTCCTCAAAAAACTAAAAATGGAACTCCCATTTGATCCAGTGATCCCACTTCTAGGAATATATCCTAAGAGACCTGAAACACCAATCAGAAAGGTTATATGCACCCCTATGTTCATAGCAGTGCAATTTAGTACATTAGCTACGATCAGGAAACAGCCCAAGTGCCCATCAGTAGATGAGTGGATAAAAAAGCTGTGGTACATTACACCATGGAATACTATGCAGCAGTAAAAGAAGGAGCCTGGCTGGTATTGCTCAGTGGTTGAGCATCAATCTATGAGCCAGGAGGTCACAGTTCAATTCTCAGTCAGGTCTTGTGCCTGGGTTGCGGGTTCCATCCCCAGTGTGGAGCATGCAGGAGGCACCAATCAATGATTCTCTCTTATCATTGATGTTTCTATCCCTCTCTACCTCTCCCTTCCTCTCTGAAATCAATAAAAATATATTTTAAAAGGATCTCTTACCGTTTGAGACAGCATAGAGGGACCTGGAGAGTCTTATGCTAAACGAAGTAAGTCAGTCAGAGAAAGACAAGTATCACATGATCTCATTTTTATGTGGAATCTAATGAACAAAATGAACTGATGAACAAAATAGATCCAGAGACATGGAAGCATGGAACCAACTGTGGAATCTCAGAAGGAAGGGGAGTCATAGTGATAGTGATGGTATGGGTGGGAAGAGTTCAACCAGAGAACTTGTATGCATATATGCATTAAGCATGGACACAGACAATAGTGTAGTGAAGGCCTTCGGCAGGGGTGGGAGTGGGGGGTGAGGCGGGCAAGAAGGGGTCAATGGGAGAAAAAAGGGGACAAATGTAATACTTTCAATAATAAAGACTTTTTAAAAGAGACAAAAAGAAAAAAATAAGATGAAAGGAATACATAGATCCAAGACTGACTGTGAGTATTACATGGGATAATGTAGATGAAGTGCTTAGTGTAGGGCAGTGGTTGGGATGCTGTGAATGCTGAATAGTAGGAAGCAATAGGCTGGCGAGTGGGGAGGGAGGAATTGGGGAGAGAGATTTATTGAACCTCAGTAAGAGAAATGGAATCCTCTCTTGATTTTTTTAAAAAATATTTTTGTTATTGATTTCATAGAGGAAGGGAGAGGGAGGTAGAAACATCATTGATCTGCTGCCTCCAGCACATCCCTTACTAGGGATTGAGCCCGCAACCCAGGCATGTACCTTTGACTGGAATCGAACCAGGGACCCTTTAGTCGGCAGGCTGACACTCTATCCACTGAGCCAAACCGGCTAAGGCTCCTCCCTTGATTTTATGAGACATAAAAAGAATAGCATGGTGTTGATTCAGTCTGGCTAGCTAATCGAAAGAAGATTTAAATACTGGAGCCCCAGAGGAAAAGCATTCATAATCCTGAGTCAAAAGTGTGGGATCCAGCTGAGTAGGGTGGAAGTGCACTGGACTGTTAATCATATCTCTGTCCTACTTCCAGCTCTGTTACTAACTTGTTGTGTAGTCCCAGGCAAGTCTGAGTTTTACTTTTCATTATATAAAGGATGATTGGACAACCATTGTCTCCAATATACCAGCTTTCTCTAACAGTTTGATCCCAAGATTCTATTATGTAATAATTGAAGCCTAGCAACATTAGAACATTACAGATTGGCCAGGTAGGTAGGATAAAGACGGTGGTGCAGAGAGAGAGAGGTGTCTGCTACATTCAGTTTATGTAGGAGAAAAGAAACGTCCCTGGATGTTGGGGTAAGTGACTTTTAATCCTTAACTTCCTGTGGAATTGTTGGTTCCAGGAATACAGACTCAAAGAGAAGTATAGGACTTAGAGTAGTGATTTTTCCTTGAAAGGAGAGTTTTGAAAATTTATTTTATTTTTAATTGAATTAATTGACATTGGTTAATAAAATTATGTAGTTTTCAGGTTGCAATTTTATACTACATCATCTGCATATTGTATTGTGTGTTCACCACCCCAAGTCATTTATCCCCCAGTAACCTCTTCAACCTCTACCCACCCCCTTTCCCTCTGATAATCACCATAATGTTTGTGTCTGAGATGGTTTTGTTTTTTTTTTTGCTTAATCCCTTCACCTTTTTCATTCAGCCCTCCAACACCCCTCCTCTTTGTCTACTGTCAGTCTGTTCTCTGTACCTATGCATCAGTTTCTATTTTGTTTGATAATTTATTTTGTTAATTAAATGATATATGTGTAATCATATGATACTTGTCTTTGATGCCTTATTTCACTTAGAATAATACTCTGCAGGTCCATCTATGCTGTCACAAAAGGTAAGATTCCTTTCTTTACAAATGCACCACAGCTTTTTTATATACTCATCCACTAATGGGCAATTGGGCTACTTCCAAATCTTAACTATTGTAAACAACCCTGCAGTGAACACAGGGATTCATATATTCTCTCGAATTAGTGTTTCAGGTTTCTTCTGATATATATCCAGAATTGGAATTGCTGGGTCATAAGGCAGATACATTTTTAATTTTTGAGGTAACTCCATACTGCTTTCCACAGTGGCTGCACCAGTTTGCATCCCCACCAACAGTACACGAGAATTTCCCTTTCTCCACATCCTCACCAGCACTTGTTGTTTGTTGATTTATTCATGATATCCAGTCTAACAAGTGTGAGGTGCTTTCTCATTGTTGAGAGTATTACAGATGAACCCCTTTTCCCTGCCATTGCCCGCCCCCCAATCTACCCTGTTCCTGCCCTGCTCCAGGCCTTCACCACTCTATTGTCTGTGTCCATAGGTAATGAATACATGCATATAGGATCTTTGGTTAATTTTCCAACACATCCCCCACCCCTTCCCTCTGAGATTCATCATTCTGTTCTATGTCTCTGATTCTATTTCATTCATCAGTTTATTTTGTTTGATTTTTTGTTCATTTATTTTTATTTCTAGATTCCATTATTGATAGATATGTATTTATTGACATTTTATTGTTCATACTAAAGACCCGGTGCACAAAAATTTGTGCACTCGGTGGGGGGGGGGAGGTCCCTCAGCCCGGCCTGTACCCCCTCACAGTCTGGGACCCCAAGGGGGATGTCCACCTGCTGGCTTAGGCCTGCTTCCCGGGGGATCGGTCTTAAGCTGGCAGTCAGACATCCCTCTGGCAGCCTGGGAGCTCTCGAGAGATGTTCACTTCCTAGCAGGGAGCAGGCCTAAGCTGCAGTTGGACATCCTTAGTGCTGCTGAGGAGGCAGGAGAGGCTCCCACCACCACTGCTGTGCTGGCAGCCATCAGCCTGGCTTGTGGCTGAGCAGAGCGCCCCCTGTGGAAGTGCACTGACCACCAGGGGGCAGCTCCTGCATTGAGCTTCTGCCCCCTGGTGGTCAGTGTATGTCATAGTGACCAGTCATTCCCAGTCACTCTGCTGTTAGGGTCAGTTTGCATATTACCCTTTTATTATATAGGATAGAGGCCTGGTGCATAGGTGGGGGCCGGCTGGTTTGCTCTGAAGGGTGTCCCGGATCAGGGTGGGGGTCCCGCTGGGGTGCCTGGCCAGCCTGGGTGAGGGGCTGATGGCTGTTTGCAGGCTGGCCAAGCCCCCAAGCAGGGACCCTCACCCCATGGGGGTGTGACCAACCTGGGTGAGGGGCTGATGGCTGTTTGCAGGCTGGCAAATCCTCCCAGCGGGGACCCTCACCACATAGGGGTATGGCCAGCCTAGGTGAGGGGCTGAGGGCCGTTTTCAAGCTTCCCACAGCCCCTTCAGAGTTGGGGGTTCCCACTGGGGTGCCTGGCCAGCCTGGGTGAGGGGCTGATGGCCATTTTCAGGCTGGCCACACCCCCTGGTAACCCAGGTTCCCAGCCCCTCCTTGAGCAGAGTCCATGGCCACGGCCAGCTGGAAGCAGGTATCTGGGATTTATTTATATTCTATAATTGAAACTTTGTAGCCTTGAGGGGAGCCCAGGGCTGTCCAAGGCAGGCAGGAAGCTTGGCTTTCTCCATTGCCAGGGGAAAACCAAGCCTCCTGCTCTCTCCAGCTCTGTGGCTGCCGCCCTTAGTTGGGTTAATTTGCATACTCACTCCTGATTGGCTGGTGGGCGTGGCTTGTGGGTGTAGCGGAGTGGTGGAGTGATGGAGTGACAGAGTGATGGTTAATTTGCATCGTTCTCTTTTATTGTAGACTAGAGGCCCAGTGCACAAAAATTTGTGCACTGGCGGGGGGTGGGGAGGAGTATCCCTCAGCCCCACTTGTGCTCTTTCATAGTCTGGGACCCCTTGGGAGATAATGACCTGCTGGCTTAGGCCCACTCCCGGGTGGCAGAGGGCAGGCCCAATCCCTAGGTGCCTGCCCCGCAGCCCCTGGTCGGGCTCAGAGCAAGGCCGATTGGGGAGTTGGGGCGCCACCCCCTGTCATGCACAGAGCAGGGCGGATCAGGAGGTTGCGATGCCACCCTCAGTCATGCTCAGGGTAGGGCCAATTGGGGGGTTGGGGCGCCGCCCCCTATCACACTCAAGGCAGGGTCGATGGGGAGGCTGAAGCGCCACCCCCTGTCATGCACAGAGCAGGGCAGATCAGGGGGTTGGGGCTCCATACCCTGTCACACACAGAGCAGGGCCGATCTGGGAGTGGGAAGCTCCCCCCTGTCACGCACAGAGCAGGGCTGATGGGGAGGTTGGGGAGCTCCCCCCTATCAGGCATAGAGCAGGGCCGATCAGGGGGTTGGGGCGCCTTCCCCTTTCATGAACAGAGCAGGGCGGATAGGGAGGTTTTGGCCCCACCCCCTTTCACACACAGAGCCGCAGGGCGATCAGGGGGTTTGGGTGCTGCCCCCAGTCACGCTGCTCCAGGGGCCAGGAGGCCTTGTGGCTCCGCTGATCCCAGTGCTAGGAGGCCTCGCTGCTCCTCTGATCCCGGTGCTGGGAGGCCTCGTGGCTCCGCTTGACACAGGGGCAGTGAGGCCTCACTGCTCAGCTGGTCCCGGTGCTAAGAGGCCTCGCGGCTCCGCTGATCCCGGTGCCAGGAGGCCTCGCGGCTCCACTGATCCCGGGTTCGGGAGGCCTTGTGCCTCCACTGATCTCAGGCCGAGAGGCCTCGCGGCTCCGCTGATCCCAGTGCTGGGAGGCCTCGCTGCTCTGCTGATCCTGGTGCTGGGAGACCTTGAGGCTCCGCTGATCCCGGTGCTGGGAGGCATATTACCCTTTTATTATATAGGATAGAGGCCTGGTGCATGGGTGGGGGCTTGCTGGTTTGCCCTGAAGGGTGTCCTGGATCAGGGTGGGGGTCCCGCTTGGGTGCCTGGCCAGCCTTGGTGAGGGGATGATGGCTGTTTGCAGCTGGTCACACCCCCTTCAGGGTGGGGGTCCCCACTGGGGTGCCTGGCCAGCCTGGGTGAGGGGATGATGGCTGTTTGCAGCTGGTCACACCCCCTTCAGGGTGGGGGTCCCCACTGGGGTGCCTGGCCAGCCTGGATGAGGGGATGATGGCTGTTTGCAGCTGGTCACACACCCTTCAGGGTGGGGGTCCCCACTGGTGTGCCTGGCCAGTCTGGGTGAGGGGCTGAGGGCCGTTTTCAGGCTGGCGGGTGACTGAAACTCCTCCCAACCTCTCCTTTTTTCCTTTTTTTTAAATTCTGGGATTTATTTACCTTCTATGGCTGTCACTGGAGCTGAGAGCCAGCTTTAGCTCAGACCTCGGCTGCTGAAAGCAGGTTTCTGTGCTTTGTTTACCTTCTGTATTTGAAACTTTGTTGCGACTCCAGCTCTGAGATCCCAGCAGGCTGAAAGCAGGTTCCTGGGTTTTGTTTAGCTTATATCTTTGCAACAATGTTTCTTAGACTGCAGCTCAGAGCCCAGCAGCGGCAGGCGGGGAACCTTGGCTTCCTCAGTCACTGGAGCAAGCAAGCCTCCTGTTTGTGTCAGTTGCCTGGCTGCCAGCTGCCATCTTGGCTGGCAGTTAATTTGCATATCACCCTGATTAGCCAATGGGAAGGGTAGCAAAGTTACGGCTAATTACCATGTTTCTCTTTTATTAGATAGGATTTTTTTTTTACCTTTTTCTCCCTTTTCTTGTTCTTACTTCTTAAAGGATAAACCTTCAACATTTTATGTAATTCTGATTTGATGGCAATGAACTCCTTTAGCTTTTTCTTGTCTGTGAAGCTGTTTATCTGACCTTCAATTCTAAATGATAGCTTTGCTGGGTAGAGTAATCTTGTTATTAAGTCCTTGCTTTTCATCACTTTGAATATTTCTTGTCATTCCCTTCTGGCCTGCAAAGTTTCTGTTAAGAAATCAGCTGACAGTCATATGGGCACTCCCGCATAGGTAACAATGCTTTTCTCTTGCTGTTTTGAAGATTCTTTGTCTTTAACCCTTGCCATTTTAATTATAATGTGTCTCGGTGTGGGCCTCTTTGGGTCCTCTTGTTTGAGACTCTCTGTGCTTCCTGGATTTGTAATCTATTTCTTTCACCAGATAGGGGAAGTTTTCTGTCATTGTTTCTTCAAATAGGTTTTCAATATCTCACCTCCTTCTGGCACCCCCATAATGCGAATGTTGGTACACTTGAAATTGTCCCAGAGGCTCCTTACACTATCTTCATATTTTTGGATTGTTTTTTCTTTTTGCTCTTCTGACTGGGTGTTTTTTGCTTCCTCATATTCCACATTGTTGATTTGATTCTCAGAATCCTCTGCTCTACTGTTGAATCCCTGTAAATTATTCTTCATTTCAATTAGTGTATGCATAATTTCTGAGTGGTCCTTTTTCATATGTTTGAAATTCTCACTGAGATCCTTAAAAGTCTCAGAAAGTCCCTTGAAGATCTCATTAAGATCCTTAAGCAACATTATAACCATTGTTTTGAACTCTGTATCCAGTAGGTACCTTGGTTCCATTTCATTTATTTCTCTTTCTGGAGGTTTCTTTTGTTCTTTCATTTGTGACATGTTTCTTTGTCTTCACATTTTGACTGCTTCCCTGTATTTGTTTCTATATATTAGGTAGAACTGCTATATCTCCTGGGATTGGTAGAGTGGCCTTGCATAGTAGGTATTATAGGGCCCAGTGGCTCAGCCTCCCCAGTCACCTGAGCTGAGCCCTCTAGGTGCACTCCTGTGTAAGCTGTGTGCACAATCTTGCTGTAGTTGAGCCTTGATTGCTGCTGGTATCCTTTATCTCCAGGCCAATTTGGCTATAACAGTGGTTCTCAACCTTACTAATGCTGCGACCCTTTAATATAGTTCCTCATGTTGTGGTGACCCCCAACCACAAAATTATTTTCATTGCTATTTCATAACTAGAATTTTGCTACTGTTATGAATTGTAATGTAAATATCTGATATGCAGGATGTATTTTCATTGTTACAAATTGAACATAATTAAAGCATAGTAATTAATCACAAAACAATATGTAATTATATATGTATTTCCCGATGGTCTTAGGTGACCCCTGTGAAAGGGTCATTCGACCCCCAAAGGGGTTGCAAACCACAGGTTGAGAACCGCTGGGTTATAAGGACCAGCTATTACTACAGTGGAAGAGTTGCTGTACAGGAGACACCCCTATGTAGCAGGACTTGCTTCAGTGGGGTTTTGGTGCTCACTGAGTCTGCCCCTAAAGTGTGTTGCTTGTAGATGTGTAGAGTTATAATCCAGTATGGTCTGAAGTTGTCCATGGGGTTCACTGGCTCTGGGTATCCCAGGAGGTGCAAAGTCAGCCACTGCCTAGGGCCACCCAACAGGAACAATCTGCTGATGGCTGCTATTTGTATTGGGCTTGGAAGTAACCAGGCAAGGCCAAGCTGTGAAGCAAGGCAGGCTGGTGCTAGTGCTGAGTCTCAACCATGTTACTGATAGGTATGGGGCACGCTGACTGCAGCTGCTTCTTTTTAAAGAGATGTTAGAAAAGTCTGGATCCTGAGCAAACAATGACCCCTGTGAGGACCTCTGGGGAAAAGCTCACCCCTGCGAGTTCCTGCCCCAATGCCAGACAATCTAGTTCTTCCCAAGTTCCTCCCCTTATGTCCCTTCTCCCCACAATGGTGCTGCCCAGTGCTGGAGCTCAGAGGAAGCAAGACCATGTAAGTGTGTGCACTGGCCCATTAAGATGAATCCTTTGTGTCACTCAGCCATGGTCCCAGCTGGTTTTTACAGCCTGAAGTTACAAGGACTTCTTTTCCAAGCTCTGGAGCCCTAGGCTAGAGGTCTGATGTGGGACTGGAAACCCTTGCTCTTCACAGGGAACCTTTATGGCCGAGATATCCTTCCTGACAAAAAACATGCCACATGTGGGTGTCAAACCAGCCCATTCTACACCTCTGCTCCTCCTACTAGTCTCAATGTACTTTTTTCTTTACTTCTTTAGTTGTAGAACTTTCATTCAGCCAGATTTCAGGTGGTTCTGAATGATAGCTGTTCTGTATTTTAGTTGTAATTTTGATGTGGTTGTGGAAGGATGCAAGTACTGGTATTTACTTAAGCCGCCATCTTGGTTCTCGAAAGGAGAGATTTATTTTTTATTTTTTTAAATATATTTTATTAATTTTTTACAGAGAGGAAGGGAGAGGAATAGAGAGAGTCAGAAACATCGATGAGAGAGAAACATCAATCAGCTGCCTCCTGCACACTCCCTACTGGGTATGTGCCCACAACCAAGGTACATGCCCTTGACTGGAATCGAACCTGGGACCCTTGAGTCCGCAGGCCGATGCTTTATCCACTGAGTCAAATCGGTTAGGGCAGGAGAGATTTTGATTGAATAGATATGTGGAGATATGAATCCTTTAAGTATTTTTGTTTGTTTTGTTTATCCTTACCCAAGAACATTTTTTTGTTTAATATTTTTTCTTTTCTTTTCTTTTTTTTTTTTTTTTAAAGAGAGGGGAAGAGACAGAGGGAAACATTGAGACAGAGAGAAACATCAAGGTGAGAGAGACACAAGGTGCGAGAGACACATGCCTCTCAGGCGCTCACCAACTGGGACCAGGGATCGAGCCTGAAATCAAGGCATGTGACATTGACTGGAATCAAACCCAGGATTCTTCAGTCTGCAGGCTGACGCTCTATCCACTGAGCCAAACCAGCTAGGTCTTGAATCCTTTAAGTTTTGATCATAAAACCAATATTTTTCAAGGTTAAGAAGATTATTTTTGGGAGTGAGGGAAGAATTTTCATTTTTATTTTTTTGTTTTTTTTATACACTTTTTATTGTTGATAGTATTACAGATATCTCCCATTTCCCCCCTTTACCTGCCTCCTCACAGCCCCTACCCTCCTCCACATGTCTTCACTACTCTATTGCCCATGTGAATGGGCTATGCATATAAGTATATAAGTTCATTGGTTTATCTCTTCACGTCTCCCCACCCCCACATTCAAGTATATCAGTCTGTTCCATGCCTTCCTTCAGGTCTTATATTGTTGGTCAATTCAGTCTGTTCATTAGATTCCACAAATAAGTGAGATCATGTGATATTTGTCTTTCTCAGATTGGCTTATTTCACTTAGCATAATATTTTCCAGATCCATCCATGCTGTCCCAAAGGGTAAGAAATCCCTCTTTTTTATAGCTGCATAGTATTCCATTGTTTAAATGTTTTATAACTTTTTTAACCATTCATCTACAGATGGGCAAGTGGACTGTTTCCAATTCTTAGCTATTATAAATAATGCTCCTATGAACATAGCAGTGCATATATTCTTTCTGATTGGTGTTTTGGGGTTTTTAGCATATATTTCCAAAAGTAGAATTGCTGGGTCAAATGGAAGTTCCATTTTTAAATTTTTGAGGAAATTCCGTGCTGTTTTCCACAGTGGCTGCACCAGTCTGCATTCTCACCACCAGTGAACTAGTGTCCCCTGTTCACAACCTTGCCAGCACTTGTTGTTTATTGATTTATAAATGATAGCCATTCTGCTTGGTGTGAGGTGATATCTCATTGTTGTTTTAATTTGCATTTCTCTGATGATTAGTGACTAAGAGTTTTTTTATATGTCTCTTGGCCATTCGTATGTCCTCTTTTAAGAAATGTCTATTCAGGTCTTCTGCCAATTTTTTATTAGGATTGTTTGCCTTCCTTTTGTTGATATATATGAGTATTTTATTTACCAGTTTGACAATTTTTATTTTATTTTATTATTTTTTAGTTTGACAATTTTTCCCCTTTATTGAATAAGATATTACAAATGTGTCCTTGTCCCCCCAATATCCCCCCATCCCCCCAATCCTGCACTCACCCTCACCCCCTGTTGTCCACATCCATCACTTATGCTTATATGCATGCATACAAGTCCTTAGGTTGATCTCTCACCTTACCCCCACCCTCCCCTACCTTCTCCCTGAGTTTTGAGCATCTGATCGATGCTTCTCTGTCTCTACATCTGTTTTTGTTCATCGGTTTATGTTGTTCATTATAATCCACAAATGAGTGAAGGCATGTGATATTTATCTTTCTCTGACTGACTTATTTCACTTAGCATAATGCTCTCCAGCTCCATCCATGCTGTTGCAAATGGTAGGAGTTCCTTCCTTTTTACAGCAGCATAGTATTCCATTGTATAGATGTGCCAAAGTTTTTTAATCCATGCATCTGCTGATGGGCACTTAGCCTGTTTCCAAATCTTAGCTATTGTAAATTGCGCTGCTATGAACATAGGGGTGCATATATCCTTTCTGATTGGTGTTTCTGGTTTCTTGAGATATATTCCTAGAAGTGGGATCCCTGGGTCAAATGGAAGTTCCATTTTTAGTTTTTTGAGGAAACTCCATACTGTTCTCCACAGTGGTTGCACCAGTCTGCATTCCCACCAGCAGTGAACGAGCGTTCCTTTTTCTCCACATCCTCGCCAGCATTTGTCATTTGTAGATTTGTTGATGATAGCCCTTCTGACAGGTATGAGGTGGTACCTCATTGTCGTTTTGATTTGCATCTCTCGGATGATTAGTGACTTTGAGCATTTTTCATATGTCTCTCAGCCTTACGTATGACCTCTTTTGAAAAGTGTCTATTTAGGTCCGTTGCCCATTTTTTGATTGGGTTTTTTGTCTTCCTTTTGTTAAGTTGTATGAGTTCCCTATAAATGTTGGAGATTAAACCTTTTTCGGAAATATCATTGGCAAATATGTTCTTCCATGCAGTGGGTTTTCTTGTTGTTTTGTTGATGTTTTCTTTTGCTGTGCAGAAGCTTTTTATTTTGATATAGTCCCATTTGTTTACTTTCCCTTTAGTTTCCATTGACCTAGGAGCTGTGTCAGTGAAGAAATTCCTTTGGCATATTTCTGAGATTTTGCTACCTGTGGATTCCTCTAATATTCTTATGCTTGCCCATCTTATGTTTAAGTCCTTTATCCATTTTGAGTTTATTTTTGTGTATGGTGTAAGTTGGTGGTCTAGTTTCATTTTTTTGCATGTTTGACCAAATTTCCCAGCACCATTTATTGAAGAGACTGTCTCGACTCCATTGTATGTTCTTGCCTCCTTTGTCAAATATTAACTGAGCATAGTGGTTTGGGTCGATTTCTGGGTTCTCTATTCTATTCCATTGGTCTATATGTCTGTTCTTGTGCCAGTACCAGGCAATTTTGAGAATAGTGGCTTTGTAATACAGCTTGATATCTGGTACTGAGATCCCTCCTACTTTGTTCTTCTTTCCCAGGATCACAGCAGCTATTCGGTGTTCTTTTTTGTTTTGTTTTGTTTTTATTCCAGATGAATTTTTGGAGAGTTCTTTCTAGAACTGTGAAATATGCTGTTGGTATTTTAATGGGGAGTGCATTGAATCTATAGATTGCTTTGGGTAGTATGGACATTTTGATGATGTTGATTCTACCAATCCATGAACATGGTATGTTCTTCCATCTGTTTATGTCTTCCTCTATCTCTTTTTTCAATGTCCTGTAGTTTTCTGGGTAGAGGTCTTTTACCTCCTTGGTGAAGTTTATTCCTAGGTATCTTAATTTTTTGTGTGCAATAGTAAATGGGATTGTTTCTTTAATTTCTCTTTCTGTAAGTTCACTATTGGTGTATAAAAAAGCAATAGATTTCTTGGCCTTACTACATTGCCAAATTCATTTCTTAAGTCTAATAACTTTTTGATGGAGTATTTAGGATTTTCTATGTACATTTTGTATCTTACTACATTGCCAAATTCATTTCTTAAGTCTAATAACTTTTTGATGGAGTATTTAGGATTTTCTATGTACAGTATCATGTCATCTGTGAATAATGACTATTTTACTTCTTCTTTTCCAATTTGGATGCCTTTTATTTCTTCTTGTCTGATCGCTATGGCTAGTACTTCTAGTACTATGTTGAACAGGAGTGGTGAAAGCAGGCATCCCTGTCTTGTTCCTGTTCTTTAGGGAAATGTTTTTAGTTTTTGCCCATTGAGTATGATGTTGGCTGTAGGTTTTTCATATAAGGCTTTTATTATGTTGAGGTATGATCCCTCTATTCCCACTTTGCTGAGTGTTTTTATCAGAAAAGGGTGTTGGACTTCGTCAAATGCCTTTTCTGCATCCATCGATATGATTATGTGATTTTTGTCTCTCAATTTGTTTATGTGATGTATCACGTTTATTGATTTGCGGATATTGTACCAGCCTTGTATTCCTGGAATAAATCCCACTTGGTCATGGTGTATAATTTTTCTAATGTAATGCTGGATCTGGTTTGCTAGAATTTTTTTGAGGATTTTAGCATCTATGTTCATTGGGATATTGGCCTGTAATTCTCTTTCTTTGTGGTTTCTTTATCTGGTTTGGGGATTAGGGTAATGCTGGCTTCATAGAAAGAGCTTGGAAGTGTGCCTTCCTCTTGAATTTTTTGGAATAGTCTGAGAAGGATTGGCTTTAGTTCTTTAAATGTTCAGTAAAACTCCCCTGTGAAGCCATCTGGTCCAGGGCTTTTTGTTTGCAGGAAGCTTTTTGATTACTGTTTCAATTTCATCAGTAGATATTGGCCTAGTCAGGTTTTTTTATTCTTCCTGATTGAGTTTTGGAAGGTTGTATTTTTCTAGGAATGTGTCCATTTCTTCGTGGTTGTCCAGTTTGTTGGAGTAGAGTTGTTCATAGTAGTTGTTCATTGAGGGGCCCTGGTGCCAAGCACCTGGCGCTGAGGGGCCCTGGTGCTGAGGGGGCCTAGCTTGGATGGGCAGTTATTCAAGCACCTGATTCCCCTTTGTATATCAGTAAGGTCAGTTGTTACTTCATCTCTTTCATTTCTGATTTTGTTTATTTGGGTCCTCTCTGTTTGTTTCTTGGTGAGCCTGGCGAGAGGTTCATCAATCTTGTTTATCCTTTCAAAGAACCAGCTCTTGGTTTCATTGATCTTTGTATTGTTTTTTGGTCTCTATGTTGTTTATTTCTGCTCTGATCTTTCTTATTTGCTTCTTTCTGGGTACTGTGGGCTTTTCTTGTTGCTCTCTTTCCAACTCTTTGAGTTGTAGGATTAGATCATTTATTGCCAGTTTTTCTTGTTTTTTGAGGTAGGCCTGTAGAGCTATGAATTTCCCTCTCAGGACTGCTTTTATTGTGTCCCATAAATTTTGGATTGTTGTGTTTTCATTGTCATTTGTTTCCAGGATGCTTTTTATTTATTCTCTGATTTCTCTGGTAACCCAGTCATTGCTTAATAGCATGCCATTTAGCCTCCAAATGTTTGATTTTTTTAATTGTTTTATTGTAGTGGATTTCTAGTTATGCCATTGTGATCTGAGAAGATGCTTGTTATGATTTCTATTCTCTTGAATTTGAAGAGATTTTGCCTGTGTCCTAATATGTGGTCTATCTTTAAAAATGTCCTGTGTGCACTGGAGAAGAATGTATATTCTGTAGCTTTGGGGTGAAATATTCTGAAGATGTCAATTAAGTCCATCTGATCTAGTGAGTCATTTAGGGTTGCTGTTTCTCTGCTGATTTTTTGTTTAGTGGATTTATCCAGTGGTGTCAGTGGGGTATTAAAGTCCCCTACTATGGCTGTATTGCTATCGATCTCTTCCTTGACATCTTCCAGAAGTTGTTTTATGTTTTTGGGTGCTCCTGTTTTGGTGCATAATTTTACCAGAGTTATATGTTCTTGTTGAATTGCTCCCTTTAGTATTATGTAGTGGCCTTCCTTATCTCCTGTTATGGCCTTTACTTTGAGGTCTATTTTGTCATATAAGTATTGCAACCCCAGCTTTTTTCTCATTTCCATTTGCCTGAAAAAAAAATTTCCATCCCTTCATTCTCAGTCTGTGTTAATCCTTTGTTCTGAGGTGGGTCTCTTGCAGACAGAAAATATATGGGTCATATTTTCTTATCCATTCAGCTACCCTGTGTCTTTTGATTGGAGCATTTAGTCCATTTACATTTAATGTTATTATTGAAAAGTACTTGTTTGTGGTCATTTTTATTCTTAATGTTTGTGTTTCTTCTTGTCTTTCTGTTTCTTCTTTTTACAGCAATCCCTTTAGCATTTCTTGCATTGCTGGTTTGGTGGTAATAAACTCTTATCCCTTTTTTGTCTGTGAAGCTCCTGATTCCACCTTCAATTTTGAATGATAGCCTTGCTGGGTATAGTATTCTTGGATTCATTCCCTTGCTTTGCATCACTTTGTATATTTCATTCTATTCCCTTCTTGCCTGGTGTGTTTCTGTTGAGAAGTCAGCTGATATTCTAATAGGAGATCCCTTGTAGGTAACTTTTTGTCTCTCTGGCAGCCTTTAAGATTCTTACTTTGACGTTGGTGTTTGCCAATTTAATTATGATGTGTCTTGGTGTTGGTCTTTTGGGGTTCATCTTGTTTGGCACACTATGTGCTTCTTGGACTTGTGTAGGTTTTTTCTTGCCAGTATCAGGGAAGTTTTCCATCATTATTTCTTCAAACAGGTTTTTTATTCCTTGCTTCTCCTCCTCTCCTTCTGGTACCCCTATTAAGCGAATGTTATTTCGTTTTGCATTGTCCCAAAGCTCCCTTAGGCTCACCTCTTGCTTTTTAAGTTTTTTTCCAGTTGCTCCTGTGTTTGTGTGTTTTTTCCTACCTTGTCTTCTAATTCGCTGATGTGGTCTTCCAGTCTGCTGTTTAAGCCTTCCATTGTGTTCTTTATTGCAGCTATGTCGTTCTTCTTTTCCTCTTGGTTCCTTTTCATGTTGGTGACATTCTCATTTAGCTCCTTAGAATTCTCATTGAGTTGTGTGCATTTGTCATCCAGCCGTTTGAGCATCCTTATGACCATTACTCTGAATTCTTTCTCTGATAAGTTAGTAGCCTCAATTTCATTTAACTCCCTTTCTAGTGATTCCTCTTTTTCTTTCCTTTGTGGATTGCTTTTTTGTCTTCCCATGTTTAGTTGTAATGTTTTAATCGTAGCTCTGATTGCTTAGCTACCTAGTTTCTTTAGGGTATGGTGCTACTGGTGTGACCTCTCAGGTCTCCTGGGTTTGGTAGTCTAGTGTAGCTCCCTACTTGAGCTATTTGGGTTCTCTTGATGTAGGCCTGCAAGCTGGGAAGGTACAACTGAGGTGTCTAGAAGTTAGCAGCCGTGGAAGTGGTGTTCTAATTTTTGCTGTCTTATGCCCTTGGTTGAAATCACGCGTGCCCTGCAGCAACTCACAGTGGCACCCAGGAACTGTCTATTGGGGTGGCGAAGCTCAGGAAGCCTGCGTTCTGTCAAGGCGTGACTGTGGTGTCCAGAGTTCTGTAGTTGTGGGGTGGGCAGACTCAGCTTTTGCTGCTGCCTCCGTTGTTGGATACACGTGATCCAAGCTGCAGTTCACAGAGGCTCTGTGGTGTGTTTGCCAGCAGGGTGTACTGACACAGTCTGAAGGTCCCTGTCACTGAAGCCACTGGATTGCAGTGTCTGTGGGCGGGTATCCCAGAAGAGGGAATTCAGCGTTTCTACAGCCCAGTTGTGCCCCCCTATTTGCTTAAGTGCATGTCCAGCGTGGCTCACAGTGGCGCCCCAGGGCTGCCTGTGGAGCAGTGGTCTTGGGAGACCTGCATGCTGGAAAAGCCTGCACCTGTAGTGTCCAGAGTTCTGCAGCTGTGGGGTTGGGGAAACTCAGTTTTTGCTGATACACCTGTGGTGGATAGGCTCGTGTTCCCAGTGGCAGCACACAGGAGCACCCGCAGTGAGTTTGCTAGCGCAGGTACACTGAAGCACACTGAAGGGCCCTGGCACCCTTAATCGAGGCGTCTTTGGGCAGGTATCCAGGATGGGTGAATTCAGAATGTCTACTGCCCAGGTGAGTGCGTCCCTATTAGTACAAGATCGGACCCAGCAGAGTCTCACTGTGGCTTCCCAAAGTGCCCTGTGGATAGATGGGCTTGGGGGAATGTACAACTGTGGCAGTGCAGTTCGCCAGCGCTGAGCTCTGTCACACTCTGAGGGGCCCTGGCGCTTAAGTTGCACAGCTGGGTGTGTGTGGGCAGTTATTCAGGCAGAAGGAATTCAAAATTTCTACTGGGGAACAGTGCGCCTGTGTCTGTACAAAATCACAGCCAGCTGAGGCTCACAGTGACTCCTATGGAGTGGTGTGCCTCGAAGACCTGTGCGTTGGAGACTCGCGAATGCAATGTGGAAGGTCTGCCGCTGAGGAGGGGGAGGCTGCACTTACTGCTTCGGGCGCAGTGCTCCTTTGGAAGTGGAGATCCCAGGGTCTGCGAGTCTGCTGGTGTGGCTGCAGGATTTTGGCTGGAGTGGCTGCTGGGTGGCGGGCAGTGTCCAAGGCCTGTCTGAGTGGTGGTGGTGATGAGTTTCTAGAAGAGGCCACTCTCCCCTTTAAGATGGCGTGGGCTCTGTGCCCCAGTCCCGCAGTCCAGGGAGTGCCTTCAACAGTGGTAGTCTCTCCCTGTCCCAGAGAGCCTGGTCTGCCAGCCTCTGCTGCTCCTGCCAGATTTAACTGTCCCTCACTCACTCACACACACACCACACACATCCACACACTCCCCTTTCATCCCCTCACTCGCTCACTTCCTATCTCTCACCTCCGTCCTGCCAGCCGCCATCTTTTTTTTTCAGTTTATATGAGTATTTTATATATTTTGGATATTAACCCCTTATCAGATGTATCATTGGCAAATAGGTTCTCTCACACAGTGGGTTCCCTTTTCATTTTAATGGTGGTTTCTTTTGCTGTCCAGAAGCTTTTTATTTTGATATAGTCCCATTTGTTTATTTTCTCTTTAGTTTACTTTGCCCTGGGAGATGTATCTGTAAACAGATTGCTACATGAGATGTCTGAGATTTTGCTGCCTATGTTCTCCTCTAAGATTTGTATGGTTTAATGCCTTACATTTAAGTCTTTTACCCATTTTGAGCTTATTCTTGTGTATGGTGTAAGTTGGTGATCTAATTTTATCTTTTTGCATGTATCTGTCCAATTTTCCCAACACCATTTGTTGAAGAGACTCTCTTTACTCCATTGTATGTTCTTGCCCCCTTTGTCAAACATTAATTGACCTTAATGGTATGGATCAATTTCTGGGCTCTCTGTTCTGATCTATTGGACTATATGCCTCTTCTTGAGCCATTACCAGGCTATTTTGGTTATAATGGCTTTTTAGTATAGTTTTATATCTGGCATTGTGATCTCTCCTACTTTGTTCTTCTTTATCAAGATTGCTGTAGCTACTCGGGGTCTTTTATAGTTCCCTATAAATTTTTGAAGTATTTCTTCTAGATCTGTGAAATATGCCATTGGTATTTTAATAAAGATTGTGTTGAATCTATAGATTGCTTTGGGTAGTATAGATATTTTAATTATGTTAATTCCTCCAATCCATGACCATAATATACATTTCCATTTGTTTGTATCTTCCTCTATTTCTTTTTTCAATATCCTATTGTTTTTCAAGTACAGGTCTTTTACCTCCTTGGTTAAGTTATTTCTAGGTATTTTAGTTTTTGTTCTTGCTGTAATTGTAAATGGGAATGCTTTTTTAGTTTCTCTCTCTGAGAGTTCATTATTGGTGCATAAAAATGCCATTAATTTATGGATGTTGATTTTGTATCCTGTTACCTTGCCTAATTACTTTAAGTCTAGTATTTTCCTGGAGGAGTCTTTAGGGTTTTCTATGTACAATATCATGTCATCTTTGAATAATGAGAGTTTTACTTCCTTCTTTCCAATTTGAATGCCTTTTATCTCCTCTTTTTATCTGATTGCTATGGGTAGGACTTCTAGTACTATGTTGAATAAGAGTGGTGAAAGTGGACATCCTTGTCTTCTTCCTGTTCTTAAGAGAATTTCTTTTAGTTTTTGCCCACAGAGTATTATATTAGCTGTAGTTTTGTCATATATAGCCTTTATTATGCTGAGGTATGATCCTTCTGTTCCCACTTTACTGAGAGTTTTTATCAAAAAATGGTGCTGGATTGTGTCAAATACTTTTTCTGCATCTATTGATATGATCATGTGGCTTTTATCTTTCTTTTTTTAAAATGTATTTTTCTTTATTTCATAGAGGAAGGGAGAAGCAGAGAGAGACAGAAACATCAATGATGAGAGGCAATCATTGATTGACTGCCTCCTGCATGACCTACACTGGGGACTAAGCCCACAACCCAGGCATGTGACCTGACCAAGAATCGAACTGTGACCTCCTGATTTCATAGATCAACACTTAACCACTGACCTATGCCAGTGGGCTGTGGTTTTTATCTTTCAATTGGTTTATGTGATATATCACATTTATTGACTTGCAAATATTGTACCATCCTTGCATCCCTGGAATAAATCCCACTTGATCACGATGTATGATCTTTTGAATATATTGCTGGATCCAATTTGCTAATATTTTTGTTGAGTATTTTAGCATCTATGTTCATCAGGGATATTGGCCTATAGTTTTCTTTCTTGTAGTGTCTTTATCTGGTTTTGGAGTTACAATAATGCTGGCCTTGTAAAGGGAGCTTATAAGTCTTCCCTTCTCCTGAATATTATGGAATAGTTTGAGGAGGATAGGTGTTAGTTCTTCTTTAAATGTGTGATCAGATTCTCCCGTGAATCCATCTGGTCCGGGACTTTTGTTTGCTGAAAGTTCTTAAATTACTGCTTTAATTTCATCAGTGGTTATTGTCCTACCTAGGTTTTCTGATTCTTCCTGATTTAGTTTTAGAAGATTGTATATTTTTAGAAATTTGTCCATTTCACCCAGGTTGTACAGTTGACATGTAGTTGTTTGTAGTATTTGCTTCCAATCCTTTGTATTTCTGTGGTGCCCATTGTTATATTGCCTCTTTCACTTCTGATTTTATTTATTTGGGTCCTCTGTTTTTTGATGAGTCTGGCTAGGGGCTCATCAATCTTATTTCTCTTTTCAAGGAACCAGCTCTTGGATTTATTGATCTATTGTATTATTATTTTTTTAGTCCCTATGTCATTTATTTCTGCTCTGTCATTTATTTCTACTCCCTCTGAGCATTTCTTGCTGTTCTCTTTCTAATTCATTTAATTGTAGGATTAGATGGCTCATTAGTTGTTTTTCTTATTTCTTGAGGTAGGCCTGTAGTGCTATGAACTTCCCTCTCAGGACTGCTTTCCCATAGATTTTGGGTGGTTATGTGTTCATTTTCATTTGTTTCCAGGAAGTTTTTAATTTCTTGCTTGATCTCATTGGTAACCCATTCATCTATATATATAAAAGCCTAAGTGACTGGCCAACTGGCCAACTGGCTAACTGGCTGACTGGCTGACCATCCGGTAGCTATGATGTGCACTGACCACCAGGGAACAGAAGCTCATTGCAGGAGTGGAAACCACAGGCATGGAAACATGGAACAGACTGATGAATCTCAGAGGGAAGAGGGGAGGCGGGGGTGGGAAGAGATTATCCAAAGATCTTATATGCATACAAGAGGCCCATGCACCAATGGGTTCTCTTGGCCTGGCCTGCAGGGATCGGGCTTCAACCAGCCCTCCAACATCCCTCGAGGGGCTCTGGATTGCGAGAGGGTGCAGGCCAGGCTGAGGGACCCCACCAGTGCATGAATCTGTGCACTGGGCCTCTAATTGTTTAATAACATGCTATATAGTCTCCATGTATTTGAGTGTTTTTAAATTTTTTATTGTAGTTGATTTCTAACTTCATGCCACTGTGATCTGAAATGCCTGGTTTTATATCAATCTTCTTGAACTGGTATAGACTTGTTTTGTGCCCTAACGTGTGGTCTATCTTTGAGAATGCCCCATGTGTGCTTGAGGAGAATGTATATTCTGTTGTATTGGGGAGAAATGTTCTTTAAATATCAGTTATATTTATCTGATCTAGTATGTCATTTAAGGCCTCTGTTTCCTTATTCATTTTTGTCTAGAACAGTGGTTCTCAACCTTCCTAATGCTGTGACACTTTAATACAGTTCCTCATGTTATGGTGACCCCCAATTTCATTGTTACAAATTGAACATAATTAAAGCATAGTGGTTAATCACAAAAACAATATGTAATTATATATGTGTTTTCCAATGGCCTCAGGCAATCCCTGTGGGTCATGACCCACAGGTTGAGAACCTCTGGTCTGGAAGATCTATCCAGTGATGTCAGTGGGGTGTCAAAGTCCCTTACTATGACTGTATTACTGTCAATCTCTCCCTTAAAGTCCATCAATACTTGTTATATATAGTTGGGTGCTCCAGTATTGGGTGCATATATGTTTACAAGGGTTATATTTTCTTGTTGAATCATTCCCTTTAGTATTAAGAAATGGCTTTCTTTATCTCTTTTTATGGCCTTTGTTTTGAAGTCTATTTTATCTAATATGAGTGTTGCTATCCCAGCTTTCTTTTCCTATCCATATGCATGGAATATATTTTCCCACCCCTTTACTCTCAGTCTGTGTGTATCTTTTGTTCTGAGGTGGGTTGCTTGTAGACAGCATATATATGGGTCATGTTTTCTTACCGATTCAGTCACCCTATGTCTTTTGACTGGAGCATTTAATCCATTTACATTTAAGGTTATTATTGATAAGTATTTCTTTATTGCCATTTTTATTTTATTTATGCCTATGATCCTCTGTCCCCACTTTTCTTTTTCATAGAGCAGTCCCTTTAACATTTCTTGCATTTCTGTTTTGGTGGTAATATACTCCTTAACCTTTTTATGTCTGGAAAGCTTTTTTATTTCACATTCAATTTTAAATGATAGCCTTGCTGGATATAGTATTCTTGGATTTAGGCCCTTGCTTTTCATTACTTTGAGTACTTCATCCCACTCCCTTTTGACCTAAAGTGTTTCTATTGAAAAGTTAGCTGACATTTTAATGGGAATTCCTTTACAGGTACTTTTCTGTCTCTCTCTTGCTGCCTTTAAGATTCTTTCTTTGTCTTTAACATTTGCCATTTTAATTATGATGTGTCTAGGTGTGGGTCTCTTTGGGTTCATCTTGATTGGGACTCTCTGTACCTCCTAAACTTGTGTGACATTTTTCTTCACCAGGTTGGGGAACTTTTCTGTCATTATTTCTTTAAACAGGTTCTCTGTTCCTTGCTGAACTTCTTACCTTTCTGGTATTTCTATAATGTGGATGTTGTTACATTTCATGTCATCCCAGAGCTCCTTTAAGCTATCTTCCTGCTTTTTAATTACTTTTTCCATTTGCTGCTTTAATTGTGTATTTATTTCTATCTTGTCTTCCAAATTGCTGATTTGATCCTCTGCTTCATCCAATCTACCTTTAATATCTTCAAGTGTGTTCTTGATGTCAGATATATCATTCTTCATTTCTGCCTGGTTCTTGTTCATGGCCTCTATTTCTCTTTTCATGCTATTGTAATTTGCACCAAGTTCCTTAAGCATCTTTATAACCATTGCTTTGAACTCTATGTCTGATAGGTTGCTTGCCTCCATCTCATTTATTTCTTTTTCTGGAGATTTCTTCTTTTCTCCCATTTGGGGGTTGCTTTTGTGTCTATCTATTTTACCTGCCTCTGTATTTACTTCTATGTATTACATAGAACTGCTATGTCTTCCAGTCTTTGTGGGATGGCCTAGTGTAGAAAGTGTTTTGAAGAGTCCAGTGGTGCAGTCTCTGTGTTCACCTGAGCTAGATGCTCTAGGAATACTCCTTGTGTGCATTATTTGGGCTCTCCTGTTGTAATTGGGACTTGATTGTTGATGTCCCATTCCTGGGAAGGATATCCCCTTGGACTTGCTGCCAGTGAGGTTCAACCCCAACATCTTTGTGCCAGCTGTTATACAGTGCTAACAGAATGGAATAAGACACAACAAGGCCAAACCAAAGCACCAGAAAAATCAAGCTACTCAGTGCATCAACAACTGGAAAGACTAAAAGGAAAAAGAAGAGAAAGCAAAGAAAAGCACAGAAAAATATAAAAAGAATGCTAAAAGACATGTGACCAAAGATTTAGAGGTGATACAAAGAAAAAAGAAGAAAGAAGAAGGCAAAAAAAAGGCTATATGGAAGCAAGGAAGAAGCTAAAAGAACTAGTATAGGTGGAAAAAAGAAGAAGAAACAGAAAATAAATGAAATAATAATAATGAAATTAAAGCATAGTAGTAATGGGTATATGAAGTTATAAATAGGAAAAATAAAAACAGAAAAGAAATGGGAAAAAAGAGAAAAACAAAACAAGAAAAAAATAATAATGAAAGGCTAAAGTAGAATAGAATCAAAGGAAAGAGAGAAAATAGAGATATGCAATAAAAAAGAAGAAAAAAGAGTGTGTGGGGGAACAACAAAAAACAAAAAATCCACTCAGACACACACACACTCACACATCAAAAAACCAAACCACACACACTCACACACTCAAAGATCTTTGGGTCCGCTGGCTGGAGTTGTGGGGCTAGCTGGATTTTGTTCTGATGTTGAATCTGGTCCCTTGGTGTGTCTGTTCTGAATCACTGCCCTTTTTGCAACCTGATTGAGGTCTGAGAGGTTGAAGCCCCTAGTAGTCCAGTGGTCAGGACTCCTTGGCCCAGAGGCTGGGTCTGCCTTGAGTCTCACACTTTTTCCCTGTTCTGAGCTGTACTCCCTTTCCCCATGGAGTTGGACCTGTAAGTGTCAGCTACAGGTGCTAGGGGTCCCACTAGTATTCCACTCGCTGGTGGCCCCAGGCAGTACCTGTAGTGGGGGAGGGGGCATGCATGAGGCCCCCTGGCATTCCACTCCCTGGCTGTCTCAGTCAGTGCCTGTGTCAGCTGACGCTTGTGAGGTCCCGCTGGTGTTCTACTAGCTGCCCCTCTTGAGCAGTGGATGCAGCAGAATGCAGGTGAGGTCTTGCTGTCCTTCAACTTACTGCATGGTCAGAGTTCAAGGCTAGTCTGGGTGGTGGTGACGCTGTGCTCCTAGCCGTTGCCACTCTCCCCTTCAAGATAGTGTGGTTTCTGAGCCAGAGCTGTGCCCACCCAGGGAATACCTATGGTGGTAGCAAGGGCTCTTTGCCCAGGAGAGCCTGAACCTCCTGCCCAGGAGACTCCTACAAGATCTGACTGGTAAACACACACACACACACACACACACACACACACACCCTGCACATCCACACACTCTCTTCTCACTCCCTTACTCATTCACTCTCTCCCTCACTCCAGGTATTCCAGCCACCATGTTGGAATCTCCAAAAAGATCATTAAATTATATTCTGTGGCAGTGAAGTACTGCTTTAAGAAAAGGCTAATAAGTTCAGATTTCCCTTTTAGAGAGGTCATTTTTGCTACATGAGTGGAGAATGGTTTGGAGGCAGGAAAGACTGGATAAGGAGATCCTTGATGAAAAGATCCTCAATTTAGGAAATGATAGTAATAATTGAGATATTAGATGAGAGAGGGAGAAATTGAGGAAAACTCCCAGGTTTCTGGTTTGGGCAGCTGGGAAGATGTTGATACCATTTACTGGTACAAGAAAACAGGGAAGAGTGAAACGGATATGAGAGATGATGGTGATTTAATATTTATGAAGAAATAGAACAAAGCTTTGAGTTATCTGAGGCTTTTGGAGTGGGTTCTGAGCATTCATAGCAATCAGATAACTTTCAAATACGTTTTATTTCAAAAAAAGTTTGTGTTAGTGTTTTCTTTGTTTCTAGGGGAGAGGGTTGCTATGGAGACTAATGATGTCATAATTCCCTCCTGTGAACCAGTTAGAGCACTCCGGTGGTTCTGGCTCAGTCTTCAGGCTGAAGGCTAAGTCATCCCATCCTGGCCACAGATGTAATGTATAGAAAAGTGTGGGTGTGGGAGTTGGAGGCGGGTGAAGTGATACAGGTTTTGCTTTGTTTTCAGCTTTATAAGAAGGATGAGTCTAGAATCCTCAATTTCCAAATACATTGGTTCCAAACTTGATTTTTTTGGTTCATGGTTCAGAGGGGCACAGTTTTCCCAAATCTTGGTAGGAAGGCATGCAGAAAGTTCCCAAATGTGTTTCCAGTCACATTTAGTCATTTGGTTATTTGTAGTAAGATAAAGTTAAAATGTTGTATTTTTTTTTTCTTAGAGTGGAATTTCAAGGTATTAAATTTTAGAGACATGGCTTTCATTCGTTTGGATGTCAGATGCCTATATGCCATTCTTATTTGCACAGCATTTGGCTCTACTTTGTCTTCAAACACTGAGATAAAAGGTAAACCAACAATGGAGTAGTTTTAAAATTGGGGTTATTAACTGCCTTTTCAACGTTCCCTAAGAAAATGCATGACAAGTAGGTGGATTGTTATTGGAATTAATGTATAAGGTAACGGATGATAAATATTTTGTGGGATAAAAACCAAACTTAAGCCAAACTCAATAGCTATTTATACATGAGACTGACTAGTAAGAACATATATTTTTGTTCATGGGCTTCCTGAATTAATTCCAAAACATTTCTAAATGTTTTATATAGTTTTATCTAATGAATAGGTTAATTATCTGAAACCTCACTGCCTAGTACCCAACTAACTGAAACTTTCCTTAATTACTATCCTTTACTTTTTAAAAAAACCTGCCACAATTTCTTTCTGTGGATATTTTCCCCCTCACCTCAGTGTTATAAAGTATTAAAATGAATAACACAATAGAAATGAGAGAGATTTAGCAGCAGAAAGGCAGCATGAGGGTCATAGTATAGTACTGCTAGCTTTGCTAGTACAAAAGTTTATAGAATACTAGAGGCCTGATGCACGAAATTCATGCACTCGTGGGGGGGGGGGTGGTCCCTCAGCCCAGCCTGCGCCCTCTTGCAGTCTGGGAGCCCTCAGGGGATGTCTAACTGATGGCTTAGGCTCCCCGCGGGCCTAAGCCGGCAGTTGGACATCCTTAGCACTGCCGCGGAGGCGGGAGAGGCTCCCGCCACTGTCACTGTGCTCACCAGCTGTGAGCCTGGCTCAGAGCTTCTGACTGAGCAGCACTCCCACTGTGAGAGTGCACTGACCACCAGGGGGCAGCTCCTACCTTGAGCATATGCCCCCTGGTGGTCAGTGAGCATCATAGTGACAGGTTGTTCTGCCTTTGGGTCGATTTGCATATGTCTTTTGTTATATAGGATTTATTTGTTTTTGTTGCTTTTGAGTTACCAGATGGGGGAGTCATTGCCTCCCACTGCCTCTTCCCCCCAATATTAAAGGGGCTGTTTCCAGATGTCACTCTATTCAGCTGCCTGCCACTTCTTGAATCCTCCCAAAGAGTGGCCCTGGTTTGCCATACTTTAGGTATCACTCTGAACATTAGTTTACTAGAGGATTTAATTAATGAGATTAAACCAACAAGATCTGCCTAATCTTAAGGCCTTTAGTCTTGTAGTTGTCTTTTATATTTTCTATACCTTTTTTGTATGTGCTATGATGTTATATGGATTTAGTATGCACTGAATTAATACTGTTTGGTTCTTGCTATTAGAGAGATTTATGTAATAAAGTGTCCCCATCCTAGACCAAATTATGATCTATATGACCATAGAGATAACTCCGTGTTGAAATTTTTGTTTCTGTGAAAACTTAGTACCTAGCTAGGCAAAACCACATTTTGCATATGCGATTTCTGAAAGAGGGGATAACTATATAGCAGTAATCCAGATTTTTAAACTGCTCTATTGAGATATAACTTTCTAAAATATGTTTTTATTTATTTCAGAGAGGAAGAAAGAGGGAGAGAAAATCATCAGCTGCCACCTACATGCTCCCCACTGGGGATTGTGCCCACAACCTGGGCATGTGCTCAGACTGGTATTGGAACCATGACTTCCTGGTTCATGGGTCGACACTCAATCACTGAGTCACACTGGCTGGGCAAGATATAGTTTAAAAGTGCATTGTTCTGTGGTTTTTAGTATATTCACAAAGTTGTGTAACAGCCACTAGTATCAAATTCTAGAATATTTAAATCACCCCAAAAAGAAACCTCATATCCATTCAGTAGTCATGCCTCATCCTTCTCTCCCTCCAGCCCCTGGCAACCACAAATCTGTTTTCTGTGTCAGTGCATTTGCCTATTCTGGATATTTTATATAAATGGAATCATGCAATATGTGGTCTTTTGTAGTAGCTTATCTCACTTAGCTTTATGTTTTCAAGGTTCTTCATAGTGTAGCATGTATCCATTGTATAGATTGAACCACAGTTTATTTATCCATTCATCAGTTGATGGACATATGGAAGTAATCTAGATTTAGCAATCTTTGTCATTAGATACGGGAAAAAACTAAAAATATTTTTATTTTATTTCAGTTAATCCTCCTGAGGATTTTGAGATAGTGGATCCTGGATATTTAGGTTATCTCTATTTGCAATGGCAACCTCCACTGTTTCTGGATAATTGTGAGGAACACACAGTAGAATATGAATTAAAATACCGAAACATTGATAGTGAAAACTGGAGGGTAAGTAAAGCATGCATTTGTGATATCAGAGCAATTATTAGGAGTTTTCTTATGATTCCTAATGTCAGTATCTACTCTAATTCCTGTATCTCAATAGCTATTATTAAGATACTAGAGGCCCGGTGCATGACATTTGTGCACTGGTGGGGGGGTCCCTCAGCTTGGGACCCCTTGGGGGATGTCTGTCTGACAGTCGGACATCCCCCAAAGGGTCCTTAGCTCTGCCACGGAGGCAGGAGAGGCTCCCACCACTGCCACTGCACTCGCCAGCCATGAGCCTGGCTTCTGGCTAAACAGCACTCCCCCTGTGGGAGCGCACTGACCACCAGGAGCAGCTCCTGCATTGAGTGGGAGTGCCACTGCTGGTCAACTGCCATGTTTCACGCCGACCTTGGTAGTCAGTGTGTCATAGTGACCAGTCATTTCCCCGTTTGGTCGATTTGCATATTAGCCTTTTATTATATAGGATAACAAGCCACTGTGGCTGCTGCTCTCTACTGTGCTTCTTGCCACATCTATTTTCACCCCATCCAGTATTAAGACTACCATTGGAAGTATATAGAAAAATATACTGGAATATGAACTTGAAGAGTACTTATATGTTTTATCATATTTCATAGTTACTTTTTTTTGGTTTGTTTTTTGAATGAGATATTAAGATTCGAATGATCTCATCAAATAACATAATATACTGAAGTGAGTTCTGCCAGAAATATAATGGAGAAATTGTATCACATAATCATGATGAATTTTCTAGATATTGAAACTTCTCAGGGTATTAATGACTTATTAGCCATATTAATGTAGCTCATGATGCCATCACTGTTTCTAAGCTTGACTTTGTCTCATCTTTTTATCAGACCATCATCACTAAGAATCTCCTTTACAAAGACGGGTTTGATCTTAACAAAGGCGTTGAAGCAAAGATACATACAGTTCTACAAGGGCAATGTACAAATGGATCTGAAGTTCAGAGTTCATGGTCAGAAGCTAGTTATTGGACATCACCTCAAGGTTAAAACAAAGCTCTCCTTTCATTTTTAATATTGTCAGAACAATCCACATAGGGAAAAAGTCCTTTAACTCTTATACATGAGATTGCATGTACAGTTGAGAGTGTGGCACAAAATAGAATCCTTCTTAGGAGTGGATGATTGGCCTTTTTAAATTTTTTATATTAGCAAACACATTTGGCAAAACCTACATCTTATTAGGCTAATATAGTTCCCAGTTTCGGGGTAATATTAATAAACATGCATGTGAGCATTTGCCAAATGTGTATATGCTTAGTTCTTGTGTATATGCTTGTAATAGTACTTACACTAGTAAATGAGCCCTCAAAGGTTTTTGATTTTGCAAGCCTCTTTGACAGTGAAGTGATTTCCAACAACTTCCTTTTGAAATATTCTTTTTTTTAAAAAAGTGATGTATTCATACATTTTTATTTAATTTTTTCAAATGAACTAATTATACATTTGACAAATTGCAATGATAATTTCTGATTGCAGCAAAAAGTTTTCTTGTGAGAATCACTATAAAGTTATAATGTTATACATTTCTTTTAATGTGAAAAGGCATAAAATTTCCTTTATAGACGACTTGTCATTTATCCATTATGTAATGTCAATTGCATCTATAATCCCTTAAAATAAGTATGATTCATTTGAGAAAATGAGCCAGATCAAATGCATCATTAAGAAAAAACATGCATACTAAACTATGAAGTCTACTGAGAACAAAAGTCATTATTTTTTAGAGGCCCAGTGCACAAAATTTGTGCACGTGTAGGGTCCCTAGGCCTGGCCAGTGATCAGGGTTGATCAGGTTCCTCCGCCTCCCTGCCTCCCTGCCTCCTCCTTCCCTTGCCACCTGTGCACTGCCACCACACTGTCCCCCCCTGCCTCCTCGCCTCCTCCTTTTCTCGCCACCCATCCACACTCTGCCACCTCGCAGTTCCCCCTGCCTCCCTGCCTCCTTCTTCCCTCCCTCCCTCAGTGCCCTGCCACCACTGCTGGTCACCTGCCATGTCAGTGCCCATCATAGGAGCAATCAAACTCCCGTTCTCCCAGTCAAACTCCTGAAGGGACACTTTGCATATTAGCCTTTTATATATGTAGACTAGAGGCCTGGTGCACAAATTGGTGCACGGGTGGGGTCCCTCTGGGTAGCCTGCAGGGATCGGGCCGAAACCTGCAGCCCAATGCCACCTGCAGCTCCTACCTGCTGCTCCCACTCATCCCAGCCCCACTGTACCTGCCATGGGCTCGCACCCAATCAGTCCCGATTGGGAGAGACTCACACTGCTGCAGCTGTGTTGGGGTCCAGCCCCAGCAGGTCCAGGGGTTCCCAAAGGTGTGGATGGAGTCAGCGAAGAAGAAATGACATGGAGGCAGCGTTCAGGTGATCAGCATAGCCAGGTTCTCCAGCCAGGTTCTGTCTTTATTGTCCTGTTACATCTGTATTTATACCAGTTGATTTTAATCCTATTCATTCTATTCCAAAGGTAAGGGTGTTTCTTATCTCCATTCCAAGGTTACTCTACTGTTCTATTAAGCTACAAGGAAGTAACTGAAGGAGATTATCCTAAGTAAAGATTATGTAGCTTAATCGTGATTATTCGTAGTTAAAGTGATTAACTACCCGCCTAGCAGTTAAGGGGTTTTACAGATTCCCTTCCTTAGTCCTAAACAACCTTTCTCAGAGAGGTGACCTTGGTTAAAACACATAGCACTAAGAAGGGGAGCAAACATATTAAGAACAGTATGCCATATACGCCAGGTCCCTTGAAACATAAGCTGTGCAGATGTTTCTTCCCTGCAGCGACTGTGTCAAGCAGCAAGGGTGGACCGGCTTCTGGCAAATTCCCCCATTTTTATTTTTTAAATGACACCACGGGTAAATCAGTGGCCACCTCTCGGATTGGGTTGTTTAAGACTCAGAAGAAGACTTGTTTGTGACTTTGCCAACAGGTCAGTCTGAGGCTTAACCCTATATCGGCTCCCCACACAGCAGTGCTTGCCAACCATGAGCCCTGCATCTGGTGCCCTCCCAAGGGGAGTGGCCTGTGGGATCGGGCTGAAACCGGCTCTCTGACATCTCCCGAGGGGTCCCAGATTGCAAGAGGGCCCAGGTCAGGCTGAGGGACCCCACCAGTGCATGATTGGGGCCTGGGAGGAACTGCAGGAGGACTCCAGGGCATGTCTGGCCCATCTCACTCAGTCCTGATTGGCCGGACCCCAGCAGCAAGCTAACCTACAGGTCAGAGCATCTGCCCCCTGGTGGTCAGTGCGCGTCATAGTGACTGGTCAACCAGTTGACTATCTATCTGCCCCCTGGTGGTCAGTGCACCTCATAGTGAGCAGTTGAGCAGCCTTAGCATATCATTAGCATATTACAATTTGATTGGTTGTTTGGTTGTTCTACTGTTCGGTCTATTTGCATAACCTTTTTATTATATAGGATTCCCCAATTCCTGATGGAGTTCTCAGAATATAATTTCTCAGTTGATGAGTAGCAAATTGATTTATTGGTTAAATTAGCAACTATGGAATTATGTATGCCAGTTATATTGAGAACAATATAAAATAAATGGATAATTCACCAGAAACTGGCTTCTAGATTTTAATTTTAGTGACCTTGAAATAACATAATTTAGTACCAAATGTTTAAACACTCATTATAATTGCTAACCAATGAAGTCAGCATTATTTATATCTGATCAGCTATCCAAAACTCATTAATTTTTCTTTTGAAAAAGGCAGTAAAAAATCCCAGAGAATAAGAGGGAGACTACTAATTAAAGGTCATGTTTACTAATCTAGCACCATAATTCCAGTCTGAGGACCTCCCAAGCTGCTAGGAAGAAGGGAAGAGGTGAGGATGTTGGGAAAGAAAGCGCAGTTCTTAACTTGTGGCCCCATTTGTGCTCGAAGCGAAGACTGAGACTGGATAGAAGGCAGAAGCTGTGGTTCGGGTGTGAAGGAGGCCCTAGAGATGAGGAGAGTCAGGATTTCCTGGAACCAGTGCTGGAGTTGGCCTCATGAACTAGGGGGTTTCTTCTTGGCATCCATGTCCTTTTTAATTTCAAGTTTTTTAACCAGGTTTGGCATGTCATAATTTTGAGCCAGACACATTCCAACCAGGTTGCCAAAAGTAAATCCAACCAGGCACTGGAGCATGATGTCAGCGAAGGCGGTGCGAAGGGCCCCTTTGAAATATTCTTGATGATGCTGATTGCTAAATGAAATGGAGAGGTCAAAGGAAAGGAAAAAAATCATACAGTGATTTCCCGAATGATTCATCACTGTGCCTTTCAAGCATTCACAGTTCATTTATTCCTTAGGAAATCTGGAAACTAAAATTCAGGATATGGATTGCATATATTACAACTGGCAATATTTACTGTGCTCTTGGAAACTTGGCATGGATGTCAACTTTGATACCAATTACTACTTGTTTTACTGGTAGGTGTTTTTATAATAAGAATGCCATATTAGGAAAATATCTATTAAAGTTAATCCGTTGTATGAATAGCTGTATTTTTACTTAATTAAATTCATTTTATTTTTTCAGTGCTGTGTTTATTAAGTGTGTCTTACAATTATTTGGGTTTCATTTATTTTTTTGATATATTTTTATTAATTTCAGAGAGGGAGAGCGAGAGATAGAAACATCAATGATGAGAGAGAATCATTGATCGGCTGCCTCCTGCATGCTCTCTACTGGAGATCAAACATGCAACCTGGGCATGTGCTCCCGCCCCCGACTGGGATTTGAACCCTGACCTCCTGGTTCATAGGTTGACATTCAACCACTGAGCCACACCAGCTGGGCTGTTTGGGGTTTTCAATGGGAGTAAGTAGGTTTAGGCTGTGGCTTCTGGAAGGCACTGTATGGGTGATACAAGGAATGCAATCACTTTGTATAGTCGATTAAATTTTGTATCCTTGAGATAGATGGAGTTATAATCTAAACAAACTGACATTTTTTATATTCTTTCTTTTTGAAAAAGCAAGTACCTATTAAGACTGGATTCTTTTTCCGACGTTTTCATCTTTGATAACTATTACTGAGACTTTGAAACTTAGAGCCAGATTGAATCTTCTATCTCCTTCATTCCTTAGTTGTTTCATGGTAACACTGATCATGTCCTGAAACTCCTTTGCAAGGTGATATATCTCTCTTTTACTTCCTGTCTCTTCTGTAAGAACATGACTTTAGGCTCACCTCATCCTAAACCTGCATGATTGCCACAGCACCCCAAATGCCAATCTCTCCCTTTCCCATTCATTCTGCACATTGTAGCCAAATTTCTCTTCCTACACTGCACTATGCATGTGCCACTCTTTTGCTCCAGTGGCTACTATTGCCTCCAGGATAAAATCTAAACTGCCATTCAAGTCTCTGCCTCACTGTATCACTGCCTTCCCAAAGTTACCTTCTGCCATCACCATTATGAATGTTCCTCTCCATTTAGACCATCGCTACATATTTTCCCTCACACATGGTTATGCTCTTTTAAAAAAAACATTTATTGTTAAAAGTTTTACATATGTCCCCTTTTACCTCCCATTGGCCAGAGCCTGCCCCCCTCCTCTCCCCCCCACCACCACTACCCCCCACCCCAGGCCTCCGCCACCCTATTGTCTGTGCCCATGGGTAATGTATATATGCATACAAGTTCTTTGGTTGATCTCCTCCCAACCAACCATCATCACCTGATGTTATGCTCCTTCATACCTTGTCTGCGTTGCTATCTGGAATGCCCTCTGGCTCTCTCTTTTACAAACTTTAAAAAAAAATCTTTATTGCTGAATTTTTTAAAAATGTATTTTTATGAATTTCAGAGAGGAAGGGAGAGGGAAAGATAGAAACATCAATGAGAGAGAATCATTGACTGGCTGCCCCCTGCATGCCCCTCACTGGGGATCAAGCCTGCAACCCAGGCGTATGCCCTGACCAGGAATTGAACCCTGCCTGAGAATCAAACTGTGACCTCCTGGTTCATAGGTTGACGCTCAACCACTGAGCCACACCGGCCAAGCTCTGGCTTTTCTGAGGTTTCTCTCTCTCTCAATCCTCACCTGAGGATATTTTTTTCATTGATTTTTAGGGAAAGTGGAAGAGAGAGAAAGAAAGAGAGAAACATTGATGTGAGAGAAACACATTAAAGAAAATTCTCAGAGAATTTTCATTTATTTTATTAAAAATAACAATATTTTGTAAATCTGCTTACTTCAAATGTAAATTCTCCAGTACAATATAAAAAAGGAAGTATCATGCTGCAAATGATGAAATTTCATCCTTTTTTATTGCTGAGTAATATTTATATATATCACATCTTTATCCTTTCATCTATTGATAGATGCCTAGGTTGCTTCCAAAGCTTGTCTATTGTAAATAATGCTTCAATGAAGATAGGGTGCAGATATCTTTTCATATTAGTGTTTTTATTTTCTTTGTATAAATATCCAGAAGTGCAAATTGGTGGCTCATATGGTAGTTCTAGTTTTAATTTTTTGAAGAACCTCCATAATGTTTTCCATATTGTCTGCACCAATTTACAATCTCACCAACAGTGCATGAAGGTTGCCAGAGAAGAAGGGGCTTGGAGAATGGGTGAAAAAAGTGAAGGGGAAAAAGAGGTACAAACTTCCAGCTATAAAATAAATAAGCCACAGAAATCTAGTGCACCATACAGGGAATATAGTCAATAATTGTAATAACTTTGCATGGTGACAGACGGTTACTAGACTTATTGTGATTATTGTTTTGTAAGATATACAAATGTTGAATCTATGTTGTACGTCTGAAACTAAGATAATATTATAAACCAACTATAATAATAAAAAAGGCATTATAATCCATAATTATATAAATTCCTGGTTTTCTTTTTTTTTTTTTTTAATATATTTTTTATTGATTTTTTACAGAGAGGAAGGGAGAGAGATAGAGAGTTAGAAACATCGATGAGAGAGAAACATCGATCAGCTGCCTCCTGCACACCTCCTACTGGGGATGTGCCCGCAACCCAGGTACATGCCCTTTGACCGGAATCTAACCTGGGACCTTTCAGTCCGCAGGCCGACGCTCTATCCACTGAGCCAAACCGGTTTCGGCACTTCCTGGTTTTCTTAATAAGAATCTTACTCTTGCCGAAACCGGTTTGGCTCAGTGGATAGAGCGTCGGCCTGCGGACTGAAAGGTCCCAGGTTCGATTCCCGTCAAGGGCATGTACCTGGGTTGCAGGCACATCCCCAGTGGGAGATGTGCAGGAGGCAGCTGATCGATGTTTCTCTCTCATCGATGTTTCTAACTTTCTATCTCTCTCCCTTCCTTTCTGTGAAAAATCAATAAAATATATTTTAAAAAAAAGGAATCTTACTCTTTGATTCACAAATCCTGATGGTGAGTCAACATATTTTTGACATTTTGTAAAGGTTCCCATCAGATTGTAAGCTCCATGAAATCATGGACTATGTCTGCTTTCCTTACTATGGAATCCTTAGCATTTATCATAGGATCTGGTACATAGTTGGTACTCAATAAACATTGCATGTTATTAAGTGATTTTTAATTCACTTAGTATCTCAAGATAATTGAAAATTGGACGCCATAGTATCAGAAGATATCAGTGAAACAATTCTTACAAAACTTCCCTTTACAGGTATGAGGGCTTGGACCATGCCTTACAGTGTTCTGATTACATTGAAGATAATGGGAAAAATATTGGATGCAGGTTTTCCTATTTGGAGGAACCAGACTATAAAAATTTCTACATCTGTGTTAATGGATCATCAGAATCCCAGCTTATCAGACCCAGCTATTTCATTTTTCAGCTTCAAAATATAGGTGACGTAAACAAACAACTTCAAAATGTTTCTAGTTTAAGCCATTTACAACCATGTGGAAGAGAAGAGATAGACATAGAACGAGAGAGAGATATAGATAGAGATGATAGAGATATAGAGATGATGGAGATAGAGATATAAAGATATATACCTACTAAAATGCAAAGCCAAAAAAATGAGGGCCAACAGAGCATACAAGGACATTCTTATTAAATATAAAAGTATGGAAGATAAGTAATTGAATGAAGGGTAAAGTGTCATTTTCATTTAGAACTCACAATCTACTACCCAGTTTCAAAGGGTTGATCTGCTATATAGTATTATTGTCTAGTGTTAGTGATGGAGTAATTATGGAATTACTTAGTTCCAGATCTCAATAAGCATATATTTGAGTCTGAGTTCTTATCTCTAACAGTTACAACAATAACAAGTTCTAGAGTCAGCCACACTGTGGTCTGAATCTTGGATTTACCACTTTTTAGCTATATGGCCTTGGGCAAGATACTTTTAACATCTATTTAATTTCCTCATCAGTAAAATGAGGATAATAAAAGATTACCTCACAGATTTATTGTGAAATATGAATGAATTTATGATATAACATCCCTGGTTCAGTGCCTAAGGCATCATAAACTTTAAATAAATTAGCTATGGTTGTGTTGTTTCTATGATGATTGTAGTAGTTTCTAATGGTGCTGTAGGGGATAAAAAATTTTTCCTCTGCCATTCTAGGTTCTTTAACTGGTCTAATAATTAAATTGCTATAAGACAGATTTACAGGAAAAAACAAATTTAATTACATATGTATGGGAGCCTCACATAGATATGAGAGGCCCAAAGACAATAAGGCAATTGAGGCTTATATGCTGTCCTGAGCTAAGGAGAAGGGGATAGGGGTCTGGGGTTTCAAAGGGAAGGAAAACAATTCACAGGAAGATGGGAAGAGTAAAGGTTTGGTAAATAAGTGTTTGCAATTCCATACAGAGGCAGTGGGACACAGGAAGGACTTAGAACAAATAATCCTTGCCAGCTTCCCCCAGCTCAGCGTGCCTGGCCCATACTCTTTTTATTTTTTTTTATTTTTATTTGGTGCCCTTGACCAGAATTGAACCTGGGACCCTTCAGTCCGCAGGCTGACTCTCTATGCACTGAGCCAAACCAGCCAGGGCTGGCCCATAGTCTTTGTAGTTATCTCTGGTGATAGCTCTCTTCCTGGACCAGCCCATCTATTTAAATTCTCTTTTAAAAAGTAAAAGAAATAAAACTGTTCCTGAGTCTTTTGGACCTTGATTGTCTTCAGCTCAGAACAACCCACATGTCGAAGTGGCACATTTTGGAGCGATGTATTCTACTTCCCTTCACTACAAAATGAAAAAAAAAAAAATGACTGTAATGATTAGGCTCTTCTAACTTTTCTCTTGGGCTTTAATATTTGTCAATATGTGACTCACCAAAAATTAGTTTCCAAAATAATCAAGATTTATTAATAGCCCAAACTTGGTTGGCAAGCAACTTTGATTTTCATTCACATTATAGAGAATAGTCTTGAGCCATGAGGCAGGGGGTCCCGTGGGGGTGAGGCCGACGGAGTCCTAACGAAGCATGCCCGACTCCGGAGACCTGTTCAAGACGCAGATCTGACTTTATTGTTTAAGTGCAGCAACATATATAACATTCCAGACCAATCAGAAGTTTACACCATCCTTAGGGCAACCAATGGTAGGAAAGATAGGGTACTATGTAGGGGCTCTAGGGGGCTTACTCAGGCGGGCGCTGCCACTTCCCGGTGTGCCCAGGAAGCTTGTATAGGCGGAGTGCGCTCACACCATTGCATCCGCCACTGCACTGAGATAAATCTCCTGAGCTCTTCCCACAGAGCCACATGATTTATCCTGAAGGCTTAGGTTACTAGGTTTGCTACCATTGTAATAAGCTAGTTATTAATAATAGGAAGAAGCAAAAGGGAGGCCATACATTATAAGCATGGCCACCTGGGCAGCTTCAACAGGAAGCTGTAACGTTACACTCCCCAGGGAACCACTGGTTCATTCTCTGCAGACCACTGGGCGGGGGGGTGGGGGTGAGGCCTGGGTGGGGGGGGTGCGCGGCAGGCATATGCTCAATGAGTTGGGATGATGTAAGGTACTTGCTTCCAGTCAAACCTGGGGACAAAGATCAATGACTAGAGGAGAAGGTGGAGCCAATGCAAGCCCACAAAACTTTGGAGAAACATAATCCCAAAACAAAAGAGTTCATGCTCTTGGCTCTTGGTTATTGGCTCTTGGCTCTTGGTGCTCTTGGCAGCCTTGGCTCTCTTGCTCCTCTGGCTTTGCTCCTACCCATGTTCCCTCCATAGCCATGTGGCCTTGCAGACCCCACATGCAATGGACTGATAGACTGTAGTTCGGAACACAAACTAACCCAGCCTGATGCTGGGCTAGACACTGCAAATATGGAATGGAAACTCTGAGCAATCGCTTTAATTCTAGCCCTGCTAAAGGCTCAGCTGGACTTTTTCCTTGTTAGGACAGAGAGAAATGGGACCTTGTAAAAGCAGGGATTTAACTCCACGCAAATGCCACTCATTCTACCATGTGAGGCTCAGGAAATTCTTTTTCTTGTGACATTGCAAGAAACCCACATACCCCTGGCAACAGATAGGGACAGGGAGAGCTCTCCTCAATGACAGGTTTACTTTGCTTTAATCAGGGCTACTACTAAACTTCAGTAACCTCCATGTTGAAATGGTTTCCTTTTGCTTTTCAGTTAAACCTTTGCCACCAGACTATCTTAATATTATTGTGAAGAAGTCAGAGGATATTAACCTGGAATGGAACATACCTGAAGGACCCATTCCAGCAAATTGTTTCATTTATGAAATTAAGTTCACAGAAGATAATACTACCTGGGTGGTATGAACATTTTACTTATTTGGGAAAATCATAAATATAGCCTTTTAAATAAAATAGCAAGCATGAAAACCAATCAATTAATATCCATGAGGAATATGCTAGGTTAGGTGGCTCAGGAGGTGGCGCAAGAAATAGAGAGTCCAGTGAATCAGAAAAGAAAGGAAAGGAAAAGGTTTATTTCTGCGGCCCCGGGAGACCCAGGTACCCCAAGGACAGGGCACGTGGGTTCACGCCAACAGGGAGGGGGGCGCTTTTTTTATACTGCAGTTGGGTGAGGGGCGGGGACATGAGCTGAGGTATTCAGTTGAGGAAGTTTCAGCTGCAGGGGTCAGCAAGGTGTTCAGGAAGGAGTCAGTATCTGTGTGGGGGCCAGTGTTGATTCAGAGAGAAGCCAGTATCTGTGTCTGGCATGCTGATCTGTTAGACATGCCAGGGGGAGTCCATTATCTCGTCACATGTCTGCATGTATCTGATTCTGGGCTCTCTCTGACCTAACAGAATAAATGTGACATTATCTTATTTTAATTTCCAAAAATTCAAATCATCTAGTAGACAAAAGAAAGACCTTTGCTGTCTGAAAGTATAATCAATCATACCAATTTCAAAGCTACATAGGACCTTAGATATAATCCAGTCACTTATTTTCAATAATGTGTCAATAAATTAAAGTTGCCAAGTACATGAAAAAGATGGATTATGAAGAGATCTCAGGAAAGATGAAAGAAAGAAAGAAAGAAAGAAAGAAAGAAAGAAAGAAAGAAAGAAAGAAAGACAAACTCCTTCTTGAGGAATAGCCATCAGGTCAAAATGAGAGTTTGGTTGTGCTGCCTGAGAATTGCTTGTAGCAAGGAAGAGAGACTAACTGGGGAAGTAGGCAATGCTTGCAAGACCGATTACCCTCCAGCATCAACAATGCGGTGATGATGCCTTTAGCCCCACATTGTTGTATGTTAATTTTATTCATTGGTTTCCAATTTAAAGGATGGTGGAGATTAGGTGAGGCATTAGTTCTAATCAATTTATTTAATAAACATGAGAAAACCGGAGTTGAATTGATTTACAAGTCCCAAGGAAGTGAATTGACTTACAGTCAAATTACACAGCTAGAACTAAAATCCAGATCTTATTCCCAGTCCACTTTAACCAGAGAAAAAGTTACAATAAAAGCAAAGCTGTTATTTTGGATGAGAAACACTCTTCAGCTCTTTGAAATGTAAAATTAAAGTAATCGCTTCAGTAATTTTTTTTTCCTTTGCGATCATCCAGCTTTGTGTTCTCATATCTGCAAGGGTAGTTTCATGCCAAGCCCTGAGCACTGCTACACTGGTCTTATAGCAGTTAACCAAAATAAGAATAAAGGGGGGGGGGAGCAAAAGTTTCATGTGTATGAATTTTATAGTTTCCATAGAAACAACATTCACATGATGGCTGTCTTTTTCTAATTCAGTGTATGTAGCATTTTCCAGTTCATGGAATGTGGGAAATTTGACACTAATCCAAATACTGGGTGTTATAAACACCAAAGCTACCTAGCAATTTTGCCCTGTCACACATGCCCTTTATTGCATGTGATCCATTATTACTATAGAAAAAAATTTGAAATATAGATAAGGAAGGGAAGGAAAAAAAAGGAACCCACCTAATCACTGTTAGGATTTTGGTATATACATTTGTAGTCATTTGATGCATATATCGTATGTAACAAAACCCACTTTGAAATCAACAAAACAAATGGGATCGGTCTAGCTGCAATTAGATCAAATAATGCAATCTTATTTTTTCCTTGGCTTTTAGGATACCACATTTGAAAATGAAATGTATGTCACAAGAACATCAAATGACAGCCAAGAAATATGCTTTTTAGTGAGAAGCAAAATGAATGTTTATTGCACAGATGATGGAATTTGGAGCGAATGGAGTGAAATAGAATGCTGGAGAGGTATGAGATAAAAGAATAGCAACTAAATAACTGGAGCAATTTGCTGATAAAATTAATTTTCTTTCAGTGTATTTTGTAATTATGGAAATCAAAAGGCTCTTTCATATAGCCTATAATCAGAGAAGATAAATTAGCAAGCACCTCAATCGAACATAGATTTATGGAAAATTTAATATTCAGTTTTAACTAGGAATAATTTAACTAGTTTAATTAAGAACCTTGTTATATTTCTATTATCAATATTCTTGTGTTTCTGCTGGTCAATAAAAGAACAAAATAGTTCTTTTTGGGGGGAACCTATATAGTATTAACAATATATTCCTGTGCTTTCAATTTTTTAAAAAAATATATTTTATTGATTTTTTTACAAAGAGGAAGGGAGAGGGATAGAGAGTTAGAAACATCAATGAGAGAAAAACATTGATCAGATGCCTCCTGCACACCCCCTATTGGGGATGTGCCCGAAACCAAGGTACATTCTTTTGACCAGAATCGAACCTGGGACCCTTCAGTCCGCAGGCTGACGCTCTATCCATTGAGGCAAACCGGTTAGGGCTGCTTTCAATTTTTAAGAGAACAGAAATCTTAAAACATGGATATGTCAGCATATACTTGTTTTTGAGTGTCTAGTACTGTTTCTAATGAATATTTTTCTAATTAATGTCATCATTAGTAAAATACATATTCCATTCCCTTCCAACACTGATTTAAAGTGACGTGATAAAATATATATTTTGAAATAGAAATATAGACTAAAAAAGCCTTGAGAATAAGGCAAAATATCATAAATTAACTAACATTGCTCTTTCAGATATATAGGTATATAAATATATATACAGATATAGATACAAACAAATACTGGCATTTCTATCTATCATTCATCTCCTTTCATGTCATTCATTATACTAAAATTGCTGTTTGACTACTTATATTTATATCTATTAATATACTGCTATCATTGTTCTCTTTCACTTAGCAAATATTTATTAAGCACACTTTTCAGGCATGAGAGATACAGCAATAAAATAATCCCTGTCCTCATGAAATTTATATTTTATTCCCAAGTTGAGTAGAGATAAGCAACAAAGAATCCAAATATATTGCATAATCACTAAGGGCCATGGAGAAAAAATAGAGAGAGGGAGAACTCAATTAACCAAGAGATAATATAAAATCAGAATGAGCCTTACTGGTTCTACTTTTTTCTTTTTGTCACTGCTATAAAAAATCTGGGGACTCTATGGGAATGACATTGAGAAAGTTATGTCCTAAATATCTTGTCATTTGTCAATTAATAGTTTATGGTGAGTTTTTAGACATAGCCTCATAATATACATCTTTTTATGTATTTTACATATAGTTTTAACCATGATATTGACTGAGATTTCTTTTTCCCTGATGGGCATCTCTTGGTAAATTCTTAATAATTTTGGGTTAAGAGTCAAGAATTTCCTTATGTGTGTGTGGTCTTAGTTCTTTCGGCTATTTTTTTAAAATATGTTTGCATTGATTTCAGAGAAGATGGAAGAAGGAGAGAGAGAAATATGGGTGATGGGAGAGAATCATTGATTGGCTGCCTCCTGCATGCTCCCTACTAGGGATGGAGCCCGCAACCCAGGCATGTGCCCTGACCAGGAGTCAAACTGTGACCCCCTGGTTCATAGGTTGAAGCTCAACCACTTAGCCATGCTGGCTGGGCTTGGATTGATTATATATAGAGAGAAAGCAACTGGAACTTCAGGAAAGAATCCTGCTTTCCCACTGTTTTTTGCATGCCAAAAACTTACATTATTAGTCATTTCTCTGGATTATATCCTTGCAAATCTTAACTGAACTGACCATGTGAATTTAACTTAGTACAAAATAAGATCCTAAGAGAATAGGACAAAGAAAAAGGTAGCGTTGGGGGTAGGAAGGTTAAGTGCAGGTAAAGCCTAGGATTCAAGGTGCTCTGTAGTAGTACTACAAAACAAGTGAGAGATACTAGTTTTGAAGGACAGGCTTTATCTTTTTGTTTGTTTGTTTTAAAACATGTTTTATTGATTTAAGAGAAGAAGGGAGAGGTAGAGAGAGAAACATCAATGATAAGAGAAACATTGATCAACTGCCTCCTGCATGCCCCCTACTGGGGATTGAGCCCACAACCTGGGCATGTGCCCTGACGGGGGAATCAAACCGCGACCTCCTGGTTCATAGGTCAATGCTTAACCACTGAGCTGCACCAGATGGGCTACTTTTTAAGTCTATCTAGTTATTGCTCATTTTTTGCTATGTAGAAGAACCATTAAAAGTTCATCCCTAAAAGAGAAAAACCTTATTTCTTTAGTCACTGAAATGTGAGACAACTTTAAAATCATGACCTTTATAGACTAGGTCTATTATTGGACTTCTATTGAAGACCAGCTCTTGCTCACTATAGCATTATATATAAACATTTGACTTATTAAGAGTAAAGAGATACATAAGATATGTTTATCTTATCACTTGGCTAATGTTTTATTATTTTGTTTGTATGAAAAATTTACAAGGTCAGTCAATTTTTAAACAAAACATATTAGAAAATAAGAATTGGGCTTTGGGGAGCTATTTTTCCAAGTGAAATGAAGAGATGTCACAGTTCAATAAGGTAGTTGTTCTATATAAAAAGTGCACAAATGAAAGAAATGCTATACCCAACAGAACTGTGGTATCTATGCAATGGCAAAGATGCAGCAGTTTCTGAGTTAAAACTCAGCTCTTCACCATTTCCTAGATTATTTATAAAATAATTTTGTTTCAAAAATAACTGTCAACATCTAACCCTTCCCCCCTTTTATGTGATTTTTCCACCTAGGTGTCCGGCAGGAGGAAATCTTAGCTTTCTTGATACCATTTGCTTTTATCTTATTTTTAATTTTGGTAATAACTTGTCTGCTTGTGTCTAAGCAAAAAGCTTTACAGAAAATGGTAAGTTGTATAACATTATAATGCTCGCTCTGGGACAGTAGATAACAAAAATATGTCCTGCATTTAGGACTGATGGAACTAAATTTTATGATTTTGCCTGCACACTCTGGGTATACAATTGATGAATGGATTGTGATAATGTCTTCAGAAAATACAATTTAAAAATTCACCCTAAAATGCTACATTTTGGGGTGGATTTACTTTTGCTGAAATAAAAGAATAATGCTTCAGAAAATGAAGCACTATTTACCTTTAGATTAGGGGAAATACAAAGAAAGAGTTACTGGAGAAAAGAAAGGATAGAGTGACTTAAAATGGACATACTCTGAAATATATTACTAATATACCATAGGTAACGGATCACAGAAATTCAAAACCAGGGTGCCTAACCTTTAAGAGCTCATTTTGTAGTTGAGGGAGATAAAATTCATACAAAAATATAACCTGCATTATGAGCTGATGTCAGATGATTGCTATTTGAGTTGTGCAGATAATGTAACAGAATTTCAGAAGGTGGATTACTGTGAGTTGGAGGGATTTCAGGAGGAATTGTGACTTGGAGGAAAATATCTCAAAGTCAAGTCTTTTAAACATAAAGAGAGCTGTGAATGTGTATGAAAGGTTTCACTTTATTTCTCTGCTGAATGCTTTTTTTTTGCATATTCCCGTGAGTTATTAAGTCAAATAGTTTGTTATTAATGACTATTTGTTGATAATGAAGCTCTCTTTTAATTTCAGATTTTGCAGAAAACACAAGAAGTTTTTCCTCGTCAAGAGACAATCTGTTGACTCAGTCATTTCGTCTTATGGCCAAATGTTAACAATGAGTCTTATTGAACTGAATTTTCTCTACAAGTGTTGAATAAATCTGATTATAAAGGCATTGTTGTATTCAAGTATTTAGAGCACTCAAAGCCCCAACTAGCAGTAAATTGTCTAGATTCTGTGTACATGGTTTTTCCTTATTAATCCATGGTGAGATTGCTGAACATACAGAAGTCAAGGGATGGGCCAGATTCTATTCAGTGATGTATTAAATGTTAGCAGCAGAAATACGGCACCAGGCATTAACCTCAGTTCTTGAGTTCTTGCTAAGAAGAAAGAATTCAGAGCCAAGATTCAAATTATAACAGAAAGTTTATTCAGAGTATCACAGGAGTAGTAGAAGGGCCTTTGGCACTTAGGAGAAAGAGGGAGAGAGATAAGAGCTTTGGATATGCCCCAAAAAAGAGAGAGTGTGCCTGTGTCCTGGGGAAGATGGGGATGAGGAACCACAGGGTATGCTCCATAGAGAGAGCCATGCTGGACCTTCATCCTCAGGGCTTTTATTTGAGGTCTCAGTGGGGGATCTCAATAGAATAATCATCAGCTTTCCAAGAGTGTCTCCTCAAGTCTTTGTCTCCACTGATTGGGTGGCACTAGGGGAGGGGATCATTAGTCAATGAAGCTGGTCCTGGTGTCAGCCACAGCAACTCTCCACCTGGTTTTGCTGCTTTACTGGGCCTGGAGTTGAAACAGAGCTGAGGCCTAGATATCATCTCCAGTGGTTAACGCTTAAGGGAGTGGTTGCCCGTTGCTAGGCACCCAGGCTCTCCACCCTGGTGATCTTCTTCACCTGGCCCATCTTTCCTGCCCTGCTCATGCCTATATAACTGCTCACTGCATTAATAATACAATGTGATGTTGCAATTTGCACTAAGCCATAGAGATAGTGTCCAATCTTGAAAGGGTGAGAGTCTAATTTTTTTAAAAATTGCAGTTGAAATGAAATTGTTCACCATGAATAAGGTTGTTTGCCTTTATAAACAACCTGTAGAGAGGATTCATCAGAAGAAATTTTAAATACATTTCCAGTTTAAAGTATGCTTCACATTTAATGAAATAACTGAGAGGAATGCAGTGCATAAACGGCTGAAAATAATAAAATGACTAGATATCATATTTGAAAAATTCAAATGTCACAAACTACACAATAAAAGTTTGGGAGTGAAACGCGAAAAATTGAACTGGAACGTCCTGAATTCCCGGGCTCTTGTCTCGATGGTTTCGAAGACTGAAGCCATGACAAAAGGTGATAGGTGAAAAGTACAGAAACTTTATTGCAGGCAGGCACTACCTCTAAAACCTAATTCTAAATTCTAAGCCTAAGACTCTGTCCTTCATGGACAGACAGAGAGGCCCCTGAGAAGGGTGACCACTGCTTTTTTTTTGTCTTGAGGCATTAAATAGGCTGCAGTTCTTTGTCTGAACCTGACCTCTTCTTATTGGTCATTTTGCTACATAGAGTTAGTTTTCAAAGCTCAAAGCCCATGTGGTGTCCCCCATTTTCTCTCCCCCTTATCTTGTTGGTGGGAGTCATTGTTGATTTATCTTATAGCTCTCCTAATTGTGTTGGCAGAGAAAGCCTTATCTTATGGCCCTTGCAGTTACTCAGGTCAGGGCTACTTTTGGCCTAACTTATGGTCACTTTAATTGCTCAGGCCTGAGATGCCTTTTGGTTTATGGCTGTCTTTAATTGCACGGGCCAGATATATTCCTATTTGCCTATTCCATTTCTCTACTCTCTGTACAAGTAAGATGAACATCCTGGCATCTTCAAATCTCCATTATGAATTCCTTCCCAATGGACCCCTTTCATTTCTAAACCGTTCTAAACTTGCCTAATTAAACTAACTAGCTAACCCTTTTAGTCTCCCCTCTGATTAGGAAACCCCAAATGCTGTTGGGGACAAGAGATGCCAGTCTTTCTGACTACTTCCTGCTGACAAATGGACGTTTGCGGCAGCAGTTAGGGTCCCATCAGAGGTGGGCAATCTAGGGGTCCATGGAAGAAGGAATCAGTGGCCTCCATCTGTGGTTTCATTGGGAGGACCATCTGTAGCTTCAGGGTTTCTAAACTTGAGGATATGAAACATACCAAGAGGTGAGACAGGCGATGGTCACAGATGAGTAATAAGAAAGTATGCACAGAGGGCCAAGAAAAGGCTCTAACTAGCCTTTTAGGATGGTATTATTTCTTTAATTTGTTTCTAAATTTCTGGGAAGAGAGATTGTGAGGCCTTTCCCTTTCAGTCAGGCTGCTTGTTGGGGGAGTCGAGTTGTTCATTCCTTTACCTCCTTAGAGGGTTTTATGTAGATAAAGCAAGAAGTGTTAATCACGGCACAGACTTTGCCCTGTTCAGCTAGTAGATAATCGAGGGCTTCTTTGTGAGTAACGATTATGTGTGCTAAAGAATCTATAGACCTTTGGCCGAAACCGGTTTGGCTAAGTGGATGCGGCGTCGGCCTGCGGACTGAGGGGTCCTAGGTTCGATTCCGGTCAAGGGCATGTACCTGGGTTGCAGGCACATCCCCAGTAGGAGATGTGCAGAAGGCAGCTGATCGATGTTTCTCTCTCATCGATGTTTCTAACTCTCTGTCTCTCTCCCTTCCTCTCTGTAGAAAATCAATAAAATATATTTTCTTAAAAAAGGATATGTGTTTTTTTTTTTTTTAAAAAAAAGAATCTACAGACCATTGAATGTCCCTAAAGTTTTGGCTAGTATTCTCAGAGGCTTGAGAGATAGCTCTGGTTAGGTTGGTGGTAGTGATCTGTATAGGAGGTAAAGGAGAGGGCTATAAGTAGGAGCATTTTATGGTGTCTGTGTTCCAGCAAGGGCAGAAAAGGTCTCCTCCTGGTACCAGCCTAGGGTTCTGATGACACTCATAAAAAGACAGAATAAGCACTATTAGAAAGATGAAGACAATGATTATCCATAAAAACCAGAGCATGTTACTTATTTGGTACTCTCTGGCTCTTTAGGATTCTTTCAAAAGAGAAGTTTTAGGTCCTCCAGAGGCTCACACGAGTAGAAGTCCGATGATTCAGTGGAGGACAATACAGCTTCGTCCTCCTCCTGTGCTGGTATTCAAGGCTTTACTCCAGACAGATGGATCCAGGAGTTGATGTTGCTGACCTGTTGGGAGACTTAAAGCTGGGGCCTGTAAAAGGACCTTTTTCAGTTTAAAAGTTTGCTCAGTCTTGGAGTTTCCAGACGAAAACAGAGAGGCTGTCCTTTTGGGGCCTCCTCGATCAGTTGGTAAAGAGAGTGTTACTTCTCTATAGCTGACAATGGGGTGAAAGGGAATTACGACTTCATTTACTAGTTGTAAGTCCGGAACTAGTTCTTATTCCCTATTAGGTTTTTGTATTCCTGAGATGAGAGCATTGTACAGATCATAACATAGTTTCAATAAATCTTGGGCTTCTAAAATAGATTGTCTATTATAATCTTGAGTCCTTCTCTAGCTTCAGGCTTGAGACAATATTGCCTCTGATGTATGGATATGAGGCTTTCTAGATAATCAGGAATGCATGGGAAAGGAGCAACTTACCCCAGCTGTACCCTTTAGGGGTGCAGAGAAAAAAATACTCCTCTATCTGCTTCCTAGACACGCCTGTAACAGCTACAGCCTCTGAGGACGATTTACCAGGGTTTGAGAGGACAGAGAAAGTGGCTCCAGCATCGAGGAGGAAATTAATTTCATTACCCCCAATTGTCAGACTTACCTGGGGCTCCTGGGTGAAAATGACAGTCCTATGAGGAGCCAGGTTGGGAGACACTGGGCCCCATCAGTCCTGTTGGGCCAGCCTGCCCCAGGGGACCTCCGTCTCCAGGGGCAGTCTGGCTTCCAGTGGTTTTCTTGACAGACAGGACAGAGCTTCGGGGATCACCACACCCCCTGGGGTAATTCCAGTGCATATGTCTAACCTGTCTGTAGTTGTAACAGGTGGCTGAGGCTGACTGCCTGCCTACCTTTGGGTCCTGGCTGGAGGCTCTTAGGCTTGTCCTGGTCTTTCTTGTTTCTCCTCTTTCCCTCCTGCTGATCTTTATTACAGAACACAGAGGTGGCAATTTTCAGGAGATTCTCTGAAGTACTCTTGGGACCAATTGCCAATTCTAGCAACTTTCTCCTGATGTGTGGGGCCATCTGAGTGATAAATTTGTCCTTTAAAATGAGTTGTCCCAATTCTGAATCTGGGGTAATGTTGGTGTACTTAACCAGTGCCTCCCTGAGCCTTTCTAAAAAAGCCAAGGGGTTTTCGTCAGCTCCTTGATTAATGGTGGTTAGTTGCAGTGGTTCTCAACCTTCTGGCCCTTTAAATACAGTTCCTCATGGTGTGACCCAACCATAAAATTATTTTTGTTGCTACTTCATAACTGTAATGTTACTACTGTTATGAATCGTAATGTAAGTATCCGATATGCAGGATGGTCTTAGGCGACCCCTGTGAAAGGGTCGTTCGACCGCCAAAGGGGTCGCGACCCACAGGTTGAGAACTGCTCTAATGTTTTCAAGTACCCACTGAATTTCTGAGGAGAGTTTAAAAGAAGTGACTCTAGGATGAGGACTCAGAGAGCTTGCCCAACAGCCAGAACTCTGGTTTGGCCAGTATCCAGAAATCCAGGGAGAGTACAAACAGCTCTAGTCCTACTCTTACATATGCCCCTGCTATTAAAGGATTTATATTCTGCCTGATTTCTCTGCTTTGTTAACCATGTGGAAAGGGTGAAATCTATTTCCAGCCAAATCTAGTACCTTGAACTTCCTGAGGCTATAACCTCCCATTCACTGGCTTAACTTTTTACTTTTACTGAACCTTAATCCTTGCTGTCTTTATCCCCAAACCTTAAAATGCCACCTTAAAGACTTTTACTTTCTTTCAAACAGGGCAACCAACTTGGTTGCCTCCCAGGAAAACAGCTGGGAGAGAGACATGCTAGCTGACACTGCAATGTATACATTTCAAGTAAAATTAACTTTCTTTTTTTTTTTTATGGTGTCTCATTAATGGTGAGATTTAATGCTTGAATAGTAACCTTTAGTTTACTCTGTAAATAGTAGTGGAAGAGATTTTAAAATTTCTCCTTGTTACGTTTAAATTTACTCCTGAATATCACTCTCTTCTGACTAGTGCTCATCTGTATATTTCACTTAGGCATGCTATGAAGGGAATACCATTTTCTGTATGTTTTTTGTATTAATTCCAATTAATAATTCACTGAAGTTTTATAAACCTTCATCTAGTTCAAAGATATGACCTTCTTAGAAGCCTGATATTTAGAGTAAGTCAGAGTCCTTTCCATGGGTCTTCTATATCTAAAAATGCATTAAAGTAAAGTAATGACTATCCACAAATGACAAAATTCAAAAGTGGCATGGCTATAGATTTGATTAAAATGTAATTGATAAAAAAAAACCCTCACTTTTCTAAAAGATATAACATTCTGAGACATCAACCTCTTGGTAAATAATAATCCCAATAAAAGGACATAGAGAACAACAAAAAAATTTGTATATAAAGAATAACATGTGGCATATGGCACATGTTCCATATTAAACGGTATATGGAACCTTGAAAATAACTTATAAAACCCTAATATATGAAACACAAATACCTAGAGTGTCACTGGCAGATGCAGAGAATCACCATGCTTGCCCAATGTCCCTGACTGGACTTATGCTATTCCTGAAAGTTTTCTGTTTGAACTTGCCTCTGAATCTGTGCAAGTTCCTTTCTGAAGTAGACTGAAATTTCTATAACATTTTATATATATATAACACAGTTATTAATTTTTATTTGACAAAGCTTCCCAAGTGATTTCAAGTATATTAGATCAGCCCAATTTAGTTTAAAAATACTTTTTTAAAGAAGAGAGAATAAATCCTTTAGTCATTCCAGGGCCCTTGGAATGTCCTAAAGTCATCTCTCGGTCAAGGCCTTGAAATTTACACTTGGAAAGATTGTCAAATATATGTAACTTAAAGATTATATCACAAACTTTTTTAAATTACTCTAAAAGACAGCAATCAAACTGAAACTGGTTTTGAGATTAAAAGTTTGGTCTGCACCACAGATTTAATTCTTTTTTAATCAGGCCAATAAAATATTATATCTTAAAGTTCCTCTGCTGAATATTCTGATGTAGTTTAAGAAGCATCCCAGTAACCTCATTCTGCCAGGCCTGGAGACTGAAACCTCTGGCTTTCTTGCTCAGAGTAAAATGGCCCTTTTTTTCCTTTTCTTTCCCCTCTCCCCCTCCCTTTCTGTATTAACCATTTACTCTGCCCTTGGTGGGGGAAAGGGGGCGATACAGGCTTGTTAGTTACAGGCAGGCTATAAATTAGCTAGTGGTCTGGCCTTTGTTTAAACTTCCCTGAGACTTTTATGACCCTTTTACAACTCTTGCAAATAGTCTTAGAACAAACTTCTTTCTTTCAACATTTCTCTTTTCCTTTTCATCGCATACGCAACCTTCACAAATTTCACACTTTCAAATTAGCCTTCAAACCCTCTTTCCATGTCTTTCAAAAATGCATAACCATGCCTCAGACCTTCCATTAAGAATTCCTACTCTAATATTCTTTCTTTGTCATCAACTTACACAGACCTTCAGTAACTTACACAGTTCCTTTCTTCTTGTCTACTTCACTTTTTCCTTCATTTCTATATTATTCCCAATCAATAATTTCTTCAATAACCAAGAAAAGTGAGCCACTAGTATTTCTTAGATTGTATCTATGAACATATTTCACAGATATCACAATAAAGGTGAGAGGCAAGCGACCTAGTAATTAATGAGTTAATTTAACAGCTGCATCTGGCTGGAGTGCCCAGCATACCAGTAAAGGGGGCCATGCCCTTCTCATTGCAGCAGCCTTGCTATCTGATATTACTGGCTGTTGCATGCAGAGAACTTGGAGACTTGCGGCTCCAATCCTAGATTTCTAAGGACTTTGAGAGGCCTTCTACACTTAAACCAATACCAGTCCTCGAGATGGAGAGTATATCAGGAAAAGGACAGTGAGGGAGGAAAGAGAGATGCCTGCATAAGACAGCAGCCAGGTTTAAGTGGCTGGTGGGGGTCCGTTAATGCCTCCAAAAAGCAAAGAAACCATAGAGAGAAAGGGACAGAGTCTGTGGGTCCTTCATACACTCACCGTTTGATGTGAAGAGGTTGACTTCTGAATGCCTGGCCCATGCACCAAAATATGAAACACGAAAGATTGAACTGGAATGTCCTGAATTCCTGGGTTCTTGTCTCAATGGTTTCAAAGCATAAAGCCACAGCCAAAGTCTTATCTTATGGCCCTCACAGTTACTTAGGTCAGGGCTACTTTTGGCCTAACTTATGGTCACTTTAATTGCTCGGGCCCGAGATGCCTTTTGATTTATGGCTGTCTTTAATTGCATGGGCCAGATATTCTTAGCCCAGCTTTTATATTTCCATAAAATATCTTTTTTCCCTCCCCTTACTTTCAGTCTATGTGTCTTTCATTCTGAGGTAGGTCTCTTGTAGACAGTATATATATTGGGCTTGTTTTCTTATCCATTCAGCAGCCTTATGTCTTTTTATTGGAGCATTTAAGCCATTTATATTTCTGGTTATTATTGATAGGTATGTATTTATTGCTATTTATTCTTTACTAGAGGCCCAGTGCACAAAATTTGTGCACAGGTAGTGTCCCTCCTCCTTCTTCCCTCACCACCCATGAGCAGCCACCACACGGTTCCCCCCACCTCCTTCCCTTGCTCCCTCAGCTCCCTGCCGCTGCCACTGGTTGCCTGCCATGTTCCGCACCACCCCCTGGTGGTCAGCGCACATCATAGTGAGTGATCTAACTCCCGGTCTCCCAGTCGAACTCCTGAGGGGACACTTTGCACATTAGCCATATATATATATATATATATATATATATATATATATATATATATATATATATATACTAGAGGCCCGGTGCACAAAAATTTGTGCACTCGGGGGGCGGGGGGTCCCTCAGCCCGGCCTGTGCCCTCTCGCAGTCTGGGACCCCTCGGGAGATAACGACCTGCTGGCTTAGGCCTGCTCCCGGGTGGCAAAGGGCAGGCCTAATCCCTAGGTGCAGCCCCTGGTCGGGCTCAGAGCAGGGCCGATTGGAGAGTTGGGGTGCCGCCCCCTGTCATGCACAGAGCAGGGATGATTGGGAGGTTGCGATGCCACCCTCAGTCACGCTCAGGGTAGGGCCTCTGATTGTTCCTGGCCAACCTGTTTGGAGCTCCAAAGTGAAGGGAAGTCTCAGCACTGGTCAAGCATTCAATGGAAAATGGCCTCTGCCCTAAAACCACGCCATTTGGTCTGGCCAGGATTGTGCCTGGACATCCTTGAGAGCCTATGCTCAGCAGGACAAGGGCATTGAGAGTTGGGAAGGTGGGGCTAGTGGATCTCCCCTAGGGGGATGGCACATGTCAGGCTTGCAAGAAGGGCACCTGCCCATGGTGCCCACCCCAGAGCCACACAATTCTGTTTCTGCCACCCCCTGAGTCTGCCCAGACCTCTATACCAAGAATGTCAAACTTGCAGCCTGCAGGCCGCATGTGGCCCACAATGAATATTTTTGCGGCCCAGCCAATATAACGGTATGTAAGAAATGTTTTAATAAAAATTTCATAACTTAATTTTTACAATATCCTGTTATACATAATTATTAATAACAAAATTCACTAATGACTGATTACGATAATCGTGTTGCATTCATTTCCCTTACGCATCTTATGCGCAGGCCTACCATTTCTCTCTACTAACACTAGCAGTGAATATTTTAGCAGCCGATTGCCACGTCATTAGTCTTGGACTGACTTGTTTGGAGTGCACAACTGGAAATATTTTGATTTTGGAGAACAAGAAAAATAAGTTTGTTTGCATTATACTTGTTAATTTGTGCAGTTATTCAGTGTCTGGTAAGTTAATGTTTAAGAAAAAATATTAATTTTTATTAAAATATTCCATTCTTTTATGGTAACAATGACTCATTTATTTCAGCCCTTTGTATTCAGCATGTCTCTATCAAAATAAACCTACGTTTCTATGAAAATTGAAGCTTTTGTTTTTTTGTGGCCCACATAAACTTAAACCTTGTTTATTTGGCCCATGTTAGCCTTTAAGTTTGACATGCTTGCTCTACACCAGTGACGGCGAACCATTTGAGCTCGGCGTGTCAGCATTTTGAAAAACCCTAACTTAACTCTGGTGCCGTGTCACATATAGAAATTTTTTGATATTTGCAACCATAGTAAAACAAAGACTTATGTTTTTGATATTTATTTTATATATTTAAATGCCATTTAACAAAGAAAATCAACCAAAAAAATGAGTTCATAGGTTCGCCATCACTGCTCTACACCATGGACCCAAGCAGCTGACTCCTTAGCAGGGAATGAGTTCTGCAGGGTGTGGCTACAGGGAGCTAAGAGGGTGGGGCTACTACATTCCCCCGGGCTGATACAGTATGGAGTGGAGTGTGCAACCTAAGAAAGAAGGGTGTCTGTGGGCGGTGTGGGAGAAGGACTCAGCACAGGGATCATAGTGGCTGTCCCTTCAGCTCTCTCCCTGGAGCCACACAACCCAGTCTCTCCTCATGCTACTCTAGTCCATTTGTGCTGCTCTTCCTCAGGGTGAGGGTGAGTGTCTACAAATGAGATTTTACTCATTGACCCTTTAAGAGTTTGCCTGTGTTTCTAGTAGACTCCTGTCTCTCCCTCATGGACAGAATCTTTGCTGATTTTTCACAATCAGATGTTATGTGTGTCCCTCTTCCCAGCTCTGGTGCTCTGGGCTGGGGAGCTGGGGTGGGGCTGAGACCCAATGCTCCTCAGTGGGGACTTTTGCAGCTGAGATATCCCTTCAGATTCTCAGCTGCCACATGTGGTTGTGGGACCAGCCCTTTTCACATCTCTATTCTTCTTGGCTGTCTCAGTGTGACTTCTTTTGTACACCCTTTGTTATAAGACTTCTGTTTTGCTAGTCTTCAGTTAACAAAGTGATTGTTCTATATTTAGTTGTAAACCAGTTTGGTTTGGGGAGGAGGTAAGTGTAACTTGCACCTACACTGCTATGATCTTGGATTCCCTAGAACTATTGATTTTTATATGCTTGTGTCATTTTGAGGTGATGTTGCACTCATTAAATCTAGACCATTGCTGTCCCTTGTAATCTATTGATGCATATTTACTTCAGGAGAAATAAGATTACCTAATCAGAAGTCTTTGATGAGAATAACAAGTTTTTCAAAATCCTTACCCTTAGTTCTTTCCCTGAAGAGAAAGTCCCCATTAAAGAGACACGGATTTTGTTCCCTGTTCTCTTGCAAGATTAATACTAGCAGAGCTAGTATGTTTATAAATATTGATTTATCTGATAAATAACCTAGTATCAGATATTGTCAAATAGCAGAGAGAAGGGTCATAGAGGAATAAAACACAGGCCAGCAATTTTATTTCTAGAATGACACAAAAACACCATTATCATAGTTCAAAGAATCTATTTAAAAAATATGTTTTTATTGATTTTTAGAGAGGAAGGAAGAGGAAGAGAGAGATAAGAATATTGATGAAAGAGAAACATCAATTAGCTGCCTCCTACACACCCACTACTGGGGATTGAGCCCATAACCCATGCATGTACCCTGACCTGGAATTGAACCAGTGACTTCTTGGTTCATGAATCGACAGTTAACCACTGAGCAACACGGACCAAGCTCAAAGACTCCTTAGTGATTCTACTCCAGCCCAATTCCTAACATTACAAATGAGAAAACTGAGACTTTGAAAATAAATTAGTTCAAGTGCACCTAGACAGTGAGAATACTGGAATTAATAACTGTATGGTGTCAGATGGGTACTAGATTTATTGGGGTGATCACTTAGTATGCTATGTAATGTCCAATCCCTGGGTTATACACCTAAAACTAATACTCTATAATGTCCTATGTCAACTGTAATGCTCAAAAATTATTTAATGTTAAAAAAAAGAAAAAGAAAAGTAAATAATGGAACAAGACCCAGTCTCTGGATTCCTACTCCATTATTCTTTATAGTTCTTCATACTATTTTTATTTTTTCTCAGAGGATGGAGAAAGTCCAAGACATCATTAAAGACTACTTGAGATCCTATGCAGCCAGGAAGCAGCATGAGGACATTGAGTGTCTGAGGGTTATGGATGGAGGCAAGGGCAACTTAAAAAGGAGAAATGGAATGTCATGCAATTGCAAAATAAGCCTCAATTCCTGGAATAACCATATCTATTGTAGGATTGCTATAAGAATGTGCTTGGTTGGCACTTTGAAAGATTAATAAAAGAAGATAATGCACATTATTCTTCCTGGGCCATGTCCTTAAAACAATGTGATTTCTCTCCATGATTTTAATGTTCACTAATGAAATCCCATTTACTTCAGATAATAAAGATTCCAGGTCTATTTGTTCACTAAGCAGTTATCTTCTGGGGCTGACCAGAAGACCCTGAGTGACAGATGAATGGATTACTCTGGCATAAGTTTCTGTGAAAGAGAGGCTAAAGAGTTGCCTGGCTATAGGAACCAAAACAACCCCATTCGCCTGCTTCCTTAGGCTTTTATTGTCACAACAGCTTAAACTAAAATTAACCTCTAGATCAGTGGTTCTCAACCTTCCTAATGCCACAACCCTTTAATACAGTTCCTCATGTTGTGGTGACCCCCAATTTCATTGTTACAAATTGAACATAATTAAAGCATAGTGATTAATCACAAAAACAATATGTAATTATATATGTGTTTTCCGATGGTCTTAGGCGACCCCTGTGAAAGGGTCGTTCGACCCCCAAAGGGGTCGCGACCCACAGGTTGAGAACCGCTGCAAGATACAATCAACAGAGTAAGTATCCTTGAGAACGCACATGCTTCTACAAGGTTGGGTTTAAAGACTAAACATAGAGATTCTGGTAAAACACCCGGGGGCTCAAACTTGTTTGGAAAAGTCAAGGCAGGGGCTGCTGCTTTCAGCAAGGTCCCCTTAGAGGCCCCTGACCTTTTGGAGAATCCTTCTTACAGACTTTCCAACCAAGTCCCATGCTTCCCTGCTGGGGTCTTTCCCTGTATCTAGAAGGGTTCAGGATTCTGGAGAAGAGCTGTATGTAAGTTAATAAAGAGACTAGACATGAAATATAAATTTGGAAGGCATTTTGGGGAGCCAGAGGAGACCTAGCTTCAGTAACCAAGTTCTCTGAATCGCTGGACCCCTCAGGATTTATTAACACAAATTGCCCTAAAGCAAAGCAGATATACATATCAAAGGTTAAGGTTTGGAATACAGTAGGCATTGTCAGGTTGGGGGAACTGCCCTCAGCTGTTCCAGTAGCAGGCAATAATATATGCAAATCTTTAGGTTTGGGGAAATGCTTTCAGCTCTTCCAGCAGGCAATAATATTTATCTTCAGCCCTGCCGAAGCCCCAAGTTCTATCAACCTTTTGATAAAACTTCTTGCATTTATGACCTGCTGGAATTAGCTTCTGGCACTTCCCCACAGTTATCCCCCATATTCTAGGGATCCTTCTAATATGTGACTGCTGACTGAAATTTGATGGAATAAAGATTTAGAGCCCACATAAACCTGACTACATTGGGTTATTTATTCTGTGTATTGCCGAAACAACTCTGAGATGATAATGATGGTGGTGCTGCTGGGCAGTGTGGTGGTTTTTTTATGCACTTTACAGTATATCTATAAACATGTCCCTAATTGTTTTTCAAAACAAATCTATAAAGTATGTAGGATTACTCATAATGAGGTAAAGACAAAGAAAATTAAAACCTTGGCTGGGGTCCTGTATCTCCACATATTTGCCTCACGCTGGTGCTATAGCAAACTCATGAAACAGCAGAGACGATACCCTCTGTAAAGGAGAGCTGAATATTACTAAACTAGGCTTGGTGCTTTCCCATCACCTTATCAAGTTGGACCGCATCATTCATTCATTCTCTTTTTCAACATGTAATTAGTGCAAGTATGACCAACAATAAACAGGACCTCTCCCATGGAGCTTGCAATCTTATGAGACAAAGAAACCTAAATAATTAAAGAAAGATAAATATAAACTGTCACGAGTATTTTGAAAGAAATAGTGTGCTATGATGATGTGTATGTGGTTGAGTTTAGTAGTATTTTGAATAGAGTGCTCAGAAAAGGTCTCTGACGAAATATGAAAAATGAAAAGGAGTGAGCCATGAAAGAGAAGGCAAGAAAAAAAGGTACTAAGCAAAGGAAATAGCAAATATAAAGTACCCGGAATGTGAAAATTCTGGTATTTTGGAACCAAAAAGGCATTGATATTGTTGGAAGAGAATGATGTGAAGTTATATCAGAGGTAGGAGCCAGGTATTTCAGGGCTTTGTAGACCATGACAGAGTGTTTGGACGTTCTATCAAAGACAACTATTTTGAAATAGTGATAGATTCATGGGAAGATGCAAATAATGCACAAAGAGCCGGTTTGGCTCAGTGGATAGAGCATCAGCCCGTGGACTGAAGGATCCAGGTTTGACTCCGGTCAAGGGCATATACCTCGACTGCAGGTTCCCTGGCCCTGGCCGGGGCATGTGCAGGAGGAAACCAATTGATGTGTCTCTCTCACATCAATGTTTCTGTCTCTCCCTCTCCCTTCCACCCTCTATAAAAATCAATGGAAAAATACCCCCGGCTGAGGATTAACAACAACAGCAACAAAAAAGTTCCATGTACACTTTATTATTTCCCCCAATTTTAACATCTCCATAACTATAGTACAATATTAAAACTAGAAAACTAACATTGGTACCATATACATTTCTTGTATTTCACTAGTTTTACATGCCTTTGTGCATGCATGTGCTTGTGTGTGGTCTGTGTGTGTATAGTGCTATGCCAGGGGTGGGGAACGTCTGGCCTGCAAGCCATATAAGGCCCGAAAAAATCATTTGATCTGGCCCTGCTAAGGCATTAGGGGTCAGTTAATTAAATGTTTGATAAAATATAGCAGGCTAATTTTTAAGTTGATAATTTTGTATGCCCAGCAAATCATGTTATAAATATCCAAGTGGCCCTTGGCAGAAAAAAGTTTCCTCATCCCTGTAGCTATGCAATTTTATCACATGTGTAGATCATAATCAAGACATCAACATACAGAATTGTTCTATTAGCACAAATATTTATTATGCCACTCATTTTTTAACCACATACATCTTTTTTTCAACCCCACACCCCAAGTTCTTATCCTCTGGTAAACCACTTCTTTGTTCTCCACCTGCTTAATTTTTGTCATTTTGAGAATGTTATACAAAAGGAATAATACAATAACATCTTTTGAGATTTTTTCAGCATAATTTTTTTGAGATCATCCAAGTTGTGTTTGTTAATAATATGTTGTTCTTTTTTATTTTTTAAATATATTTTATTGATTTTTTTACAGAGAAGAAGGGAGAGGGATAGAGGGTTAGAAACATCGATGAGAGAGAAACATCAATCAGCTGCCTCCTGCACACCCCCCACTGGGGATGTGCCCGCAACCAAGGTACATGCCCTTGACTGGAATCGAACCTGGGACTCTTCAGTCTGCAGGCCGACGGTCTATCCACTGAGCCAAACCGATTAGGGCAATATGTTGTTCTTTTAAATACATTTTTTAAATTTTTGATTTTTAGAGAGGAAGGGAGAGAGATAGAGAGAAACATCAATGAGAGAGAAACATCATCAATCAGCTGCCTCCTGCACAACCCATTCTGGGGATTTAGCCTGCAACCTGGGCATGTTCCCTGAGAGGAATCAAACCAGCAACCTCCTGGTACATAGGTCAACACTCAACTACTGAGCCACACTAGCCAGGCAATTTGTTGTTCTTTATTGCTGAGTAGAATTCCATAATACACATGTACCCCTGTTGTTTTAACTACTCACTTACTGAAGAGCATCTGCGATGATTACAGGTTTTGGTTTTAATGAGTAAAGATGCTATGAATATTCATATATATGTTTTTAGATGAACACTAGAGGCCCAGTGCACGGATTTGTGCGGGGGGGGGGGGGGTGGTGTCCCTTGGCCTGGCCTGTGCCTTCTCACAATCCGGGACCCCTTGGGGGATGTCAAAGAGCTGGTTTTGGCCGGATCCTCCCAGGCCAGGCCAAGGGACTCCACTGGTGCACAAATCCATGCACCCAGCCTCTAGTATGCATATAAGATCTTTGGTTAATCTCTTCCTGCCCTCCTCCCTCCTTCCTTCCCTCTGAGACTCATCAGTCTGTTCCATGTTTTCATGCCTGTGGTTTCTGCTCCTGGGTTGAACATATGCTCCCAGGTGGTCAGTGCACATCATAGCTACTGGTTGGCTAGTCAGCTGGTCACTTAGACATATATATACATATATATATAGTTTTCATTTCTCTCCAATTAATGTTCAAGAGTGAAATTGGTGTGGCTCAGTGGTTGAGCATGAAACTATGAACCAAGAGGTCACTGTTCAATTCCTGGTCAGGGCACATGCCCTGGTTTCAGTCTTGATCCCCAGTAGGGGGCATGCAAGAGGCAGCCAATCAATGATTCTCTCATCATTGTTTCTATCTCTCTCTACCTCTCCCTTCCTCCCTGAAATCAATAAAAAATATATTTTTTAAAAAGAGAGAGTGCAATTGCCTGATCATACAGTAATTTCATGTTTAGTTTCACAATAAACTGAAAAAGCATTTTCTAGAGTGCCCATACCATTTTTCATTTCCACCAGCAATGTGTGAGTAATCTAATTTCTCTGTATCCTCTCCAGCATTTGGTGTTCTCACTATTTTATTTTCATTTTTTTGCCATTCTGGTAAGTATGGTGAATGGAGTTGAGACAGGCTAGTAACCCAGGACAAGTGGAATAGGGAAACAGGCAGTTAAACAAGCAGTTTGCAGCCATCTAGTAAATCCTATCTTCCCTAAACCAAGGACACTTAAGAGTAAATGGTTTGCACTTCTCCTCCCCAACCAGAGGGTAAAGAGCTTAAATCACCCTATTCAAGGAAATAGATAGCAGAAATCCAATTAGTGGCATTTGCCAACCATGCCCAACGACAGATGAAGTTAAGGGAATAAATCTCATTTTGATATATCAGCATAAAACTGATGAGTATTCTATTAATATCCTCCCCTAAGACTTCCCCTAAACTCCCAGCCTTTACACCTCAAAATGAAGGTCCCAGCCTGCACTCTTTCTTCCTGGAGCTGATTCTCACCTTTCCACTCTCCCCCTTTTCTTCCCCCACCAGTATGTATCTTCTAAACCAGGGGTGGGGAACCATTTTTTGCCAAGGGTCATTTGGATATTTATTACATCATTGGTGGGACATACAAAATTATCAACTTAAAAATTAGCCTGCTATATTTGGTCAAACATCTCATTCACTCACCCCTAATACCTTGTCAGGGCCAGACCAAATGATTTTTCAGGCCTTATATGGCCTGCAGGCTGGACATTCCCCACTCCTTTATCTAAACTCTAAGGGACCCTGTGATAGGTAGTTGGACAGATATGAGCAGAACAAGGGCAATGGGCCAGTACAGAAGGTCACCAGGGTGGAAAGCCCCAAGTGCCTAGCAAAGGGCAATTGTAGAGTGAGACCTTGCCCCAGGGTGACCTTTCTTCCCGTAACATATTACTGGTCTTCAGGTTTGGACCCCTGACCTTTCCTCCCTAGAGATAACATTTAGGCCTTAGTTGTCTTTCAGTTCCAGGGTCAAAAAGCAGCAAAACCAGACCAGCAACCGCATGGCTGACCTCAGGACCAGCTGCATCGGATAATGACCCCCTGCCCTGGTGCCAACCAATCAATCAGTGGAGACCCCAACCCTGAAAGGACACACCTGGAAAGCTGCTGAATATACTATTAAGATTTTCCCCTGGGACTTCCCCTAAAATCCCCACACTTAAAATCTTTAGGATAGAGGACCCAGAGCACGCACCTGCCGGGGTACATGCCCATGCCTTTCCCTTCTCCTTCCCCCTCCCCTCCCCACCAGGCACATAGCTTCCTCACTCCAAGGGCCCTTCCCTTACTTCTATAACTCATTTCCTCAGTCCACTTCTATGAATTACTTTTTCTACCCCTGTGATTTTATAAATAAACGAAAGGCCTGGTGCATGCATTTGCACATGGTTGGGGTCTGGCCAGCCTGCTCCAATTGGGATGGGGCGGGGGTTGATTGGGGATGGGGCCGGCCAGGGAGAGGGGCTGTGGGTGGTTGGCGGGCCAGCCCCACCCCCTGGTCAAACTCCTGGTTGAGCTCCTGGTCTAACTCCTGGTTGAGGGGACAATTTGCATATTAGCCTTTTATTATATAGGATGTTCTCTGTCTTGGCTCTGAATTCTTTCCTAGCCAGAACTCAAGTACTGAAGTTGCTGAACCCAGGTCCAGTCTGATCCCACAGGTGTAACACCAGTGCTGTTCTAGCCGCTACAACAACCCCATAAGGTTTGCAACCAGGACAGCAATGGGTAGTGGCAGTTTGTCCTGGGTAAACCCCTTGGACCTGTCCCCAAGGGTCCCTTTACTCTCTTAGTGAGCCAAAGCAGCCCAGCTTAGGTTCATTTCCCACTTAGTCCCTCTCCTGTTATTCTAGGCCTTTCCTTGTTTTACTCTCCCCAGGTTCGTTTATAGAGAGAACTAGAGGCCCGATGCACTAAATTTGTGCAAGAGGAGGCCTTCGCAGCCTTGGCTGCCTTGGCCCTCACAGCCCTGGCTTCATCTGGAAGGCTGTCAATTCTTCCTTTTTCGGATTGTGGTGTCATGTCTAAGAAGTCACGAAGCTCTTGGTGCTGAAGGTTTTCTCTTATTGTAACTTTTAAAAGTTTTAGTTTTACATATAAATCTATGATCTATTTTGAGTTAACTTTTGTATAAATTGTGAGGTTTAGCTCAAGGGTCATTAATTCTTTTTTTTTTTAATGAGTTTATGTGAGCTAAACTGACAACTGGGAAGCAAGATTTCAAATGATCCTGAAACTGACAATTGTGCAGTTTCTTCTTTAAAATATATATATATATATATATATATATATATATATATATATATATTTGATTTCAGAGAGGAAGGGAGATGGAGAGAGAGAGAAACATTAATGATGAGAGGGAATCATTGATCAGCTTCCCCGCTACTGGGGATCGAGCCCACAACCCTGTCATGTACCCTGATGGGGAATTGAACTGTGACCTCCTGGTTCATAGATCCATGCTCAACCACTGAACCACACCAACCGGGCAATTCTTATTTTTTTAATTCTCACCTGAGGATATTTTTTCCATTGATTTTTATTTTTAGAGGGAATGGAAGGGAGGGAGGAAGGGGGGGGAAAGACAGAAAAACATCGATGTGCAAGACACATCAATTGGTTGCCTCTGGTTTTTACCCTATCCAGGGCCAGGGATTGAGCCTGCAACTGAGGTACATGCCCTTGACTGGGAATCGAACCAGAGACCCTTCGGTTCGTGCGCCAACGCTCTAACCACTGAGCAACTGGCCAGGGCAAGGTTCATTAATTCATTTTTCTGGGAGAGGGTAAGGCATGGTTAAGAAAATTGTGTCTCCTTCAAATGATGCCCTTCACCCTCTTATGACACTGGTGTATGGAGAACATGGCAAAAGGGTCAGTCAACAGAATCAAATCCAAAAGGTTATAGCCTGAGACGGGAAGTATTTCAACTGTTATTTTCTCTTCATACAGATAGCTCCAATCTTTTGCAATAGGCTCAGAAATATTCTAGGCTTTGGTCATCTCTACCAAGCACTCATTCTTGGAGTTAAACAAGTGAGGTAGTAGGGAGAATAGACTGTGGGATTTAAGTTCTTCCTAGAAACTTCTAGATAGCAGAACAATTGATTAGAAAATTAGGACAAAACAAAGTTAAATAACTTGAGAAAACTAGCTAGCAAGTCAGTTGTGGAGAGGAATAGAAGCCAGTACACAACTTCACAGTCATATCCACTATACTACCATGCACTAAATGAATGAGGGGCTCAGTAGATGTTCTCATAGTTGCCAGAAAGAGTAAAAACATTGGTCTATAAAGGAAGACGTAATGGCATGAATTACGTGAACTTTTCCATTCACTCTCTCTACTAGTCAGAAAATAAGCTTATGCTATTTTCCATCATTCAAAAACTCATATAGATTTCTTTTTTAATGTCTTATACTGAATAATTGCCTGAGCTACTAATTTTAAAGGAACTTGGTCTGTAACTCAAGTTTACTGTATACAATTAGAATTCCAAACTGATTAAGTAAAAGAAAGTTTTCTGGCAAACTAGTGCTTACAACATGATATCAGTTAGGACAAATGAGCTAAAGTACACATTTGTACTTTTTCAAGTACTAAATTGAAAGATGCCTGCAAGGTATTTTCTGTAGCAGACACTATCAATTTGCAAAGCGATTTTCCAGAGTAAAAACTGTTCTGCTAATTAATTATAACTGCATGTTTAAAGAACAGAGGTGGTCACTGAAAAATTGCATTTTGCTGAGGTATGTATTATCCTCTCTGGGGGTGGTTCATTCAGCTTTTGAGAATATGGTTTTAATGAGGCCAAAGGTAAAGGCCATATTCTAATATGGGCCAGTACTATAAACTGAACATTTATGTTTTCCCCAAATTTGTATATTGAAACCTCAGACCCCAATGTGATACTGGATGCTAGTAAGTATTCCATTAGAAAAATAATTCTGGGATCAAAGAATTGGGCAAATTATTGGTTAAGCAAAGTAAAATCGTGTTGTTGTTTTTTAAGTGCAGGACTTGGCAAAGTCTTTGGAACCTTGGTTCTCAAACTTAATTCATTCTGGAAGGTTGTTCGAAAAGTGAAACATTATTTTCCATTAGAAGCAATGTGAATTGACCCCCCAATAACTCCCTATTTTAACCTGTCTTATATAGAGTACATGTCTAATGTACTGTTTAATTTAGAAACACTTTAAAACAAAAAGGACATGAAATGTAAGTGCAAATTTAACAAAAAGGAAATGAAATGTACAGTAGAAAATGAAAATTTAATAATAATAAGCAGCAACAAGAGCAAAAGAACATGAAAATATTCACAGCACAATTTCCTGGGATGCTAACATGAAGTTTAGCAATAAAGTGACTCATACTCCCACATTCTCTCCTTTGTCTCCTGAAAGATATGTGACTGATCATGAAAGTGTTGTCAGGTTGGGGGCGAATTGTTTGAGATGGGAGATGTTTGAGCACGGAGGTTTGACTGTACTATGTGTTGTGACTCTCAGATTGTAGCATTCAGCATTTTCCAAATTAGTTTGATTGGGGAACCACTTTTTTTTTTTTTAAGACTAGAGCTATTTTTTTCTAGCTTTATTGAGATATAATTGACATATAACATTGTGTATATTTAAGGTGCCCGTGCTGATTTGATACAGTTATATTGCAAAATGATGATCACCATAGGGTTAGCTAACACGTCCATCATGTCACATAATTGTCACTTGTTTGTGGTGAGAATATTTATGATCTATCTCAGCAACATTCAAGGATATTTTACAGTACTAGAGGCCTGGTGCACAAAACTTTGTGCACTCATGGGGGGGGGTCCCTCAGCCCGGCCTGTGCCCTCTCGCAGTCTGGGACTCCTCATGGGATGACCACCTGCTGGCTTAGGCCCGCTGCCTGAGGGATTTGGCCTAAGCTGGCAGTCAGACATCCCTCTGGCAGCCCAGGAGCCCTCGGGGGATGTCCACTTGCCAGTGGGAAGCAGGCCTAAGCTGCAGTTGGACATTTTTATGCTGCTGAGGAGGCGGGAGAGACTCCCACCACCACCGCTGTACTGGCAGCCATCAGCCTGGCTTGTGGCTGAGCAGAGCTCCCCCTGTGGGAGTGCACTGACCATCGGGGGCAGCTCCTGCATTGAGCATCTGCCCCCTGGTGGTCAGTGTGTGTCATAGTGGCCAGTCATTCCCAGTCATTCTGCTGTGAGGGTCAGTTTGCATATTACCCTTTTATTATATAGGAGTGCCTGGCCAGCCTGGGTGAGGGGCTGATGGCTGTTTGCAGACTGGCCACAACCCCTTCAGGGTGGGGGTGCCCCCTGGGGTGCCTGGCCAGCCTGGGTGAGGGACTGATGGCTGTTTGAAGGCTGGCCACAGCCCCTTTAGTATGGGGGTCCCCACTGGGGTGCCTGGCCATCCTGGGTGAGGGGCTGAGGGCCTTTTTCAGGCTGGCTAAGCCCCCCATCAGGGACTTTCACCCCATGAGGGTGTGGCCAGTCTGGGTGAGGGGCTGATGGCTGTTTGCAGGCTGGCCATGGCCCCCAGCCACCCAAGCTCCCAGTGGAGGCTGGCTGGAAGTAGGTATCTGGGATTTATTTGTCTTCTATAATTGAAACTTTGTTGCCATGAGCGGAGGCCACAGCCCGCTCAGGGCAGGCGGGAAGCTTGGCTTCCTCCATCTCCCAGGCAACCAAGCCTCCTGCTTGCTCCAGCTCCGTGGCTGCCGGCTGCCATCTTGTTTGGGTTAATTTGAATATAGTCACTCTGGCTGGTGGGCGTGGCTTGGGACGTAGCAAAGGTATGCTCAATTAGCATCTTTGTCTTTTATTAGTGTAGATTTTTAACTGTAATCACCATACTATACATTAAATCCCCAGAACCTATTCATGTTATAACTGGAAGTTCATACCTTTGACCAACATCTCTTCATTTTCCCCACCCTGTTGCTCCTGGTGACCAACATTCTACTCTCTGTTTTTATGAGTTCTGCTTTTATAGATTGCACATATAAGTAGGCCACAGCTATTTACATCTCTCTGCTTAAACAAAATATGTGCTTGAATCTGATGTTGAATGAAAAACAAGTTGTTCCTCCGAGTCCTCAAGGAGGAAAAAATGTGTAGAAGTGAGATGATAGCCAGTACATGAGACAATAAAAAAAGACTGCTGATGATGGAGTTCATAAGCATGCATCAGGTACTGCCCAGCCAACAGCTGATGGGATGTGGGCAGAGTGAGATATAGAGATGGCAGTCTGCCCTCTGCTCATTTCCCTAGTAAATCTTTCTTCTCATTCCCCTGCCATTGTCACATAGCCCAGTCTGACTTCTGTTCTGAACATCCTCCTCTTTCTTTCTTCCCTTTCTTTTTCCTTCATTTTCTTCTTGCATAACCTCACCCATTCTTTTGGCCTTGTGCACCATCTCTCATTTCTGGGTCTTCAGTCCAGAGCTCTGACCTGAGCCCCAGATCTGTATGTCTACTCGGACATCTCACAATCACCTCAAGGTCAGCACCTAACTCCCCACTCCTTTCCGTTTCAAATCTGCTGCTTCTACTTGCTTAGAGCTGTGTGAAAGAGGTGTTCCCAGGCAGAAGGTAGAATGGGTTGGTGAAGAGGACAAGGTCTGCCTGGGAGTTGAAAGCAACCATCTCTAGGCCCCTTTCTAGATGCTGGTTTTCGAAAAGAAGTGGAGAATTAGAAGTTCCCAGGGTTAGATATCCCATGACTTCCTATCATGAGTGGTTGGAGAAAAAGGGATGAAGGGTAAGAAATGTAGCTGAATATTGCACAATTTACAGTAGCTAAGATCTGGAAACAGCCCAAGTGTCCATCAGTAGATGAGTGGATAAAAAAGCTGTGGTACATTCACACCATGGAATACTATGCAGCAGTAAAAAAGAAGAATCTCTTACCCTTTGAGACAGCATGGAAGGACCTGGAGAGTGGCATGCTAAGCGAAATAAGGCAGTTTGAAAAAGACAAGTATCACATGATCTCACTCATATGTGGAATGTAAGTAACAAAATAAATTGATGAACAGAGTGGATCCAGAGACATGGAAGCATGGAACAGAGTGTGGAATCTCAGAAGGAAGGCAGGGGAGGGTGGGTGGGTAAGAGGTAATCAACTAAGGACCTTGTATGCATATATGCATGGCCCATGGACATAGACAATGGGGTGGTGAGGGCCTGGGGTCGGGGGCAGGAGGGCTGGAGGAGGTGAATGGGGGGAAAAAGGGGACATATATAATATTTTCAATAATAAAGAATTATTTTTTTAAAAAAAAGAAAGAAATATGGATGAATACAATATAGTTTGTTTGTTTTTAATAGATGTGCATGCCTGGCAGGAGGGAGCTCAGGCACTCAGCCTCTCTATTCCTCCTGGATGTAAAGAAAGGATGATCGGGGGAGGGAAAAAGTTTGGCAAGAATATTCTTTTATTTTCTTTTGACAATCCAACAGTTGTGACAAGTTGTACACTAAAAAATAAAGGAGAAAATCACTTTATAAAGTATTTAGATTTCAAGATATTTTGAAAAACTGTGCAACATACCCTGGAAAAGGTGGGTTCTTTCCCTTCCAGATGAAGAGATTTTGTTGTGGTGGGTGTTTGTGGCTGGCACTGATTTGGTGGTGTTCTATCCAAACCAAGGAATAAAACTAAGTTTAATGAACATCTCTGAGACCAAGATTCCAAGTGGGATAATAATATCACTTCATAGAGTTTTCTTGAGGATTAAGTAACCACAGTATGTAGTACTTTACTGATCAAATAGTAAGAGCCCAATAAACATATGTTTCTCTGTATTTCTCTCAAAAGATGTAAAATTTTGTCTCCCCATCCCCCAGAACATAGGATGTGGATGGTGCCTGAGTCAATTTACTACTTGAGGACAGTTATATTGCAAACTAGAGGCCTGGTAAATGAAAATTCATGCACTGGAAGGGGGGCCCCTCAGGCCAGCTTGTCCCCTCTTACAGTCTGGGAGCCCTCAGGGGTGGGAGGTGACCCAGCGATCAGGGAAAGGCGAATCCCCCATCATACCTCTGCTGCTGCAGTGTAAGCCTCGGCCGGCCCTGGTTACCTGAGCCTCGGGCAGCCCTGGGCAGCTAGGCAGCCAACATCCAAGGCTTGACTGCACCTCGGGCCAGCCCTAGGCAGCTGGAGGGCTGAGGGTGGTCTGGCCACACCATGTGCCTGCCCCCCCCCCCCAAGGTGGGACTGAAAGGACTGGGGGACTCTGGCTTGGCTGAGGAGACTGAACACTGCCATCTTGTGGCTATGGGCATCTCCATCTTTGTGACGGCATGATGGTCAATTTGCATATTCACGCTTTATTAGATAGGATACTCGGGTGCGGGGGGGAATAAATGCCCAGGCAAAGTGGATCTTCCTTAAAGGTACAGAATCTGATTTTTTAGTTTGTGTTTTTCAACTAAATATTTTTTCATTAAAACCTTAAGTACTTTCATTCTGCCGATATCATCATTTTAATTGACACTGGTGAAATATGCTCAGTGAAGGATTCCATAAGTTAAATAATAATCAAAAGAACAACAGTAGCAGCGGCTAACATTTGGTTAACATCTATGTGCTAGTGTGCAAACCACTTTAGATTTATTATTTCATTTAATTTCAAAATAGCCCTGTTTGGTATTTACTGTAATTATCCACATGGGGGAGCAAAAAGTGTTATTTATAATCTTTTGCTGTCTAACAACTGGAGGGTCCTTTGTTTGCTGATAGAGTTGAGTACAGGTATGTGAGTTTGGAAGTCCCTAGACAGAGACAATTCACTTTACCCAAGAAAGAGGAGTATAACAATGCTGAAAGGGAGAAACCAAAACTGGGGAGGCTAAGCATGATAGAAAAGAGTGCAGAAAAGGAGACCTACTGGCTGTGAGAAGTAAGATGTAGAAAGAGATATCAAACAGAGAGTGAAGGAGCCAAGAGTTAATCCCTGTTCTACAATATCCCAGTATCTACAATCATAACCTTTAAAATAGACTACTTCTCTGAATATGACAGTTTTCAATGTTTTTATCAGTTTAAAATCTCAGACCATTACCTTTAATCTGAGGCCCATTATATTCTTTCTGCTCACTAGAGCACTACAATGCTTTCTCCTTGACCAGGGTGGAGGGGAATTCCTGTGCTCTTCCTTCTTCCACAGAAACTTTGAGGAAGGTAGGCAGAGTGTGTCCTTCTCTGGAATAAATTTTGGATGGCTGACTCTGATTAAAAATATTTTTTTAAAAATTGATTTCAGAGAGAAAGGGAGAGGGAGAGAGAGATAGAAACATCAATGAGAGAGAATCATTGACTGGTTACCTCCTGCACGTCCCGCAATGGGGGTTGAGCCTGCAACCCCGGCATGTGCCCTGATCTGGAATCAAACTATGACTTCCTGGTTCGATGGTCAACCACTGAGCCACACTGGTCAGACTGCTTCCGATTTTTTTCTACCTCCCCCCACCTGAGCTTATGATTTTTAATTGAAGAGCTAAACTGTGCAAAATGATCATCATGAAATGAATAATACAATGTAAAAGCACATGGCAGGAGATTAACCTTCAAACCCTGTTTCCTTGCTTAAAACACTTTTTGAATGGTTGATTTTTCCCTCCTATACAGAAAATGTCTCAAGTCCTTCTCTTCCCTCCATCTCCCCTTTGCCTCCCACTTCCTCAATAAAATTTTCAAAGCATTTCATACGGCTTTGGTGCTTCAAATTCCCATTTAAATCAAACTCCTCTCCTCTCCAAGATGTTTTCTGTGGGGCTATTGAGCTAAATAAACCAAGACTTATCAAGAACTACCTGAGAGCTGTCCTCAGTTCAACAGCGGGCTCCAGTAGGGAGTCTCTGCTGGTGCTGGTCTCAAACTTGGTACCTGAACAGTCAAAATCTTTTCCTTTCCAAATGCTTCTGAAACGAGTTTCGAGACAGGAGAGGCAGCTTTAGGGAAGGGGTCGGGGGGTCCATGGGAGAGGAATGCATAGGTGATGGGCAGAGACAGCTCCAAGCTGCTATATTATTTATAAGAATGTTACAAGATAAAAGAAAGAAGAAGAAGGGGGCACCAGGTGGGCTTTGAAACTTTGAAACTGATACCATGCAAGGAAGAAGGGGAAAATGACCAATTAGGAAAGCATGGGGACGTGAAATAAGGAAAGGTCCAATTAGAAAGTGTCATGAACAGACGAAGAGCTTCCACCATTTATAAACCAGTAGACAAGGAGACTCACAGGACTAGGTTTTTTCCCATTAGAGAGAAAATGCGGGTTTTCCCCATTTGGGAACCCCTTCCCAGGGGGAGTTTGTATACATTTATAATAAACTTCCACATTTTTGCTTTTAGTCCAGTGGTTCTCAACCTTGGCTGCACATTAGAATCACCTGGGAATCTTTTTAAAATCCTGATTTCTGGGCCTCATCCTCCGGAAATTCTGTTTCTTTGTTATGGGGTGGGGCCACAACATTAGTAACAAAGAAACAGAATTTCCGGAGGATGAGGCCCAGAAATCAGGATTTTAAAAAGATTCCCAGGTGATTCTAATGTGCAGCCAAGGTTGAGAACCACTGTTTTAGTCCATGAATTTTAGTCTTCAAACTTCGTAGGATAAGAACCTGCGATGAGAGGCCGAGCTTGCCCATTCTGAGTATCACTTCCACAATTGAGTGATTGGAATCATCTGCAGCGGGTTAACTGGTCAGGAAGCTGTGAATAGACCAAGCCTCTGCCTTCTTTTGCACTCCTGATTCAGCCTCACTGAACCCCTCTGATGTGCCAAAATCACTGGGCAAGGCCCCCTCCTCAGAAGCCTGAGGCCTGAGCTCAAGCTCAGTCTCTATGTTGCCTCAGTGCTCCCCTTGATGCTTTGTCACTTGTCTACTGCCTGTATAGCCAATTCTTGTATTAAACTCGATGTGAAATATTTAATATAGGTTTTGTTTTTCTATGGAGATCTTATGTGAAGCACAGGGCCCTCTCTTTTTATCAGTGTCTTGATGAATAGATTGAGTTAATGAGGAGATTTTTTTGCATTTCCCATAATTTTCAAGAATTTTGACAGTGATCCAAATCCTAGGTAACAAAAGAGGCCAAGAAAAGGCAAAAAGGGAGGATAAATGGTGATGGAAGGAGACTTAACTTTGGGGGATGAATACACTATATAATATACAGATGAAGTATTAAAGAATTGTACACCTGAAACCTATATAATTTTATTAACCAATGCCGCCCCAATAAATTCAATAAAAAGTCTTTTTGTAAATCCTTCATTGCCTTTATTTAATTTAATCTAATCATCTGCAATTGGTCTTTAAGGAAGAGAAATACATGGAGATCGTTTGTGGGTGTGTTTTGGTCTATTCACAGGTTCCTGGCCTAGATACTCAATCTGTATATGAGTTGGAGGATTATGAAAGCTGAGATAATAAGCCCTGCAAACACCTCACTCTCTTGGACAGTCCTTTCTGGGTATAAGGAGCCTCATCCATTTACCTTTTTACAATTAATTTCCTTCCTAGGTATACATTGACAGAAAATGTTTGGGAGGCATTGGTCTATTGTATTTCACGAAGATTCTTGTAAAGCCTCTAACTTTAGTGTTCTCCAAATTATATTTTGTGGAATAATGATCTCCGTGCAGTTAGCAGGTGTTACAAGGCAAAAAAAAAAAAAAAAAAAAAAAAAATTGTTCTGTGGCCAAATAAATTTGGAAAGTCCTGAGTTAATCAGCAGACTAATCATGGGTCCCAATTCGGCCAGGACATTTCCAGTACATGCTTGTTGTCTCAGTGTAATTATTAATAACATCCCCTTTGGCACTCAGAAGTGACCTAGTTTGGATGACTAATTATAGGTCACCCTATCTTGGAGACAGAGTTTATGAAGCATTTCTAACATTTATTTGTCCGTGAGAACTTTTTTTTTTTTAAGGAGTGTCTTATGGGTTCCATGGAATATATCTAGGAAACATTATATTTGATTCTATTTAATGTCTGTGAGGCAGAATAAATGGCATTTCCTTTCATGAGGCCCATTCCCCCCTCCCCCTATTTCTGGGAAGAACAGAGGAACTGTGACTTTCTAATCCACAAGATTGGCCTGGGCAGGCTTTCATCCCTTGGAGACTAAAGCCCACTGACACTTTATGAGGCAGGGAAATTGGTGTTGCAGCTGTTAGCTTTCAGATACCCCTTTCTTCTCTCTATATTCTTGAAATCAGAGACTGGAAGTTCAGAAGCACCACAGAAGTAGAGATGGGGAGAAAAAAGAGATCCCTGTGCTTCCCTTAATATCCTCATTTTCTAGATTTCCCTGCGACATGCTATACCTGGTCTTCACAGCTATCCTTATCCCAGTGTCATTCTGGAGTTCCATTCCCTCCGGTCTCAGATGACTTTCAACTAATCTCTCTTAAGGTCACATCCCCTGTGCTTCCCTAATTGGTCATTTTCCCCTTCTTCCTTGCATGGTAGCAGTTTCAAAGTTTCAAAGCCCACCTGGTGCCCCCCTCTTCTTCTTTCTTTTAACTTGTAACATTCTTATAAATAATATAGCAGCTTGGAGCTGTCTCTGCCCATCACCTATGCATTCCTCTCCCATGGGCCCCCCACCCCTTCCCTAAAGCTGCCTCTCCTGTCTCGAAACTCGTTTCAGAAGCATTTGGAAAGGAAAAGATTTTGACTGTTCAGGTACCGAGTTTGAGACCAGCACCAGCAGAGACTCCCTACTGGAGCCCGCTGTTGAACTGAGGACAGCTCTCAGGTAGTTCTTGATAAGTCTGGGTTTATTTAGCTCAATAGCCCCACAGAAAACATCTTGGAGAGGAGAGGAGTTTGATTTAAATGGGAATTTGAAGCACCAAAGCCGTATAAAATGCTTTGAAAATTTTATTGAGGAAGTGGGAGGCAAAAGGGAGATGGAGGGAAGAGAGGGACTTGAGACATTTTCTATCCAGGAGGGAAAATCGTGACCTCCTGGTTCATAGGTCAACGCTCAACCACTGAGCCATGCCGGCCTGGTGAGATAATGAATCCTTTATTCCAAGATAATCACAAGATAGAGTAAATTATGAAAAAAAATCTAAAAATTTTATTTCTTCAATTAGAATATCATAAACTTTAACATCACTTAAAAATAAAGTGTTCCCATTGAATCTACTGTCTTAGGAAATAGCAAGTGTGTTTCCTAATGAACCCAACTGCAGTATTTATTAACTTGGGCAATTTATGTTACTGCTTATGAGTCAGCTGTGCCCTTTTGGTAATCTGACTTTTGCACCTCAATCTCTGGAGTGATTTAGACTGTCAGAATTTCTTCTTAGACCCTATACAGTAATCACTCACACTCAGAACGAAGGCACACTGGTTAAAAAAAATGGAAATTAATCTCCAGAAAAATTTGAGCACAGTAAAAACTTCCTTCTGTGAGAAAGTATGGATGTTTCCCCAAGTGATTTTTATAATGCCTGATTATATATATAACTCTCTTGCTGAAACCTTTCAATGTTTCGCTATTCAATGTTTTGCTATTGCTGACACAATAAAGATCAATTCCATTGCATGGGATACAAGACCCTTCGTGATCTGACCTCCCTTTAGTCCTTTACTATGTTGTTTATCTCTGAATACATACCTTTCCGCACCACCATCATTCCCTTGCTCCCCCCACCCCCACCACAACAGCCTTCTCTCTCCTTTATTCACACTGAACTATTTGCAGTTCCTTAGTCATGGCACCATCTCTCTTGCCTCTAGTCCTTAAAATTTACTACCTTTTCTGTCTGGAACACCATTCAAACTACTCTTGCTTTGGCTTGGCTGGCTGACCACTACTTGTTCTTTGTGGGCTTAATTGTCATTTCCTCTAGAAAGCCTTATGTAAGGCGAGGTTATGTTCTCTTCATTTATGTTCTTTTTAAAAAAATATATTTTATTGATTTTTTACAGAGAGGAAGGGAGAGGGATAGAGAGTTAGAAACATGGATGAGAGAGAAACATCAATCAGCTGCCTCCTGCACACCCCCTACTAGGGATGTGCCCACAACCAAGGTACATGCCCTTGACTGGAATTGAACCCGGGACCCTTCCGTCCGTAGGCTGATGCTCTATCTACTGAGCCAGACCAGTCAGAGCTTCATTTATGTTCTTATTGTCAGTGTTTCACAGCCTTTTAAAATCTATGTTACTTTTGGTAATCAATAATGTAATACTCTTCATAATTTAAAATATAAAACATTATTAGTTCTTTTTATCCAAATAAAAAGCATATTTATCATTTAAAATGCTCCTTGCTCTACAGATTCTGTTGAACACCCCTTCCTGATCTCAGCACCCCACTCATCTGGTTACAAATCAGTGCTACGGGTGGTAAAGTTTTCCCTAAAGAGGGAATGAAGGAGCAGACCAAGAAACCAATCTACAGTTATGTTTGGAATGCCATCCTTCCCTGAGGATTTTGAAACAAGGGCAGAAGAAAAGAATGCTCCAGCTTTATAAACTGGCATATACCTGGGTTGTAGTCCTGGCTCTGCAACTAAGTGGTTTTCTTGATTTAGTTAGGCATTTTAAAAACTTTTCTGGAACATTCTTCCCTCATCTTTCAAGTGAAAAGAGTCAAACTAGGTTATCATTTCTTGGAGAATATTTGAGGTGCATTAATATTTTGCTAGGTGTTAGTAAGAAGAAAGGTTGGTTATAACTAGATATATTTGAGATGCACTAAGTTAAGCAAAGTTAAATAGGATTCATTTAATCGTCAAGATCCTGTAACATGCTAATCTAGAAGGAACATTAGTATGAATTACCTTTATTTTTTATTTTTAGCATGTGTTAACCATGAAATCCTTCTGATTTGGAAGGATTGTATTCTGTAAAACTTGTATTCTGTGTAATACAACTGGATTGAATGGCTTCTTGGGACCTTTCTTACCTTGCATATTTTGATTTTTTTTAATGAAATTGTTTGATACTTAGCCTCTATGTCTTGTTTAGAATCTTTTCCAAAGCAGCTTTAAACATTCATCTTTGATTCATTGATAATCTGATTATTGTCACACCCTATGGAGCTGCTAGTGTGTGATTTTGATAATTCAAAGTCTTGTGCCTTTTCAAATGACTTGATGCTTCTGGAATGTAGAATTTAGATGATGTTGACTAGCTTCAACTAGTTGCTTTTCTATATACAAGAGGCTTTGGGGCAATCTGTGTTTTTTATTAGTTATGCAATCTAAGGGGTCATGTTGAAAAACATTCTGGAGAAAATATCTTGGGAAACCACCTATTGAAATATGGAAATTGTGACAATGCACATGAGCTCCTATTGCCTGGGAGCTGTGTGTTCCCTTTTTATATTTATAATGATTGGCTAGGACAAAACAAAATAGAACAGACTTCTCTCTGAAACAGTTACCAGAAATGTTCTGTTGGAAGGATTATAGCTGAGCAAGCTCATGAAATGTGAAAGAAGAAATTCTCACATTGCAAGGGGAATCAGACCAGATGACCTTGGGAAGGTCTCTTCCAGATCTAAGCCTGGTCTGCAGTGATGCAGTCCTTTCATTCTGAATTGTAATTGTATCTTTAGAGTCTCTTTCTGTAAGTTAGCCTTCAGAGATCCAATTTAGAAATAAACAAATAATACCTGGAAAATGTCTCCTATGGACTTTTAAAAAATTATTAATAGAGCTTTCTTCTTCACTTAATTGGTCCCTTTGAAAGCCCAGACATTCAGGCCATAAAAGAATGAAATAATGTACCAAAAATTTACAAATGAGGTAGATGATCAAGAGTGGGAAGTCATAATACATATTCTTTTAATATTCCCTTCTAGAAGTTTTAAAGTTTTCTCTTTCACATTTAAGTCTTTAATCCATCTTATATTAAATGTATATGGTATAGGCTGCAACTTCATTTTTTCAAAGTGGGTCACCAATTTATCCCAGTACATCTTATTGAACCATCTCTTTCCCCACTGATTTACAATGTATTCAGATATACATATATTATTTCTATAAGTGAATGAGTGTTTCTGTTCTCTTTTTCTATTCCACTAATTAAATTGTTTATTCCTATGAGAAAAATCACACTATTTTCACTTCTGTAGCTTTATAATCAGTCTTGAGATCTGCTAGGACAAGTTTCATACCATATACCCACTTTCTTCCTCTGTATATCCCTCCTCTTTTTCCTCCTCCTCCCTCCCTCCAATTTATTCTTCTCTGTTCTTCTTTAGGAGTATATTAGCTATTCTTGGCCCTTTGCTGTTACATACAAACTTTAGAATCAGCTTGTTAAGTTCCTTGAAAAATTCTGTAGGGATTTTATTAAAATACTAGAGGTCTAGTGCACAGATTTGTGCATGGGTGGGTCCTTCGGGGTGGCCTGCAGGGATCGGGCCCCAGCTCTCACCCTCAGGCTTGCAGCCTCACAACCCCACCTGGCACCCCGCTGTGACCTGGCACCAACATCTCACCTGTTCCACCATCCCACCTGTGGGGCGATAGGTTGGGCCTGGGCCCCCCGCCCAGCTCCCTCAGTGCCTGGGAGCCGGGCAGTGGCCCCACTCCCTGCTGCCGCCACTGGTTGCTGTCTGAAGGCTAATTGGGCCCCTGCTTGCACCCTCCTTGGCCTGGTGCCGGCCACTCACCTGCTCTACCATTCCTCTCCAGACCTGCTATCCTTGGGGCCCATCAGGGCTGGCAGTGCCTCCACTGACACGGGCTGCCAGTGCCAAGTCACTGATGCCGGCCATATTCCGTGCCTCCCCCTGGTGGTCAGTGAAGGTCATAGCGAGGAGTTGAACTCCTGGTTGAACAATTTGCATATTAGTCTTTTATTTCATAGGACTAGAGGCCTGGTGCACAAACATATGTGCACTCGAGCGGGGGGGGGGGGGGTCCCTCAGCCAGGCCTGTGCCCTCTCGCAGTCTGGGACCCCTCGGGAGATAACGACCTGCTGGCTTAGGCCTGCTCCCGGGTGGCAGAGGGCAGGCCCAATCCCTACATGCAGTCCCTGGTCAGGCTCAGAGCACGGATGATTGGGGAGTTGGGGCGCTGGCCCTTGTCATGCACAGAGCAGGGCAGATCGGGAGGTTGCGATGCCACCCTCAGTTACCCTCAGGGTAGGGCCGATTGGGGGGTTGGGGCACCACCCCCTGTCACACTCAAGGCAGGGTTGATGGGAAGGTTGCGGCACCACCCCCTGTCACGCACAGAGCAGAGCCGATCAGGGGTTTGGGGCACCGCCACTGTCACACACAGAGCAGGGCCCATGGGGGGTGTGGGGTGCCGCACCTTGTCACACACAGAGCAGGGCCGATCAGGGGGTTGGGGAGCTCCCCCCTATCAGGCACAGAGCAGGGCTGATCAGGGGGTTGGGGCACCTTCCCCTGTCACGAACAGAGCAGGGCAGATAGGGAGGCTGTGGCCCCGCCCCCTGTCACACACAGAGCCACAGGGAGATCAGGGGGTTTGGGCGCTGCCCCCTGTCACACTGATCCCGGTGCCGGGAGGCCTTGCAGCTCTGCTGATCCCGGTGCTGGGAGGCATATTTCCCTTTTACTATATAGGATAGAGGCCTGGTGCATGGGTGGGGGCCGGCTGGTTTGCCCTGAAGGGTGTCCTGAATCAGGGTGGGGGGGGTCCCCACTGGGGTGCCTGGCCAGCCTTGGTGAGGGAATGATGGCTGTTTGCAGCTGGTCACACACCCTTCAGGGTGGGGGTCCTCACTGGGGTGCCTGGCCAGTCTGTGTGAGGGGCTGAGGGCTGTTTTCAGGCTGGCGGGTGACTGAAGCTCCCAACCGCTCCTTTTTTTTCTTTTTATTCTGGGCCAGCTTTAGCTCTGAGGCTTGGCTCCAGCTCTTAGGCCTCCGCTGCTGAAAGCAGGTATCAGGTTTGTTTTGGTTCTATAATCGAAACACTGTTTCAACTCCAGCTCTGAGATCCCGGCTGGCTGAAAGCAGGTTTCTGGGGTTTTGTTTAGCTTCTATATTTGTAACAATGTTTCAAAGTGAAAGCTCAGAGGCCGGCAGCGGCAGGTGAAGAATGTTGGAGTCCTCCGTCACTGAAGCAAGCAAGCCTCATGTTAATTTCAAGCTGCCTGGCTGCTGGCTGCCATCTTGGCTGGCAGTTAATTTGCATATCGCCCTGATTAGCCAATGGGAAGGGTAGCGGATGTATGGCTAATTACCATGTTTCTCTTTTATTAGATAGGATTATTGACTCTATATAAATTTTGATAGAATTGATAAATTTATAATTTCAAGTCTTCTATCCACAAACAGATGTATTTCTCCATTTACTTGGATCTTCTTGGTTATTTTTCAATAAAGTTTATACTTTTTTAAAGATCTTTTAGAACTCTATTAGCTTTATTAGTATGTACCTTAATATTTTGTTGCTATTAGGAGTCTTAAAATTATATTTTCTATTTGTTGCTAGTATATAAAATAGATTTTAGTATATTATTTTTCCATTCACCCACTTTGCTAAATGATTATTTATCCTAATTTGTAGATTCTTTCAATTTTCTCTATAAATAATCATATCTTCTATGAATGTATTTGTTAAAGTAAGAGTTGCTCTTCTGACAAATAGACCCATACAGTAAATCTCAATATCTCAACATAATAGTTATTTATCATTCACATAAAGTCCAATGTGCATTTTGCAGGGGGGTTATCCTTCCATTGCACGACTCAAGGACACAGACACCTTTCCTCTCGATGCTTTGCATAGAGGGTATGAGCAGCATTATTTTTTCTTTCTTAATCTCATAACTTTTGTTTATTTCTCTTGCCTTTATGTTCTGGTTAGGTAACTGCAGTACATTGTTGATTGGAAGAAGTAAAGCAGATGTCATTGTTTTCTTCTTGATTTTAAAGAAAGTGCATGAAACCTTTAACTATTGAGAAATGATACTTACCATCTGTTTCAGTTGATACCCTTTATCAGGTTGGCAAAGTTCCATGTTATTCCTCATTGGTAGGATTTTTTAAATGTTAAAAATTTGAATGTGTATTGATTTTTATAAAAATTTTTGTATCTATGTTATGGCTTGTGTTTCTCAGTGAGTATAACATTGGCCTGTGAACCGAAGGTTCATGGGTTCAATTCCTGGTCAAGGGCACATACCTGGATTGCTGATTTGATCCTGGCCCTGGTCTGGACACATGCGGGAGGCAACCAATCGATGTATCTCTCTCATATGGATTTTTTTTCTTCTCTCTCTCTGCACCCCCAAAGTTTCCTCCCTTCCACTCTCTCTAAAAAAATAAAAATAATAAAAAATCCTAGGGTGAGGATTAACAAAAACAAACAAAAATGTTGTATCTATTGAGATTGTTATTTATATTTGCTATTTTAATTTGGTAAAAGTTGATTTATAGCCCTGGTCAGTGTGGTTCAATTGGTTGAGTCCCATGAACCGAGGGGTTGCCCCTTTGATTCCTGATCAGGGCACATGCCCAAGTTGTGGGCTCGATCTCCTGTCGGAGGTGTGCAGGAGCATGATCTCACATCAAGGATGTTTCTCCCTCTCTCTCCCTTCTTCTTTCTCTAAAAATCAATGAGAAATCTTAAAAAAAATCAAAACATATCCTTGAGTGAGGATTAAAACATAAAAATAAAATAAATATAATAAAAGGTTGAATTACATTTATGGGTTTGATAATGTTGAACCAGTCTTGTTTCCTGAGATCAACTTTAGTTTAATAATGTGTTATTTTATTTACACAAATCTAAAATAAAGTAATGCTGTGCTCCTTTCTCTCTGGTCTCTGGAAGATTTTGATAATATTTGAATAATCAACTTCTTGAAAATGAGGTATTACACACATGTAAGCTATCTAAGGTTAGTATTTATTTTGTGGGAAAAATTTAAACTACTATTTGAAATCTTTAGAAATTATAAGATTATTCAGTATTTCTATATTTTCTTTAGTCAGTTTTGGTAAGTAATATATTTCTAGGTAATTTACCTAGAAGATGCTTGATATGATTTCAATCTTCTTAAATTTCTTAAAACTTATCTTGTATCTTAATATGTGGTCTATCTTTGAGAATATTCTATGTGGACTTGAGAAGAATGTATATTCTGCCCCTTTGGGATGAAATGTCCTGTCAGTATCAATGAAATCCATTTGATCTAGTGTGTCATTTAAGGTCTCTGTTTCCTTATTGATTTTTTTTTTGTCTAGAAGATCTATCCAGTGATGTCTGTGGGGTTTTAAAGTCCCCCAACTATTAGTGTATTACTTTCAATATCTTGAAGTCCACCAAGAGGGGTTTTTTTTTTTTATATGTTTATGTGTAGTAACTAAAGTCTCTATTTAGCTAACTCATAGGCTGATGAATCAGTGGAAATTTCCTTAAACACATAAAACAGTCTCCTAATATTTGCTGAAGGGCTTTGTGTACATGTTGGGGCATACCTATAATACTCAGCCAGATAATTGAGTATTCTGCCTCAGCCTTTACTTATTGCTTGTATCGACCTTCAAGGTCAAAGAGACATGAGAACTTAAGACTTTTATAGATCTTTCCTGAGCGTATATACATCTCTGAACATAGTACTACACATGCTGTGGCACTCTGGATTCCCAGGAATATGCTAGAGCTTTACAAATAACTCATGAATATCTCTTTTCTGAGCTTTTCCTTTCCAGGTTTTTGGTTAGTCTATCATTTGCTCCAACTCTTTCCACTTCTTCAGATATCAAATTCAAACAACTATCTCTAAATAACTTTATCAAACGTCCCTGGAGAAAAGGTGTTTTTTGTATTAGGTGAGCTCTGAGTTGGGTCAAATAGAGATAGTCTGAAATTGAGGTATCCTGGGGAACTACAAGTTATTGGAAGTGATAACAAACCTGTGAGAATGAGGTTATGAAAGACCTTTAATCTTGTGTTGCCTCTATGATGGCTGCCAGCCTGCTGATTTCCCCATGCTAGGTAGCTGTTAGTTTACAAGAGCATCACAGAATGTAAGAGAGGGGCTAAATGCAGTGCATCAACACATCTCACAGCTTACTCTTATCAAAATTCAGCTGTACTTCTTGAATAAATCCTCTTTGGATGGCTACAAGACTTCGGTTGATTTGGGGAATTCCAAAAATATCAATTCCAATCATTTATGTCATTTTTCTCATTGCTTTCATGGAGGAGAGAATTTTTGTTAGGTCACACTACTGGTTATTTTTTGCAACTATTTTCTCCCACATTGTCTCCTTTTCTTTTTAACTTCAATTGTGTCTTTGATGAACAGGTATAACAATTATTTTCCTCTTTCAAGATAGATTTTTACTAAATTAAAGTGAATGTTTTATGGCTAAATAAAACTTAATATCAGAATTTTATTGCTTAGTTTTATCTTCTTTCACACTTTCTTGATTGTTTAAAAATAAACTTTAAGTTTAATTAACATAAAAATACATTCATTTACAGTGTATATTTAAATGAGGCTTCAAAATATTTTTACCCATATAAATATCATCACAATTAAAATATGAAATGCCCAGCTGATAGGGCTCAGTGGTTGAGTGTTGACCTATGAGCCAGGAAGTCAGTGTTCCATTCCCGGTCAGGGCACATGCCCAGGTTTCAGGCTTAATCCTTAGTGTGGGGCGTGAGGCAGCCGATCAATGATTCTCTCTCATCATTGATGTTTCTCTCTCTCTCTCTCTCTCTCTCTCTCTCTCTCTCTCTCTCTCTCTCTCACACTCTCTCACTCTCTCTGAAATCAATTATATATATATATATATATATATATATATATATGTAAAAAAAATGGAATATTTTTATTATCCCAAAAACTTGCCTCATGACCCTTTCTACTCAAACTCTGTTCCCCACCACAAACTCTTGGCATCCATCCATTGTTTCCTGTCCCTATAGTTAAATCTTTTCTTTAAAATTTTTTTTTTATTGATTTCAGAGAGGACGGGAGAGGAGAGAGAGATGAAAACATCAATGATGAGAGAGAATCACTGATCAGCTGCCTCCTGCATGCCCCACACTGGGGATCGAGCCCACAACCTGGGCATGTGCCCTGACCGGGGATTGAACCGTGACCTCCTGATTCATAGGTCAATGCCAGCTGGGCAGCCACATTACAGCCTTTCTTGAAAGGCTCTGAAGGAGATCTGTGCAGACTCAGGGGGTGTCAGAGATGCTTTAGGGTGAGCGCCATTTTTTCCCGAGTGCCCAACTGGTGCTGCCCCCACATGGCATCAGCCTGAGGATACGCACTAGCCCCGCCCTCCCAACTCCCCGAGTTCTCACCCTTACAAGCTCCTACCCTGTAGAGGAGCTTACTGGCTGGAAATAGCCAAGACCCGCATTACAATCTTACTTAAAACCTTGTGAGGAAGTCCAGGCAGACTTAGGGGTGCCAGGGGCACACAATAAAAGACTGTGATGTGTGGTTCTAGAGCTAGGGCATTTCCTCCACACACTTCAACCAGCACCACAATTCCTGTGCAGAACCCTCCCTCCACAACGTCAAATCTTAATCTATTTTAGCTTGATTAACTCTGCAGGCCTCACACTGATGACTCCCTGAGATACCACCCCACCACAAAGGTCCACAGGCCCCAGGTAGGGGAGCAGCTGACCTTGGTGTATAAAGAGAATTTTCCTGAGTGGCCTCAGACCCAGCACTGGCACTAAAGTTAAATTTGTATCAACCTGGTGAATACTACTTGCCCCTACCTGGTGATTCATTGAGAAGCTTCCTCATGCAACTTAAGTAACACCAGAGGCTCTTTTAGTGTCTGAATCTTACAGGCAGCCAGAAGGTGTGGAGGTGGATCTCAGGGTGCTTTGGGCCTTTTATTGACCTTCCCAAGTGTCAGTAATGGTGGAAATGGGCTGCAGTATTCAGCTTGGCAACTCCCATATACACCCAGGCCCCAAATAGGCAGCCACAAACTGTGGATCGCTTTGTAGCTTCTAACTAGTAGCCCAGGGCCAGTCACAGACATTGTATAACATTGAATTATGCTGGAACACCTTCAAAGAAGCCCACGAACCAGCCCAATCAGTGGCTGCCTTGATACCACATCAGAGCATGACCCAATTAGCTCCACAAATGGCACCTCAGAAGGGAGATTTTTGGCAAGCACCAGACCGTACTGGGGCAAATTCAACTTCTTGGGGTCAGACCCTGCAGAGCAGATCATAAACTCTGGTCAAGGTTGATCCTCATAGTCAGCCAGCCTTAGGGATCAATCCTCATATTCAGACAGCCTCAAGGTCAACCTGCCTATGGACAGAACAACAGCAATCAAGATCTACAAAAGTTTGGTTCACATAACCCACACAAGGGACATTCTTGGAGCACCTAGCTCAAGTGATTAGGGAGATGGTGCCACTGAGCCCCACAGAACACCTACTATATAAAGCCACTTTATCAAGACTAGGAGACATAGCAGATCTACTGAATAACTAGCAATAAATACAAAGATGCAGCTAAAATGAAACAAAGAAACATACCCCAAATGAAAGAATAAGAAAGAATAAAGAATAGGAAAGTTTCCAGAAAAAACAAACAAAAAAACTAAATGAAAGAGAAGCAAGCAATCTACCATATACAGAGTTCAAAACAATGGCTATAAGGATGCTCAAGAAATGTAGGGGAAAAGTGGATGAACTAAGTGAGAACTGAAACAAAGAAGTAGTAAGCATAAAAAAGGACATAAAAGCCATAACAAGAGCCAGCCAGAAATGAAGACTATAACATCTGAAATGAGAGTTCAGCAAATTTCAGAATTCAAAATTAACATCCAGAAATTAATGACATTTTTATACACCAATATTGAACTCTCAGAAAGAGAAACTAAAAAAAAACAACCCCCCCAATAGTCCCATTCATCATTACAACAAAAAGATAAGAGCATAGCTGGTGTTGCTCAAATCCTAACTAGAAGGTCAGGATTTGATTCCTGGTCATGGCACATGCCAGAGCTGTGGGCTGCATCCCAAGTGGGGAGCGTGCAGAAGGCAGCCAATCAATGATTCTCTGTTATTATTGATGTTTCTCCCTCTCCCTCTCCCTTCCTTTCTCTGAAATCAATAAAAATATATTTAAGAAAAAAAGATAACTTGGAAAAAATTTAACCAAGGAGGTAAAAGACCTGTAACTCAGAAAACTACAGGACACTGTAAAAAGAAATAGAGGAAGGTATTAACAAATAAAAAATATACCATGTTCATGTATTGGAAGAATTAACATCATTAAAATGTTGATACTACCCAAAACAATCTACAGATTCAATGCAATTCTTATTAAAATACCAATGGCATATTTCACAGCACTAGAACAAATACTCCAAAAAATTTATATGGAACCAAAAAAACCCCAAATAGCTGTAGCAATATTGAGAAAGAATAATAAAGTAGGAGAGATCAAAATTCCAGATATCAAATTATATTTAAAAGCCACTGTACTCAAAACAGCCTGGTACTGACACAAGAACAGACACATAGACCAATGGAATAGAACGGAGACCCCAGAAATTGACCCAGGCCATTATGCTCAATAAATATTTGACAAAAGAGGCAAGAACATACAATGGAGTCAAGGCACTCTCTTCAATAAATAGTGCTGGGAAAATTTGACAAGCACATGTAAAAAATGAAACTAGACCACCAACTTACACCATACACAAGAATAAACTCAAAATGGATGAAATACTTAAATGTAAGTCTTAAAACCATAAAAATCCTAGAAGAAAGCATAGGCAGCAAAATTTCAGACATCTCTCATAGCATTATGTTTGCTGATGGGCAAAAGGGAAGCAAAGGAGAAAATAAACAAATGAGACTACATCAGTTTCTGCAAAGCAAAAGAAACCATCAACAAGATGAAAAGGGATCAAAGTGTATGGGAGAATATATTCCTCAATGACACATTCCATAATTGGCTAATACTAAAAATTTATAAAGAACTCATACAGGCCAGCACCAAAAAAAAACTCCAAAACACCCAAACATTAGAAAATGGGCAGAGAACCTGAATATCCATTTCTGCAAAGATGACACAAAAATGGCCAATACACATATAAAAAGATGCTCAACCTCGCTTATCATTAGAGAAATGCAAATTAAAACCACGATGAGATATCCCCTCATACCTGTCAGAATGGCTATCATCAATAAATTAACAAACAATAAGTTTTAGTGAGGATGTGGAGAAAAGGTAATCCTTGTGCACTGTTGGTGGGAATGAAGATTGGTTCAGTCACTATGAAGATTGGGTCAACCACTGTTTTTCATAAAACAGTACAGAAGGTGTCCAAAAAATATGGAAGTGCCTTATGACCCAGTGATTCTACTTCTGGGTATATATCCAAAGAAACCCAAAAACTAACTTGAAAGGATTATACACCCCTATGTTCACTGCAGTGTTATTTACAATAGCTAAGCTATGGAATCAACTGAAGTACACATCAATAGACAAGTGGGTAAAAAAAGTGGTGGTGCCGAAACCGGTTTGGCTCAGTGGATAGAGTGTCGGCCTGCGGACTGAAAGGTCTCAGGTTCGATTCCGGTCAAGGGCATGTACCTGGGTTTCGGGCATATCCCCAGTGGGAGATGTGCAGGAGGCAGCTGATCGATGTTTCTCTCTCATCCATGTTTCTAACTCTCTATCTCTCTCCCTTCCTCTCTGTAAAAAATCAATAAAATATATTTTAAAAAAAATTGGTGGTACATATATATAATAGAATATCACTTGGCCATAAAGAAAGAAATCTTACCATTTGTGATAGCATGGATGAACCTTGAGGGTATTATGCTAAGTGAAATAAGTCAGTCAAAGAAAGACAAATTTAGCTAAATATATATATATATATATATTAGAGGCCCGGTGCACAAAAATTTGTGCACTCGGGGGGGGGGGGGGGCGTCCCTCAGCCCGGCCTGTGCCTTCTCGCAGTCTGGGACCCCTCAGGGGATGACCACCTGCTGGCTTAGGCCCACTGCCTGGGGGATTGGGCCTAAGCTGGCAGTCAGATATCCCTCTGGCAGCCCGGCAGCCCTCAGGGGATGTCCACTTGCCAGCGGGGAGCAGACCTAAACTGCAGTAGGACATCCTTAGCGCTGCTGAGGAGGCAGGAGAGGCTCCCACCACCACTGCTGTACTGGCAGCCATCAGCCTGGCTTGTGGCTGAGCAGAGCTCCTCCCATGTGAGAGTGCCCTGACCACCAGAGTGCAGCTCCTGCATTGAGCATCTGCCCCCTGGTGGACAGTGTGTGTCATAGTGACCAGTCATTCCCAGTCGTTCTGCTGTTAGGGTCAGTTTGCATATTATCCTTTTACTATATAAGATAGAGGCCTGGTGCACGGGTGGGGGCTGGCTGACTTGCCCTGAAGGGTGTCCTGGATCAGGGTGGGGGTCCTGCTTGGGTGCCTGGCCAGCCTGGATGAGGGGATGATGGCTGTTTGCAGCTGGTCACACCCCCTTCAGGGTGGGGGTCCCCACTGGGGTGCCTGGCCAGTCTGGGTGAGGGGCTGAGGGCCGTTTTCAGGCTGGCGGGTGACTGAAGTTCCCAACCTCTCCTTTTTTTCTTATTTTTTTTAATTCTTGGATTTATTTACCTTCTATGGCTATCACTGGAACTGAGAGCCGGCTTTAGCTCTGAGGCTTGGCTCCAGCTCTGAGACCATGGCTGCTGAAAGCAGGTGTCTGGGTTTGTTTGGCTTCTATAATTGCAACATTGTTTCTTAAGAGTGCAGCTCAGAGGCCGGCAGCAGCAGGCAGGGAATCTTGACTTCCTCCATCACTGGAGCAAGCAAGCCTCCTGTTCACTTCAGCTGCCTGGCTGCCGGCCGCCATCTTGGTTGGCAGTTAAGTTGCATATCGCCCTGATTAGCCAATGGGAAGCGTGTCGGAGGTACGGCCATGTTTGTCTATTATTAGATAGAATATATATATATATATATACATATATATATATATACATGTATATATATATATATATATATATATATATATATATATATATATATATATACAATGGAGCCACCGAACAACTAGTCATTATGACACACACTGACCACCGGGGTGCAGACGCTCAATGCTGTGGTGATGTGAGCCTCTCCAGATCAGGATTGACTAGGTGCGATCCCGTGGCAGGTGCAACAGGGCCAGGATGAGTGGGAGCAGCAGGCAGGAGCTGCAGGCGGTGTTGGACTGCCGGTTTCAGCCCGATCCCCATGGGCCATGCTGAGGGACCCCACCAGTGCACAGATTGCACTGGCCCTCTAGTATCATGTAATTTCACTTATATGTAGGATCTAAATAACAAAGTAAACAAACAGAATAGAAACAGACTTGTAAATACAGAGAAATGACTGATGGTAGCCAGAGGAGAGAGGGGTTGAGGGGATGGGTGAAAAAAGTGAAGGGATTGAGAAGTACAGTTTGGTAGTTACAAAATAGTCATGGGATATAAAGTACAGCATAGGAAATATCCTATATAATAAAGAGCTAATATGCTAATTAGACCAGCAGTACGACCTTCCAGAATGACCTTCAGGAACTACCAGTGGGCGGCGGGTGGGGCCAAGATTGATTGCCCCATAGAGGGTGGCGGCAGCTGGCTCTGCAAGGGCCGAGTTCCTTGCACAAATTTCTTGCATCAGGCCTCTAGTCCTATTTATAAAAGGCTAATATGCAAATTGACTGAACGGTGGAATGACTGGTTGCTGTGACATGTACTGACCACCAGGGGGCAGACACTCAATGCAGGAGCTGCCCCTGGTGGTCAGTGTGCTCCGACAGGGGGAGCACCACTCAGCCAGAAGCCCTCCGTGGCAGTACTAAGGATGTCTGACTGTGGGGAGTGGGCCTAAGCTGTCAGTCAGACATTCCCCGAGGGCTCCCAGACTGCAAGAGGGTGCAGGCCAGGCTGAGGGACTCCCCTGAGTGCACAAATTTTGTGCACTGAACCTCTAGTAGTCAATAATATTGTAATAACTGTGTATGAAGCCAACTGGGTACTGGAAATATCAGGGGGAATACTTTGTAAGATATATGATTGTCTAACCATTATGCTATACACTTGAAACTAATGCATAATAACTTTGCATGTAAATTTAATTGAAAAATAAAAATTAATAATAACCTGTATTAATTTTGGTGTGGCACATTATATTTACCCTTTTGTTGCTCTCTTTGTTCCTTCGTCTATCTCAAAATTTTTTTCCCCTTCTGCTTGAATATCATCACTTAGTAGTTTTTTTAATTGTGTGTCTGCTATTGACAAATTTTATCAGGTTTTTTGGGGGGAATCTAAAAATATCTTTCCTTTTCAATGAATTTTTTTCTTTTGTCTTTTCTTTTCAGTAACTTGAAGTAATGGCACTGTTTCTGGATCTCATTTTTTCATTTAAGAAGTCACTTTTTCAGTCTTATTTTGCTGTTTTGTAAAAGAAGAAACTAAAAATTTTAAAAACAATTTAGCCACTTTCACATTTTCTTCTTCTTTGTTTTTTTTTTAGAAGTTTTACTGTGATGTGCCTAGGAGTGGCATTGTTATTATTCATCCTGCCTGAAGTTTGTAGGTCTTATATCTGTAGCTTGATATCTTTGTTTGGTTTTGAGAAATTACCTACCATTACCTCTACCAATATTTTGTTTTTCCCATTCTCTCTCTTCTATTCTTTGAAGTGTAATTTTAGTACACTTTAATGGACATTTAGAATACATAATTGCCTGCTGTTAAAATCCTCTGAACTACTTTAAATTGGGGAATAACATGTCCAGATTACTACACTGAAAATATTACTCTAGTAGCTAATGTAGAAGATAGCCATGATGCACAGAATAGAGGCAGGGAGCATCGTTATAAAACTTTAACTTTAATTCTAATTTTGACCACTTGTAATGTATTTCTTTTGCTGGCTTTCTTTTCTCCTTCCACTTCTTAAATATGGGTATTCCACATGGTTCTGTTTTTCTTTTTTTAATGTTCTTTTCTCCTCATACATTTTTAGTTTCAAGTTACCTCTGCATAACTGTCTATGACATACATTGCTCCAGTTGTCATTCCCTCTTCCAGGAACCTGTGCTGCCTTTGAAACTGCGTGTAGTATATCTACGCACACCTCAAACCAGGGACTTTAAAAACAAATATTTTGTTTTCTTTCAGGTTGTAATTCTCTCCTTTGACTTCCAGTTTCTGTTAGTGGTATGATCATGCATCCAGCCACTCAGACTCACATCTCTCATCTTTGACTGTTTTCTCTTTCTTGAGTCTAACAATCCATAAGTTACAAGACCTCTAGCATTTTTATCCACATTAACTCCCCCCATCCTTCTCTATCTATTACCAAAACTCAATATCAGCTCTCACCTATTGGACTATTTTAAGTTTTCTAATTGGTATCTCTGTATTCTGTTTATTTGCACTCTAGTCACCTAATAAATAGTTTCCAGGTTAAGTTTCCTAAGGACTCATAATGATATCTGCCTGTTTAAACATTCAGAACAATTTTTCAGCATAGCATTCAAAGCCCTTCACAATTATATCCCAACCCATTCTAAATATTTACCCCCCATCATGCTTCAACAGAGATATTTTGCTTCAGTCAAATTGGACTAATTGGACTAGTTGTCATTCTCTATAAATGTTTCATGCATTCCTTCCTTAATGTCTTTTTGTGAATTCCTTCATCTTCATTAGTAGAATAACAATGTCCTTAGGAACATGCAAGATATTCCAGCATTACAGCAGATCACATCATGTACTCTTTTACTTTCATCCATCAAATTGTTTATCTTTAAAATGATGTCAAAATAAACAGAGGTATTCTTTTGAAACAGAACTCACCTAATAATTACTTGAAACTTGGCAGAGGAATATGATAAAGAGTCACCCAAATTTTTTACAATCTCAAAGTGAGAAAACTTTGTCTCAGAACTGGGAAAACTTCCAAAAACAACTTGTAGCCAAGGCTGGATTACAAGTGAGTGTTCAGGCTGGTTAATAGCAAAGCTAAACTGTGGTTCCCAGGAAAATGTTTATTTGTGTCTTTAGTATAAACTCTGAAGAAAATTCTAAAAAAATAATTCTAGTCAGCAAAATGATCAATGTAAAGATGGGTGTCTACCTTAAGGTGTCTACTTACAAAAATGGCTCTCCTTTTATTCCAAACCTATTCTTGTTTTGTTTAGCTTGGTCTCTCTCACCTGTTTTCTGAAAACAGATTACTCTTTAGAAAAAAAACAAAACACAAACCCTATTTTTATTGATTTCAGAGAGGAAAGGAGAGGGAGAGAGAGATAGAAACATCAATGAGGAGAGAGAATAATTATCCCTGACCAGGAATTGAACCATGGCCTCCAGGCTCATAGGTCGATGCTCAACCACTAAGCCATGCTGGCTGGGCCAGATTACTCTTTAGCATCACACTAGAATTTGGGCTCTGAGGATCTTACCACTCTCATAAGAGTGATTATTACTATCATATATTTGTTACTGGGAAACCCCCGTTTGGGTTCGGGCTGCCTGTCATTTGTCTAATAATGAAGGCAGGGTTGAATCATATTAGGCCTTTATTAAGAAGGCTAGTCAACCAAGAAGATAAGGTACTTACAAGCATTCAAATCTTGTCTTACAGCAAGGTGCAGGGAGCAGGAATATAAGGGGGAAGAGGTCACAGTGAGATTGGGAACATAATGCAGCCATGTGCAGTCCCGGAGGTCCGAGGATGTCACCTATTATCCTTAATCATCGGGTGATGAGATGATGTTTTGACTCCTGGTAGGTCAGTCTGACCCTGCTTATTGGTTCTTCTTGCTGGATTCACATCTGAGTCACCACCTCAATCGCCTCATACAGGTCTTGAAAAGGAAACTTAAGAAAAACTTAACTCTCTATTCACATGTAAGAAACTTAACCCCCTATTCACATAAGTATATGTGTTTTAATATTTAAAATAATATGCTTATTTTTCAGATTAATTCAGGTGCTCTATCAGATTATAAGTCCCACTATCATATTGAGCACTTAATATGTGCCTGACATGTGCTAATCATTTGAATTTTATCACTTAATATTCACAACATCCCCGGGAGATAGGTACTTTTATATTTAACATTTTAAATATAAGAGGCTTAAATTTTGGGTAGTTTAAATGACCTGTCTATAGTCACATGACTTAATAAGAAGTATTGTTTTAGACTCTGAAGTCTTGATTCATAAAGACATTAAAAGGTCACCCCAAGGAAATGCATTCCTATTAAACATCAAAGCTTCCCTTAAGTAGAAAAGAGAGTTTGTTTATATTATCCCCTATAAATTCCTTTCCTTGGATCGCTCCCTGATACTCTTAGAGAGAAACTCTTTAGAGAGAAAACCTTAAAGAAAGGAATTCAAACGTATATTCCACATGTTCACAAGAGTTCTTCCTCACTGCTCCTCACATTGAAAATCCCACTCTGTAGCACTATTAAGCAATAATTATCTCATGCCAATATTCTTTCTTGATGTTGGAAACTACATGGAGTTTGGAATATGCAGATACTAAGCCATATATTTGTGTATGTTGTTTATATTTAGCGACATCATTAATAATTTGATTTTGAAAAGTGGAAGTCATAAAATAAGTAGAAATAATATGTTAAATAGTTTACTTCTCTTTAATTTAAAAAATATGAACTAGGTGATAATTTGTAAATGACATAGGAAGACATTCAAGGTCAAACAAATTTGAACTGGAAGGAAATAGAGTAAAAAGACATGCAGTTAATGTAATATTATACTGTAAAAATTTGTGAAGGCTTCACCAAAGTGAATGTTAGATTGCTTTCACTAATAGACTTAACTGGTTCAGTTTTCTATGGCAACTTCATGGTACTAGCTACTAACTTCTTAGCTTTCATTTTAAGTCCATAGGCTTTCTTCCCAAATAAAAATAAAAAGGGCATGGATGTTAAGAGTACAAAGTGTGTTGATAATAATAAATTTCACATACAGTAGTTACTGTTTGCTAGGGATTATTGTAAGAGCATTGTTTTATTACCTCATTTAAACCTCATAACTACCCTAAGAAGTAGGTAATTATTGTTTCTATTTTACAGATGAGAAATCTGAGGCAAACAGAGGTTAATCTGCTCAGTCACAGGGCTATTATGTAAATATGAACCCAAGCAGTCTGGTTCCAGAATTCATGCTCTTGTTTATCATACCATGGAAATTTCAGTTTTCCAATCTATTTAGTCTATGGAGAGAGAAACATTCTATGGGAGGGAAGGTAAGTTCTACTCTAAGGATACAATAGATATTCAAATTCAAATACTAGTAAATCTGTCTACTATGGAATTATTCTACTTGCCTTTCAGTTTCTACAGCTGTTGTTTAAGGCCTTCTCACTCCTTAAGCTCTTAATAGCAACCATCTGTCACCTGCCAAGCTGAAGACTAATATTCATCTTTACCACATTATCTTATTTTCTCTAATCTCTGTAATCTTATAGAGAGAGTCCATCTGTCACTAACTTCTGAGAAGATTCGACTTCTGGTTTTATACTTTCCTTCTCTCTCTGTCATATATATATATATATTAGAGGCTCGGTGCACAAAAATTTGTGCACTTGGGGGGGTCCCTCAGCCAGGCCTATGCCCTCTCGCAGTCTGGGACCTCTCGGGGCATGACCACCTGCTGGCTTAGGCCTGCTTCCGGGGGATTGGGCCTAAGATGACAATCAGACATCCTTCAGACAGCCCGGCAGCCCTCGGGGGATGTCCACTTGCCAGCGGGGAGCACACCTAAGCTGCAGTCAGACATCCTTAGTGCTGCTGAGGAGGCAGGAGAGGCTCCCACCACCACCGCTGTACTGGCAGCCATCAGCCTGGCTTGTGGCTGAGCAGAGTTCCCCCATGTGGGAGCGCACTGACCACCAGAGGGCAGCTCCTGCATTGAGCATCTGCCCCCTGGTGGACAGTGTGTGTCATAGTGACCAGTCATTCCCAGTCGTTCTGCTGTTAGGGTCAGTTTGCATATTACCCTTTTACTATATAGGATAGCGGCCTGGTGCACGGGTGGGGGCTGACTGGTTTGCCCTGAAGGGTGTCCTGGATCAGGGTGGGGGTCCCGCTTGGGTGCCTGGCCAGCCTGGGTGAGGGGCTGAGGACCATTTTCAGGCTGGCGGGTGACTGAAGCTCCCAGCCTCTCCTTTTTTTCTTTTTTTTAATTCTGGGATTTATTTACCTTCTATAATTGAAACATTGTTGCTGTTACTGGTGCTCCCAGCTCTGAGGCCAGGGCTGGCTGAAAGCAGGTATCTGGGGTTTGTTTGGCTTCTATAATTGAAACTTTGTTGCCGTCCTGCTCACTCCAGCTCTGAAGCTGCAGCTGGCTGAAAACAGGAATCTGGGATTTATTTACCTTCTATAATTGAAACTCTGTTGCCTTCACTGGCGCTCCCAGCTCTGAGGCCAGGGCTGGCTGAAAGCAGGTATTTGGGATTTGTTTAGTTTCTATAAATGAAACTTTGTTGTTTTTGGAGCTGTTGCTTTTGGAGCTTAGAGCCGGGCCATGACTGGCGGGGAACCTTGGCTTCCTCCATCACTGGAGTAAGAAAACCTCCTGCTCGTTTCAGCTGCAAGGCTGCCGGCCGCCATCTTTGTTGGCAGTTAATTTGCATATCTTGCTGATTAGCCAATGGGAAGCGTAGTGGAGGTATGGTTAATTACCCTTTTTGTCTTTTATTAGATAAGATATATATATTCTTCCATTTTGGCTCTGTATCTTCTCCTTACATTGGCAAAAACTCAGTATTTCCCAATTCCCCCCTCCTACTGTAGAACCCTAGTTAATAGGTGTTAAGGTAGTTAATAGATATTACACAAAATAAAGGGCTTTTCTGGGAAGCTAAGTTTGGAAAATATTGGATTGAAATCCGGAATCTGCCCCTTTCTAATTATATTAACTTGGTAAAAATAACTTATCTGCATCTCATTTTTCTTCATCAATACAATGAAGCTAAATATATTATCTGCTTTACTGATTTGTTGCAAATATTATGAAGTAATGCATATAAATCACTTCATATTATGACTTACTCATAACTTTTATCTAATACATGACAGTTGCAATTATTAAATTATGAGCATTCTTATTATAAGATAAGGCAGGGCTACTAAGGTTGAATTGTGGCCAAGTCTGCAATCTCCTGGGAGAGCATGTAGCCCAATTCTTACATGTAATGGATCCCAAATTCTGCTCTGTGGATGGCTACTTCAGAGTCTCTGCAAATGCTTTTTAAAGATGCCCAGTCTCTGTTCCTGAAAATAATGATGTAGCACATTTTATAAAATTTTAATTTTTATAAATCAAATTTACAGTAAGATTTGGGAACCACTAATTTAGAAAATGATATTAATATTCCCTAGCATAGCATTCATGGCTTTACATGATTTAGCTTTATCCTGCTTTTCCATTCTTAGCTTGTGCTGTAGTACTAGGGGGTACTTTTGAAATACAGTGGGACCTTGACTTACGAGTGTCCCGACTAATGAGTTTTTCGAGATACGAGCCGATTTTTTGCTTTGAGTTGCGAGCTAAAATTCAGGTTACGAGCCAGCTTCAGATACCCCACCGCTAGTGGGCGCAGCGAACGTCACAGTGAATGCCACAACATCAGCCCAGCATCACGTGTCTCACTCGTTCACTGTTGATTTGACATACGAGTAATTTGAGTTATGAGCTCCATCACTGAACGAATTAAACTCGTAAGTCAAGGCCCACTGTAGAAGTTTTGGGACCCCAAACAGTACCTAAAAGAAGAATTGTGATTGACAGACAAAAGTCCTTTAGTCACTACAAAAGTTTTCAGTACTCTACAGCAGAGGTTTCAAACCTGGATACACACACACACACACACACACACAAACACACACATGCATACATCATTTGGGGGCACTTCTTAAATATGTATATCCCTGGACAATACTCCTAAAGTTTTTCATGGAGCAAATCTGAGATGGAGCTTGGGAATATAAATATTTTGAAAAGCTCTCTTCAGATGATTCAATGAGGGGGTAGACTTGGAAACCATAACATATTGTTTTCTAGGTCTATATTTCTTGAAAGCAGAGACCAGATGTTTTATACTTCTTTATATTGGCCAAAATCAATAGCTCAGTGCTCACATAAAGTGGATGCTCACTTATTTATCCAAGTAAGGGAGAAGGACTGGTTGTTTGAGAATAAGAGATAACTTTTTGCTGTGTCATCAAAATGATTTAATTTGTACCAGACATCTCCTCCTCTGGAATAAGGAGAAAGAAGTCTTATCCAGTTTGCTCAGTGGTTAGAGCATCAGCCCATGGAGTGAAAGATCCTGGGATCCTTCAACTCTGGTCAAGAAAATATATCTAGGTTGCAGGCTCCACCCCCTTGCCCCCATTAAAGCACGTTTGAGAAGCAACCAATCTATGTGTCTCTCTCACATTGAGGTTTCTTTCTCTGTCTCCCCCACATCCTTTCCACTCTCTCTGAAAATAAGGCGGGGGGGGGGGGGAATAACCTCAGGTGAGGATTAACAAAAGCACCTGTTAGAGTGGCCATTATCAACAAGACTAGCAATAACAAATGTTGAAGAGTTTGTGGAAAAAACGGAACCCTCATTCACTACTGGTGGGAATGTAGACTGGTACAACCACAATGGAAAGCAGTCTGGCAATTCCTCAAAAAATTAAGAATAGAGCTACCATATGACCCAGCAACTCCTCCCCTGGTGTACACCTCCAAAACTCAAAATCATTTGTACGCAAAGATATATGCACCCCCATGTTCATTGCAGCATTATTCATGGTGGCCAAGACAAGGAAAGAGCCAAAGTGTCCTTCGATAGATAAAGAAGATATGGCACATATATACAATGGAGTACTACACTGCCATAAGAAAGGAGGAAATCACATCATTTACAACAACATGGATGGACCTTGAGAACATTATGCTAAGTGAAATAAGTCAGACAGAAAAAAGCTAAGAACCATATGATTTCACTCATATGTGGAATATAGAACTGAAACTTATGAAAACAATCAGCAGTGTGGTGATTGCTGAGGGTGGAGGGTGGGGGGAGAAGGGGGTCCTAATATGAGGTGACAGGAGAAGAATTGACTTTGGGTGGTGGACACATGGTGCTATATACAGATTTTGTAACTTAGAAATTCACACATGAAACCTATATGTTCATGTTGACCAATGTCACCCCAATAAAATTTAATTAAAAAAAAATGATTTGCCTGGCCGGTGTGACTCAGTGGTTGAGAATCCACCCCAAAACCATGAGGTCACTGATTCAAGTCCTGGTCAGGGCACATGCCCGGGTTGCTGGGCTCAATCCCCAGTAGGGCCCTTCAAGAGGCAGCTCATCGATGATATTCCTCTCTCATCGATGTTTCTACCTCTCTATTTCTCTCTATCCCTTTCCCTTCCTCTCTCTCTAAAAATCAATAAAAACATATTTTTAAAGAAGGAGAAATAAGACAACGAAGCATTCTATTCCTAACTCCCTTGAAACCACTTTTAAGGTCATTATAGATGTAGACATTTATGCTCTTTGATGAAAAATCCAAAGGTAACCAAATGGACTAATAGAATTAAATCCAAATCTATTTAACTTTTTCTGTTTGCTATCTCTTATCTATGAAAGCAAGTCAAGTGAACAACAATTCATCCAAAGTTATACCATTTTGGTTAACATTGCAGGCTCTGGATTTATATTCCTTGTGTTCAAAGAGATTTTTTTGTGTGTGTGTGTGTGTGTGTGTGTGTGTGTGTGTTTTTTTTCTTTTCTTTTTACCAGTTGCCAGCTATATAACCTCAGGAAAGTTATTTAAACTTTCTGTGTCTCAGTTTTCTCAACCACAGTATGGGGGTTATGTTAGTATCTACTTTATATGATTGCTGTAAGAATTGAATGAGATAATGAATATAACTCACAAACACTTCTTGACACATAAAATTTGCTAAATATTTATTTATATATCTATACTAATAAAATGGTCATATGCTAATTAGACCAGACATCTTCCGCACATCCATCCAGATGTCCTTCCAGACAAAGCTATGGTGGCGGGGGCCAAGGCAGAGGCAGTTAGGGGCGGTCAGGTTGGCAGGAGAGGGTGTTGGTGCTGCCAGGGTTCAGAAAGCCGCACTTCAGGGGTCCATTAATTGTCGGGGTTCTTGTCCCAGCATCAAGAAGGGTTCAGCAATCTGGAGAAGGCTATGAGTAGATTTTAAATAAGAGTCCAGAGGTGAAGTATAAGTTTGAAAGGCATTTGGGGGTCAGAGGAGCTTAGCTAAAGGAGCTAAGATCCAAGATCTAAATTCTCAGATCTCAGGTCTAAGGCCTTAGGTTCTCCTCATCCCCAAGATCCCATGCTTTTTATTAACACAACTTGTCCTGAGGCAAGGCAGAGTTATACACTTCAAAGGGTATACAGAAACATTGTCAGAATAGGGGAATTAGCCTATGGCTGTTCAGGTGTTTGGCCAGTAGGAGGCAATAACATGTAGATTAAGATGCCCTTTAGCTGTCTGGCAGTCAAGAAATTAATTTAATGTATCCTATTCAGGTTTGGGGAAATGCCTTCAGCCATTCCAAGATGCAGCCCTGCTGTCATGCTGAAATTGGTCTCCGGCAGGAGGGCAGTTAGGGGCAACCAGGCCTGTAGGGGAGGGCAGTTAGGGGCAATGAGACCACAGGCAGAGGCAGTTAGGGTCTATCAGGCAGGCAGGCAGGTGAGCGGTTAGGAGCCAGCAGTCCCGGATTGCAAGAGGGATGTCTGACTGCTGGTTTAGGCCCAATCCATGGGATCAGGCCTAAACCGGCAGTCGGACATCCCCCAAGGGGTCCTGGATTGGATAGGGTGCAGGCTGGGCTGAGGGCCCCTTTTCCTCCTTATGCACGAATTTCGTGCATCAGGACTCTAGTATCCTCATAAATAATTAAGTTTCTACATGTGCATATCAGAATTACCATAGAATTCAAATCCCATTTCCTAAAAAATACACTTTTGTGAATTAAACAACCTCCCACATGGAAGCTTTATTTTCCAAATAGTGACAGAGAGCAAGATTTATAGTGTGTTCTAGAGGTTGGACCCCGGCAGTGTGGTTTTCAGTTACTCGTAATTAATCATGTTTTCACCAATCTGTAAAAAGTGGAAAAACAACAGTATAATTTCCAAATGTCATTTCTTAAGAAGAATTTTTCCTTTATACACAGATTTACTTCATTTCTACATTTTTAGGGATTAAGATACTATCATGGAATGACATAATCTTTTGCAGTAATTTTTTTTAATTCCCATACTTGAAAAAAAAAGTGACTAACCTATGTCAGACCTTCAATTTTTTTTGAAATTTTACTTGTCTCTGAGATACAACAATTTAAGAACCACTGTACAAAGGACTATGATCACTATGAGATACACTTAAAGCTAAACCATCAAAGCATAAGTTCTCACTTCCTTTGGCTATCTACTAGTGCAAATACTCATTTCTACCAGCTGTCTTTGAATGTGGTTTTGGTTTTCACTGACAACTTCCCCAAGAAGCTGACATCTTGACATTAAACACAGCAATAGACATTGCTCAAACCTTGGATAAAAGGCAAGATTCATGTCGATGGTGGCAGTGATCTTTAGTTGTCATTTTAGGATTGTTTATGTACTTCACAATCACCAAAATGCCTTACTATGCTCTTATCAGTTAAATGATTAAAGCATGATAATATTAGAGGGGACTACTGATTCATTCTATTATTTAATGCCTTTGCATTAATTCTATCAAAAAGGAGATAACTTTTTATGTTGCACTGAGGTGTCATATAATGCATTTCAAATGCTTTGCAAAGATTAAAGCACTAGTCAAATGCAAAATATTAAAATACTTAAAAACTATTTCCCCACTTTTTTATTTGCCTCCCTTGTAGCTTTAATATTACATAGATATGACTTTTTTCTTCTTTTTCTTTTTTTTTAGAGAAAGTGGAAGGGAGGGAGGGAGAGAGAGAGAAAGAGACATGGATGTGAGAGAGACACATTGATTAGTTGCCTACCGCAGGTGCCCCAACAGGGGCCAGGGATAGAACCTGCAACCAGGTACATGTACTTGACTGGGAATTGAACCCATGACCCTTTGTTGTGGGGGTTGATGGCTAGATATTGAAAGAGTTAGCTAGCTATCTTAATTAGGAAGGTTTGGGGAATGAGGAGGATCCATGGGAGAGGAATACATAGATGGAGACTTGAAGATGCCAGAATGCTTATCTTACTTGCAGAGGATAGAGAAATGCCACAGGCAGATGGAAACGTTTTTGGCCTAAGCAATTAGAACAGTCATAAACCAAGGACAGACGGGGGCATCTCTGCCCTGAGCAATTAAAGTGACCATAAGTTAGACCAAAAGTAGCTCTGACCTGAGCAGCTGGGAGAGCTATAAAATAAGACATCTCTGCCAGCACAACTGGGAGAAAACCATAAGATAAATCAAAAGTGACTCCAACCTAAACAGATAAAATGACCAAACCAGGAAAAGTGTGGATGTGGGGGTCCTGGGAGCTGATTACAGGGCTAAGGTCCCACGGAAGAAAAGGAGGGTCTCCAGCCTCAAGACAAAGAAAACAGTGGTCACCCTTCTTAAGGGCCCCTCTGTCCATCCAGGAGGGACAGAGTCTTAGGATTAGGAACTTAGAAGATACCTTTCTGAGGTGGCCCCTCTGCCCCTCTGCACCAAGAGGGACAGAGTTTTAGGCTTAGAATTTAGAATTAAGGTTTAGAGGTAGTATTTGCTTGCAATAAAGTTTCTGTACTTTTCACCTACCACCTTTTTTCTGTGGCTTCATTCTTTGAATCCATTTAGACAAGGATCCGGGAAAGAAATCACCCTGCTCAATATAATAACCCCAATCAATATGACTTTTCATGTGGTAGAGAAAAGACTGGCTAGGGCTAGATATGAGTTTTCGTGTGGTAGAGAAAAGACCCAGGCTATGTGTTTACATACTTCTTCTAAAACACTATTCTTAGGATCTCAGTTATGTTTGAAATTGCATGAAATGAATTACAGTTATTGTTTGTTGATATGCTAATAAATAATATTCTTTGAAATCTCTGTGCTTTCCAAGATTAAAAAATAAGTATTATACATGTAAAGATAAAATAAAATATAACAATAGAGTTAATAAAACCATTCAATGTAGTCAGAAATAAAAATCATTATATAAACCAAGCTTGCTTTATATCTGATTACCACTGGGTGTCAGCAATGTGTGAGTTTAAGCCAACAATCTCTAAATAAAGATGCATGATCATTCTAAAATTTATTTTGTGCTAGTATTTTACTTAATATTTATTTTCACTTGAGATTTTACTATTGAACCAAGAGTTAACTATATATTAATAATAATTGTATTCCCTGGCTGATAATGTTTCATAATCACCACAATATTATAGATCACATAATAAATGACACATTTTTATAATTGATAACTTAAGAAATTAAAAACCTCAAGAAGGTAAAATGCAATCAAGCTGTTAAGTTACAGTTGTATGTGTGTGTGTGTGTGTGTGTGTGTGTGTGTGTGTGTGTGTTGTAGATTCAAGCCATAGTAGCTGAGATCGATGGAATAGATCTTTTAAATGATCCAACTATATGTTGTCTACAAGAGACGCACGAGTATCAAAGGCATAAATCAGCCGAAACCGGTTTGGCTCAGTGGCTAGAGCGTCGGCCTGCGGACTGAAAGGTCCCAGGTTCGATTCCGGTCAAGGGCATGTACCTGGGTTGCGGGCACATCCCCGGTGGGGGATGTGCAGGAGGCGGCTGGTCGATGTTTCTCTCTCATCGATGTTTCTGACTCTCTATCTCTCTCCCTTCCTCTCTGTAAAAAATCAATAAAATATATTAAAAAAAAAGGCATAAATCAGTCAAAAGTAACAGAATATCAAAAGATAAACTATGTAAGCAATAAACAAGAGAGAGCCAGTGTATTTATGTTAATATCAAACAAAACAGACTATATTGGGATGAATAGTGTCCCTCCAAAATTCATGTCCAGTTGAAATCTGTGAATGTGAATTTATTTGGAAACAATGTCTTTGCAAATGTAATCAAGATATGCTGAGGTTATACTGAATTAGGGTAGGCCTTCACTTAATGACTGGTGTCCTTTTAAGAAGAGGGAAAGTTGAAGAGAGACACAGGGAAAATGTCATGTGTTGACAGAGGAAGAGATTGGAGTGATGCATATGCAAGCCAAGGTAAGTGCAGGATTGGCAGCAACCACCAGATGCTAGGAAGAGGCAAAGGGCTTTGCTGACACTTTGATTTCAAGCTTTTAATCTCCAGAACTGTGAAAGAATAAATGTCTGTTGTTTTAAACCACTCGATTTGTGGTAATTTGTGATGAAAGCACTAAAACTAATACAGACTTTAAGATAAAAATTTTAAATAGAGACAAAGATATTTTATAATAAAAGGATCAATTCATCCCAAAGTTATAACAATTATAAACATGCATGCATCTAACAAGAGAGTCACAAGATCCATGTAGCATAAACTGGCAGAACTGAAGGGAGAAATAGACAGTTCAACAATAGTCAATGTACTTCAACAACCCACTTTAAGTAATGGCTAGAACTACTAAACAGATGATCAGAAAGGAAATAGAGACTTAAAGACATGATAAATCAACTAGACATAATGGACATTTATAGAACATTCCACTAAAGAGGACAATAAGTACATATTTTTCTTCATTAATATAATATATCATCTGTAATAATAAAAGTGTAATATGTTAATTAGACCAGAAGTATAATATGTTAGTTAATATAATATATCATCTATAATAACAAAAGTATAATATGTTAATTCTAGATGACCTTCTGGATGAAGCCGGGGCTGCGAGGGAAGCCTGGGTCCCGGGTGCCAGAGGGAAGCTGGTGCTGGGAGCTAGGGGAAAGAAGGCCTACTCTTGCATGAATTTTGTGCATTGGGCCTCTAGTATTAATATAATATAAAACAAAAACCACATTGTCATCTCAATAGGTACAAAAAAGTAGTTGACAATGCAATACTAATTTATGATAAAAAATACTTAACAATCTTGGAATACAAGGGAAGTTTCTCAACATGGTAAAGGACATTTATCAAAAACTCACAGCAAACTTCATAATTAATTTTGAAGGAATGAATGTTTTTCCCCTAAGATCAGCAAGAAGGCAGGTTGTTTGCTATTATTAGTTTTATTCAATATTATATTGGAGGTTTTAGACAGATAAATTAGGCAAGACAATAAATAAAAGGCATTCATATTAAACAAAGAAGTGAAATTGCCCATATTTTCAGGTGACATGATCTTGTATTTATAAAATCCTAAGTAATCCACTAAAAAACCCCAAAGACAAACAGACAAAAAAAACCCATTAGAGCAATAAACAAGTTCAGCAAGATTGCAGGACATGAGGACAGTATACAAAATTCAATTATATTTCTGTGCAATATTAACGAACAATCTGAAAATGAATATAAGAAAGCAGTTGGGGTGGTGCGGGAAGAAATTAACCAAAGAACGCATATGCACATATGAATAACCCATTGACACAGACAATAGTTTGATAGGCCTGGGAGGGAGGGCAGGTGTGTAGGGGGTCAATGGGGAGGGGAAGTGGACATCTGTAATACTTTTAACAGTAAAGATTTTTTAAAAGAATAAAAAATATTAAAACAACAAAAGAAAGTTTCATTTACATTAGCATTCAAAAGAATCAAATACCTGGGAATAAATTTTAACAGAAACAGTGCAAAATGTATACACTGAAAACTATAAAACATCATTGAAAGAAATTAAAGATCTAAATAAATGGGAAGATATTTTCCCCAAGGCTAAAGCAAAAGTAGTTAGCATATTAATGCAAAAAGACCCATTGGAAGGCCAATGGACTTTGATATTCAGCAGGGCTGAAAATCAGCATAATATTGCCCTTCTGTGGGCTCAAAGGCTCAAAGCAATTCCCTAACCTGATAATCTTTTTACTGTTTACCAAACTTTACCTTTGATATGCCTATATGCATTGCTAAAGGGCAAATGTGTATTCAAGTAAACAAAAAGCAGATGGACCAGAAGTCGGTGTGCCTCTCCAAGAGAGAGGTCTCCACCTGCCCCGCCATGACTTCTAAATTCATATTTCTTGTATAGTATTTTCATTTGTGCATTGGCCCCTCCTTCAGATCCTGAACCCTGCTGCAAAGGTTGCGGCTTATTTTGTTTATGGATTAGAAGTTTTATTGTTGTGAAAAAGGTAATATTTCTCAAATTAATATAAAGGTTTAATGCAATCCTGCTGAAATCCTTGCTGATATTTTTGTAAAAATTGACCAACTGGTCCTAAAAAATTAATGTGGAAATTCAATCAATCCAGAACAACCAAAAGAACCTTGGGGGCGGGGGGCATCAAAGTTGGAGAACTCACATTTCCCTATTTCAAAACCTAATACAAAGCTAGAGTAATCAAAACTGTGTGGTAGTGGCATGAGGATAGACTGATAGAGCCATGAAATAGAATTGAGAGTACATACATAAACCCATATTTCTTTTTTTGTTTTTCCACTTTTCATAAGCCCAAATCTCTAAAAGCAATTAATTTTTTTAAGGTTGCCAAGGCTATTTAATGGGAGCAAATATGTTCTTCAATGAAAAATACTGGGACAGGTGGATATCCCTATGTTAAAATAAAATAAATTGGATTCTTTCCTCACACCATATACAGAAATTAACTCAAATATGGATAAAACACCTAAATATAATAGCTAAAATTATAAAACTCTTAGGCAAAAATATAGGAACAAACCTTTAAGAACTTGATAATGGATTCTTAGATATGACACCAAAAACACAAGCAAAAAAAGAAAAAATAGATAAATTGAGTTTTAAAATGAAGGACTTTTCTGTTTCAAAGGACACTATTAAGAAAGTAAAGAGAAAACCCACAGAATGAAAGATCTAAAAATGATATATCTGATAGGGTTCTAGCATCCAGAATATATCAAGAACTCTTACAATCTGACCTTTAAAAGACAAACAACCCTATTTAAAAATGGACAAAGGCCATGAATACGTATTTCTCCAAAGATATACAAATGGCCAAAAGGCATATGAAAGGGTGCTCAATACCATTAAATATTAAAGAAATATAAATCAAATCACAATGAGATACCACTTCACACTTGGATAGCTAGAATAAAAAAGATAGATAATAACAAGTGTTGTAGGTGGTATGGAGAAATTAGAACTCTCAATACATTCTTTTTTTTTTTAATATATTTTATTGATTTTTTACAGAGAGAAAGGGAGAGAGATAGAGAATTAGAAACATCGATGGGAGAGAAACATCGGTCAGCTGCCTCCTGCACATCTCCCACTGGGAATGTGCCCGCAACCCAGGTACATGCCCTTGACCGGAATCGAACCCGGGACCTCTCAGTCCGCAGGCCGACGCTCTATCCACTGAGCCAAACCGGTTTCGGCTCAATACATTCTTGATAGGAATGTAAAACGTTGTAGCCACTTTGGAAAACGGTTTGATAATTCTCAAAAAGTTAAGCATAGAATTGCCATAAGACTTCGCTATTCCAAGCTTAGGTATGTACCCAAGAGAATTGAAAACTTGTGTCCACACAAAAAAAGTTGTATGTGAGTATTTATAGCAGCATTTTCCATACGAGCCATGAACTGGAAACAAATCAAATGTCTGTCAACTGATTAATGAATAAACAAAATGTAATATTTCCAGACAATTAAATAGTATTACCTTCTTTCAACTTTGACCTATATTTGAAGCTTTTCAAAATGAAAATTTAAGAAGGAAGCAATTTCATCTCTCTGAACATAGATGTTGGGTTTGCTGACGTTAAACTTTACTGTAGGATCATCACACTGGATCATTTCTTTGGGGTGCCAACAATGTCAATACCATTGGAATTTTCATCCTGGGCTGAAAGATTCCCAGAGAAGACTCTGTCATTTCCTAATAGGAAGACTGCCAGCATTCTGGTTGCCCACTGGAGGCATAGGGTTGGGGTTCTCAGCATTTTATCTTCAGTATGTATCAACTACAATATTGCTTTTCTGTCTTCAATTGTGCCATTTTCCCTAATCCAAAACCCCTTTCCTTTTCTTCTTTTCCCATGTTAGGGGAATAGCTGTTGACCATCTACATTAAATGTGAGAAGAGCCCTAACTGGTTTGGCTCTGTGGATAGAGTGTCAGCCTGAGGACTGAAAGGTCCCAGGTTTGATTCTGGCCAAGGGCATGTACTTTGCTTGCGGGCACATCCCAGGTGGAGGGTGTGCAGGAGGCAGCTGATTGATGTTTCTCTCTCATTGATGTTTCTAACTCTCTATCCCTCTCCCTTCCTCTCTGTGAAAAATCAATAAAATATATTTTAAAAAAAGATAAATGTGAGAAGAAATTTGGAGAATCTTACCATGTCTAAACTTTTTCCTTCACTATTTATCCTTATTTCCAGAATAACCTGGTGTCACCAAATATGAAACTTTTCTTTCTTGATCAGTTAAGGTATTATGCTATAAGTCAGTCAGAGAAAGATAAATATCATATGATCTCACTCATTTGTGGATTATAATGAACAACAAATTTGAAACTTTTGGGGAATCTTCTGTGCATTACTAATATAGTCCCTGGTACGCTGTAATTTCTCTGTAAATACTTACTAAAATAAATTTATTGAAGTCATTTTAGTCACTTATTAAATTGTATTTTATAATCAACCAGAACTTTATGCATGTATAAGCTTTAGTTGATGTGCCTACAGATCTTCACCCACAGGTTCTACCTAAAAGCCAGGAGCAGTGATATTTGTTTTCTCTTCCTATTTTAGGCCCCACATTAGAATCTAAAGCTCCATTATTTGCTTATTTATTTCATTTTGTTAATCCTCTCCCAAAGATATTTTCCAATGATTTTTTTATTTTTACTTTATTTTTCTGCTAATTTTATTTTTATTTATTTTTAAATTTCTTTATTAAGTTATTATATATGTGTCCTTATCCCCAGATTACCCCCTATTACCCCACAACTCATGCCCTCACCCCCCCATTGTCTGTGTCCATTGGTCCATTGGTTAGGCCTATATGCTTGCATATAAGTCCTTTGGTTGATCTCTCCCATTTACCCCCACCCCCCCCACCTTCCCTCTGAGGTTTGACAGTCTGATCAATGTTTCTCTGTCTCTGGATCTGTTTTTGTTCATCAGTTTATGTTGTTCATTACAGTCCACAAATGAATGAGATTATGTGCTATTTATATTTCTCTGTCTGGCTTATTTCACTTAGCATAATATTTTCCAGTTCCACTCATGCTGTTGCAAATGGTAAGAACTCCTTCTTTTTTACCGCAGTGTAGTATTCCATTGTGTAGATGTACCACCATTTTTATTTATTTATTTATTTATTTATTTACTTATTTACTTATTTTTAATTTTTTAAATATATTTTATTGATATTTTACAGAGAGGAAAGGAGAGGTATAGAGAGTTAGAAACATCGATGGGAGAGAAACATCGATCAGCTGCCTCTTGCACACCTCCTACTGGGGATGTGCCCGCAACCAAGGTACATGCCCTTGGCCGGAATCGAACCTGGAACCTTTCAGAATGCAGGCTGACACTTTATCCACTGAGCCAAACCGGTTAGGGCATGTACCACATTTTTTTTTAAAAAAAATATATATTTTATTGATTATTTACAGAGAGGAAGGGAGAGGGATAGAAAGTTAGAAACATCGATGAGAGAGAACATCGATCAGCTGCCTCCTGCACACTCCCCACTGGGGATGTGCCCGCAACCAAGGTACATGACCTTGACCGGGAATCAAACCTGGGACCCTTGAGTCCGCAGGCTGTTTCCAGATCTTAGCTATGGTGAATTGTGCCACTATGAACATAGGGATGCATATATCCTTTCTAATTGGTATTTCTAGTTTCTTGGGATATATTCCTAGAAGTGGGATCACTGGGATCAGTGGGATCAAATGGGAGTTCCATTTTTAGTTTTTTGAGGAAACTCCATACTGTTCACAGTGGCTGCACCAGTCTGCATTCCAACCAGCAGTGAAGGAGGGTTCCTTTTTCTTCACATCCTTGCCAGCACTTGTTGTTTGTTGATTTGTTCATGATAGCCATTCTGACAGGTGTGAGATGGTACCTCATTGTCATTTTGATTTGCATCTCTCAGATGATTAGTGACTTTGAGCATGTTTTCATATGTCTCTTGGCCTTTCTTCTGTCTTCTTTCGAAAAGTATCTATTTAGGTCCATTGCCTATTTTTTGATCAGGTTGTTTATCTTCCTTTTGTTAAGTTGTGTGAGTTCCCTGTAAATGTTGGAGATTAAACCCTTATCGGTGATAACATTGGCAAATATGCTCTCCTATGCAGTGGGCTTTCTTGTTTGTTGATGGTTTCTTTTGCTGTGCAAAAGCTTTTTATTTTGATGTAGTCCCATTTGTTTATTTTCTCTTTAGTTTCCATTGCCCTAGGAGCAGTATCAGTGAAGAAATTGCTTCAGCATATGTCTGAGATTTTGCTGCCTGTGGATTTCTCTAGTATTTTTATGTTTTCCCGTCTAACGTTTAAGTCCTTTATCCATTTTGAGCTTATTTTTGTGTATGGTGTAAGTTGGTGGTCTAGTTTCATTTTTTTGCATTTATCTGTCCAATTTTCCCAACACCATTTATTGTAGAGACTGTCTTGACTCTATTGTATGTTCATGCCTCCTTTGTCGAAGTAGTTGGGATCTCAATACCAGATATCAAGCTGTATTACAAAGCCACTGTTCTCAAAACAGCCTGGTACTGGCACAAGAACAGATATATAGATCAATGGGATAGAATAGAGAACCCAGAAATCAACCTAAACCACTATGCTCAATTAATATTCGATTTTTTAAATATACACTGAGTGGCCAATTATTATGACCACCTGACATTTGAGGGCAAATTAACTATAATGTTGTGCTGAAGTTACTAGAGGGCAAGACCATTATAAATAAGAAAGCAGGTTGTTTACCACGACAGTAGAAGTGATTTTTTTCTGAAGATATGGGTATACAACACAATTTAACAGCCTTTGAATGTGGGATATATATTATTATGAGTAGCCAGATTATTATGATCACCCCATCAGTACTTCGTTAGGCCACCTCTTGCCTTCAATACTGGGGCGATTCTTCTTGGCATTGACTTCATGAGATGTTGAAAGGTGATGCAAGAAATCTGACACCATGCCTGATGAATACTACTGTCTAATTCTGTGAGATTTGATGGTTGTGGAACCAGCTGCCTGATGGCTCTTTTAACTTCATCCCACAAATGCTCAATTGGATTGAGATCTGGTGATTGTGGGGGCCACCTAAGCAAGGTAAATTCTCCCTCATGTTCTTGAAACCCGCCTGCAAACAGCCATCAGCCCCTCACCCGGCTGTCCAGGAACCCCAGTGGGACCCCCCACCCTGAAGGCGGTGTGGCCAGCCTGAAAACAGCCCTCAGTCCCTTACCCAAGCTGGCAAGAGGCCCCCAGAAGGGACCCTCACCCCATGGGGGCATGGCTGGCCTGCAAACAACCACAGACCCCTTTCCGAGGGCGCCCCATGCCCCAAGGGAGCCCCCACCCTGATCCGGGACACCCTTCAGGGCAAACCAGCCAGCCCCAAACCGTGCACCAAGCCTCTATCTATACTAATAAAAAGGTAATATGCTAATTAGACTGGGAGACCTTCCAGGAGACCTTCTAGATCAGGGGTGGGCAAACTTTTTGACTCGAGGGCCACAATGTGTTCTTAAACTGGACCGGAGGGCCGGAACAAAAGCATGGATGGAGTGTTTGTGTGAACTAATATAAATTCAAAGTAAACATCATTACATAAAAGGGTACGGTCTTTTTTTTTTTCGTTTTATTCATTTCAAACGGGCCGGATCCGGCCCGCGGGCCATAGTTTGCCCACGGCTGTTCTAGATGTTCTTCTGGACAAAGCCACAGTGGCGGGGCTGAGGTAGAGGTGGTTAGAGGCCAAGAGGGGAGGGAAGTTGTGGGTGATCAGGCTGGTGGGGCCGTTGGGGGTAAGCAGACCAGCAGGGGGGCCAGTTGGGGCCAAGCAGGCCATCAGTGGGGGTCAGTTGGAGGTGATCAGGACAGCAGGCAGGGGCAGTTTTGAGTGAGCAGGCCAGCAGGGGGCAGTTGGGGGCAAGCAGGCCAGTGAGGAGGGAAGGTGGGGGTGAGCAGGGTAGCAGGGGGGGCAGTTGGGGGTGAGCAGGCTGGCAGGGGAGGCAGTTGGGGGCGAGCACACTGGCACAGGGGGCAGTTGGGAGTGATCAGGCTGGCAGAGGGGGAATTGGGGGCAAGCAGGCCTGTGGTGGGGGGCAGTTGGGAGCAAGCAGGCTGGCAGGCAGAGTGGTTAGGGGCAATCAGGCAGGCAGGCAGGCAGGTGAGCAGTTGGAGCCAGCAGTCCTGGATTGCGAGAGGGATGTCCGACTGCAAGCTCAGAGGCCGGCAAGGCAGGCGGGGATCGTTGGAGTCCTCCGTCACTGAAGCAAGCAAGCCTCATGTTAGTTTCAAGCTGCCTGGCTGCCGGCCGCCATCTTGGCTGGCAGTTAATTTGCATATTGCCCTGATTAGTCAATGGGAAGGGTAGCGGTTGTACGCTAATTACCATGTTTCTCTTTGATTAGATAGGATCCCTTGAATTCTACTATATGTATACTAGAGGCCTGGTGCATGAAATTCGTGCATGGGTGGGGTCCCTAGGCCTGGCCGGCAATCAGGGCTGATCAGATTCCCTGCCTCCCCCCTCCTCCTTCCCTTGCCTCCCATGCACCGCCACTATGTGGTTTCCCACCTCCCCTCCTCCCTCTTCCTCCTTCTCTTGCCACCCATGTCCGCTGCCACCCACTCCCAATTCCCCATTCCAGCCCAGGCCCAGGCCCGATCAGGCGATTGGGACCTGCTGGCCAGGGTGAGGGGATGGGGGAGGGACCCGGGAGGTTAGCCACCAACCCCAAGGATGTAGTTGGCCCTCAGCCCCCCTGGGAAAGGGGCCACATCTGCCTCCTGTTCCCCATCCCAGCTCAGGGGCCCAGCCCTGATCAGGTGATTGGAGCCTGCCAGCTGCGGGGGAGGGACTGGGAGGTTGGCCTGCAGGCTCCGATGGTGATCAGGGCCTGTGGGCTGGAGGCAGCTCCTGCATTGAGTGTCTGCCCTCTGGTGGTCAGTGCGTGTCATATAGAAGATATCACTGTGTAAATCAAATACTAGTATCTTATAAAAACATGCACAAGACACTGAGATTTTGAAAGAATGGGTTACAGTATAAATAGACATTTGAAATTATTTTTGCAAACTTCAACATATCATCTTGGATTCCACCCTGGGGAATATGTACCTCTTTAGTGCACATTGGATAGGAAAGAAAAGTTTTTCCCAATTTGTGATCCAAAGACCACTCATATCAGAATCACCAGAGATATCTGTTAAAATAGTTTTGTGCCCTTCACATACTTACTTAATCAGAAACATTAAAGATGATACATTAAGATCTTCATTTTAACTAGATTCATAGGCCCAGAGAATTTTTAGGAGCATTGAAGATTTAAAAACATTAGCTTAGAGCAGTGTTTCCCAAAATTGCTTGATTATAGCAAACATCAATGTACTTGAAATGCAGATTCTTATTGGCCTCCACAACACATACTGAATCTGAAATATGGAGAGAGACATTGAAATTTTAATATTAAAAAATGCCCACAGGTGATTTTTGTTAAAAGTAAGACATTGTCATTTGCTAGGGCTAACATAACAAAATACCATAGACTGGGTATTTTGTTTAAACAACAGAAATTTTTCTCACAGTTCTGGAGGCTAGAAGTGCATGGTCAAGATGTAGGTGAGGAGGCCTCTCTTCTTGGCTTGCAGATGACCACCTTTGAGCTAGGTCCTCACATGGTCTTTCCTCTATGTGTGAATCTCTGCTGTTTCCCTATGTGTCCAAATTTCCTCTTCATATGACACCAGTCAGATTGGATTAGGGCCCACCCTAAAGGCCTTATTTTAACTCAATCAGCTTTTTAAAGGCCCTATATCCATATAATTCACATTCAGAGGAATTTAGGGTAGAGCCTCTATGTATGAATTTTGGAGGGGAATAATTAATCCCATGACAGACACAATGACTAAATGTAATGTGGTATTCTTGGTGGGAGTCTGAAAAAGATAAAGGATATTAGGTAAAAACTAAGGAAATCTGAATAAGGCACAGCCTTTGACTAATAATGTTGTGTCAGTATTGATTCATTAATTGTAGAAAATGTATCATACTGACTTAAGATCGTAATAATCAGGGAAGCTGGGTAGGAGTCTGAGAAATTCTGATAGACATGAGTCACTACTCTGGCATTTACTAGCTATGCTATTAGGCAGGGCTTATAATTTCTTTAATCTTTGCTTTTCTCATTTGTAAAATGAGAATACTAATGGCTCTATACATCTTTTAAGTTTTTTTAGAATTTAAAAGAATGCTGGCAATCTTCCTATTAGGGTTTCAATATACTCATAACCACTTTTCCCTATTATTAACCTCTTACATTAGTATAATACATTTGTTATCATTAATGAACCATTATTGTTATATTATTATTAAAATCCACACTTAATTCTGATTTTCTTAGCTTTAATCTAATGTCCTTTTTCTGTTCCAGGACCCTGTCTAGAATACCACTTTCATCATCTGTCTCCTTAAGCTCCTCTTGCCTGTGACAATTAGATATGGTTGTAAAAATTTTTCTGCAAATTTGCCCTTCCTCTGACACTGGTAATGTGTTGGAACTAAGCCAGCACATTCAGAGTACTTTTATAGCTTGTATAAGATACTCTGGAACATAATTTACTGTTTGGTTGATTATCAGAAATATTACAAGTTTTTTGATACACAAATCCTTGGGCCCATACATTCCTAGTAAATGATATCTCCTGGGATAGTCATTTGGGTGGGACCCAGGAATCAAATTTACTCATTCATTTATTTTCTCTTATTTTTAAAAATCTTTATGTTGAAAGTATTACATATGTCTCCTTTTTTACCTCATTGGTCTCTTCTAGCCTGCACCCACCTCCCGGCCCAGGCCTTCACTACCCTATTGTCTGTGTCCATGGATATGCACATATGCATACAAGTTCTTTGGTTGAGCTCTACCCACCCACCTACCCACCCACCCACCCACCCCTGCCTTCCCTCTGAGATTCCACAGTTTGCTCCATACTTCTATGTCTCTGGATCTTTTTTCTTCCTTAGTTTTTTTTTTGGTTCATTTAGATTCCACTTATGAGTGAGATCATGTGATACTTGTCTTCCTCTGACTGGCTTATTTCACTTAGCATAATACTCTCCAGGTCCCTCTATGTTGTCTCAAAGGTTAAGAGGTTCGTTTTTGCTTTACTGCTGCACTGTATTCCACGGTATAAATGTACCACAGTTTTTTATCCACTCATCTACTGATGGGCACCTGGGTTGTTTCTAGATCTTAGCTATTGTAAATTGTGCTGCTATGAACATAGGGGTGCATACATTCTTTCTGATTGGTGTTTTGGTTCTCTTAGGACATTTTCCTAGAAGTAGGATCACTGGGTCAAATGGCAGTTCCATATTTAATTTTTTGAAGAACTCCATACTGTTTTCCATAATGGCTTCATCAGTTTTCATTCCTACCAACAGTGTACTAGGGTTCCCTTTTCTCCACATCCTCAATAACACTTGTCTTTTGTTGATTTGTTGATGGTAGGCATTCTGACAGGTGTGAGGTGATACGTCATTGTCATTTTAGTTTTCATCTCTTTGATGATCTGTGATTTTGAGCATTTTTTCATGTCTCTTGACATCTGTATGTCCACTTTGGAGACATGTATATTTAGGTCCTTTGCCCATTTTTAAATTGAATTGTCTTTCTTTTGTTAAGTTGTATGAGTTCCTTATATATTTTGGATATTAATCCTTTATCAGATATATCATTGCCAAATATCTTCTTCCATACAGGGGGCACCCTTTTCATTTTGTTGATGGTTTCTTTTGCTGTGCAGAAGCCTTTTATTTTGATGTAGTCCCATTTGTTTATTTTCTCCTTAGTTTCCTTTGCTCTAAGGAGATGTATCCATAACCATACTGCTTTGAGATTTTTTTTAAATCCTCAGCTGAGGATATTTTTCCATTGACTTTTAGAGGGAGTGGAAGAGAGAGGGAAAGACAGAGAAATATTGATGTGAGAGAAACACAGTGACTGGTTGTCTCTTGCATGCGCCCCGACGAGGGCCCAGGCTGGGGAGAAGCCTGCAACCAAGGTATGCGCCTTTGACTGGAATCAAACCTGGGACCCTTACCACCACAGGCCAAAGCTCTATCTACTAAGCCAAACCAGCTAGAGCAAGATATCTGATATTTTGCTGCCTGTGGTTTCTTCTAGGATTTTTATGGTTTCACAACATACATTTAAGTCTTATATTCTGAGTTTATTCTTGTGTATGGTGTAAGTTGGTGGTCTAGTTTCATTTCTGGCCTGTATTTGTCCAATTTTCCCAACACCATTTATTGAAGAGACTATCTGGACTCTTGTATGCTCTTGCCTCCTTTGTCAGATATTAATTGACTGTAATGGCTTGGGTCAATTTCTGGGACTTCTGTTCTGTTCCATTGAGATATATGCCTGTTCTTGTGCCAGTACCAGGTTGTTTTGATTGCAATGGAATAATTACAGTGGCTTGTTATCTGGTATTGTGATCCCTCCAACTTTGTTCTACTTTCTCAAGATTGCTGTGGCTATTTGGGGTCTTTTTTTTGGATTCATATAAATTTTTGGAGTATATGTTCTAGATCTGTGAAATATGCCATTGGTATTTTAATAAGGATTGCATTGAATCTGTGGATTGCATTAGGTAGTATGGACATTTTAATGATGTTAATTCTACCAATCCATGAACATGGTATATTCTTCCACTTGTTCATATCTTCCTCTATCTCTGTTTTCAATGTCCTGCAGTTTTCCCAGTACAAGTCTTTTACCTCCTTTGGTTAAGTTTATTCTCAAGTATTTTAATTTTTTTTTTTTTTGCAATGGTAAATAGGATTGTTAGTTTATCTTTCTGAAAATTCATTATTGGTGTATAAAAATGCCATTGATTTCTAGGTGATAATATTGTATCATGCCACATTTTCAAATTCCTTTATGAAATCTAATAGTTTTTTGGTGGAGCCTTTAGGGTTTTCTATGGACAATATCATGTCATCTCTATTTTATGTTCTTTCCCCCTTTGTCAGATATTATAAGAATTTTACTTCCTTGTTTCCAATTTGGCACTGTTTGTGACTGTCCCTGAATACTCTGTTTGGGGCTATCAATAATACATAGCTTGTGGCTCTCTCTCCTGGGGCTGGGTGCCTTTGGAAAGGACAAAGATGTGCACCTGGGTTTGCTTTTGCTATCCCCAGGCCCAGAAGAAGGTCAGGAAAGACTCAAAGCCCTCAGAGACCTGCCTCAGCCTGCAGTGCCATTGACACTCACTCTTTATTAGCCTCAAGCTATCGACAACAGGGTAGGGTAAGATGTCTTCCAGCAGGGTGGGCAACTGCCTTCACCCTAGGCAAAAACCACCTGATGGCAAAGGTCCACTGTAGAAAGGTGTCCTCAAGCAGAGTGAGGGAATGACTCAGCACAGGAAACTGGGCTGGCTGCCCTCCAAGCTCCAACCCCTGAACCCCCAACCCTGAGCTCTCCTCAGACAGCTACAGTCCACTCTGCCTTCCCTCTGCCAGGGCCCAAGATGAGTGGCTGCACACATAATTTTGTGTGTTGGCCCTTTAAGACAGTGCCTGCATTTCTATCTCTCCCTGGCAGACAATAACCTGACTGCTTCTCACAGCCAGAAGTTATGTGGGCTGGGCTGGGGGGCCCTGCTTGGGGTTTAGATCTCAGAGTTCTCAGTGAGAAGTCCCCATAGCTGCGATATCTCTCCAGAACTTCAGCTGTTGTCTGTGGGTGCCCAGCCAGCCCATTCATGACTCCACACTTAACTACCAGTCTCTATGCAGTCTCCACTTTCTGTCCTTGGTTATCAGGGTTCTCTCCAGCTAGTCTTCACTTGATTTTTTCAGGATGGTTTTTTCTGTATTTTAGTTGTAATTCCAGTTTGGTCCTGGGAGTGTGTCAGTATAGCTTCCACTTCCTCTGTCCTCATTTTGAAATCTTGCTTATTTATTTAAAACAAATTTCCCTGGTGGTTGTGAGACCACTGATCCAGCATAGGTTTGTGAAAAGCATTTGAGATTCACTGTTCTGAAGCATGTCAATTGTTTCTCTCATTGTTGATATATAAGTGGCCAGGAGAAGTCTGCTGGAGCATGTAGACCATTTGCCTATATTGACACAAGATTCTTGTTGGCTAAACAGTGAAATTGTAATTCCTTCAACACCTATAACTGAACTTCCACCAGTAACTCCATAATAATGGATTTGTCCACATACCAAAGAAATAATGAAATATTCAAACTAACATCAGAAAGACACTTGGACTTCAAATCCTGCCTTGTGCCCAATGTTATCAGACTGAAACGCTTTTTCTGTCATGCAATAATAGTATGAAATGGTAGATAAGCCCATGGCAATAAAAATTGTCCATGTGGTGAGCAGGATGTTGTAGCATAGAGCCAAGAAAATAAAATACTGTTCAGACAAGTTTCTAAACTACTTAATGCCAGACAATATAAATTAATGAGATGTCTATCCAACTATTCACCAGGCAAAGTAAGATACGTGTCAAACAGCTTTGGCAAGTACAAACACATAAGACAAGCTCATCTAAACCAAAGGCTTTAGGAACCTTCATCTGCAAGTCAGTCATAATCATTCCTTTTAAGGAGGTGATGTGTTTATATTTGGTTATATGGTAATTTGAATGCCAGAGTAATTCCCCGAAGTATCTAGCCAAGAAAATAAAGTCTTCTGTGATACATTCTGTTGTAATAATTTCTCTCTATTCCTTCTTTTCCTCCCATTCTTTTCTCAGTTTCTATTTTCTTACTTAACATTCTAATGGTAATTTATGAACACTCAGTTGTTAGGAGAACTTGTTAATACTGAAATATCTATGATTGCTCCCTAGGATATTGTCATTCTTGCATCAGGAATCTTAGAAATCAAATCAATAAGTAAAATATTGACGTGTATCCGTGACCTGAAAACTAATCACATTATGGAAAAGTTTGATGACTTCTCTATGCCCTATATTTGGGTACAACTATTCATTAATTGGAGTATTTGCCTTATTTTGTAACCTATATGCTCTACTCTGTATCAAAATGAACTGTCTTTACTTGATATAGTTGTCATTTCCTTTATGAGTAGACTAGAGGCCCAGTGGGGTCCCTCGGCCTGGCCTGCAGGGCACTCTGCAAAGTTGCTGTAACTCAGCAGCTCCTGTGTTGAGTGTCTGCCCCCTGGTGGTCAGTGCATGTCATAGCTACTGGCCAGTCAGCCAGTTGCTTAGGCTTTTATATATATACTAGAGGCCCGGTACACAAAAATTTGTGCACTCAGGGGGGAGGGGGGGTCCCTCAGCCCCGCCTGTGCCCTCTCGCAGTCTGGGACCCCTCGGGAGATAACGACCTGCTGGCTTAGGCCTGCTCCTGGGTGGCAGAGGGCAGGCCCAATCCCTAGGTGCAGCCCCTGGTCAGACTCAGAGCAGGGCCTATTGGGGAGTTGGAGTGCTGCCCCCTGTCATGCACAGAGCAGGGCGGATCAAGAGGTTGTGATGCCACCCTCAGTCATGCTCAGGGTAGGGCTGATTGGGGGGTTGGGGCACTGCCCCCTGTCACACTCAAGGCAGGGTTGATGGGGAGGTTGTGGCACCACCCCGTGTCACGCACAGAGCAGGGCCAATCAGGGGGTTGGGGCACTGTCCCCTGTCACTCACAGAGCAGGGCCCATCAGTGGGTTGGGGCACCGCCCCCTGTCACACACAGAGCAGGGCGGATGGGGGTGGGGGGGGCGGGGTTGGAGTGCCGCACCCTGTCACACACGGAGCAGGGCCGATCAGGGGGTTGGGGCGCCGCAGCCTGTCACACACAGAGCCACAGGGCGATCAGGGGGTTGGGGAGCTCCCCCTATCAGGTACAGAGCAGGGCTGATCAGGGGGTTGGGGCGCCTTCCCCTGTCACGAACAGAGCAGGGCGGATAGGGAGGTTGTAGCCCGGCCCCCTGTCACACACAGAGCCACAAGGCGATCAGGGGGTTTGGGCGCTGCCCCCTGTCACGCTGATCCCAGTGCTGGGAGGCATATTACCCTTTTACTATATAGGATAGAGGCCTGGTACATGTGTGGGGGCCAGCTGGTTTGCCCTGAAGGGTGTCCTGGATCAGGGTGGGGGTCCCCACTGGGGTGCCTGGCCAGCCTGGGAGAGGGGATGATGGCTGTTTGAAGCTGGTCACACGTCCTTCAGGGTGGGGGTCCCCACTGGGGTGCCTGGCCAGCCTGGGTGAGGGGATGATGGCTGTTTGCAGCTGGTCACACACCCTTCAGGGTGGGGGTGCCCACTGGGGTGCCTGGCCAGTCTGGGTGAGGGGCTGAGGGCTGTTTTCAAGCTGGCAGATGATGGAAGCTCCCAACCGCTCCTTTTTTCTTTTTTTTTTTTTTATTTTGGGCCAGCTTTAGCTCTGAGGTTCCATCTCTGAGGCCTCTGCTGCTGAAAGAAGGTATCTGGTTTGTTTCGGTCCTATAATCGAAACAATGTATAACTCCAGCTCTGAGATCCTGGGCTCGCTGAAAGCAGGTTTCTGGGGTTTTGTTTAGCCTCTATATTTGTTACAATGTTTCTTAAACTGCAGGCTCAGAGGCTGGCAAGGCAGGGGGGGAACGTTGGAGTCCTCCGTCACTGAAGCAAGCAAGCCTCATGTTAGTTTCAAGCTGCCTGGCTGCCGGCCACCATCTTGGCTGGCAGTTAATTTGCATATCTCGCTGATTAGCCAATGGGAAGGGTAGCGGTCGTATGGCTAATTACCATGTTTCTCTTTTATTAGATAGGACTAGTGGCCCAGTGCATGAAATTCATGTATGGAGGAGGGTGTCCCTCAGCCCAATCTGCACCCTCTCTAATCTGGGACCCTTCGGAGGATGTCCGACTGCCAGTTTAGGCCCGACATCCCCCTCGCATTCCGGGACTGATGGCTCCTAACCACTCATCTGCTTACCTGCCTGATCACCCCTAACCACTCTGCCTGCTGGCCTGATTTCCCCCAAATGCCACCCCTGCTGGTTTGCTCGCTACCAACTGCCCCCCCTGCTGGACTGCTCACCCCAACTGCCCCACTAGCTGGCCTTCTTACCCCCAACCTCCCCCTCTTGCTGGCCTGCTTGCCCCCAACTGCCACCCCCTACCAGCCTCTTCACCCCCAACTGCCCCACTTGCCAGCCTGATCACCCCAACTGCCCCCCCACTTGACTGATCACCCCCAACTGCCCCCCCACCAGCCTGCTCATCCCTAACTGAATCCCCCCTGCAGCCAGCTCACCCCAGCTGCCCCCCACTGCTGGCCTGCTTGCCCCCACTTGGCCCCCCTGCTGGCCTGCTTGCCCCCAACTGCCCTTCCCTCCCGGCCTGATCTCCCCTAACTGCCTCTGCCTCGGCCCAGCCACCATGGCTTTGTTGGAAGGATGTCTGGAAGGTTTCCTGATCTAATTAGCATATTACCCTTTTATTAGTATAGATAGATTAGGCCAATGTGAGGCACTAGGTTAGTGGAGGGTGAGAGAAAGCAAGAAGACAAAATATTTTTCCCCTTTCTCTGTTTCCTTTAGCATCCCTAACAATGGCTCATTTTCATGCCTGGCTCCACCTTCCATTGCCTGGTCTCATCCTCTATGGTTTTAGTTAATGCCTTGGTTCTATGCCCTACAGCTTCTGGGCTCTGATAATAGCTTCTTATCCTTTGTCATTCCCCCCATAGGGGTAGGCATGGCTTTCTGTCATTTCTAATCTGTGAGTTGTTTGGCATCCTCTTTTTTTGTTTCTCAGTGTGTTCATCTAACTAACAACTGTCAGGTATTAATTATTTCCGAAAGACCTAGAGTGATGCCCTTTTCCTAGTTGAACTGTGTTATAGGCAAATAACTTGTCCCTTGGATAATGTTAGAAAAACAATAAAAAATTCTTTCTCTCAAGACAATTGTTAATAAAAATGAAATTCCTAACTCAATGGTTGTGTAAATACAGAAATACCCACAAAAATTATATGGATAAATGGAGAAGTATGTACACAGAATAATAATATAAGAAAAAAAATTAGCAAACAGCCTAAATATCTATCAATTGTAAAATGCTTAAATTAATTTTGGTTTAACATAATATGGAATACCATGAGGACATTAAAAAGAATGGGATTTATTTATATGTAACGATGTAAAAAGCTATATAAACTTTGTGAAGAGCAAAAAGCAAGAACAGAAATCTAGCTATTTTAAAAAACATCTAGCGCTGGCTGAGTAATTCAGTTGGTTAGAGCATTGTCCTGATATGCCAAGGTTGCAGGTTCGATTCCCAGTCAGGGCACAAACAAGAATCACCCAATGAATGCATACATAAGTGGAACAAGAAATCGATGTCCACCCTCCTCTCTCTTTCCCTTCTGTTCTTTCTCTAAAATTGCTAAAATTTGCTAAAAAAAAAAATGTAATACTTTCGGGCCTTGATGACCATATTTCCTGTGCTGCATTGAAGCCTTCCTCTTTCTCTCCTGGTCCCAAGTGCTTCGGGAGCCTTGAGCTTCTGTGCAGATTATGGTCAAGTCCAAAACAACCAGTCCCAAAAGTGGCACAAAAACGGTGTCAAGAAACCTCAATCACAAAGATATGAATCTCTTAAGAGGGTAGACCCCAAGTTCCTGAGAACATGTACTTTGCCAAGAAGAACAAGAAGGGCTTGAAGAAAATGCAGACCAACAATGCCAAGGCCATGAATGCACATGCCAAGGCTATCAAGGCCCTCGTAGAACCCAAGGAGGTCAAGCCCAAGATCCCAATGGACAGCAGCCATTATATGATTCTGATTTAGTATTATTTGATATTTTTCTATAATAAAAAGTTAAAATATAGCTTAAATTTCTATATAAAAAAGTTTGAAATCCTTTTCATGTGGTTAAGGATTATTTGCATTTCTTTTTCTGTGAACTTTCTCTTCATATATGTTTTTCCCATTTTCCTATAGAACAGTTAGTTTTCTCAATTTTTAGAAGTTCTTTATATATGATATGTTAATCTTTCTTTGTGATATATATTGAAAATATTTTTGCCAGTTTTACATTAGTTTTTTTCATTTTGCTTATGGTGCTTCTTTTCGTGTATCTTTTTCACTTTTAATAAAAATTATTTTTCAATTACCTTATTGCTTTTGGATTATGAGTCAGAATTTGGAAAGTTTTCTCCAATTCCAGGTCATAGTAAAACACTCCTGTTTTCTTTTAGTATTTTCATGACTATTCTGAGGAACGGAAATAATTTTGTTTTCCCTATGGAAATTAAGTTATGTTAATATCATTTATTAACAAATCCATCTTTTGCCTCTGATTTATTTGCAACTATATATATATAGTTGACAGTATTACAGATGTCTCCCATTCCCCCACACCTTTATGTTCCTCCACCCAGCCTTGCCTCTGATTTAAATGCTGCCTTTATCATATGCAGAATTTCCATGTGCATTTGAGTCAATATCTTGATTTTGTGTTGTTCCACCTATTTTTTATTCCTATGCTAATTTATTTTTCTTTTTTAGAGATAAATCTTTATCATTGAAAGTATTACATGTCCCCCTTCTTCCCCCATTGTATTCCTATGCTAATTTAAAAATCTTATTATAGATACCACTATGAGTTTTATTTGTTAAGTCTACACACACATATTGCTCTTTTTTTCAGTGTATTTCTGAAATTCCTCCAAGTATAATTTATAATGAACTTATCTATCTCAAAAATGGTTGCCTTTTGGGGTGATTAGAGAAAATGTATAGATTAAATTAGGAAGACAATATTTTATGCTCTTGAGTTCTCTTAGCATGAACAAGGTGATTCCATTTGTTTAAATTTCCTTTTATATTCTTCACAAATTTATAGTTTTTTAAATATATATTTTGGAAATTTCTCAATCATTATTCTAGCTAGAGTCTTATCTCCCATTTATCTTTTAACTAGTCAATATTTGTGCATAGCATAAAGCTTTTGATTTCTGTAGTTCAATTTTTTAAACTATCCTTGTGCTAAATATCTATTTTTTTGTTATTAATATTAGTGACACCAACTTTCTTTCTATTAGAATTTGACAGACAAGAGTTGAATTTATAACCTTAAGTCTGAAATCTATGGGGCAAGCCAGCAACCTGCAAAGTCAGGCAAGATTTCTATTACAGTCTTGAATCAGCATTCCTTCTCCTTGAGGAAACTTCAGTTTCTGATCTTAATGTGTTCAAATGATTAAGTGAGTCCCATACCACAGTATCAAGGGTAATCTTAATTAGTCAACTGATTGTAAATGGTAATCACTGCTACCTACTAAATACCTTTAAAGAAACATCTAGACTAGTGTTTGATCAAACAACTGGACACTGTGGCCAAATCAAGTTGACACATAAAGTTAGTCATCACAATGCACTAAAGGACATTGGGGTTGTTTCTTGTTTAGGCTATTATGAATAAAGTTGCTATGAATAATCATATACAGATTTTTGTGTGAACAAAACCAATTGCTGAGTCATATGACTAATGGATTTTGTTTTGTTTTTTGCCTATAATGTCTAACTGCTCCAGCACCATTTGTTGCAAAATTATCTTTCCTCCAATGAATTGTTTTGCTCTTTGTAAAAAAATCAACTGGTCATATTTTCTGGGTCTATTTCTGGTTTCTTTATTCTGTTTCATCGATTCCTATTTATCCCTCTGGGAAAAGCCTGCCCCCCCTCGCTCCCCTGCCCCCCTCACAGCTTTATTGAAGTATAATTCAAAAATAAAATTGTATACATTTAAAGAATACCATACTTTCTAGATAACTGTAGTTATATTGTAGGCCTTAATATTGGGTTGAGTTGCCTGTACCTTTCCAGATAAATTTGAGAATATGATTGTCTATATATATAAAAATCTTGCTAGGATTTTAATTGAAATTGCATTAAACTTATACATAAATTTGGGGAGAATTAACATCTTTGCTGTTTAGATTCTTTCAATCCATGAACAATGGTATGTCACTTTGTATTTATTTTGTTGTTTTTAAATTTCTTTCATCTGCATTTTGTAATTTCAGCATATAGATCCTGTCTGTATTTTGTTAAGTTTATATATAAGTATTTCATTTTCTTTGTAGTGATTCTATATAATATTGTATATTTAATCTGAGTTTTTTTATGTTTATTGCTAGTATATAGAAATGTGATTTTGTGTGTGTTGATCTTCTATCTTATGACCTTGCTGAATGCACTTGTGTCCTTAAAATTTTGGGGGATAGATTTCTTGTCACCTGAAAATAGAAAAAGTTTTATTTGTTTTTCCCAGTGTATGTACTTTTATTTATTTGTATCACCTTAATATAGTGGCTAGAACTTTCAGTACAATGTTAAGTAAGAGTAGTGAAAATGGACATATTTGCTTTCTTCCCAATCTCAGAGGTATATTAGTTTTAGGGTTTTTTTTGGTGTATGTTTTTTATTAATTTTATTAACTTGAAATAATTTTTTATCACAAATGAGTGTTAGATTTTGTCAAATGCTTTTTATGTGTGAATTGCATAATGTTCTATAATATTCCAGAAATACTCCCATTGCTCACAAAAACAATTCTTTTGCTTGTGGTATTGACTCATTTGGCATCATAAAACTTAAGTGTAGGACCAGAAGCTGTATTTCAGTATGAACATGTTCTATGATATCTGACAATGGAGCCATTGGGTGGTGTAGAGAAACCATTTTGAAATGTATAGTACCAGAAACTTTTCTATGGAATATGGGTTTACTTTTAGATGTATAAAATTATAATTGGAGAAATTAGTTGTTATCAATACCTAGTTAATTCAATATTTTCTCCTGTCAGGAACATACTAGATTACACAGTATATAAGATTATAAATGCACCATATATTTGATATTTTTATTGGAATCAACAAAATATACTTATTAAAACTCCTATGCTTATGGGACACAAATGTGTAACAGTGATTTAAAAATCTGTATAAAGTTGCATATTTTATTCATCCTCACATATTGGTTCATGTCTTATATCTGATGCATCATGTCCTGATGAAGTCTGTTAGTTACAGATGAAACAGCACACAGATTGCCAGTAAGTCAGCAAAATGACCTAAAGGATCAAATGCTTCATTGACAAACTTCTACTCCTTTTTATCAATTATCAATGTATGTAGTAAAAGGTAGTTTGACTACACAATTATGAAACTCAAAACAATTTAGCAACAATTTTTATTGATACATTTATATTAAAGAGAGGGGAGAGAGAGAGAGAGAGAGAGAGAGAGAGAGAGAGAGAGAGAGAGAGAGAAATATTGATCAGTTGCCTCCTGCATGGGACCCAACCAGAGATTGAACCCACAACGTTTTGGTGCACAGGATGATGCTCCAACAAACTGAGCAACACTGGCCAGAGTAACTCGGTAGCAATTTTAAAATACTTTTATGTTGTTCTGAGTAATTAGTTTTGTCAATTCAAATAATATAAAAATTAGTCACTGTAAAATAAAACTTGAAAATCCCTAGAATATTACAGTTCATATATAAGAGACTTTATAGAGGCTTACAAATTTGATAATGGTAAAACTTACATGACATTACTAAATATGGGTTATGAAAAGAGGCCCTGGGCAGGTAGCTCAGTTGGTTAGAACATCATCCTAATACTCCAAGATTGTGGGTTTGATCCCCAATCAGGGCATATATAAGAATCAACCAATGAATGCATAAATGGGTGGAACAACAAATGGATCTCTCTCTCTCTTTCTCTCAAATCAATAAAAATTAAAAAGTAAAAGCACTTAAAAAAAGAAACTGAAAAGAACTTTTCTAGACTTATTATCTTTAATTCAAGATGCTTATATGTTGCATGTTGATTTTTAAAAATATATATTTTATTGATTTTTTTACAGAGAGGAAGGAAGAGGGACAGAGAGTTAGAAACACCAATGAGAGAGAAACATCGATCAGCTGCCTCCTGCACACTCCCTGCTGGGGATGTACCTGCAACCAAGGTACATGCCCTTGGCTAGAATCAAACCTGGGATCCTTGAGTCCGCAGGCTCACTCTACCCACTGAGCCAAACCGGTTAGGGCGCATGTTGATGTTTTTAAAAAGGATGTTACTTTGTCATTTTGCCATAAATGTTAAATTTAAGTTTTATGTTTTAAAAACTATAGCCTGAAAATTAGAGTAAGAATTTTAGGAAATATATATATTCAAGTAATTTTAGAAAGTAGATGGCTTTTGTTGAAGCACTGAAATCTCAAAAGCTATTAAGTAATGGAGATAACATCCTTGATTAGAAAATTTAAAAAATTATGTGCATTAAAAGTTCCATAAACAAATTATAATTCAAATTTAAAATTGAGAAAAATATTTGGAACACAAATAATAGACATGGGTTAACTCTCTAACAAATAAGTATAGACTTATATCTTCATAAAAAAAATGAGATGCTCAAGTAACCAAAAACATTTTCCTCTCTAAATAAGAATAATTCAAATAAAACCAAAACTGAGAGAACATTTTAATTTATCACATTAGTAATAGTGGAAAGTTTGATTTTATACTGTCATGGTCACAATGTTGGCAAGTGTAAAAAGATTTTCTTGACCCCCTTGGGGTCCCTAGCTGGGTCTGAAAATTAAACTGAGAAAGACAGATTCACAGGAGAAAAACATACAAATGTATTTAATATAAGTCTTATGTGACACAGGAGCCTTATTAAGGAGATAAAGACCTCAAGAAATAGTTAGGCTGAGTATTTTTATGCTAGGTTTAATGAAGAGTGGCAGTTGTGTAGATTTATTAAGGAATATGAAGTAAGTGTAGTAAAGTGGGGGAAACTTAACAAGGCCTATTTTCTCAAATTCTTCTAGTTGTCCCTTTGTCTTCAGAGACAAGGGTGCTCTAGGTGGGGTGCGGGCAACGAGGAAGGTCAGAATGATCTTCCTGCTTCTGCTGTTTTTCTCAAACTATTTTAACTTAAAATATTCAATATGGCTGGGTGCTATAATTTGGGGGTAGTGTGTATTGAACACCATTAGAGGACATTGTAGGAACAGGTGAAATCTCTTTAGAAGATAATTAATATCTGTCAATACATAAAATATATACATTCTATGGTTCAGAAATGTCATATCTATCTAACGATCCTCCACCTCTACTATCTCATGTATTCAACAGCCTATATAAAAGAACACTTACTGCAGAATTGTATTAGCAAGATACTAAAAAGTCTTCAATTTACAACAGAAGGGGGGTATTTAAATACATTTTTCTGCAACTGAATAAAAAATAGCTTTGCATTTTCTGATTTTGAAGGCATTCTAAGTTACATAGTTGAGATACAAATCTTTTGGAATATAAAGTTGAGTGAAAAACTCTTAAATGCAGAATAATGACTTTTACAAATACAAGATCCACACAGTACTGATATACATATGAAAGTGCATGTCTAGAAGATTTTTCAAAGAACAAACAAGTCAACTACAATGATTACTACGTCTAAGATATTAGATTATGGAATATAGACTTAATTAGAGGAAGCTTTTTCCTTCACTGCATTTGTGTATCATAAGAATTTTCACCCAAAGCAAGTTTTATGTTCATAATCATTTTTCGAAAAGCAACAAGGGGGCTATTGCTTCAATGTACCATATAATAAGTATGGAGGATTAATGCTTCCACTGACTACAACTTTTAAAAAAGTTAGATATTTTGCAAAATATTTTAAACTTATCATAAAATGGCGGAACATTTTACAACATGGCAGAGTAGGTAAATGGTATACTAACACAACCACATCAAAATTACAGCTAAACTACAGAACAACCATCATTCAGAACTGCCTGAAATCTAGCTGACCATAAGTCCCATAACTAAGGATAAAAACAAGAAACCACATGAAGATGGGTAAGAGGGACAGCGACCCAAAATAGAATGGTCCCACACCCACGTGTGGTGGTTAAAAATCAGGAAGGATATCTTGGTTGTGGAGGTCTCCCCTTATGAGCAAGTGGTCCAAGCCCCACACCAGGCCTTCAAGACCAGGCTTCCAATGCCAGGAAAATAATTCCTCATAACTTCTGGCTGTGAAAAACATTGGGGATTTTAGCTAAGCGAGACAGAGGACAGCTAGAGTCCCAGACATTCCTCTTGAAGAGCACACAGACTAACTCTCTCGGAGCTTCAGCACTGAGGCAGCAGCTCAAAATGCACTAGGGACATACAGGGAGGAACTGAATCATCTGGATTTAGGACAAGGGCTGGAAGGGCAGCTTTCTCTCAAACAGAAGTGCTGACAGAGGTCATTGATATGCTGCGAATCCCCCCACCCCCAGACCAAGTGGGTAGGTACCATATCTGAGTCTCCATCAATCTGATTAAGAACATTCACCCACCCTTGTAATTCCCTGAAACCCTGCCCCACCCAACTTGATGTATCACCCAAGCCATTTCCAGTGATTTCCCAGACAAACAGTCTCTTGGCTCATGCTGTGAACTTTCCTAAAGCCTTTCAAAATTTCACAAACACCAAATAAGCAGTATCGAGCCTCACATGCCCCATAACTCATGCTAAGTGGCCCCAGGCTTGGCACTAGTGCAGCCAGCCTGGTTCACAATTAGACCTCTCCCAATTACCTTCATGCCTAGCACAAGTAGCAGCCATCTGCAGATCACTTTGTAGCTCAAGTGGATGGGCCCAGGCAGGACAGAGGTAGAGGTGGACTTTAGCTTGCACCTCCAGTCAGAAATGAAGAATACAATAACTGTAATGAAGACTACATTACAGGGCCTGGCTGGGTAGCTCAGATGGTTAGTGCATTGTCCTAGTATGCTAAGGTTGTGGGTTTGATCCCAGGTCAGGGCACATACAAGAAGTAACCAATGAATGCACAATAAGTGGAACAACAAATCAATGTTTTTCTGTCTGTGTCTTGCTCTCTTTCTCTCCCCTCCTCTCCCTCTCTAAAATCAATCAATCAATCAATAAAAAATTTTAAAAGAAAATTAAAAAACACATTACAGGAAATCAACAGTAGAGTGGATGAAGCAGAGGATAAAAGCAGTGATTTGGAAGATATGAAAGCAGAAAACACCCAATCAGAACAGCAAAAAGAAAAAATAATCAAAAAAAAAAATGAGGATAGTTTAAGGAACCTCTGAGACAACTCTAAGTGTAACATTCACATCATGGAGGTGCCAGAAGGAGAAGAGAGAGCGAGCAATGAATTAAAAACATATTTGAAAATATAATGACAGAAAACTTTCCTTACCTGGAGAAGAAAAAAGATACAAGTCCAGGAAGCCCAAATAAGATGGCCCACACCAAGAGGCCCACACCAAGACATATCATAATTAAAATGCCAAATATTAAATAAAAAAAGAGAATTTTAAAAGAAGCAAGAGGAAAGCAGTTAGTTACCTACAAGGGAGTACCCATATGACTGTCAGCTGATTTCTCAATAGAAACTTTGCAGGCCAGAAGAGATTTGCATGAAATATTCACAGTGATGGAAAGCAAAGACTTACAACCAAGATTACTCTACCTAGCAAAGCTATCATTTAGAATAGAAGGTAAGATAAAGAACTGAACAGATAAGCAAAAGCTAAAGGAGTTCATCACCATCAAACTATTTATTATTATTATTATTATTATTATTATTATTATTTAATCCTCACCCAAGGAATGAGTATATTTTTCCCATTGATTTTTAGAGAGAGTGGAAGGAAGAGGGGAAGGGGAGGGAGAGAGAGAAACGTCAACATGAGAGCATCACATCAATTGGTTGCCTCCTGAATGTGCCCTGATCAGGGCTGTGGATCAAACCTGTAATCAAGATAGATGACCTTGACTGGGAATTAAACCTGTGACTCTTTGGTCTGCAGACCAACACTCTAACCACTGAGAAAAACTAGCCAGGGTATCACCAAACCATTATTAAAAGGAATCTTAAAGGTTCTTCTTTAAGAAGAAGAAAAATAAAATTTTAAAATGTGAATAATAAAATGGCAATAAATACATATCTATCAACAATTACTTCAAATGCAAATTAATTAAATGATCAAATTCAAAGATATATGATGGCTGAATGGATAAGAAAATAAGACCCTTAAATATGTTGTCTACAGGAGACTCACTTCAGATTGATAGACATACACAGACTGAAAGTAAAGAAATGGAAAAGATATTTCATGAAAATGGAAAACATAAAAAAACCTGTATTAGCAATACTTATACCAGACAAAATAGACTTTAAAACAAAGGCTATAACAAGAGACATAGAAGGACCCAGCAGTTCCACTTCTGGGTATTAATCTGAAGAAACACAAAACACTAAATTGAAAAGACATGCTTTGCAGCATTATTTACAATAGCTAAGATATGTAAGCAGCCTAAGTGTTCATCAATAAATGAGTGGATGAAGAAGTGGTCCTTATACAATGGAATACAAATTCTTCCACCATACAAAAGAATAAAATCTTGCCATCTGCAACAAGATGAATGGACCTAGAGGGTATTTCACTCATTATAATAAGTCAGACAGAGAGAGATAAATGCCATATGAATTCATTATATGTTCAGTGTTAAAACAAAATAAATAAGCAAGCAGAACAAAAACATATTCATAGATATAGAGGAAATTTTGACTATTGCCAGATGGGAGTGAGGTTGGAGGATGGGCTAAAAAGTTAAAGAGATTAATAAGAAGTACAAAATGGTAGTTACAGAATAGTCATGAGGTTATAAAGCAGAGCATAAGGAATAGAGTCAGTTATATATATACTAGAATCCCTGTGCACAAAAATTTGTACACTCGGGGGGGAGGGAGGTCTCTCAGCCCGGCCTGTGCCCTCTCCCAGTCTGGGACCCCTGGGGAGATAACGCAGAGGGCAGGCCTAATCCCTAGGTGCAGTCCCTGGTCGGGCTCAGAGCAGGGCCAATTGGGGAGTTGGGGCGCCTTCCCCTGTCATGCACAGAGCAGGGCGATTGGGAGGTTGTGATGCCACCATCAGTCATGCTCAGGGTAGGGCCGATTGGGGGGTTGGGGCACCATCCCCTGTCACACTCAAGGCAGAGTCGATGGGGAGGTTGCGGCGCCACCCCCTACCACGCACAGAGCAGGGCCAATCAGGGGGTTGGGGCACTGCCCCCTGTCACTCACAGAGCAGGGCCAATCAGGGGGTTGGGGCGCTGCCCCCTGTCATGCACAGAGCAGGGCCAATCAAGGGGTTGGGGGGCCGCACCCTGTCACACACAGAGCCGCAGGGCGATCAGGGGTTTGGAGAGCTCCCCCTTATCAGGCACAGAGCAGGGCTGATCAGGGGGTTGGGGCGCCTTCCCCTGTCACGAACAGAGCAGGGTGTATAGGGAGATTGTGGCCCCGCCCCCTGTCACACACAGAGCCACAGGGTGATCAGGGAGTTTGGGCGCTGCCTCCTGTCACGCTGATCCCGGTGCCAGGAGGCCTCGCGGCTCTGCTGATCCCGGTGCTGGGAGGCATATTTCCCTTTTACTATATAGGATAGAGACCTGATGCATGGGTGGGTGCTGGCTGGTTTGCCCTGAAGGGTGTCCTGGATCAGGGTGGGGAGTCCCCACTGGGGTGCCTGGCCAGCCTTGGTGAGGAGATGATGGCTGTTTGCAGCTGGTCACACACCCTTCAGGGTGGGGGTCCCCACTGGGGTGCCTGGCCAGTCTGGGTGAGTGGCTGAGGGCTGTTTTCAGGCTGGGGGTGACTGAAGCTCCCAACTGCTCCTTTTTTTCTTTTTTTTTTATTCTGGGCCAGCTTTAGCTTTGAGGCTTGGCTCCAAGCTCTTAGGCCTCCGCTGCTGAAAGTAGGTTTCTGGCCTTTGCTTAAAATGTTGTGATCCTGCTGGCTGAAGCCCAGCGGACTAAAGCAGGTTTCTGGGGTTTTGTTTAGCTTCTATATTTGTTACATAGTTGCTTAGAGTTGCAGCTCAGAGGCCTGCAGCGGCAGGTGGGGAACGTTGGAGTCTTCCGTCACTGAAGCAAGCAAGCCTCATGTTCGCTTCAAGCTGCCTGGCTTCTGGCAGCCATCTTGGCTGGCAGTTAATTTGCATATTGCCCTGATTAGCCAATGGGAAGGGTAGCAGTTGTACCCCAATTACCATGTTTCTCTTTTATTAGATAGGATGAAATATGCAAATTAGGCTGGGACTCTGAAAAGGGTCACGACCAGATAGGAGGAGGTTGCGCACGCAGGTGAGGCCCAGAGTGCAGACGGAGACAGAGATGGGGGGCCAGCGAGTCACCATGATCCAGCTCAGGCCTGCCCCCTGGAGCTGGAGCAGACATGGACAGGGACAAGGGGGCTGGCCTGCAGCTTCAGTGGCCAAGTATAGGCCCGGAGAGGAGATGGTGGACCCGCTTCCTGTGGAAGCAGTGTGGCTCCCTCCCGCCTCCCACAAAATTGGCATGGCTCCCTCATGGCTCCCGTGGAAGCAGCATGGCTCCTGGCGGTTCGCTGCGATTCCTGCTGACTCCCGCAGAAGCGGCAGGCAGCCTACTGTGCATGTTATCACGTGATGGGCTACTAGTATTGTAATAATTATGTATGGTAACAGATGAGTGCTAGATTTATTGGAGTGATCACTTTGTAAGTTATATAAATGTCTAATCACTGGGTTGTACACCTGAAATTAATATAATATTGTACATCCACTGTAATTTTTAAAATTATTTTAAAAATTATGGAAACAACAATTACTAAATTGACTAAAATGCAAAGAATAAAAACTGGGTACAAGTGAACAGATTATGAAGTTACCATTTTCCCACTTGGAGCATTTGCTGATTCTGGGCATAAACAAAGGGTTGCATCTGAGAAAAGAGAAATCATTATACTTTTATTGATTACATGGAGCTTCAGTGACAAAATTGGAAATTAGAGAGACCTCAAATACACAGACAATACTTTCTTAGGATCCTGTATGGGAAGTTAAATAGTCAATCTAAAAGCATTTGAAAGGCAAAGTAAAATATCCGATCGTCTTGGTATATTTAGGAAAGAGGGACTAGGCAGTAGGAAGGGTCTACAAAATCAAAACAGAAAAGAAAGAAAAGTCCTAGAAGGAGTGGTGAATTAATACTGAGGTTGTATGGTCCCCTTTTACCTGGGAAATGTATTAATACTGGATTCACCTAGCACTTACAAATGCAGATTGGACCTATTTTTAGAAGGCCACTGTTGAGGGACAAAGAGATCACCAGAGATGTTGGCATTCATGTTAGGCTAGAAAGTCAAAACTGGAAATTTAAAGAGTATCAGAAACATGGCTTTATCCTGCTCAAGGCTTTTACCAAATTTTGAAGCTGAAACATTCTGAAGAGCAGAACTGAATCTCTAACAATCTTTCAGGCTGAGGTGACAAACTCTACCAAAATTTCAACTGAAAGCAGTGGAAGGAATCACTGGTGATATAGAGGTAAATAATCTTACAAAAACTCAAAACCAGCAAAAAGAAGATTGTCATGATCATCCCCTATAACCAGCCATCCCATACTCTTATTAGAGCCATCTGTGGTGGAAGATAGTATTGTTTGAAGGTGGGTTTTTTTTAAAATGTTTTTTTAAAAAAATGATTTTAGAAAGAGAGGAAGGGAAAGGAGAGAGAGAAATATCAATGTGAAAGAGAAACATCAATTGGCTGCCTCCTGCACACCCTCTACTGGGGACCAAACCCGCAGCCTGGGCATGTGCCCTGACCGGGAATCAAATTAGCAACCTTTTGGTGCATGGAATGATGTTTATCCAACTGAACCACACTGGCCAGGGTTGTTTGAAGTTTTCCTGATTCTTTAATTCACAATGTGGGACATACAATAAAAATTATGAGACATATAAAGAGAAAAAAATGATGTGACAGGTAGTCAAGAGAAAAAAACACACAGATATAAAGCACCCTTCAAGTGATAAAGATATTGAAGTTAGTAGATAATACTTTAAAATAGCTATGATTAAAACTTTTAATGTAATAGAGAATGAACAAATGGATAAATGGCTGAATTGTTTTATCTTAGAATTGCAATCTATAAAAATAATTAAATAGGCATTTTGGAACTGACAAATACAATATTTGAAATTAATAACTTAATGGATGAGTTTAATAGCAGTGGATGTAAATATCAGAAATAGCTAAATAGAAGCTAGGTCAATAGAAAGTACAAAAACTGAAGGTTAGAGAGGAAAATAAAATGGGTAAAAATAAATGACAGTTTAAGAGACGTGTAGAACATGTTAAAAAGGTTGAGCATATGAGTAATTAGGACCCCAGCAGTAGAGAAGAGAGATAAGGCAGAAGCAATATTCAAAAAGGGTATGGCCAATGACTTTTAAAGTTGATGAAAGGTATCAATCTACTCATTTAAGACATTCAGGAAACACCAAGCAAGATATGCACAAAAGAAACCACATCAAGATACATCATAAACTTCTGAAAAATTAAAGATAAATAAAACCTGAGAGGACTTATCACAAGCAGGTCAGAATTAAACCAATCACAATAAAAACAACCAATCATTAAAGGGAATACCTTTGCTGCTGGAAACAATAAATATATTGTAGGAAAGGAAAACTTTTTTCTCTACCCTTCTATGTTCTCTTGACTGGTCTAATAATTAAATTGACTTCAGACAGACTGAAAGGAGAGAAAAAAACACACAAATTTAATTACATATGATGTATGGGAGCCTCACATAGACATGAGAAGTCCAAAGACAATCAGGCAATTGAGGCTTATATGCCCTTCTGAGCTAAGGAGAAGGGTAAAAGGATCTGGGGCATAAAATGGAAGGAAGACAAAGAGATGGGATGAGCAAATGTTAGGTAAACAAATATTTGCCATGCCATGCAGAGAGAATGAGACACAAAGAAGGATTTGAACAAACAAGCTCTGCCAGCCCCCTGCAGCTGACCACGCCTAGCCCACCTAGCCCATACTTTTATTGTGTCTCTGCTGTCAGCTCTTCTCCTGGACCAGGCCCTCTATCTAAATTCTGAATAAGGGGAAGGTAAATGACTTCCTGAGTCTTTTGGGCCTTGATTGTCTTCAGCTGAAAATATAGTAGTCCCACCTTCTCCATGGCAGGTATGTTCCAAGGACCCCCGCCCCCTCAAGTGGATGCCTGAAACCATGGATAGTCCCAAATCTTAAACTTCTGAAAAATTAAAGAAAAATTAATACTACATTTTTTCCCTATACATATATACACACTAGAGGCCCAGCACGCATGAAATCGTGCACGGTTAGGGCCTCTAGGCCATCTTTTGCCCGCTTGCCAGTCCCCGCCGCCACCCTTTGTTCTCCGTGGTTCCCCAATGGCAGCATGGCTCTGGTTCCCCAGAGCCTATGGGCCAGGGAGAGAGACCAAGAGGTCGCTGTTCCGCCCTCTCCCCACCCTGCTGCCACTAACCTGGGTTCACCATGGTTCCCTGTTCGTCAAGCTGTGATTGGAGCCTGAGGGCTGGGGGAGGGACCAAGAGGTCGACCATTCTGTCTGGCTAGCCAGTCCCACCCTGCTGCCACTCACCTCAGTTCCCTGTGGTTCCCTGATCACAGCATGGCTCTGGTTCCCTGGAGCCTGTGGCTGGGGGGAGGGACCAAGAAGTCGCTGTTCCACCCACTCGCCAGTCCTGACCCACTGCTCCGTTCACTGTCATTCCCCGTTTTCCATGCTGCGATTGGAGACTGCGGGCTGGGGGGAAGGGACCGAGAGGTGCTCAATGCACCTTGTGGTGACCGGTCGAATGGTCGTTTCGGTCATCACAGTCACTGCCTTTTTATATATAGGGTTATGGCTTCCCGTTGGCATATCCTAACTGCTAGCATCACTACTCTTGCCCCTTGTGGTCATTATTAAGTTAAATAAAGGTTACTTAAACACAAGCACTACAATACCACAACAGTCAATCTGATAACCTAGTCCTAGATGGCTACTACATGGCTAATAGGCGGGTATAATATATAGCATGGATATGCTGACTATGTTCAAGGTGGGACAGAGCAGGATGGTGCTAGATTTCATCATATTACTCGGAAGGGCAATCAATTTAAAACTTATTTTTAGAATTTTTTAATTTATATTTTTGGATCATGGTTGACCACGGGTGAATAAAACCTCAGGAAGCAAAAATGTGGATAAGGGGGAACAATTGTAATCTGCACACCAAAGTGGCACATTTTGGAGCAGCTTGTCCTATACTCCTCCAAGACAGAGTAACTGAACAACACAATTCAGAATCTGACATAATTTATTACCCATATTTATTAGCTTCCTATTGTTGCTATAAAAAACTACTGCAAACTTAGTGGCTTAAAACAGCACAAATGTCTTCTCTTACAATTCTGAGGTCAAAAATTTAAAATCAGTCTCACTGGGCTGATGTCTGTGTGTCAGCAGGGCTGGTTCCTTCTGTGGGCTTTGCGGGGAGTGTATTAGTCAGGGTTCTCCAGAGAAACAAAACTGATAAGAGCTCTGTCTATCTACTTACTTATCTGTTGATGTAAAAATGTCCAAATCTTTAGATAACAGTTATGAGTTTATGTGAGCCAAACTGATGACATGCAAGGAAGCAAGATCACAAATGCTTCTGAGAATGACATTTCTGCAGTTTCTTTTACACATTTAGAATTAAGGAAAGGACACAAGGAAGATTACATGAAAGTGGGAGAAAGCAAGATTGGGAAATGTCTATGTTTGAATTATATGATAGTTAAGATTATGTGCTCCTTTGAAGTCTGGTTAGGCTACAAAGAAGGGAGTATAAGGAAGACTACATGAAATCTATAAGTGGTAGATTAAGGAGGTAAGAGAAAGCAAGGTGTGGGAATCTCTATGATCCTATCTAATAAAAGAGAAACATGGTAATTAGTGTACAACCGCTACCCTTCCCATTGGCTAATCAGGGCGATATGCAAATTAACTGCCAGCCAAGATGGTGGTTAACCACCAACAAAGATGGCGGCTAATTTGCATATTCTGCAATGATGGGAGGAGAAAGGGGAAGAATGGAAAAATGGTGATCGGAAACCCAGGCGCAGGCAAGAGATGGGGGCAGGCAAAGGCGGCCATCAGAAAGCCGGGCTGGCCTGTGGCCTCATGATCCCCTCGGCATTGGGGCTAGCAGGAGCCCGGGTGCAGGCCACGTGATCCCCAAGGCAATCGGGGCAAGGGGGAGCCTGGGCACAGGCTGGCCGCGTGATCCCCCCAGCGAGCAGAGGCCGGTCGCAGGCCTTGTGATCCCCACGGCAATTGGGTTGAGCGGGAGCCCAGTGGCAGGCCGGCTGCGTGATCCCCACAGCGAGCGGGAGCCCGGGCACTGGCTGGCCGTGTGATCCCTACGGCAATCGGGGCGAGCGGGAGCCCTGCATGATCCCTGAGGCAATTGGGCGAGAGGGAGCCTGGAGGCAGGCCCGCTGCGTGATCCCCCAGCCATGGGGGCAAGCCAGAGCCCCAAGGCAGGCCCGCTGCGTGATCCCCGCAGCGATGGGGGCAAGCCGGAGCCCAGGCACCCCAGCACCTGACATGCAAAGGTCGGGGATGAAATGACTTTTCCCAACCACATCTGCAAATATCCTGGGGAAGGCATCACTGAAGAGTTCACAACTCCCTTACTTGGCAAGGAAGAAAAAATTTGGCAAAGGAAACAATCACTTACATCAAACTTAAGGTCCGTCTGGGTAAAAAAGAATATTTCCAACATAAAGTAGGGAGCAGGCAAAAATAATATGTTCTCATGACTTCCACTGAAGATTGAACATATGACAGAGTCAAAACGAACATACAAATTAAAACAGACAGTGGACATTCAGATGACCCGAATCAACTATCACTGTTTGTGCCAATAGCAGCAATGCTTATGTGATAATATAGTTTAACAAACATACAAAACAAGTCACATGATAAGAGAGGTTTGGCTTCTAAAGTAAATTGAATATGTTCTTTAAAAATTCTCATGTCCTCCCCTCTGACTATAATTTTTAATTTTCCAATCAGAAAATTACCCCAGGTGATCCAGTAACATGTAGAACTCCAGTAACCTAACTTATTTAAAAAGCAAACATCCAAACCATTTTTAAAATATTTAAATTGATATTTTAGGGTTAAAATTATAGAAGATATTTAGATCCAAATATATTTTCTGAATAGAAAATATTTCAGTTTTTGATTTTAAAAAAATAAACATAAAAAATATATGTGACACATTTTCCCAAGGAACTCTGAATTAGTACCTTTCCCTCTAACTTTTTTCAAATTAAGAGAATCTATGGAGTTCCCTATACTGCACAAGTTTTAATGAAAGAAAATAAGACTTTCTAAGAGCATCAAATACATGTTTTCTTATTTACAAACATATATACTCTTCTCTCTCTCTCTTTAAAATATATTCTTACTGATTCAGAGAGGAAGGGAGAGGGAGAGAGATAGAAACATCAATGATGAGAGAGAATCATTGACTGGCTGCCTCCTACACGCTCCTGTACTGGGTATCAAACCCACAACCTGGGCATGTGGCCTGACCTGGAATCAAACTGTGACTTCAGGTTCATAGGTCGATGCTAAAACACTGAGTCACACCCGCCGGGCTTAATTCTTATTTATAAATTAATTCCAAGGACATATATAGCTTGAAAAGCTTTGGAAGCAGTTTCAAAAAAAACCTATCTTTTAAGTAACAAGAAAAAAGTTATAGAAGAAAGTTTAAATTAAAAGAAAAAAATTGTTTTAATTTATTCAAGAGTGGGAACATCCTCCATGAAAATGTGTACCTTGACTGTGGATGGCTGGGTGGCCTTATCACACCTTAGAAATTCAAATGCTTTTTACAATGACAAGAAAGAGAGAGTTTCATCTCATTTCTCTCCCAGGGTAGATGTCTGTCAACAGAAGGTGGACATCAATAAAAGGCGGGGCTTGCACAATCAATCCAGAAAGTCAGCAATCTATGAATAATCCAGAACTGAGTATTTATCTCCTCTGCCACACAACCTCCCTCCCAGCCAGTGAGCAAGATAATTACTCTCAAGTCAAGCTAAGTGCCCCCCAGTCACAGAGGCTCAATGCTGACATACAAAGCATACAAATAATTCTCACTCTGGCATAAAAGTGACAAATTTCTTGGAAGAAAAGCAGATACTGTAAATTTCTCAAAGTCTTCCTAAAACATTTTTTATAGTAATTTTTACTTCTTTAGAAAAAATGCATACATGGCAAACTATCTGTAATAAAAGGCCCATTCTATAAAATTTTACCTGGTCCTACTCATACCTGCAATCATAATCATATTTACAGACAAATGTATCTATACTAATAAAAGAGTTATATGCTAATTAGACTGGGAGACCTTCCAGGAGACCTTCCAGATGTTCTTCTGGACAAAGCCATGGTGGCAGGGCCGAGGTAGAGGCAGTTAGAGGTCAAGAGGGAAGGGCAGTTGTGGGTGATCAGGCTGGTGGGGGGTGGGGCCATTGGGGGTAAGCAGACCAGCAGGGGGGCCAGTTGGGGACAAGCAGGTCATTAGTGGGGGTCAGTTGGAGGTGATCAGGATAGCAGGGGGGCAGTTTGGAGTGAGCAGGCCAGCAGGGTAAAGGTTGGGGATGAGCAGGCCAGTGGGGAAGGAAAGTAGGGGCTAGCAGGCCAACGGGGGTGGGGGGGCAGTTGGGTGTGATCAGACTGGCAGGGGGGGCATTTGGGGGTGAGCAGGCCCGCAGGCGGAGTGGTTAGAGGCAATCAGGCAGGCAGGCAGGCAGGTGAGCGGTTAGGAGCCAACAGTCCTGGATTATGAGAGGGATGTCCGACTGCTGATTTAGGCCCGATCCCTGTAAACTGGCAGGACATTTTTCCAGGGGTCCCAAATTGGAGAGGGTGCAAGCCAGGCTGAGGAACACACCCTCCCCTGTGCACGAATTTCGTGCACCGGGCCACTAGTCCTATATAATAAAAGGCTAATATGCAAATTCTCCCCTTGGGAGTTCAACCAACTGGGAGTTTGACCACTTGCTGTGATGGGCGCTGACCACTGGGGGACAGTGCAGAATGAAGGAAGGCCTCAGCCGGCAGCCGGAAGCCGGAAGCCTGCAGCCAGGAGAAGGAAGGCCCTGATAGGCCCTGATTGCTGGCCAAGCGTAGGGACCCTACCCATGCACTAATTTTGTGCACTGGGCCTCTAGTTGGATATACAGTAGAGAGGAGAGGTAAATACTTTTACATTGATGGTTATAGGATAGTTAACATTTAACACTTACAATAAATAAGGATGGTATATAGGCAACATGATCAAATGCTCCTTTGAGGGTCATTACTCCTCTGCCTCTGAGAGGTCTGGAAAAGATAATTACTCTGGCTGGTATTTCAAAGGTATGTTAGCCTTGATGCACAAGAATAATGAACAGAACTTGCTTAAGACAAAGATTAACCCTTTACCAAGGAGTTATATGCCTGAGGTGTAACTACCCACCATGACCTGCATGGTTAGGAATTTATGATCAGATCACCCTGTGAGGTTACATTTGGTCACTGAGCTTGTCAGATTTATTACATACCCCCCTTTTTCCATTGACACTATGGTCTACTTCTCTCTGATCTACCACCTCTTTTTTTCCTCCTTCCTTCCTTCCTTCCTCCCTTCCTTCCTTCCTTCTTTCCTTCCTTCCTTCTTTCCTTCCTTCCTTCTTTCCTTCCTTCCTCCCTCCCTCCTTTCTTTTTCTTTCTTTCTTTTTTTTTTTCTTTTTTTATTTCTTTCTTTCTTTCTTTCTTTCTTTCTTTCTTTCTTTCTTTCTTCCTTTCTTTTTCTTCTTTTGTTAATCTTCCCCCAAGGATACCTTTTCCATTTATTTTTAGAGAGTGGAAGGGAGGGGTAGAGACAGAGAGAGACACATCGATTGGTTGCCTCCTGCATGCGCCCCAACTGGAACCAGGGTTTGAGCCTGCAACTGAGGTACGTGCCCTTGAACAGAATTGAACCTTCAACTCTTCAGTCCGAGGGCCTATACTCTAACCACTTAGCAACTGGATAGGGCTCTCCCATTTATTTTGTTGCTACTAGTTTCATTGAGGTATCAGTCTTCTCTTAACTGCTGGATACGAACAAAAGACTTATATGTAAACTCAGCAACTTGGACTAGTAAATAATATTTAATATGCTATTTTCTATTCTTTAATCACTTAAGGGAAAATAGCATACATTTGGGGGGGGCAGAAGAGCTATTGGTTGAATTGTAGGAGATAAATGAGCCAAGATTTTCCAAAATTGAACCAAAAGGTGTTTTTTATAAAATGAAGGATCAGTGTCTTTTCTTTGAGGCTGTATCTTTGTAAGACAGCCTCTGGCCTATGGTATCATTTTGGAAGACTAGGAGGAGGGACTGAGAAGGTGTATAGATATGAGTGTGTACTTCTCAGCTGCTTTTAGTAGAGGTACTTTCAAGGCACGTGGCTCCTATCCCACTTGTTAAAGATGACACATTCTTGGGGTACCATTTTTTAATTGGAGCATTAAAATTGGAGCACCCAGAAGCATCTGGGTGGTTTACTTTATTTTAAAACCCCTGTAGCAATGATAGTGTAAAAGAAAAAGTCTAAGTGCTTTGGAGAAACCAATAGAATTGCCACAGTCCTCAGTTTTCCCCTGGATAAGAGGTCCAGACTGTCATGAAGCTCGATGAGCAACATGAGTTGTGGTTTGTCCAGAAGTTTCCAAACTCACTGTGGTGTTATCTTTGGATTCATTATGTGCTTGAGTGCACTGTGTGTTTTTTTATTTATTTTTATTTTTATTGATTTCAGAGAGGAAGGGAGAGGGCGGAGAGATAGAAACATCAATGATGAGAGAGATTCATTGATTGGCTGCCTCCTGTATGCCTCCTACTGTGGATCCACCCTGAAACTCAGGCATGTGCCCTGACTGGGAATCGAATCCAGGACCTCTTGGTCCATAGGACAACGCTCAATCCACTGAGCCATGATGGCTGGGCAATGCATTGTTTACAGAGCATCCATTCCAAATAACACAGATACTTATTGTAAGTGTATACTTCAATAATTTTGGGGAGATTGATAGAGCTGTGCTAACAACACTACAACCCAGTTTTAGAACATTTTCATCACCCCAAAAACTTCCCTCATGACTGTTTGCAATGAATCTCCATTTGTACTACCAGCCCGGATATATAGATTATGCATCAATAAAAGTGTCAAAAATAATCTGAATAAAATATTCTCATGTATTGCTTCCTGAAATATTGCTTGAAATTATTGTCAAAAATTAAAATATTTTTATAATAAAAAAATTATAACTACAAGAAAGAAGAAAGGAGTGAGCATTTGAGGACAAGTGCTTAATGGTAGGGTGGAGACCTTGAAACTGGAGTAGGTCCACACTTCAAAGGTTTACTGGGAACCCATACCCTTGAACTTAAATGCCTGCAAAGTTCTCCTTAAAACTGAACATTGGAGGTGTCAAATTACATGAGTGTCCAGGAGCAGCTTTTATGTGATTATTGCCAGTTCTGTAAACAAATGTCCTAGTAGGTTTTGGAATTGAATTTCTCTCCTGCTTTTTTTGTTCTCTTTTCTCTCTCCCTCTCCCTTCAATGTTGATGAGAGAATCACTGATCAGCTGCCTTCTGCACTCCCCACACTGAGGATCGAGCCCGCAACCTGGGCATGTGCCCTGACCGGGAATCAAACTGTGACCTCCTGGTTCATAGGTCGATGCTCGACCATTGAGCAACACCAGCCGGGCCTGTTGTTGTCTTTTGAACTTTGTGTTGATCACCTCTGTCAGATTCTCCTACACAGAAAGAATACTCCAACTGGGAGGAATTCATCTTGGTCTGGGCATAAAAACCATATAGTTAATTTATGAATTAAATATTTAAATAAGGTTTTAGCTTTGTTGGCTAGTAAAATTAAACTTTGCCATGGCCTTGATGTTTGGGTCAAATTCATATGTTGAAATTTTAATGCTCCATGTGACAGTATTAAGAGGTAGGCCTCTGGGAGATGCTTACGCATGAGGAGGAGCCCTCAGAAATGGGTTCGTGCCCTTATCAGGAAGGAGCTAGAGAGTCCCGTTGTGCCTTCCACCATGTGAGGACATGACAAGCCAAGTAGTCTGCAATCCGGCAGATGCCTTCACCAGAATGCAACCATGCTAACATTATGATCACGGACTACCCAGCCTTCAGAATGGTGAGAAACACATTTCTGTCGTTTATAAGCCACCCAGTGTGTGGTGTTTTGTTGTGGCAGCCTGAGTGGACCAAGACACTGACGGAATTGTAATTGTATTTTCTTTGATGTTGGAGATTCATCAGCAACATAATCTTCATCGTCATAAGTGTTTCAAGTATCCCTTTCATCTTAAGTATAAACAAGTCACTTCTGTCTGAAAGCAGGGTCTTTGTCACTATTGATCTCATGTTAGTTGCTGTTTGTTCCAATCTTGTCCCCCTTTCCAACCTGTTCAGGGAAGGGCTCTTTCATGATGGGGATTCATAGTGGACTATACATGGCCATTCTTATTAATTTCAGTGGCAGGAGTGAAGGAATCTACTTCCTTACCCCATTATGAAGTGGTCATACTTAGAAAGATGCTCTTCGGGGTGGGTTATGATTTCTGCTCTAGGAAATCAGTTTTGCCTGTGGGACTCTAAGAAGGAATTGTATGGTATATTGGGAATAGCACAGACTTAGAAACCAGATAGTTCCACCTCTGCTCTTTCTAGCATAGTGACTTAGGCGAAGACCCATTGCCTCTTTGATTCTCAATTTCCACAATAGCAAAGTGGAGACTTTAAATATACTAACATATCTACAAAAAACAAAGCATGTTTGTTTGGCACATTGTCAGTGCTCAATAAATGATTATTATAATAAAATTAATAATACCCAGATAGTGTGTAGGGAGTAGGTCGCTTGAAGCTGTTTTGAGTGTGACGTTTTAAGACAGAGAAGTAAAAAAGGAGCAATCATATTTTTCTTTCTGTGTTTTCCAGTCCAGCTTCTTAGGATGTTAACAAACAAACAAACAAAACAGGATTTTTCAGAATAAAGCAAAAGTAATTAATGCTAGAGCTTGAACTTAGAAGTAGGCTTAGAAGTAAGTTTAGAGTTAGCTCTAAGGAGGGTTAAAAGCAGGGGAATAATTGGAGTTAATGATAAGGGAAGGGTAAAGTTTGAATGATGTTATAGTTTACAGAAAGGCAGGATCATAGTGATAATGTTAGAATTTAGAGACAAGAGTTAGGGTTAGAATTAATTATAAAGTTAAGTGCAGGGATTGGATTAGATATAGAGATAGTTTTAAGGATATAGTTAAGTATATAAATAATGCTATAGGAAAGGTGTGAGGATATGGATATATTTAGAATTAAATTAAAAATTAGCAGTAGTGGGGGAAATTAAATGTAGTGGGAGAAATACGTTCACTAAGTGCACTTCCCTTTGCTACGTGTAAGCACATGTGAGGATGAGGCCTCTATCACCATTTTTCCCAGAGTAATTATGGTGAGCACAGGTTTGCTGACAACAAAATGAGCATTTGTTTTTGTTAAGGCACTGAGACTTTGGGATTGGTTTTTATTACAGCTTAGCCTAAGCTATCCTGATGGATTCAGAAATCTAAGAGTCCTAGCAAGCTGTTGATTGAGAATACCTTTAATAAGAAGACAGACTATATATAAAAACATGTCTTTTCCTTCTCCTTCCTTTCTCTTGATTTTGGCTTAAGTGACAGCCAGCCAGGTTGTTTCATGTTATTTATGCAGGTGGTAGACCAGGTGGTGACTATCTCCTACCCAATAAACATACTATTTGTTACAGATGCTATACTGTCCTGCCAAGATCCGACCTTCAGGGCTGAAGGGCTTGGTTCTCTGATGGGCTGACTGTGGACCGACAGCTTTCCACAATCAGCCCCGATTGGGAGCTGCATCTTTGGAAGAGCGTGAACCAGCATAAGGTCATACATCTCTCTTGGGGCCATTGGAGGTATAGAGGTCTGGTCGCCCCACTTGAACTTGGGATGACTCTGAATTTGGCAACATTAAAAGATAATACAAGGCCCAAAGATACTGATGCTCATTATACCATTATATCCTAGATTCTAAGTTCCTGGGAGTCAGCTAAGTGTTTTGTTGTTCACACCTCTTCGTTGTCTTTCCCCTGGCATTGTAGTCTTCGAGTACAAGCAGAATTAGTCATGAAGGGTGATACTTTCTGGTTGTGTTTGCCTTTGTGAATTTCTATTACAAAATTCAACTTAAGTTTCAAAGAAAATGAAGTGAAATGGTATATTTCTCCGGTACAGATTGAATAAGCCCTTATTGTAACTGCGTCACGGTCCAACGCCTCCCCTCTGCCCAGTCCCACTTCCTGCCCTTTCCCAGTAGATAAGGATCCCAAGGTCACTTCCCAATAAACATCCTGCACACTTATCTCCATCTCAGAGTTTACATTCTTGGGAACCCAACCTATCTCTTAGAACCATTTGTTTATAGGTATGCTATAGGTCACATATTGGTTGAGAACCACTATGATGCCACCTACTTTTGTTGGCATTGCCTATACCAGTGGTTCTCAACCTTCTGGCCCTTTAAATACAATTCCTCATGTTGTGACCCAACCGTAAAATTATTTTCGTTGCTACTTCATAACTGTAATGTTGCTACTGTTATGAATCGTAATGTAAATATCTGATATGCAGGATGGTCTTAGGCGACCCCTGTGAAAGGGTCATTCGACCGCCAAAGGGGTCGCGACCCACAGGTTGAGAACCACCGGCCTATACAAATATCTCTTTCTAATATATTTGACTCTGTGGGTAATATGTTAACACGTGCTTAGGGAGGATGTACAGAGAGAAATGAGCCTCAACCTTGCAGATTGCATTGGCCTAAGCGTGAGCTGAGGAACTGTGTGTTTCTGCAGTTGGTAGAAACTGTCACTTGATAACAGGAAGCATCTTTCTGTCTTCAAACTACGAAGAAGTTCCAAGGCTGTGGAATGAGGCACTTCAGCCTTCCCTTGCCCACTTTCCTTTCCAATAGTAGTAACCACTCCAATTCTTTACCTTCAGAAATTTCGCCATCTTCCCATTGCTTCGCTGTCAGGGGAGAGTAGCCCCTAGCTTCAAAAGTATAAGATATTTCTGACCATGGGCAGCAGTGACCTATTGTTTCAAGTGTCAGTTCAACCTTTATTTCTTCACCTACTCCTAGGATTCAACCTAGTCATAGTGGCAAAGGAATAAGGCTCTCCTGCTTTCTTCTCAGAGAACTGAAGTCACACTAATATCACCTAGGCACCCCCAGCATCAAGAAGGTATATGTGTATTTTGTCATCCCTGGCTCCGGGTGTGAAGGAACCGAGCAGCTTAGTATGGTTACCCTAAAGATTGCAGAGATATCCAAAGCCATTTGGGATGGAGGTAAGTTAAGGTGATTGTGCTACAGTGCATGACTGAAGAGCAGGGAATTGTAAGGCCCATTTGGGCAACACTAAAAGATAATACAGGGCCCACAGGTACCGATGCTCAATCTATATCTGTTGAATGTATAGTGAGCACTAACTATTGGGGATAAAACCATCCATAAGATAGACATGGTCCTTCCTGTTCTCGAGGAGCTTAGAGTCTGGTGGGAATAAGGTAGCAATGACACTTATAACAAGGAGAGCACGTGTGCCACCCAGGTCCCTGCTCAGGTGAAGGAAGGTAGGATAATTTGGTAGTTCAGTTATTCTGCTCATGAATAATCAGTGATGTTGTTTTAATATTGTTTTTGTGGTTTACACATCTTAATTGTCTTTCCTCCGGTGGTGTAGTCTTTGAGTACATGCAGAATTAATCAGAAGAGCAGCATTTTCTGGCTGTGTCAACTTCTTTTAAAAGAAAATGAAGCGAAGTGATATATTTTCCCCCTCAAATGATGTAGGTGGAATAAAGACACATGACACACCAGCCAACGTTTAATAAATTTAATAAATTAATGGGAAGTATCACAAACACCTGGAGCAGGGAAATGCAGGAACCAAGAATAAAACAACACTTTGCCACCACTCACAACAAGTACCATATGATGGAGAAGTTTCACAGGAAATAATAAAGGCAGTCTGTTGCATGTTTCTTAACAGATATACATATATAATAGTTCATCAAAATGATTTGTTTGACAGTAAATTCACCACGTTCACAGTTATCACATGGACTTTTTAAAACACTTATAAAAGTTTGTAGATTTAACCTTGAACTGTAAGATTTATATCCAAATAAGTATATTTGTTTCATACCAAACTGCACAGAACTTACGAATAGCACACAATTTGAGAATAATTGCTGTGTTGGGTACTATTAAGTACTACTACTTGATGACATAAGAATTATTAACAAATGTGCTATAAGCTATTATCATTCCACTTATTGCCAGTGCTTTTGAACATTGTGGTTTATATTTTATTTCTGTGTAAAACATGTGCTATGAGCTTGCCCTGATAGTTAAGAAATCAGATGTTTCCAATTTTCTCCAATACTCAAAATACTTCAGATCTGAATGTGTGGTCTTTATAAGGACTGCTGACAGGTTTTCCTCAGTCCTTTGATATCACCTACTCTGCCCTACATTAATACAAATTGATGGATTCATGCAACATACATGGCATACATGCAGGACACCCTCTGTATGTGCACAACTCATGTGCGATGCATGCTGTTTCTTCAGACATTTAATTTCAGTAAGAATTAGATCATCTCATTCAATTTCATATAATTGTTTTAACATGCAGTTCGACAGAGCTAACAGGCAGGTAGGCTTTACTTCCAGGTTAGATTTGGGCATGCTCAAGGAATTGACTGACATTTGGCAGTATTGTGAATCAAGTAGAGACTGTATGAGTTTCCTCAAGTACAGCAGCTCTCCCACTGCCCCTGTGGCAGACTGTTGGATTTTTCTATGCTGTGTGTTGAGGACACAGATCAGGGGTCTTAGAAATTCAGATTCTGCCTTCACCAATTTCAGGATACTGAGAGGCACACCTTAAGGTAAGTAACTGTCAGGTATAAGAAATAGCATCATGAATTCTTCAGAAATTGTTCCACAGTTGTGTGAGATGGACACACATGGAAATACAGTTACTGGACACATTGTATATTCTGCACACAGCATAGATTTAATGGTCTGACTGTAGCAATGCCTGAAAACCTTTCATGGTTTACAAGCTAGTAAAGGGGTACTGAATTCTTAGAGAGCAGCAGGCCCACGAATGAAACGATGGCCAACACTGATTGTAACACAACACTATATTTGAACAAAGGTTTAGACTTCTGGTACATAACTGCAGTACAAAGAAGAGCTTGCCACTTTCACAAATTAGCTGCAGAGGTTTAAACTTCTGGTACATAATTGCAGTACAATGAAGAGCTTGCCACTTTCACAAATTAGCTGCAGCCTTTTCCTGCACTAGAGTTTGGAAGGATCTGAAAATGAGATAAATTTTGTTTAAAATCCAAATGGAAACTCTGTATTTCTCTTACTCCTAGAGTTCAGTAAAAGCTTCTTTTTAATTACTTTTTTCACATTCTAAGGGCCTCATTCTGTAGTCCTTAATCAAGTAAAGCTCCCAAGGTTTTGATCATCTATGCTTCCAACGCAAGTTTTACTCAAAAACGGACTACAAAATTGGGCCCTATAGACAGAGGTACCATAATTAAAAAAATATTTTAATAAGGCTCAAAATGCTAATTTCACTTTGTGTGTAGCACACGAATTTCCAGGATCCTGAGATCAAAATCCAATTGATGTTGAATTCTGGATTGGGAAATAAACCTGGGACCTCATTTCCCAGTTTTGTTACGTAATTAGGTATTTACTAAGGACCAGAATGAAAACATTGATTTCAATTTGTTTGTTATTATAATCAGAATTTGAACATTGTCCTTAAGAAGTGAAAAGCTATTCGTGGATGTATCTCGTATTATCCTTCCACTTCTGTAGTCCCGGTTAACCAGCTGCTTATGTTAAAATACCACTATGTTTGGGGACAGACATTGCAGTACAATATCAACACAACACTCTGACAATGTCAAATTTTGCCCCATATGTGACAAAAAGGCTACGTTCTACCTTTGCCTCACTAACGATATGACAGAGTATAGGAAGGCAGAACCTATCTTACTGTGTTTATGTGTGTAGATGGATGAGCACAGCACAGCAAGTATTTAAAGTATATATTTACTGTTAACCTGGAAAAAGATTCCACCGAATTTTTAATTTTGGTGTGGCTGAAATACAACCACTGTCATATGCATCATTCTGGTCTCCTGCAAATGCCACCTGAGATGAACATTTCCTTATTCACAAAAGGAGGAGAGAGAGAGAGAGAGAGAGAGAGAGAGGAGAGAAGAGAGAGAGAGAGAGAGAGAGAGAGAGAGAGAGAGAGAGAGAGAAGGAGGCAGGGAGGAAGGAAGGAAGGAAGGGAAAGAAAACAATCAACATTTTATGCATCAAAGAATCAAAATAAGTTATTCTCCATCTATTATAAACAGTAAATATAGAACCCTAAATCTCACTATTGTACACATGATTGCAAAATACAGGATTGCAAAGCTATATATAAAAAACACTTTTTTTTTCAGACAGCAGTATTTACATTAGTTAGAACCAGCGGGAGATCATAGAAGAATATTTTCCTACATTACCAGCATTACTGTAGGAAAAGACTGTGTTGCGCTTTCTTACACACTACTGATCCTTTCACTAACCACATTGGAGGGGTTTTCTGGGAGCTCCAAATTCTCAACTTGCATCTCTATCCCTGGTTCATTGTCATCAGCTTTCTTTATCACGCGTTCGTTGGTAGGCCGGTAAATGTTAACATTGAGCTCCCTCCCAGACAAAGCAGTAGCAGCAATTCGCTGAATTTGCCTGACCGGAGGCTTTTTTTCTGGCTTATAATTGCAGCGCAGATAGTTGGCGAAAGCCCGTCGGTAAACTTTGTTGAAAAGAGTGTACACCAGAGGATTGATTCCTGAACAAACATAGCCGATCCAAACAAACACATTCAGAAGCTTTTCCATGAGCTGTTGATTACAGGCCTTCTCACAAAGAACCGACAGAATATTAGTAATAAAAAACGGGCACCACATGACCAGAAACACAAAGAAAACAATGCCAAGGACTTTCGATGCTTTCCGTTCATTGTTAATAGCTTGCATGGTGCCCCTGGGACGTTTTTCTTTCTTTCTTAGGCGAGGTCTGACGTCTTGATTAGGGTTAGCAGCGTTGTCTTCCTCGGTGGCATTCTTCTTGCAGCACTTCAAGAAATCCAGGCTGATCTTGGGCAGTTCCTCGGTGTGGCCGCGCAGTAACATCAGAGCTTGTCTTCGAAGAACATAAATCGTCAGCAAGTAGGTGAACACCATAATCGTCAGTGGTATGAAGAACGCTACGAAGGACCCAATAAGAACGAAATTCGGGTCAGTCAGCGCACAGGTGGTATTGCGAGCAAACACCTTGCTTTCATCCCTCAGTCCAAGCACTGGAATCGGTACTGACACACCTGAGGGGAAAAAATAAAAAATAAAAAATAAAAAATAGTAGGACATTGTTATAGCACATTGAAGGACTGAACAGATTTGTGCAATGGCATATATTCAATTGCATTTTGCTGAAGAAAAGCTAGAGTTGACATTTGTTGAAAGCTATTCACAGCATAAATTGGTAGTCACACAAAAGAGTAGCAGTGTGAGAAAAAAAAAGTTATTTTTTATGTTAGGAATGCTTTCTCCCTAAATACTTATAGAAGGTATGGAATTATCATTATTGAGATTAACTATTATAGATACTGTTTTTGTAAGACTGGATTGTGTCTGTTTGTTTTATTTCCAGTTCCTAAAACTGTCCTGGCTCATAAAAAATACTCAACAAATATTTCTTGAATGAATGAATGAATACATTTACATCTGTACTCAATGACATTAAAAAATTCAATCATTCTGTTTTAGCATATCATCTTCCAAATGCAATACAAATGATGAGTATATAACCTATAAGAGAAACAATAGCACACCAAGTTTGGTTGGCCTGATTTTGAGATGAGCTCTTAGCTGACAACATACATTTCCATTCCCACCTTTCCTGAGGAAAGGGGTCAACAAGAGGAAAGTTTATGTGTAAGTCCTTTGGAGATATGGCCTGGGAACTCTGGAGTTATTGGAGGTGGAGAGGATGGTATGACTCCCAAATGTGCTACAGAAACTAGATGTGACCACTATGCAGAAACGCTATATAAGCAGAAACTGAAAGGACTCTCTTTTTAGCAAGAGTTTCAGTGAGAGTCTGGTCATAAGCAACATTGTTTCAAGTTTCAGAGACAGAGTGAAATACAGAGTTGGAAAAAATGCAGTCCTCTAATTTCTGTGTAAAATTTTGAGCAGTTTTATTTTTAAGAATACTGAGTTAGTACTCTAGGTAAGCATCTCCATTAATAATATGCTCACAGGCAGAAAATATCAATAAGGAGGTGGGAGCAGGATGTGATTATGTGCATAAGCATTAGTAAGGAAGATGAAAATTTTCAGAAATCACTATGGAAAATATTGAAGATGTCCTGCATCAATAAGTTGGAATAACTTTCAAGAAAAGTCAAATCTTAATGTTAATTTATTCTCCCTTATGTCCACAGAAACTTGAAAGCTGGGAAAATTCTGATTGCATTTTCAGGATTCTATCAGGTTATTATTAGGAATCCTGGGCTGGTGGACATCAATACCATGAACAGTGAGAAGAGATAGAAGTGCACTTTCAGAGATCATTGCTGGCTTTAGAGAACATGCAGGGAACTGTGACAAATTTGAAACTGAAAGTCCCTACAGTTTGTCTTAATATCCTTCCTCAGGTATAAAGTTACTGGATGATCAAAAGGGAAAAAGTGGTCATTTTTTTTTTGAGAGTTCACTCATGATGTTGATTATTATTTAATCTCGGGGAAGACCAGAAGAAGAGAGTGTTTGGAGAGTTATATTTAAGCCTTTTTCCTCAGACACTGAAATTCTAAAATGACTAGCCTTTTTCTAAAAAAGAGAGAGAAAGATAGAGAGAGAGAGAGGGAGAGAGAGAGAGAACAAGTGGTGGTGTAAGAAGCAGCAATAGATATGACAAGACTCCTTGGGGTATTTGGTACATCCTTACAACTCTGAACCTACACATGCCATTCAAGAAAGTAAGAAAGGCTATCAAAACTAGGGCATACCCAAAAAGAATGCATTTTGAGGTAATACAGTGCAGGATCCTGGTACAGAGACCTCTGAAGCCTGGATGGGAAGAGTGGCAAGTATCAGAAGGTAATTTTCACTAAGTTTGCTGAAATATTTGGACAAATTTCAACAGCTTTTGGAAATACAGAATACAACAAACAACACTGCTTATATTTCCTGAGTTATAAAAAGACAGGCAAGAATGCTGCCATCTTATGTCATTAGAACATTTGGGTCCAAAAGCCATAAATATGAGGGAATCTCTAGAAAGTACAAGCCCATCAAAAAGAAGCTGGTAGAAAAGGCACTCAGCCCCAGCAGAGGGAGCCACAAACTGTGAATTGCTGATAGCCCCAAACAGGGTACTCGGGGCCAGTCAGAAACAGCATCTGACACTGTCCTGCACTAGAGATTGAGAGTCATAGCAGATGTACCTAATACATTGACACAAACCCAAACAGGCATCCAAAATGGGGAGACAAAAAACCAGAAATCCCCAAATGAAAGAACAAGAGAATGCTCCAGAAGAAGAGCAAAATGAAATGGAGATAAGAAATTTATCTGATATAGAGTTCAGAATAATGATGGCAAGAATACTCAACAGTGTGAGAAAAGATGTAGTAATTATGAAAAAAGACCAGTCAGGAATAAAGAATGACATAGCACTAATAAAGAACACAGTGGAAGGAATACACAGCAGATTATGGGAAGCCAAGGATCAGATAAGTGAATTAAAAGACAGGGTAGAAAAAATCACTCAATCAGAGAAAAGAAAAAAAAAATTAAAAAACAGGAGGACAGCTTAAGGGAGCAGTGGAACAACATGAAATGTAACAATATTTGCATAATTGGGGTGCCAGAAGGAGAAGAAAGTGAGCAAAGGATAGAGAATGTATTTGAAGAAATAATGGCAGAAAACTGCCCTAACCTGGTAAAGAGAAAAGTCACACAAGTTCAGGAGGCTCAGAGAGTCCCAAGCAAGAAGAACACAAACAGGCCCACACCCAGACATATCATAATTAAAATGACAAAAATTAAAGGCAAAGAGAGAATCTCAAAGGTAGCAAGAGAAAAGCACTTTGTTACCTACAAAGAAGCTCTAATAAAGCTGTCAGCTGATTCCTCATCAGAAACTCTGCAGGCCAGAGGGAATGGCATGAAATATTCAAGGTAATGAAAAGCAAGGATTTGAAACCAAGACGACTATATCCAGCAAGACTATCATTCAAAACAGATGGTGAAATAAAGAGCTTCCCAGAAAAAAAAAAAAAGATAAAGGAGTTTATCACCACTAAACCAGCACTGCAAGAAATTTTAAAGTGACTGCTGTAATGTGTAGAAGAAATAGTGAGAGAGAGAAACATATGCATAAAGAAGTAAAAGTGCAATAAATAAGCACCTATCAATAATAACATCAATCCTATCTAATAAAAGAGAAACATGGTAATTAGCCGTACATCTGCTACCCTTCCAATTGGCTAATCAGGGCGATATGCAAATTAACTGCCAGCCAAGATGGCGGCCGGAAGCCAGGCAGCTTGAAACTAACATGAGGCTTGCTTGCTTCAGTGACGGAGGAATCCAACGTTCCCTGCCTGCCTTGCCGGCCTCTGAGCTTTCAGTTTGAAACATTGTTACAAATATAGAAGCTAAACAAAACCCCAGAAACGTGCTTTCAGTGAGCTGGGATCTCAGAGCTGGAGTTGAAACTGTTTCGATTATAGAACCCAAACAAACCAGATACCTGCTTTCAGCAGCAGAGGCCTCAGAGCTGGAGCCAGAGCTAAAGCTGGCTCAGAATAAAAAAAAAAAAAAAAAAAAAAAGAAAAAAAGAAGTGGTTGGGAGCTTCAGTCACCCGCCAGGCTGAAAACAGGCCTCAGCCCCTCACCTAGACTGGCCAGGCACCCCATTGGGGACCCCCCCCCCCGAAGGGTGTGTGACCAGCTGCAAACAGCCATCACCCCCTCATCCAGGCTGGCCAGGCACCCCAGTGGGGACCCCCACCCTGATCCAGGACACCCTTCAGGGCAAACCAGCCGGCACCCACCCGTGAACCAGGCCCCTATCCTATATAGTAAAAGGGTAATATGCCTCCCAGCACTGGGATCAGCGTGACAGGGGGTAGCGCCCAAACCCCCTGATCGCCCTGAAGCTCTGTGTGTGACAGGGGGTGGGGCCACAACCTCCCTATCCGCCCTGCTCTGTTCATGACAGGGGAATGCGCCCCAACCCTCTGATCAGCCCTGCTCTGTGCCTGATAGGGGAGAGCTCCCCAACCCCCTGATTCCCCTGCGGTTCTGTATGTGATAGGGTATAGCGCCCCAACCCCCCCACCCCGATGGGCCCTGCTGTGTGTGATGGGGTAGAGCCATAACCTCCCCATTGGCCCTGCCCTGAGTGTTACAGTGGCGGTGCCCCAACCCCCTGATCCGCCCTGCTCTGTGTGTGACAAGGGGCAGTGCCCCAACTCTCCTATCGACCCTACTCTGTGAGTGACAGGGGAGAGCTCCTCAACCCCTTGATCAGCCGTGCTCTGTGCGTGACAGGAGGGAGCTCCCCAACCCCCCTGATGGGCCCTGTCTGTGCGTGACAGGAGGTGGTGCCGCAACCTCCCCATCGACCCTGCCTTGAGTGTGACAGGGGGCGGTGCCCCAACCCCCCAATCGGCCCTACCCTGAGTGTGACTGAGGGTGGCATCGCAACCTCCCAATCTGCCCCGCTCTATGCATGACAGGGGGCAGCGCCCCTACTCCCCAATAGGCCCTGCTCTGAGCCCGACCAGGGGCTGCACCTAGGGATTGGGCCTGCCCTCTGCCACCCGGGAGCAGGCCTAAGCCAGCAGGTCGTTATCTCCCCAGGGGTCCCAGACTGGGAGAGAGCACAGGCCGGGCTGAGGCACCCCCCCCCCCGAGTGCACAAATTTTTGTGCACCGGGCCTCTAGTCTATGCTAATAAAATGGTAATATGCTAATTAGTCCAGATAGATTGGACTTCCTTCCAGACAAAGCTGCAGCAGCTGCAAGAGCAAGGGCCGGTGCGGGAGAGGTGGCGGCACAGGAGAGGTGGCAGCATGGGCTGATCCAGTGCTGCGGCCCCTTCTGCAGAGGCAGCAGGAGAGGGGGCTGCACGGTCCCGGTCCCAGTGCTGCCCCTTCTGCAGAGGCAGCAACAGAGGGAGTGGCACGGGCCTGGTCCAGGTGCCACACCTCCACATAGGCTGGACGGGGTGCAACCTGCTGTGCCTCAATCTCCCACAACCCCTCCCCCAGCCTGCCTGGACCCAGATAGCCCCCCACCCACCAGTGGGCAGGGGGTGGGGCCAGCACTAAGAAGCAAGGGCCAAGGGCCGGAAGCTGCGGCGGACAGCAGTGGCAGCAGCAGAGGGGTGATGAGGGTGGCGCCTTCCCCTGATTGGCCCAGTTGCCTCCCACAGAGGGAGGCCAGACTGCGGCTTAGGCCCGTCAGTAGGACATCCCTTGAGGGCTCCTGGACTGTGAGAGGGGGCAGGCTGGGCTGAGGGACCCCCACCCCACTGCCCCAGTGTACAAATTTTTGTGCACCAGGCTTCTAGTATATACATAAAAGCCTAGGTGGCTGAATAACCAAATGACTGGTCGACTTGTCGCTATGACGCTCACTGACCATCAGGGGGCAGACACTCAACACAGGAGCTGTCCCCTTGTGGTCAGTGAGCTCCCACAGCAGGAATGCTATTCAGCTGACCAACCGGCCTTTCATGATCAAGACTGATTGGGGGAAAACCAAGATGGCGTCATAGGTAAACACTGAAGTTTGCTGCCTCGAACAACCACTTCAAAAATACAACTAAAAGACAGAACGGACATCATCCAGAACCACAGGAAGGCTAGCTGAGTGGAAGTTCTACAACTAGGAGGAAAGAGTAAAACATACCGAGACTCAGAGGAGGCACAGTGCTGAAGTGAAATACTGAGGTGCGGAGTGCATGCTGAGCAGGCTGGCGGCTGAGGGCGTGGTTGTTGTTTTCAATTGGGAGGGAGTCTCAGACTCTGAGCTCCAGCTCCAGGTGAGGCTCTAGGGACCCAGACTCATACGGGAGAAGCGGGACTGTCTGTCATCGCTCAGAACCCTAGGGCAGCTTTCTCTCCGTGGGGCTTGCAGCAATTACTGGGACACTGAGAAGCAGAGCCTCTGAGGGCAAGACTGAGAGCAGCCATAATTGCTAACCCCGCCCTGTTAATCCCGTGGGACCTGCCCCGCCCAAGCCCTGCAGGGAGACTTTTGCTGGATAGTCTTAGGCAAAGTCTAGATTAGCACCTCCCTAGAGATCCAGGAGCCAGGAAGCCCAGAGGTCAGAGTGGGACCATCCAGTTTGCAGCTCTGTGGAACCATAAAAGACACACTCAGGGGGAAGACTCAGTGAGCACCAAAGCCCCATTGAAGCAAGTCTAGCCCCAGAGGGGTGTCTCCAGCACAGAAGTTCTCCCACTGCAAACACAGCTGATTCTCACAGCCAATTGGCCTGGAGCTCAATTCCTCACAGTGATAACTACAAAAATCAAGGCTTAATTACAACAACACTGTACACAAAGCCCACGAGGCTGTGCACCAAGAGTGTCTACCTCAGGTAATTGGGACTCTTAGCACAGAAAGGAACTCTATCGACACAGCGAAGCATAAAAAATGCTGAGACAAAGAAACAGGACGCAAACCACAGAATTGGAGGAAAGCAAACTGCTGGATATAGAGTTCAAAACCACACTTTTAAGGTCTTTAAAGAACTGTCTAGAAGCCGCCGATAAGCTTAATAAGGCCCTCGAAAAGACTGGTGAGACTGCCGATAAATGTAGTGAGATCTTCAAGAAGACTAGTGAGACCGCTGATAAATGTAGTGAGATCCTCAAGAAATCTAATGAGACCCTCGATGTTGTGATAAAGGACCAACTAGAAATCAAGCATACACTGACTGAAATAAAGAACATTATACAGACTCCCAACAACAAACCAGAGGATCACAAAAATCAAGTCAAAGATTTGAAATACGAAGAAACAAAAAACACCCAACCAGAAAAGCAAAATGAAAAAAGAATCCAAAAATATGAAGATAGTGTAAGGAGCCTCTGGGACAGCTTCAAGTGTACCAACAACAGAATTATAGGGGTGCCAAAAGAAGAGAGAGAGCAAGATATTGAAAACCTATTTGAAGAAATAATGACAGAAAACTTCCCCTACCTGGTCAAAGAAATAGACTTACAAGTCCAGGAAGTGCAGAGAACCCCAAACAAAAGGAATCCAAAGAGGACCACACCAAGACACATCATAATTAAAATGCCAAGAGCAAAAGACAAAGAGAGAATCCTAAAAGCAGCAAGAGAAAGAAAATCAGTTACCTACAAGGGAGTACCCATACGACTGTCAGCTGATTTCTCAAGAGAAACTTTGCAGGCCAGAAGGGAGTGGCAAGAAATATTCAAAGTGATGAATACCAAGAACCTACAACCAAGACTACTTTATCCAGCAAAGCTATCATTCAGAAGTGAAGGCCAGATAAAGAGCTTCACAGATAAGAAAAAGCTATAGGAGTTCATCACCACCAAACCAGTATTATATGAAATGCTGAAAGGTATCCTTTAAGAAGAGGAAGAAGAAGAAAAAGGTAAAGATACAAATTATGAACAACAAATACACATCTATTAACAAGTGAATCTAAAAATCAAGGGAATAAATAATCTGATGAACAGTATGAACTGGCGATTGTAATAGAATCAGGGACATAGAAAGGGAATGGACTATTCTTGGGGCGGGGGAAGGGGTGTGGAGTGAGGGAAGAGATTGGACAATAATAGTGCACCTATGGATGAGGACAATGGGTGGGGAGTGAGGGCGGAGGGTGGGGTGGGAACTGGGTAGAGGGGAGTTATGGTGGGAAAAAAGAGGAACAAATGTAATAATCTGAACAATAAAGATTTAAAAAAAAAGAAAAAATTTTTTAAAAAAAAGACTGACTGGGTGTGAACCCATGGCAGGCGCAGTGGGGCCAGGATGAGTGGGAGCAGCAGGCAGTGTTGGACTGCCAGTTTCAGTCCAATCCTGGCAGGCCACACCGAGGGCCACTCCTCTAGTTAAATATAAATGAATAAAATGCTCTAATCAAAAGACATAGGGTACATGAATGGATACAAAAATATGACCCAATTGTATGTTTTCTATAAGATACCTATGTCAGAACAAAAGACTCACATAGGATGAGAGTCAAGTGATGGAAAAAAATTTCCAAGCAAATGGAAACGGAAAAAGAGCTGGGGTAGCAATACTCATATCTGACAACATAGATTTCAAAATGAAGGCCATCACAAGAGACAACAAAGGTCACATCATAATAGTAAAGGGATTGATCCATAAGAGGATATAACCCTGGTAAATATATATGTACCCACTATGGGTGCATCTAAACAAACAAACAAAAAAAACCAAAAAAACTTCTAGAGGACTTTAAGGGAGAGATAGACAGAAATACAATCATAGTAGGGTACTTTAATTCCCCATAGACTTTGTTGGATAGATATTCCAGACAAAAAATTAATGAGGAAAGAGTGACTCTAAATGTCACACTGGATCAGATGAATTTAATTCATATTTATAGAACACTAGAGGCCCGGTGCACAAAAATTTGTGCACTCGGGGGGGAGGGGGGTCCCTCAGCCCAGTCTGTGCCCTCTTGCAGTCTGGGACCCCTTGGGAGATACCATCCTGCTGGCTTAGGCCTGCTCCTGGGTGGCAGAGGGCAGGCCCAATCCCTAGGTGCAGCCCCTGGTCGGGCTCAGAGCAGGGCCGATTGGGGAGTTGGGGCGCCACCCCCTGTCATGCACAGAGCAGGGCCCATCAGGGGGTTGGGGAGCTTCCTCCTGTCACGCACAGAGCAGGGCCGATCAGGTGGTTGAGGAGCTCCCCCCTGTCACACACAGAGCAGGGCGGATCAGGGGGTTGGGTTGCCGCCCTCTATCACCCACAGAGCAGGGCGGATCAGGGGGTTGGGGCGCCGCCACTGTAAAACTCAGGGCAGGGCCGATGGGGAGGTTATGGCTCTACCCCATCACACACAGAGCAGGGCCCGTGGGGTGGGGGTAGGGGCGCCGCCCTCTATCACCCACAGAGCAGGGCCGATCAGGGGGTTGGGGCACCGCACCCTGTCACACACAGAGCCGCAGGGCGATCAGGGGGTTGGGGAGCTCCCCCCTATCAGGCACAGAGCAGGGCCGATCAGGGGGTTAGGATGCCTTCTCCTGTCAGGAACAGAGCAGGGCCGATAGGGAGGTTGTGTCCCCACCCCCTGTCACACACAGAGCCACAGGGCGATCAGGGGGTTTGGGCACTGTCCCCTGTCACGCTGATCCTGGTGCTGGGAGGCCTCTCGGCTCCGCTGATCCCGGTGCTGCGAGGCATATTACCCTTTTACTATATAGAATAGAGACCTGGTGCACAGGTGGGGGCCGGCTGGTTTGCCCTGAAGGGTGTCCTGGATCAGGGTGGGGGTCCCCACTGGGGTGCCTGGCCAGCCTGGGTGAGGGGATGATGGCTGTTTGCAGCTGGTCACACACCCTTCAGGGTGGGGGTCCCCACTGGGGTGCCTGGCCAGTCTGGGTGAGGGGCTGAGGGCTGTTTTCAGGCTTGCGGGTGACTGAAGCTCCCAACTGCTCCTTTTTTTCTTTTTTTTCTGTTTTTATTCTGGGCCAGCATTAGCTTTGAGGTTTGGCTCCAGCTCTTAGGCCTCTGCTGCTGAAAGCAGATTTCTGGCCTTTGTTTACCTTGTGTATTTGAAACAATGTTGCGATCCTGCTGGCTGAAGCCCAGTGACTAAAGCAGGTTTCTGGGGTTTTGTTTAGCTTCTATATTTGTAACATAGTTGCTTAGAGTTGCAGCTCAGAGGCCAGCAGTGGCAGGCGGGGAACATTGGAGTCCTCCGTCAATGAAGCAAGCAAGCCTCATGTTCACTTTAAGCTGCCTGGCTGCTGGCCACCATCTTGGCTGGCAGTTAATTTGCATATTGCCCTGATTAGCCAATGGGAAGGGTAGCGGTCGTACGCTAATTACCATGTTTCTCTTTTATTAGATAGGATTACATCCCAGAGCTGCAGAATATACATTCTTCTCAAGTGCACATGGATCATTCACAAAGATAGACCACATGTTAGGATACAAACCAATTGTCTACAAGCTCAAGAAGATTAAAATCATGTCAAGCATCGTCTTGGATCACAATAAAATGGAATTAAAAATCAACTACAGTAAAAACATTCACAAACATTCAAATAAATGGAGACTAAATAGCAGGGTATTAAAAAATGAAGGGGTGGTCCGCGCCATCTTGAGTGGCTGTTTTCGGAAACGTATACATCCAGAGACCCTGGAACCATGGCATCCAGGAATCGGCTACTGACCCAGAAACACTGGATCTAAAGCAGCGTGAATATGTGGACTCAGAGGAGCCCTCCTCCTCCTCATGGAAAACAGAGAGAAGAAGACATAACCAAACTCCTGGAGAAGAGAGATCATGGGGAGACAAAGAAACAGCCCGCATATGAAAGAAAAACAGGCATCACCAGAAAAGGAAGTAAACAAATGGAGGCAATGGAGGCAAGCAACCTGTCAGAGAAAGAATTCAGAGAAATGGCCATAAGGTGGATGAAAAGAATGGAAGACAATTTCAACAATATGTGTAAGAACCAAGAGGAAAGGAAGAAGAACCAAGAAGAAATGAAAAATTACATCACTGCTATAAAGAACTCAATAGAAAGCATCAAGAGTAGACTAGAAGAAGCAGAGGACCACATCAGTGAGCTAGAAGACAAGTTTGGAAAAAATACCCAAGCAGAACAGCTTATTGAAAAAAAAATTAAAAAGCAGGAGGAGAGCCTAAGGGAACTTTGGGACAACACAAAACAAAACAACATCTGCATAATAGGAGTGCCAGAAGGAGAGGAAACTGAGCAAGGAACAGAAAACCTGTTTGAAAAAATAATGACAGAAAACTTCCCTGATATAGGGAAGAAAAAACTGACACAAATCCAAGAAGCTCACAGAGTCCCAAACAAAATGAACCCCAAAAGACCGACGCCAGGGCACATTATAATTGAACTAGAGGCCCGGTGCACAAAAATTTGTGCACTCGAGGCGAGGGGTCCCTCAGCCCGGCCTGTGCCCTAACGCAGTCTGGGACCCCTCGGGGGATGACCACTTGCTGGCTTAGGACTGCTCCCCGGGGGATTGGGCCTAAGATGGCAATCAGACATTCCTCTGGCTGCCCGGCAGCCCTCGGGGGATGCCCACTTGCCAGCGGGGAGCAGACCTTAGCACTGCTGAGGATGCAGGAGGGGCTCCCACCACCACTGCTGTACTGGCAGCCATCAGCCTGGCTTGTGGCTGAACAGAGCTCCCCTCTGTGAGAGCTCATTGACCACCAGGGGGCAGCTCCTTCATTGAGCATCTGCCCCCTGGTGGTCAATGTGTGTCATAGTGACCAGTCATTCCCAGTCTTTCTGCTGTTAGGGTCAGTTTGCATATTACTCTTTTACTATATAGGATGGAGGCCTGGTGCACAGGTGGGGGCAGGCTGATTTGCCCTGAAGGGTGTCCCGGATCAGGGTGGGGGTCCCGCTTGGGTGCTTGGCCAGCCTGGATGATGGGCTGATGGCTGTTTGCAGCTGGTCACACCACCTTCAGGGTGGGGGTCCCCACTGGGGTGTCTGGCCAGTCAGGGTGAGGGGCTGAGGGCCGTTTTCAGGCTGGCAGGCGACTGAAGCTCCCAGCCTCTCCGTTTTTTCTTTTTTTTTTTTTAATTCTGGGATTTATTTACCTTCTATAGCTGTCACTGGAGCTGAGAGTCGGCTCCAGCTCTGAGGCGTGACTGGCTGAAAGCAGGTATCTGGGTTTGTTTAGCTTATATAATTGAAGCATTGTTGCCATCACTGCCGCTCTAAGCTCTGAGGCCAAAGCCGGCTGAAAGCAGGTACCTGGGGTTTTTTTAGCTTCTATAATTGCAACATTGTTGCATCCGGAGCTCAGAGCTGGGTCGCGGCAGGCGGGGAACATTGGCTTCCTCTGTCACTGGAGCAAACAAGCCTCCTGTTCACTTCAGTTGCCTGACTGCCAGCCACCATTTTGTTGGCAATTAATATGCGTATCGCCCTGATTAGCCAATGGGAAGCATGTCAGAGGTATGGTTAATTACCATGTTTGTCTATTATTAGATAGGATTGGCAAACACCACCAACAAAGCAAGAATCTTAAAAGCGGCCAGAGAGAGAGAAAGTTACTTACAAAGTATCCCCCATCAGACTAGCGACTGATTTCTCAACAAAAACACATCAGACAAGAAGGGTATGGAATGAAATATACAAAGTCATGCAAAGGAAGGGTCTAAATCCAAGAATACTGTACCCAGCAAGGCTATCAATCAAAATTGAGGGTGAAATCAGAAACTTCACAGACAAAAAAGGACTACGGGAATTTATTACCACCAAACCAGCAATGCAAGAAAAGCTAAAGGGTCTGCTGTAAAAAGAAAAAAAATAGGAAATGAAGAAGGAACACAGGGATAAAGAATAAAAATGGTGACAAACAAGTATCTATCAATAATAACTTTAAATGTAAATGGATTAAATGCCCCAATCAAAAGACATAGGGTAACTGAGCGGATAAGAAAACATGACCCCTATATCTGCTGTCTACAGGAAACCCACCTCAGAAAAAAAGACGCACACAGACTGATGGTGAAGGGATGGAAAAAGGTTCCTCAGGCGAATGGAAATTTAAAAAAGGTGGGGTAGCAATACTTACATCTGACAAATTAGATCTCAAAGTGAAGGACATAAAAAGAGATAAGGAAGGACACTTCATAATACTAAAGGGAGCAATCCAACAAGAAGAAATAACTCTGGTAAACATATACACACCCAATATAGGAGCACCCAAATACATAAGAAAACTTCTGGAGGGGATAAAGGGAGAGATTAACAGCAATACAATCATAGTAGGGGACTTTAACACCCCACTATCACCATTGGACAAATCCTCTAAACAAAAAATCAGCAAAGAAACATCAATCCTAAATGACTCACTAGATCAGATGGAATTAATGGACATCTTCAGAACATTTCATCCCAAAGCCACAGAATATACATTCTTCTCAAGTGCACATGGGTCATTTTCAAAGATAGACCATATATTGGGTCACAGGCAAAGTCTTTTCAAATTCAAGAAGATAGAAATCATATCAAGCATCTTCTCAGATCACAATGGCATAAAACTGGAAATAAATTACAATAAAAACAATCCAAAAATATCAAACACATGGAGACTAAATAGCATGCTATTAAACAATGACTGGGTCACCAGAGAGATCAAAGAAGAAATAAAAAACATCATGACAACAAACGACAATGAAAACACAACAATCCAAAACCTATGGGATACAGCGAAAGCAGTCTTGAGAGGGAAGTTCATAGCTCTACAAGCCTACTGCAAAAAACAAGAAACAATGATAATAAATTACCTAACCCTACAAGTCAAAGATTTAGAAAGAGAGCAACAAGAAAAGCCCAGCGTAAGCAGAAGGAAAGAAATAATAAAGATCAGAGAGGAGATAAACGACATAGAGACCAAAAAAATAATACAAAAGATCAACAAAACCAAGAGCTGGTTCTTTGAAAGGATAAACAAGATTGATGAACCTCTAGCCAGGCTCACCAAGAAGCAAAGAGAGAGGACCCAAATAAACAAAATCAGAAATGAAAGAGGAGAAATAACAACAAACCCCACAGAAATTCAAAGGATTGTTAAAAAATACTATGGGCAACTCTACTCCAAAAAACTAGACAACCTGGAGGAACTGGACATATTCCTAGAAAAATACAACCTTCCAAAACTTTCAGGAAGAATCTAAAAATCTCAATAGGCCAATAACTATGGAAGAAAATGAAGCAGTCATCAAAAAGCTTCCAGCAAACAAAAGTCTGGGGCCAGACGGCTTCACAGGGGAGTTTTACCAAACATTCAAGGAAGAACTAAAACCTATCCTCCTCAGACTATTCCAAAAAATGAAAGAGGAAGGAACACTTCTAAGCTCATTCTATGAAGCCAGCATCACCCTAATACCAAAACCAGATAAAGACAACACAATGAAAGAGAAATACAGGACAATTGCCCTCATAAACATAGATGCCAAAATCCTAGAAAATCGGATCCAGCAGTACATCAGAAAGATCATACACCATGACCAAGTAGGATTTATCCCTGGGATGCAAGGATGGCACAATATCCGCAAATCAATAAACGTAATACATCACATAAACAAATTGAGAGATAAAAACCACATAGTCTTATCAATTGATGCAGAAAAAGCATTTGACAAAATCCAACACCCTTTCTTGATAAAAACTCTCAGCAAGGTAGGAATAGAAGGATCATACCTCAACATAATAAAAGCCATATATGACAAACCCACAGCCAACATCATAATCAATGGGCAAAAACTAAAACCATTTCCCCTAAAAACAGAAACAAGACAGGGATGCCCCCTCCTACCACTCCTGTTCAACATAGTACTGGAAGTACTAGCCTTTGTGATCAGACAACAAGAAGAAATAAAAGGCATCCAAACTGGAAAAAAAGGAAGTAAAACTGTCATTATTCGCAGATGACATGATATTGTACATAGAAAACCCTAAACATTCAATAAAAAAAACTACTGGACTTACTAAATGAATTCAGCAATGTAGCAGGATACAAAATTAACACTCAGAAATCTATGGCTTTTTTAAAAAAAGAAGAAATAAAAGGCATTCAAATTAGAAAAGAAGAAGTAAAACTGTCCTTATTTGCCGATGACATGGTACTGTACATAGAGAACCCTAAAAACTCCATCAAAAAATTATTAGACTTAATGAATGAATTTGGCAATGTAGCAGGATACAAAATTAATGCCAAGAAATCTATGGCATTTCTTTACACCAATAGTGAACTCACAGAAAGTGAGACTAAAAAAGCAATCCCATTTACCATCGTACCAAAAAAATTAAGATACCTAGGATTAAATTTAACTAAAGAGGTAAAAGACTTATATGCAAAAAACTACAGGACACTGAAAAAAGAGATAGAGGAAGACATAAACAGATGGAAGAACATACTGTGTTCATGGATTGGTAGAATCAACATCATCAAAATGTCCATATTACCCAAAGCAATCTATAGATTCAACGCACTTCCCATTAAAATACCAATGGCATATTTCACAGATCTAGAACGAACGCTCCAAAAATTCATTTGGAATTAAAAAAGACCTCGAATAGCTGCAGCAATTCTGAGAAAGAAGAACAAAGTAGGTGGGATCTCAATACCAGATATCAAGCTGTATTACAAAGCCACTGTTCTTAAAATAGCATGGTACTGGCACAAGAACAGACATATAGACCAATGGAATAGAATAGAGAACCCAGAAATCGACCCAAACCACAATGCCCAATTAATATTCGACAAAAGAGGCAAGAGTATACAATGGAGTAAAGACAGTCTCTTCAATAAATGGTGCTGGGAAAATTAGACAGATACATGCAAAAAGATGAAACTAGACAACCAACTCACAACATACACAAAAATAAACTCAAAATGGATAAAAGACTTAAATGCAAGATGGGAAAACATAAAAATACTAGAGGAATCCACAGGCAGCAAAATCGCAAACATATGCCAAAGGAATTTCTTTTCTGATACTGCTCCTAGGGCAATGGAAACTAAAGAAAAAATAAACAAATGGGACTACATCAAAATAAAAAGCTTTTTCACAGCAAAGGAAACCATCAACAAAACAACAAGAAGGCCCACTGCATGGGAGAACATATTTGCCAACGATATCACCGATAAGGGTTTAATCTCCAACATTTACAGGGAACTCATGCAACTTAACAATAGGAAGATAAACAATCCAATCAAAACATGGGCAATGGACCTAGATAGACACTTTTCAAAAGAGGACATACAGAAGGCCGAAAGACATATGAAAACATGCTCAAAGTCACTAATGATAGGAGAGATGCAAATCAAAACGACAATGCGGTATCATCTCACACCTGCCAGAATGGCTATCATCAACACATCAACAAACAACAAGTGTTGGAGAGGATGAGGAGAAAAAGGAACCCTTCTGCGCTGCTGGTGGGAATGCAGACTGGTGCAGCCACTGTGGAAAACAGTATGGAGTTTCCTCAAAAACTAAAAATGGAACTCCCATTTTACCCAGTGATCCCACTTCTAGGAATATATCCCATGAAACCAGAAACACCAATCAGAAAGGATATATGCACCCCTATGTTCATAGCAACACAATTCACCATAGCTAAGATTTGGAAACAGCCTACGTGCCCATCAGCAGATGAGTGGATTAGAAAACTGTGGTACATATACACAATGGAATACTATGCTGCGGTAAAAAAAGAAGGAACTCTTGGCTTTTGCAACAGCATGGATGGAACTGGAGAGCATTATGCTAAGTGAAATAAGCCAGTCAGAGAAAGATAAATACCACATGATCTCACTCATTTGTGGATTATAGAGAACAACATAGACTGATGAAAAGGGACAGATCCAAAGACTGAGAAACAGCGATCAGGCTATCAATCCCCAGAAGGAAAGTAGGGGAGACCGGGGGTAAGGGGAAGAGATCAACCAAAGGACTTGTATACATGTATATAAGCCAAACCAATGGATGTGGACAACAGGGGGATGGAAGCATGAGTGTGTGTGGCGGGGGGGGGGGGGGGGGAGGAGGTTGGGGGTTAATGGGGGGGGGATGAGGACACATTTGTAATACCTTAACTAATAAAAAAAATGTTAAAAAAAACCCCAAAAAACAGGTACATCTACACAATGGAATACTACGCTGTGGTAAAAAAGAAGGAACTCTTGCCATTTGCAACAGCATGGATGGAACTGGAGAGCATTATGCTAAGTGAAATTAGCCAGTCAGAGAAAGATAAATACCACATGATCTCACTCATTTGTGGATTATAGAGAACAACATAGACTGATGAACAGGGACAGATCCAAAGACAGAGAAATAGCGATCAGACTTTCAATCCCCAGAGGGAAAGTAGGGGAGGGTGGGGGTAAGGGGGAGAGATCAACCAAAGGACTTGTATGCATGCATATAAGCCAAACCAATGGACATGGACAACAGGGGGATGGAACATGAGTGGGAGGTGGAGGTTGGGAGTTAAGGGGGGAATGAGGACACATTTGTAATACCTTAACCAATAAAGAAATTAAAGATAAAAAAAAAAATGAAGGGGCTATCAATGAGATCAAGAAAGAAATAGAAAATGTCCTGCAAACAAATGAAAATGAACACATAACCCAAAATCTCCGGGACACAGCAAAATCAGTCTGAAGAGTGAAGTTCATAGCATTACAGGACTACCTAAATTAAGAAGAAAAAACAAAAGAAATGAAAGAAAGATTAATAATAACCTATTTTATCCTTCAAGTTTAAGAATTAGAAAGAAAACAACAAGAAAAGCCCAGATTGAATAGAAGGAAGGAAATAATAAATATTAGAGCAGAAATAAATGATATAGAGACTGAAACAACAATACAAAAGATCAATGAAACCAAGGGCTGGTTCTTTGAAAAGATAAACAAGATTGATGAGCCATTAGCTAGACTTATCATGCAACAAAGAGAGAGAACCCAAATAAATCAAATCAGAAATGAAAGTGGAGAAATAACAACTGACACCACAGAAATACAAAAGATTGTTAGAAAACACTACAAACTACTATAAGCCAAGAAGCTGGAGAATGTGAGTGAAATGAAAAAATTCCTAGGAAAATACAATCTCATAAAACTGAATCAGGAAGAATCAGAAAGCCTGTATAGGACAATAACAATTGATGAAGCAGAAGCTGTAATAAAAAACCTCCCAGCAAACAAAAGCCCTGGTATGGATGGCTTCATAGGGGAGTTTTATCAAACATTCAAAGAATTAACACCTCTCCTCCTCAAACTATTAAAAAAATCCAAGAGGAAGGAACACTTCCAACTTCTTTATGAAGCCATTATCCTCATTCCAAAACCAGATAAAGACACTACAAAGAAAGAGAATTACAAGCAAATAACCCTGATGAACATGGATGCTAAAATCCTCAACAAAATATTAGCAAATCCAATCCAGCAATATATTAAAAATACTAGAGGTGGGGTCCCTCAGCCTGGCTTGTGGGGATCAGGCTGAAACTGGCCCTCCGACATCTCCTGAGGGGTCCCGGATTGTGAGAGGGCAGTTCTCGGATGATGCACCCTGGAATCGGGCTCCCTCCTCTCTGGTTCCAGGCGTGTCACCCAAGAACTGCAGCTGCCAAGTCACCGCAGCTCAGCAGCTCCTGTGTTGAGCATCTGCCACCTGGTGGTCAGTGTGCATCATAGCTACCGGTTGGATGGTCGAACAGTCGGACTGTCACTTAGGCTTTTATATATATAGATCATATACCATGACCAAGTGGGACTTATTCCAGGGATCCAAGGCTGGTACAATATTTGCAAATCAATAAACATGATATTTCACATAAACAAACTGAAAGGTAAAAATCATAAGATAATATCAATAGACTCAGAAAAAGCATTTGACAAAATCCAACACCCATTTTGATAGAAATTCTCAGCAAAATGGGAATAGATGAATCATATCTCAACATGATAAAGGCCATATGACAACCCTATAGCCAACATCATACTCAGTAGGCAAAAACTAAAATCATTTCCCCTAAGAACAGGAACAAGACAGGGTTGCCTGCTTTCACCACTCTTATTCAACATAGTACTGGAAGTCCTAGCTACAGCGATCAGACAAGAAGAAATAAAAGGCATCCAAATTGGAAAGGAGGAAGTAAAACTCTCTTTATTCCCAGAAGACATGATATTGTACATAGAAAACTGTAAAGACTCCACCAAAAAAATTACTAGATTTAATAAATGAATTTGGCAATGTAGCAGGGTACAAAATTTACACCCAGAAATCAAGGGCATTTTTATACACCAATAATGAACTCTCAGAAAGAGAAACTAAACAAACAACCCCATTTATCACTGCAACAAAAAAAAATTTACTTAGAAATAAACTTAATCAAGGAGATAAAAGACTTGTACTCGGAAAACTACAAGACATTGAAAACAGAGATAGAGGAAGATATAAACAAGTGGAAGAATATACCGTGTTCATAGATTGGGAGAATTAACATCATTAAAATGTACATATTACCCAAAGCAATCTATAGATTTAATACAATCTCAACTAAAATACCAACAGAAAAAAAATACCAACAGCAGATTTCACAGATCTAGAACAAATACTCCAAAAATGTATATGAAACCAAAAATAGCCACAGCAATCTTGAAAAGAACAAAGTTGGAGGATTCACAATATCAGATGTCAAGTTATACTACAAAGCCACTGTAATCAAAACAGCCCATTACTGGCACAAGAATAGGCATATAGAACAATAGAACAGAACAGAGAAATCAGAAATCAACCCAAGCCATTATGCTCAATTAATACCTGACAAAAGAGGCAAGAGTATACAATGAAGTCCAGATAGTCTCTTCAATAAATGGTGTTGGGAAAACTGGACAGGCAAAAATAAATAAATAAATAAATAAAATAATGAAACTATACCACCAATTTACACCATACAGAAGAATAAACTCAAAATGGATACAAGATTTAAATGTAAGTTGTAAAACCATAAAAATCCTAGAAAAAATCATAAGCAGCAAAATCTCAGACATCTCTCATGGCAATATGTTTATAGATAGGGCAAACGAAACTAAGGATAAAATAAACAAATGGGACTACATCTAAATAAAAAGCTTCTGCACAGCAATAGAAACCACCATTAAAATGAAAAGGAAGTCCACTGCATGGGAGGACATATTTGCCAATGATACATCTGATAAAGGGTTAATATCCAAAATATATAAGGAACTCATACAACTTAACAAAAGGAAGACAATCCAATTTTAAAAAATGGGCAAAGGATCTAAATAGACACTTCTACAGATTAAAAGACTTAAAAGACCTATCAAGTCCCTTGAACTCTTGATACAAACAAACTTCAAAAAATATTCATGACACACCTAGAAATTTTGAGCAATGATGGCCTTTTGATAATATTAAATAATTATTGCTCATTAATTTTTAAGATTGGTATTGATATTGTGGTTATGTATACAATAGTTCTTATATTTTTAGATATACATACTAAAATATTTGTGGATGAAATATTATGTTATGTTTATTTCATAGTAATATGGGAGGGAGAAGTGGATGGAGGTGTGAATGAAACAAGACAGTCCATAAATTGATACATTTTGGAGATGAATGATGAATACATGGGTCTTATTATATGGTTCTATCTACTTTTATAATCTTTGAAAGTCTCCATAACAAAAGCTTAATCCTATTTTTAAAATTATAAAAAGAAAAACATAGAGGTCCTTTTTGAAACTGTCAATGAAATCCCTATTAGACCTCAGATCATAAAGTTCTCCAAGACTTAGTGGTCACAGCTAACCTTGAAAGTGATTACTTCCAGAACAGGACTCTTGGACTATTAAGTGGAAACACTCACCACTTTGATATAATTCTAGGGAAGAAGTTCATTTTCTGACAAAAAGGTTATACTTTCTCAGGATCCTGTAACAAGACCAGAGGAGTATAGGGGAATTGCTCCCTTTCCAATCCCCCCCCCCCACCCCAAGCAATGTGGGAACTAGAGTCTGGAGGAATCCTGACAGGGGCAGACAAACCTACACTCAAGAAACAGTGCTGGAGCAGAGATTCAATCCCCACAGGAAATGCTGCACAATCTTCTAGATATTCCTAGAGACATTTGAGTTCTTTGGGGAAGGCCTCATACACTGACTCTAAGATCAGTGGAAGTCAGCCCAGCTCTGAAGTGATGTTAACTTGCTTCTGTTAGAAAATTTATTCTTTTTCCTAAGGAACTCTTGGGCCTAAAAATAGACCTTGTCAAGGGACCACAAAAGAGAGTAGCAGAATGATTCCAGATGAGAAGAAGTTGTTTTTGGATATGTGAGGCCAATTTTATCCGTGGCATTTATTTGTATAATTTTATGTACATTGAGTAAAGAGCAAATCTAACGTTAACTTTTATTGAGTCTACCTTATGTGCCAGGCACTGAACCATGCATATTACTGACATTATAGATGTAAAATGCATTATCTCAGTTGGGTTAGTATAAATATTTGGTAAAGTAACTTAACCTCTTTACCAAATCTATGCCATCTTTCTTTAGTTTTTGTTTTAAGAAACCATGAATGCAATCAACAAAACAAGAAGAAACTCAAGTTCTGTGAGACTATCTGGAAATTATAAATAATAGTAACCACTAAAGTAGCATTAATAACAATATATATTGCATAAATTATCTTATTCAATACTTTTAAAATTAAAGATATGTGTCAGCAGTTCTCAAAGTGTGGTTCAAGGACGCAGAAGGTCTCTGAGACCCTTCAAGAATTTGCTAGGTTTTCCTTTTTCACTATTTGTTTTTAAAACTTCATTTTCTTTATAAACTTCAACCCAAACATTATATCACAACAGGTTGCATGCAGATACAGGTATGAGAATCCAATTGTCTTTCCTTAAAGCTGAACATTAAAGAGATTTTCAAAACTGTATAACAGTGCCTATTTTCTTTCTGATTTATTTTTGGAAAATATAGTTAGTTTCATAAAATATACCATTTATGTTAACATTAAATGGGCTTATTACTGTTATTTAAAATGAAATGATTTATAAATATTTCTTGGTTTTCCTTTCTAATACAATAAATATCAATAGATATAAGCCACATAAACAAAAACTTTTGGGGGACTTCAATTATTTTGAAAAGTATAAAGCAGTCCTGAAACCAAAGAGTTTGAGAACTGCTATTCTATGTTAATGGATGAAGTTATTTAAGCCCTAGAGAGTTAAGTTCAACAAGTGTATTACGTCTTTCTCACTTTTAAATTTGTCAACCAGTAGAAATTCAAGTAATGTTATAATTTCAAGTAAATATAAACAACATCAATAATAGCAACAAAAATACTTTATGTGCATTATCTCATTCATTCTCATAAAAATTCTGAAAGGCACATGCTATTTGAAGTTAAATTCAGAGAGTAAGGTTAGCAAGTATAATGGAGCAATCTTTGATACTTTTAAAACCTTTGTTTTGGCCAAGGAGGAATAGTGAAAATAAACTATCATAAAAAAAAAAATAGCAGATACAAATAACAACTACAATAATAATATATTTTACTGAGTACTTCCTATTTGTTACACACTAAGTCAATTATTTTAGAAATATTATATATTACCTTATTCAATCCAGACAAAAAAGTTATAAAGAATTATTAACTAGAATAGCTTAATCTTTCTGAACTTAACTTCAATAGATCTATATAATCTTTAGAATTTTAGAAACAACAAAAATAATTATGTTCTGCTGTTTTTTAACCAATAAACAATCAAATATTTTGCATGCATTATCTTATCAAAAACATTGGTAAGCAATTATTTATTAAGGTTATTTAAACTCAGAGAAAAAAATAGCTTCAATAAGCATCTAGAGCAGCGGTTCTCAACCTGTGGGTTGCGACCCCTTTGGGGGTCCAACGACCCTTTCACAGGGGTCGCCTAATACCATCGGAAAACACATATATAATTACATATTGTTTTTGTGATTAATCACTATGCTTTAATTATGTTCAATTTGTAACAATGAAATTGGGGTTCACCTCAACATGAGGAACTATATTAAAGGGTCGCGGCATTAGGAAGGTTGAGAACCACTGATCTAGAGTATTAGCATTTTATTAAATTCAGTATCATAGCTATAGGCAAATTTTTATTATCAATATCATGTGTTACTATGTCTACTATGAGGACTACTGCTGCTACTACTATTATTGCTATCATTCACTGAGTGCTTACTAACTCTGGAACTTTATCAGTATTAAATACTTTGCATGCATTATCTCATTACATGCTCATTAAAGGCATAAAATAACTCAGTGAGGTTATTTTACTTCAGATAAATCAAATTCATAGATGTTCACGTTACTTCTTAAATCCTTAAATTCAAGCAACACAGATCAGTTCTCTTCAAACTCTCAGATAATAATACCATATGCCAATGATTCTTAGATACTCATTTCTTTCAGATTTTAACATCTTCAAAAGTGCAATGCATCTTACAACTGATAGTCTTACAATCAATGTTGGTCAGACAGCAGTGGTTATACAGTTGACATTGTCAGTGTGTGTATGAACCTGGTCTGAATAAACATCTCTTGAGACATCTTCTGGCAAGATGCCCAAATTACCAGCAGCAACATTTGCAAAATGGGTATCAGCAGCACATAATCAGCAAGTAAAACAACTCAGTGTGAAGAAAAAAATTGTAAGAGGCAAAGGGAGGGAATGTTCTGAAGAAGCATACTCAGCAGCATCAAATGCCACAGAAGTGTTTCCTCTGTCTTTGAAAATGATGCGGTTACTGGTGATTATAGAGAGAACAATTACAGTGGAGTAGTGAAGAGAGGATACACACTGCCAAGAGATGAATAATAAATGGTAATATGAAAGAGGAGAGAGAGATGATAGAATAAATTTCCTGGAACTGATTGACCAACATCAAGATGAAAACACCTATTAAGGAAATTATTACTAAATGGCAAGGCTATCTCAGAGGTATTTATTTTCATAAAGACTTTTTTCAAGGACACCTAGGAGGTCTACACACTGTCAAGCTGACATGAGTGGTTTCTTGCCTCATGGAGAAATAAGTGAATCCCTTAAACATTGAGTGAACAGCAGAAGATGAAGGGACTATTATCAGAGAAGAACATAGAAGATAAACAGAAGCAGCATTACTGCTCAGTTTTTGGGTAATAAAATATTATTGATAGGGGAAAAAAGGATTTTGCTTTGGCGAATAAATCAGTATGGTATTAGTACAGTGAAATTTTCAAGGAATTCAGTCCGATTTAGCTTTGAACGTCAAGATTTTGTTTGTTTGTTTGTTTTAGTTTTGGGAATAGTGTAACCTCATAGAAACTGCATTTCTTTAATATTGTCTTTTCGCCCTTCTTTTCTTTCATTCAAACTGGCCTCATCCAGCACCCTGGCTCACCTGCCTCCTTCTCCCATGCAGGACTACTCCCTTAATCATTAAGCCCTCAGGACAATGAAGTTCTGACCAGCACCAATTAATCTTAGGAACAAAGCCTCAGGTCTGTTAACTGAAGGGACAGAATTTTGGTCAAGCTAAAGATAATATCTAGGCTTCAGCTGTGTTTCAGCTCTAGGCCCAGAAAAGCAGCAAAACCAGACAAAGCAATGCCATGGCTAACATCAGGACTAGAGGCACTGATCAACTACCCCCTACCCTAGCACTGACCAATCAGTAGAGACTGTGACCCTGACTAGGATCCATAACTCCCTTAGTCATCATTATTAAAGCTATTTTCCTATATAACCCATGCCCTGGAAGCCATCAGGAAGTCAGATCTTTGAGCCTTCGCTCACCTCTGTCTGGATGCAGGCCTCTTTCTGAAAATAAACCCTTATTTTCTTTGCTACAGCTCATATTTGTGTCTTATCAGGCTTTGATGCATGCAGGCAAATGGATCCCTTTAGTTTGGCAACAGTAGTAAGAACATAGGCACCCTATATAATAAAAGCCTAATATTCTAAGTGTCTGGTCTACAAGTCAGCTGTTCAACCAAAGTGTAATATGCTAATGATATGCTAAGGACGCCCAACTGCTCTCTATATGTGCAGTGACCACGAGGAGGCAGTCCACTGCTCAACCAGTCACTATGACGTGCACTGACCACCAGAGGGAAGATGTTCTAACTGGTAGGTTAAGTTGCTTTTGGGTCTGCCAATCGGGACTGAGCAAGACGGGCTGGACATGTCCTGGAGCCCTCCTGCAGTCCCTCCCCAGCTGGCCAACCTCTGGTGTCCCTTCCGGGCCTTGATAGTACACCAGTAGGGTCCCTTGGCCTGGTCTGCGCTCTCTATCAGTCCAGGACCTCTGGAGAGATGTCGGAGAGCCGGTTTCAGCCTGATCCTGCAGGCCAGGCCAAGGGACCCCACTGGTGCACAAATTTCTTTACCGGGCCTCTGGTGTATAAATAAAAGATGACAATTGAAAAAAGTAGTGAGTGGTAAGAGAAGATGTTAAATGAGTTTGAGGGAACTTGAAATAAAAGAGAAAGCTTGTAAGCAGAAAAGCTTGAGAAGACAGTCCATGAGCTAACAAGAGGAATGTCCATGTTTTGTAAGATATACTTGGAAAAGAATTTGTGGAGAAGGGGGTGGGAAAGGTCCCAGTATTCAACTACAATATAGCTGAGAGCGTGAGGAAGTGAAATCTGAGGTAGCACTGAAATATGACCACAACTAGTACTGAAAGTAGCAGAATAGGTCACCCCCAAATATGCCGTTTTGGGGTAAAGATTATTTTGAGTTGATTATTTTGAGAAATGGCAGACACAGGAGTAACTTTGAAAACAGAGCAGAAGTTACTATTTTGTAAAGGAAATTTGCATTTCTAAAGGAAATCTCCATTGGTAAATGTCTCCCGCTTGGTGCCAGGAAGAGAAGGATTACTTTAAATCACAAGATAAAGTTCTCAATGGAGAAGGCACCCACTTAAATCTGCATAACAAACCTTGTTTACTGTGTTTTTCTAGTAACCTTTCATAATTGAGGGCCCCATACCCAACATCTTTCTTTGTCTTTAGCTGAAGATAGTATTTAAGGTGGTAGCTTGCGCCATCTGGTGGATTTACTGTTTTTCTGGATATCTCCCATGTATACCTAAAGCATACATGTTATTAAAATTCTGTTTGTATTTCTCTTGTTAATCTGTCTTTCATTACAGAGGGTCTAAGCCAAGAACTCAGAAGGGTGAAAGCCAGTAGAGTGGAAGAGTTTAAAGATACAGGAAAGAAAGGTTATAGATGATGGCTGAAGTTTTTATCTTTTGGAATATTGATTTTAAGCTTGTCAGGACCTTTGACCCTCCTCCCTTTCCTTGCTAAAAGAGTCAGAGGAAAAGGCAAGCTCCACGCAAGAAATCTTAACATAGTCACCTTAACCTAATTTGAATTAAGTGTGGATAGGACAGTGTCAAGCAGGGGCCAGGTAATTAGATCACACCTTGTGTCCCATTGAAGCACTAATTTACATTCTACTCTGTACATTCTGCTCTTCCTCTCCTGCCAACTGCCTATTTCCTTTGAAATCCCATTACTGCCCTTCTCTTTTGATTTTTCCTGTAAATCTGTCCCTGTTAATTTGATTATTAGCCCAGCTAGAAAAACTTAGAAGATGGGAAGAAAAATATTTTTTGTAGCTTCCCCATGGATATAGATCCCTGAGGAGGCAAAGCCAGAAATAGCTGGGAGAATTAGACTAAGACTAAAAAATGGGTGTTATTAAAAAAAATGGCTATTACTTTTTATTAGTGTAAATGACAGTATGAATGGGTGGCAGAAATTATCAGGGCCTATATAAAAAGATGAAAGAGGGACAAACAGAACTGAGAAGTGTTAGGTGTCAAAAAAAAAAGCAGAATTATTAACTGGATGAACAAAATGATTTAAATGGATATTTGTTTATTTCAAGAAACAATGAGAAACAAGGAGAGTGAATGCAGATAGATGAATGTAGATATTGAGCTTTTCTTAAAAATAAAATCAGTCAATTTGATGAGGAAAATAACACATTTGGGAAGTGGGGGGGGGGGGGGGCTAGCAGCCTGACTCTGTACTTACTTAATAAGCATCCCTAATGCACATTCCTGTTAGCCTATAATCTAGTCCAGTGGTTCTCAACCTTCTGGCCCTTTAAATACAGTTCCTCATGTTGTGACCCAACCATAAAATTATTTTCGTTGCTACTTCATAACTGTAATGTTGCTACTGTTATGAATTGTAATGTAAATATCTGATATGCAGGATGGTCTTAGGTGACCCCTGTGAAAGAAAGGGTCATTCGACCGCCAAAGGAGTCGCGACCCACAGGTTGAGAACTGCTGGTCTAGTCACTGCCCCTTCCTTAATTATCTGGTCTTGTAAGACCTATTTACCTAAACACTCCCATTTTACAGAGGCCATAAACCATGAACAAAATACAACCCCCAGAGGGGGTTATCAGTGCTGGTGCCAGGCCAGGGCAGGCCTTTAGGTGTGATCTCACGTTCCCCATCCCAACACACAGGGCCTTTTGCAAAGCCTGCAAAAGGTCTGGAAGTCTGATCCTTATTTGGGAGACAAAGAAACCAAAGGGTATAAAGAGAAAGCTCCTCCATATTGGTTTGCAAAGGATTTGGAAACAGGCTCCCTTAAGTCAAGGTACTAGTACATCTGGAAACAGATGCTTTTTTCCTGTATTTCTGGGTACTTCTATGTATTTTTTGGTCACCTGGTAAATTTTGTAACATAAAAATGGTTTCCTGACCAAGAAACACGCAGTCGAAGTTGCCCCCTTGAGGCACCGCTGTGTGAGAGCAGGTGGGTGGGCCCACTCGACCGACCGAGCCCCTGCTGCCGGGAAGGTGGGCCTTCACTGATTTACTGGGTCCCAGTCCTCATCGGGCCCAGGTGACCAGGGCCCCTGCTAGTGCTCCAGTGGACTCCAAGGAGGACAGGAAAGTCCTTTCTGGAATCAGACATCTGACCAGTGAGTTTTTCCCCAGAAGACCAGTTCAAGTTCAGTCCTACCTTTAGGGGCAGAAGAAGTAGCTGATCACTACTTAGGCAAATTATTTGCCTCCATTCAGGGACTCTCCGTGGTTGGAAGTCAAAACTCGGACTGACTGGTGTGTGAATGTGAGAGTCTGTGTGAAATGAAAGCTTCCTTCTGTTGTCCTGTGTCTATATTAACTGGGAGAGATTACACAGTTTAACTGCAAACATGGGAAGTAGTTCTTCTAAACCTGCTGCCTTAGAATGTATTCTAAAGAATTTTAAGAAGGGCCCAGACCACTGCCTTCAATGCAGATGTCTATCCCCAAAATCAGGGCCCCTCAGCTTATGGCCGAGGACGGGAAATACATTCTCCCAAAATAATCCATTGGGGAGAATGCTGAGATTCTGGGGAGAGGCAGTGCCCTGAACCAGGAACAGAAGACATTGCTCTTGGTATGAACTTTTAGTATGTTGTGCTTGCCTGTCTGAGAGTGTTTGTTGATGTTTTATGTATCTTGGTTGTTTAATTTGTTTAGAGATGGGGCAAGTCCCACTTTGGGGGAAGCCCAGTTGTGTGTGGTGAGGCAAAACACGTGACAGAGATTGCAGGACATCCCAGCAGCTGCCAAGAATCCTTATTCTTGGGGATTCATCTTGCTCTTTCTGTCAGGGTATTAGCCCGCCAGAAACTCTTAGCTAGTGAGATTACTTTCTGTATGTCTGTGATGCAATTTTGGCTAACTTTTAGGGACTTTAATTACCTCTTCCATGATTTTGCTGTGCTGGGTTAAATTTTTAAGATTCTAAGGTTAATTTTTTTTTTAAATATATTTTATTGATTTTTTACAGAGAGGAAGGGAGAGAGATAGAGAGTTAGAAACATCGATGAGAGAGAAACATCAATCATCTGCCTCCTGCACATCTCCTACTGGGGATGTGCCCGCAACCCAGGTACATGCCCTTGACCGGAATCGAACCTGGGACCTTTCAGTCCACATACTGACGCTCCTTCCACTGAGCCAAACTGGTTTCGGCTCTAAGGTTAATTTAAAAGTGTAAAATTTGTGAAGGTTGCAACCCATGGAAGTTTAAAACGAAGGCCAGCTAAGTCCAAGACTGCTTATGACTAACAAACTATTATCTTCCCCACTTGAGGCAAAACGGGAGGGGAACGAAAAAAAAGGAGCAGTTTTACTCAGACAAGTGCTTTTGGTTTCAAAAGCAGCAGAATGAGAGGGGATACTTGCCCAATTTGGCAGGGTGGAGAAATTTGTAAAGCCCTGCCCAGTATCACGTCCATTAAACATCTGATTGGCAGTGTCGGTATTAATGGGAACAGGGACCAGGATAGAGGCCAGGAAGAGGACCAGGTGGCCCGCACCTTCCTGTGACATCACAAACCCATGCAAGCCAGGCGAGGTGGCTTGGGGGCACGGCAGCAGAGAATGGGTGGGCGGTAGGTGTGTCCTCCCAGAATTTTTTTTCGGTGATATTCAAAGTGTATCGTATCTGTGACATTACTAGGATGTAGAAATTTAATGGCCAAGTTGAGAATAATTAATTCTGTGGTCAAGACCAAATCTTTAATGTTAAAACCGGTTTAAGTTTTGATAATCTTTAAATTGGGTATAATTGACAGCTATTCTGAATGTAATATTTCAAGAATTTAACTGAGAGACAGCTTTGTGACATCTCAAGGGCCCTGAGGTAACACAAAGATTTATTCTCTCTCCCTAAAAAGAAATATTTTTGAACTAAATGAGACCAATACAATATACTTGAAATTACATAAGGAAGTAAGCTATGCAGGCTGGGTTGGGTAACAAGATTAATGCTTTAGGTAATAATTGGTTTTAAAATCTCCAAGTTGTTAAGATAAAATAAATAGATGTAACTAAAATGAAGAATTTATGATAAAGCTTTTCAGTAATAATTATAAATATGTTAATGAAAGTCCAGTCACTCAAGAGGACACCGACTGTGCTCTCTATTGGAGGAATGGGCCAGTCCTCCTAATCCCTGTAAAGGCAGAGAAGCCTAAAAGAGAACAAGGGCAATGAGATCCTTGTCCTGCCTTCCTCTCCCTATGCGACCCAGGGGCAATCTGAGAGAACAGCCAAGATGGCGATTTACAATCCCAGCCTCCCCCTCTGGAGGAGACCTATCTTGATAAGGCTCCAACCGCCATAAGGCCACTATGCCACCAGAAACCAGCTTTTCTAGGCTGCAAAGGAGTTGGAGCAGTAAAAAAGCGTTAAAACCTCTGCTGGAAGACCCACTGACTAGCTAGACTAAAAGAAGGGGGAATGATTTGAAAGTCGGCAATGGCTATCTGGGAAAGGGAGCACCTGGCTGTCCTTGGTATGCTTCCAGCAGATGTAAGATTTCCAAAACCAGGGGCCCCAGTGGGACTCAGAACCTAAATAAAGCCTTCAATATTCAGCAAGGCAAAGAAGAAGGGTCTTCCAAATGTACCAAGACTAAAAGATCAAATGAGAAAGTACTCTGGGCCAGACCCTGACGACCTGTTGGGCCAAGAAATATTATAAATTACATTTTGTCACCAATAGTTGGCCTGACATCTCAAGAAAACTTCAAAGCTAGAGAACTAGAAGGCTAGAAGTGCAGAAGAGCTGTTAAAAGAGGCTCAGAAGATCTATGTACATAAAATAAGAAAGGCAAAAAAATAAAACAAACAAAAAAGAAACACCCACAGAAAACTAACATAATGTTCACAATTTTAAAACAAGTGGCCTAGGGAAGGGCTGGCCAGGAGGGCCAGAAACAGAAGCCACAGCAGTGACCTTAGATGTTATCTCTAAGGAAGAATGTAGCAGTTTAAACCCAAGCGGCTAGAGGCCTGGGAACAGGCTGCAGGTCCTGTTTTCTCCTCCCCTTGCCTTTTCTCCAGCCTTTTATACCTATAAACATCTAAATATTTTAGAATAGTATAAAAAACTGAAACATTAACTGCTAGACAAGTTATAATTCACCTGCTCTTAGCTTTTATTACAGAAGGTCTCTTGTACTTTGTTGAAGGTATATTTTCTTGAAAGTAAGAGTGCATTTAAAGTGTGTTCATAAATGTTAATCTAAGAAATGCTAGCTGTTTACTTTTTGGCAATCATTGAAAAATTAAGGTTTCTAAGAACGAAGAATTTTAATACATTTTAAAGAAAAAAAGAAAGAAACAGTCTGTACAAGTTGCTGATGGTATGACAGAAAGAAAGAATATTAGAGTAGAAATACTGAATAGAAGGACTGAGTCATGGTTATTCATTTTGAAGGAAACAAAGGTGGTTTCTAAAGGTGGTTATTTCTGGAAGTTATAAGAATGTTTCTGAAAGTTGTAAGAATGCCTGTGGAAAAAAGAAATGTTAAAAGGAAATTGGTTAAATGATACAGGCCACTAAGTCAGGACAAGCAGAACAGGGAAACTGAGATATTAAAAGAGCAGTTTGCAACCATCTAGAAAACTCTGTCTTCCCTAAACAAAGGACACTTAAGAGTCAATGATTTGTATTTTGCCTCCCTGAACAGAGGATAAATAGCTTATGCTCAGGGAAACTGATGGGAGAAATCCAATTAGTGTCATTTGTTGTCCACACCCAAGGAGAAATGAAGTTAGAAAATAAGCCTTATTTTGGTTAGTTCTTTTCTAGTAAAATAATTATATTAATCAGGTATTTAATAAATAAAAAACCCATCTTTTAATCATAGGAACTGAAGTTTGCTAGCTTATGTTCCTGTCTAATATACTTTAATATTTAATCTTTTGGTAAAATCAAGTTTGACAATCCTTCAAGGGTTTGAATTAAAAAAAACCCCACAATTTTCTCTTGATCTAGAATTGGCTTTAGATCATCCCAATAGGCTCTGAAATGCCTCAAATGTTTGTTTTTTCTCTCATGAAGGAAAGTTTTATACTGAAGGTACATAGGAACCTTTGTCAAATACAGTTATAACTAATGGCTATTGGTTATAATATTATAGAATGTTGGGTTTTACAGAAAGGACAACATTCCATGTCATCTGCATTATAATGAAATCCATAACCATGTCATTTTAAATTTCTTCTTGTCATTTGGAGACAGTTACTGTTTTGTTATAATGCATTTGGAAAAATATTACATCTTCTGAAGAGTCCATGAAAAGGATTGGCAAGGAAAATCAAAAGATCTTAAAGAAAGTTAGTATATTTTTCTCCCTATATGATCCCTCTGAAATTTGGCAATTCTTAATGAATGAATCATGGCAATGCATTTCTTTGCATAAATTCAATAAGACCAGTTTCAAATGGTGGTTTTATTGACCGAAAACTCTGACTGGAGTGTCATGTTTTAAAGAGTCCTGTCTGGACTCTGAAGACTTGAAGCCAATAAGAGTGCCTTGGAGAAAGCCTGGTATCTTGCTTGGTAGCCCTGAAAATGGATGGTGCTGGAGCATTGGGCCCATACCCTGCCATTGCTGGCGGTTGGTCAGAGTGGAAGGGGAGCAACAAGGGTACCTCTGTGTCCCTGGGGAACCCCCAGGCACTCTAGGCCATGATGAGTAGGAGGGCTGTTGAGACAGGCCTTGAAGCCTATGGCATGGGCCCAGAGTCACTGCAGGTAGGAATTCACCCAACGAGCAGATACTGCAGGTAGGCCTGATGGCAGTTGGATGGCTTGGCTTCCCTGCCCTAAGGGGCACATTGAGATTCACTCATGAATTCTGGCAAAGGCAGTCAGTTACTATTCTTGTTGTGTTTATGCAAACAATTAGGCCAAATTGAATGCAATAGATAAATTGGTCTTAATTTGGCTCTTTAATAAACATAAGGGTGATTTTAAGGAGAAAAATTCAGTTTCAATACGAGTTACTAGAACTGAAATGTTTTCTTTCCCTTTCACCAGACCATTTGTTATAACTCTTGATGTTCTAATTGCTCCATAATACTAAATTTTTTTAAAAAAAAATATATTCTATTGATCCTCCACAGAGAGGAAGGAAGAGGGATAGTTAGAAACATTGATGAGAGAGAAACCTCGATCAGCTGCCTCCTGCACATCCCCACTGGGGATGTGCCCTCAACCAAGGCACACACCCTTGACTGGAATCGAACCTGGGACCCTTGAGTCCGCAGGCCAACGCTCTATCCAATGAGCCAAACCGGTCAGGGCCATAATACTAAATTTTATAATACAGTATGTCTCCACCAAGTCACAAGCCCACCTCCTTCTGTGCCCAGGCCTCATCGTCCCTCTGACAGAGAGCCAGGATCTCTTGGCTCTTAAAGAAAACTTCGTCTCTCCTCAGCATGGAAGTAGCCAGAGGAGCCCACCGATGCCCATTTTCCCTGAAAGGATTCAGAGCCAGGATCCTTAAAGACATGTGTGAGACAGTTAGACAGACATGAGCAGAGCAAGGACGATGGGACAACTGGAGGAGAAATAGATGGGACCCTAAGACATGCTTCTCAACACTCCAACTGCTCTGAAGCCAGAAATGAAGAAACCTGTATAGACTCCCTCTCCCTTCCTTTAATAAAGCCAACAGGTTTTAGAACAGCTAATAGAATCAGTAAGCCCTGAAGCCTCAGATGTTACTCCAGACCAGATCTCTGGACTGCCATTACAATCCCTTGGGTAATGAAAATAAAAAAGACTCAAGGTGCTGAACACCCTACTCCCTAGCTTTGAGTCTTCTATTGAATCCCCAAGGCTGAAAATCAGCTTGAGGATCAAGTGGGGGGGCGGGGAGGGATGATAAGGAAAATAGGACATTTTTTGGGGTGGGGGGGCTAGCATCCTGACTCCGCACCTAGTTAATAACTATCCCTAATGCACATTCCTGTTAGCCTATAGTCTAGGCTAGTGGTTCTCAACCTTCCTAATGCCGCGACCCTTTAATACAGTTCCTCATGTTGTGGTGATCCCCAATTTCATTGTTACAAATTGAACATAATTAAAGCATAGTGATTAATCACAAAAACAATATGTAATTATATATGTGTTTTCCGATGGTATTAGGCGACCCCTGTGAAAGGGTCGTTCGACCCCCAAAGGGGTCGCGACCCACAGGTTGAGAACCGCTGGTCTAGGCACTGCCCCTTCCTTAATTATCTGGTCTTGCAAGACCTATTTACCTAAATACTCACATTTTACAGAGGCCATAAACCATGAACAGTATACAACCCCCAGAGGGGGTTATCAGTGCTGGTGCCAGGCCAGGCCTTTAGGTGTGGTCTCATGCCCCCCATCCCAACACACGGGGCTTTTTGCAAAGCCTGCGAAAGGTCCGGGAGTCTGATCCTTATTTGGGAGACGAAGAAACCAAAGGGTATAAAGAGAAAGCTTCCTCCACATTGGTTTGCTCAGGATTTAGAAACAGGCTCCCCTGAGTCATCTGGAAATAGTCATCTGGTACTAGTACATCTGGAAATAGATGTTTTTTCCCTGTATCTCCAGGTACTGCTGTGTACTTTTCACCTGGTAAATTCTGTAACAAGTTAAACACTCTTACATGGTATTGAGAAAATATTTAGGAGAGAAAGAATATATGCACCCCTATGTTCATTACAGCATTATTTACAATAACCAAGATATGAAAGCAACCCAAGTGAACACCAATAGATGAGTAGATAAAAAAGCCATGGGACATATTTACAATGGAATATTATTCAGCCATAAAAAAGAATAAAATCTTATTTGTGATAACATGGATAGACCTAGAGAGTATTATGCTAAGGGAAATAAGTCAGTCAGAAAAAGACAAATACCATATAATTTCATTTATATGTGGACTATAAAGAACAAAATAAATGAAGAAAAAATACATATACACTTATAGATACAGAGAATAGACTAATGGTTGCCAGAAGAAAGGAGGGTTGTGGGATTGTAGGACAGGGTGAAAAAAGTGAAAAGATTAAGAAGTACAAATTCGTGGTTGCAAAGTAGTCATAGGGATATAAAAAATAGCATAGGGAATATAGTCAATAACTATGTATGGTGCCAGGTGGGAACTTGAAATATCAGGGGAATCACTTTGTAAAGTATATGATGGTCTAACTACTATGCTTCATATCTTAAACTAATCCAAAATAATATTAAATGTCAACTGTAATTGAAAAATAAAATACTTGTTATCATGCTATAAACAACCATAAAACTGGACAGAATATATGAAGGTATTCTTTTCGGGCATTTGGCAACAATTGATGTAGAACTGTGCTTTTTAAAATAAGGGAAATACATGAGATAAGTCCTATATTCACCCTCTCCCTTTCTGTTAGAGATAATTTCTTGACTATTGCACAGGGTTGTGAAGCCCAAGCAGGGATTACCTAAAAAGGCAGAGATTAGAGTTAGTTGCTGAGAAAGCACCAGGAACTTTCTGGGCAAGGTATAATATAAGAAGGAACTATGCAGAGAGACCAAGAAGTATTTGTGAGTATACCCTCCGTGTTGCCCATATACAGGTGAGACTCTATAAGGCCTCGTGGAAAGTGGCAGCTATGAGAACAAGAAAATAAAGATGATAGTGGTAACATAGTCCTAGAAGTTTGAGTCTGGCCCAGCCAAAATTAAGAGACCCAACTAGCACATCACTATAGCTTGAAGATTCAATTGAAACAAAAGGAAGACCATGCTTAGCAATAAGTATCATGGCTTTTTAAAATGCACCATAATAAACTCTGGAGTCAAACCTCAGCCCTTAGAAATGATTCCATACTATTTCTGCCTGATCAAACACTTTAGTTCTAGACAACATCATAGATGATCACTGTTGCTATTGTGGACTCTTTTAGGCATTAAGACTTCTCTTGTAATGTTTAATACAGAAAAGCAAGTGTTTCATTAGGCACCTTTTTCTACCTGCTTGCCCCAAGACCTTTGGTCTTGATTAACATAATAATGAACTGCATTTATCTTTGTGCATTCACAGTACATTCTTGGGGACAATAAATTGGCATAGTGTAAAAAAAAATCAATAAACACATGCTTGGGTGAAAATTAAAAATAAATGAAATAAATAAAATAAAGCCTCAGCAGAATCAGAAAGAACATACTAGCCCAAAATTCAAAGAAAACAACACATTTCAGACCCGTTGCAATGTCTTTTGGACGAAGCCACAGTGGCAGGGGCCGTGCCCCTTGCACAGATTTTGTGCATCGGGCCTCTAGTTTACAATGCTTTGCATAAAATAAAATAAATAGATATGTTAAGAAATAGGAAATTATTTAAATCACAAAATAGATGTTAATGAAAACAGACTTCCTATATCAGGTAAGGCTGGATAAAGAATTTGCAGAAACTATTATAAAGATGTTTAAAGACTTAAAGGCAAAATGTGGTTTTAATTTGTGAAGAGAAGCTGACTTTTGGCAGAGAAATGTAAATTTTTAAAAAAAGAACGGAAAAGTATTTTGGAATTACAAGGTAAAATATATAAATGAAAAATAAACTGGACAAATTTAACAAATGATTGGAGATGGCAGAAAAAAGGAACCATAAACCTGAAGGCATTCATAAAAATTATTCAAAAAGAAAAAGATGTAATAAAGTTTCAGTGACCAATGGGACAATATAAAGCGCCCTAACACACATGTAATTAAAGTCTCAAAATAAGAAGAGAATAAATAGTAGGGCAGGAAAATATTTACAGAAATAATGATTAAAAATTTGCAAATTTGGTAAAAGTATTAACCTACAATTCATGCAGCTCAACAAATATTCAGCAGAATAAATCCAAAGAAAACAAGTCATAAGGATATCACAATAAAATTATTAATAAAAAATATGAATACTAAATATAAAAGGCAAGAGAAAAATGACATATTTTATAGAGAGGATTAATATACAAATATTTAAGGATTTCACATCAGAGACCATGGCAGACAGAAGATAATAAAGCTGTCTTTAAAAAGAACAAAGTAAAAAAAATGAACAACGTAAAAACAAAACAAACCTATACCTGTCAACCCAGAATGTTATGTTCAGTGAACATAACCTTCAAAATGAGAGAAAAATTAAGACATTTTCAGATAAACTAAAGCTGAGAGACTTTGTTGCCAATAGACCTTTGCTAAAAGAAGGTCTTTAGACTAATGGAAATGATAGCACTTGGAAATTCAGATCTACCAAAGGAAAGAGAAATCCTTGAAATTGAAAAAATGTAAGTAAATATAAAAGGCTACTTCTTGTTTTGCCCTAATATATTTTTTTAAATATATTTTAATAAATGAGCTAAGAAAGCATATGGTAAAAGATGGTGGCTGGCAGGATGGAGGTGAGCGATAGGAAGTGAGTGAGTGAGGGGATGAAAGGAGAGTGTGTGGATGTGTGTGGTGTGCGTGTGAGTGAGGGAGGGACAGTTAAATCTGGCAGGAGAAGCAGAGGTTGGCAGACCAGGTTCTCTTGGACAGGGAAAGATTACCACTGTTGAAGGCACTCCCTGGACTGCAGGACTCGGGCACGGAACCCACGCTATCTTGAAGGGGGACAGTGGCCTCTTCTAGGAACTCATCAGCACCACCACCCAGACAGGCCTTGGACACTGTCCATGACCCAGCAGCTACTCCAGCCAAAATCCTGCTGCCGCACCCACAAACCCGCAGACCCTGGGATCTCCACCTCCAAAGGTGCACAGCTCCTGCAGCAGTAAGTGCAACTTCCTCCCTCCCCAGCAGCAGAACTCCGGACTCCACATTCGTGCGTTTCCAACATTCTCGCGTTTTCAGGGTGCAGACTTCCAGGGCACACCACTCCATAGGCAGCACTTGGATGCCGCTGTGAACCCCTGCTGGGTGTGATTTTGAACAGACAAGGATGCGCTGCCCCACAGTAGAAATTCTGAATTCCCTCTTCCTGAATAACTGCCCACAGACAACCCAGCTACACATCTTTAGCACCAGGGCCACTCAGAGTGCATCAGAGTTCTGTGCCAGCAAACTCACTGCCACAGTCGTGCATTTCCAATGAGCAGGTGCCCAGAGCCCATATATCCACAGGGCGCTCGTGGGAGCCATTGCAAGCCCCCAGTAGGCGTGATCTTGGACAAACAGGGGCGCACTCCCCCGGACGTAGAAATTCTGAATTCACTCACCCTGGATACCTGCCCACAGGTGCCTCAATTATGTGGCTTCAGAGCCAGGGCCCTTCAGAGTGCTTCAGTACACTACCCTGGCAAACACACCTCTGGTGCCCCTGTGAGCCACCCCTGTGAGCATGCCCCTATCCACCACAGGTGAAGCAGCAAAAACTGAGTCTGCCCACCCCACAGCTGCAGAACTCTGGATACTACAGTTGCACGCTTTTCCAGTGCCACTGTGAGTTCTTGCTAGGCACGCACAACTTCAAACAAAGGCGTAATACAGCAAAAATTGGGACACCCCCCTCCACGGTTGCTGCTGACTTCTAGACACTGCAGTTGCGCCTCTCCAGCTCACAGGCCTACATCAAGAGAACCCAAATAGCTCAAGTAGGGAGCTATGCTAGATTACCAAGCTCAGGAGACCTGAGAGATCACACCAATACCGCCATCCCCAGAAGAACTTGGGTAGCAAAGCAATTGGATCTACAATTAAAACATTACAACAAAACATGGGAAGACAAAAAAGCAATCCCCAAAGGAAAGCAAAAGAATCACCAGAAAGGGAGTTAAATGAAAGTAAGGCTAGCAACATATCAGAGAAAGAATTCAGAGTAATGGTCATTAGGATGCTCAAACACCTGGCTGACAAATACACACAACTCAATGACAAATACAAACAACTCAGTGAGAATTATAAAGAGCTGAATGAGAATGTCACCAACATGAAAAGAACCAAGAGGAGATGAAGAATGACATAGGTGCAATAAAGAACACAATGGAAGGCTTAAACACTAGACTACAAGAGTCTGAGGACCGCATCAGTGAATTAGAAGACAAGGTAGGAAAAAACACGCAAGCAGCAGCAACTGGAAAGAAGATTTAAAAAGCAAGAGGAGAGCCTAAGGGAGCTTTGGCACAACATAAAACAAAACAATATTTGCATAATAGGGGTACCAGAAGGAGAAAAAGAGAAGCAAGGAATAGAAAACCTGTTTGAAAAAATAATGACAGGAAACTTCCCTTATATTTGCAAGAAAAAATATCTATGCAAGTCCAAGAAGCATATAGTCCCAAACAAAATGAACCCCAAAAGACCGACACCAAGACACATCATAATTAAACTGGCAAACACTAATGACAAAGTAAGAATCTTAAAAGCTGCCAGAGAGAGACAGAAAGTTACTTATAAGGGAGCTCCTATTAGAACATCAACTGATTTTTCAACAGAAACACACCAGGCCAGAAGGGAATGGAATGAAATATACAAAGTGATGCAAAGCAAGGGACTGAATCCAAGAATACTATACCCAGCAAGGCTATCATTCAGAATTGAAGGTGGAATCAGGAGCTTCACAGACAAAAAAGGGGAAAGAGAGTTTATTACTACCAAGCCAGCAATGCAAGAAATGCTAAAGGGACTGCTATAAAAAGAAGAAAGAGAGAGGCAAGAAGAAACATAAACATTAAGAATAAAAATGACAACAAACAAGTACTTATCAATAATAACATTAAACGTAAATGGATTAAATGCACCAATCAAAAGACATAGGGTAACTGAATAGATAAGAAAATATGACCCATATATTTTCTGTCTGCAAGATATGGACCTCAGAACAAAGGATTCACACAGTCTGAAAGTGAAGGGATGGAAAAAAAAATTTCAGGCAAATGGAAATGAAGAAAAAGCTGCGGTTGTGATACTTATATCTGCCAAAATAGACCTCAAAGTAAAGGCCATAACAAGAGATAAGGAAGGCCAACACATAATACTAAAGGGAGCAATTCAACAAGAACATATAACTCTGGTAAACATATATGCACCCAATACAGGAACACCCAAATACATAAAACAACTTCAGGAAGGTATCAAGAGAGAGATCGATAGCAATACAGTCATGGTAGGGGACTTTAATACCCCACTAACACCACTGGATAAATCTTCTAAACAAAAAATCAGCAGAGAAACAGCAACCCTAAATGACTAACTAGATCAGTTGGACTTAATTGACATCTTCAGAATATTTCACCCCAAAGCTACAGAATATACATTCCTCTCCAGTGCACACAGGACATTTTCAAAGATAAGCCACATATTAGGACACAGGAAAAGTCTCTTCAAATTCAAGAGAATAGAAATCATAACAAGCATCTTCTCAGATCACAATGGCATAAAACTAGAAATCTACTACAATAAAAACAATGAAAAAAATCAAACATTTGGAGGCTAAATAGCATGCTATTCAACAATGATTGGGTTACCAGAGAGATCAAAGAAGAAATAAAAAGCATCCTGGAAACAAATTTCAATGAAAACACAACAATCCGAAATCTATGGGACACAATGAAAGCAGTCTTGAGAGGGAAGTTCATAGCTCTACAGGCCTACCTCAAAAAACAAGAAAAACTGGTAATAAATGATCTAACCTTGCAACTTAAAGAATTAGAAAGAGAGCAACAAGAAGAGCTCACAGTATCCAGAAGGAAGGAAATAATAAATATCAGAGCAGAAATAAACGACAAAGAGACCCCCCCCCCCACAAAAAATAAAAAAACAATATGAAAGATCAACGAAACCAAAAGCTGGTTCTTTGAAAGGATAAACAAGATTGATGAACCTCTCGCCAGGCTCACCAAGAAACAAAGAGAGAGGACCCAAATAAACAAAATCAGAAATGAAAGAGATGAAGTAACAACTGACCCTACTGATATACAAAGGATTGTAAAAAATACTAGGTACAACTATACTCCAAAAAACTGGACAACCTCGACGAAATGGACACATTCCTAGAAAAATACAAGCTTCCAAAACTCAACCAGGAAGAATAAAAAAACCCTGAATAGGTCAATAACTACTGATGAAATTGAAACAGTAATCAAAAAGCTTCCAGCAAACAAAAGCCCTGGACCAGATGGCTTCACAGTGGAGTTTTACTGAACATTAAAAGCAGAATTAAAACCAATCCTTCTCACACTATTCCAAAAAATTCTAGAGGTAGGCACACTTCTAATCTCTTTCTATGAGGCCAGCATTACCCTAATCCCAAAACCAGATAAAGACACCACAAAGAAAGAGAATTACAGGCCAATATCCCTCATGAACATAGATGCTAAAATCCTTAACAAAATTCTAGGAAATCAGATCCAATATTACATTAAAAGATCTCAAGTGAGATTTATTCCAGGGATGTGAGGATGGTACAATATCCACAAATCAATAAACATGATACATCACATAAACAAATTGAGAGACAAAAATCACATAATCATATCAATTGATGAAGAAAAAGCATTTGAAAAAATCCAGTACCCTTTCTTGATAAAAACTTTCAGCAAAGTGGGAATAGAGTGATCATACCTCAAAATAATAAAAGTCTTATATGACATCCCTACAATCAACATCATACTCAATGGGAAAAAACTAAAGCCATTTTCCCTAAGAACAGGAACAAGACAGGATGCCCACTCTCACAACTCCTGTTTGACATAGTATTGGAAGTGCTAGCCATAGCGATCAGACAAGAAGAAAAAATAAAGGCATCCAAACAGGAAAAGAAGTAAAACTGTCATTATTCACTTATGGCATGATATTGTAATAGAAAACCCTAAAGTCTCCATCATAAAACTACTAGACTTAATAAATGAATTCGGCAATATAGCAGGATACAAAATTAACACCCAGAAATCTATGGCTTTTTTTATACACCAATAATGAACTCACAGAAAAAGAAACTAAAAAAAATCCCATTTACCATTGCACCCCAAAAATTAAGATACCTAGGAATAAACTTAACTAAAGAGATAAAAGACCTGTACTTGGAAAACTACGGGACATTGAAAAAAGAGATAGAGGAAGTCATAAACAAATGGAAGAGTATACTGTGGAGGCCAATCAGATAAATTTCATCAAAGCAAACCAATCTAAGTTGAGAGTTGAAAAATATGGTGGTTTGGTGGATTATCTCAAAACTAGATCTGAAAATGACAATGTGCCAATTGGTAAAATGATAATACTTCCATCATCTTTTGAGGGTAGTCCCAGAAATATGCAGCAGCGATATCAGGATGCTATGGCAACTGTAACAAAGTATGGCAAGCCTGATTTATTCATAACCATGACATGCAACCCCAAATGGGAAGGTATTGCAAACAACTTAGAATGATGGCAAAAAGTTGAAAACAGACCTGAGTTGGTAGCCAGAGTTTTTAATATTAAGATGAATGCTCTTTTAAATGATATCTGTAAATTCCATTTATTTGGCAAAGTAATAGGTAAAATTTATGTAATTGAATTTCAGAAACACGGACTGCCTCACACTTACATCCTCTAATTAATTCCCTTTCAATGTGCACAAATTTTGTTCACTGGGCCACTAGTGTTATAATAGATGAAAGAAATTGAGGAGAGAAACCAAGATGGTGGCATAGGTTAATGCCGGAGTTTGCTGCCTCGAACAACCACTTCAAAAATACAACTAAAAGACGGAATGGACATCATCCAGAGCCACAGGAAGGCTGGCTGAGTGGAAGCTCTACAACTAGGAGTAAAAAGAAAAGCATACTGAGACTCAGAGGAGGCGCAGTGCTGAAGTAAAATACTAAGGTGTGGAGTGCATGCGGAGTGGGCTGGCGGCTGAGGGCGCGGTTGTCTGTTTCAATTGGGAGGGAGTCTCAGACTCTGAGCTCCAGATCCGGGCGAGTCTCTAGGGACCCAGACTCAAACAGGACTGTCTGGCTTCGGTCGGAACTCAAAGGCAGCTTTCTCTCCGAGGTTTGCAGTGGTTGCTGGGACTCTGAGAAGCAGAGCCCCTGGGGGCGGGCCTGAGAGCAGCCATAACTGCTCGCTCTGCCCACCCTGTAGATCCCCTGGGACCCGCCCCTCCCAAGCCCTGCACAGAGGCATTTGCTGGATAGCCTCAGGCAAAGTCTAGATTAGCACCGCCCTAGAGATCCAGCACAGAAGTTCTCCCACTGCAGATGCCACTGATTCTCATAGCCAGTTGGCCTGGAGGTCAAATCCCCACCCCCCCCAGTATTACCTACAGCAATCAAGGCTTAACTACAACAAGACTGTGCACAAAGACCACTAGGGGGTGCACAAAGAAAGCATAAAAAATGCGGAGACAAAGAAACATGACAGAAATGGAGGATATAGAGCTCAAAACCACACTTTTAAGGTCTTCCAATAATTTTCTGGAAACTGCCGATAAACTTGATGAGATCTACAAGAAATCTAATGAGTCCCTCGATGTTGTGATAAAGAACCAACTAGAAATTAAGCATACACTGACTGAAATAAAGAATATTATACAGACACCCAACAGCGGACCAGAGGAGCGCAAGAATCAAGTCAAAGATTTGAAATGAGAAGAAATAAAAAACACCCAACCGGAAAAGCAAAATGAAAAAAGAATCCGAAAATACGAAGATAGTGTAAGGAGCCTCTGGGACAGCTTCAAGTGTACCAACAACAGAATTATAGGGGTGCCAGAAAATGAGAGAGAGCAAGATATTGAAAACCTATTTGAAGAAATAATGACAGAAAACTTCCCCTACCTGGTGAAAGAAATAGACTTACAAGTCCAGGAAGTGCAGAGAACCCCAAACAAAAGGAATCCAAAGAGGACCACACCAAGACACATCATAATTAAAATGCCAAGAGCAAAAGACATAGAGAGAATCCTAAAAGCAGCAAGAGAAAGAAACTCAGTTACCTACAAGGGAGTACCCATATGACTGTCAGCTGATTTCTCAAGAGAAACTTTGCAGGCCAGAAGGGAGTGGCAAAAAATATTCAAAGTGATGAATACCAAGAACCTACAACTAAGACTACTTTATCCAGCAAAACTATCATTCAGAAGTGAAGGCCAGATAAAGAGCTTCACAGATAAGGAAAAGCTAAAGGAGTTCATCACCACCAAACCAGTATTATATGAAATGCTGAAAGGTATCCTTTAAGAAGAGGAGGAAGAAGAAAAAGGTAAAGATACAAATTATGTACAACAAATATGCATCTATCAACAAGTGAATCTAAGAATCAACTGAATAAATAATCTGATGTACAGAATGAACTGGTGATTATAATAGAATCAGGGACATAGAAAGGGAATGGACTGATTATTCTTGGGGAGGAAAGGGGTGTGGGAGATGCGGGAAGAGGCTGGACAAAAATCGTGCACCTATGGATGAGGACAGTGGGTGGGGAGTGAGGGCGGAGGGTGAGGTGGGAACTGGGAGAAGGGGAGTTATGGGGGGAAAAAAGAGGAACAAATGTAATAATCTGAACAAGAAAGATTTAATTAAAAAAAGAAGAAATTGAGGAGGCCACAACAATAGAAGAATAAAGCGTGCTCATATATGGAAGGATTAATATAATTAAAATGTTCATACTCCCCCAAACAATCTACAGATTCAATGCAATCCCTATCAAAATAGTGATGGTATTTTTCTAATCACTAGAACAAGAACCCTAAAATTTATATTGAACCAGAAAGGATACTGAATAGCCAAAGCAATTTTGAGAAAGAAGAACATGTCATCTCAAAATGTAAAGAATGTAGCTGAAGTGGTGCCTATAGGGATATCCAGTTCATTAAATGCTAATATTAGTAAAGAAGGAAAGTCTTAAATAAATGACCTATGCTTTCACAATAAGGAACTACACAAAGAATAGCAATTTGAACCCAAAGTAAAGCAGAAGAATGCAAATATTAAAGATCTAATCTAACAGAAGACAAACATGCAAATTGACCATACCTTTGCTACACCTCCTCACACCCACCAGCCAATCAGAGCAACCATATGCAAATTAACCCAAACAAGATGGCAGCCGGCAGCCACGGGGCTAGAGCTAGCAGGAGGTTTGATTGCCCCAATGATGGAGGAAGCCAAGCTTCCCGCCTGCCGGGCCCGATCTGAGCTACACTCAAGGCAACAAAGTTTCAATTATAGAAGATAAATAAACCCCAGATACCTGCTTTCAGCCGGCCTTGGACACAGAGCTGGAGCCAGCAGGAGGCTTGGGTTGCCCCTGGTGATGGAGGAAGACAAGCTTCCCACCCGCCTTGGCCGGCTCTGAGCTCCATTCAAGGCTACATTTCAAGTATAGAATGTAAATAAATTTCAGAATAAAAAAAAAAGAAAAAAAGGAGAGGCTGGGAGCTACAGTCATTGGGGGCTTAGACAGCCTGAAAATGGCCCTCAGCCCCTCACCCAGACTGGCCAGGCACCCCAGTGGGGACCCCCCACCCTGAAGGTGGTGTGGTCAGCCTGAAAACAACCATCAGCCCCTCGCCCAGGCTGGCCAAACATCCATGGGGTGAGGGTCCCCACTGCGGGGGATTTTACCAGCCTGAAAACAGCCATCAGCCCCTCACCCAGGCTGGCCAGGCACCCCAGTGGTGACCCCCACCCTGAAGGGGGTGTGACCAGCTGCAAACAGCTATCAGCCCCTCAACCAGGCTGACTAGGCACCCCAGTGAAGACCCCCACCCTGAAGGGGGTGTGACCAGTCTGAAAACACCCATCAGGCCCTCACCCAGGCTGGCTAGGCACCCAAGCAGGACTCCCACCCTGATCCGGGACACCCTTCAGGGCAAACCAGCAGGCCCCCACCCATGCACCAGGCCTCTATCTTATATAATAAAAGGGTAATATGCAAACTGATCCTAACAGCAGAATGATTGAAAATGACTGGTCACTATGAAACACACTGACCACCAGGGGGCAGACGCTCAATGCAGGAGCTTCCCCATGGTGGTCAGTGTGCTCCCACAAGGGGAGCTCTGCTCAGTCACAAGCCAGGCTGATGGCTGCCAGTATAGCGGTGGTGGTGGGAGCACCTCCCGCCTCCTCAGCAGTGCTAAGGATGTCCGACTGCAGCTTAGGCCTGCTCCCCGCTGGCAAGTAGACATCCCCTGAGGGCTCCTGGGCTGCCAGAGGGATGTCTGATTGCCAGCTTAGTCCCAAACCCTGGGGAGCAGGCCTAAGTCAGCTGGTGGTCATCCCCCAAGGGGTCCCAGTCTGAGAGAGGGCATAGGGCTGGCTGAGGGAACCCCCCTCCTCCTGAGTGCACAAATTTTTGTGTACCAGGCCTCTAGTAAAATTATAAATCATTAAAATATATAAAAATATAGAAAAATCAGTGAAATAAAGAGATAGCTAGAATTGATGAAACTCCAGTCAAATTGATTAAGAAAAACAGAGAAGATACAAATTACCAATATCAGGAATGAAGTAGGGGAATCCATGAATGATCCCATAAATATCCTCTCTAATAATAGAGAAACATGCTAATTAACAGTAACTTCGCTACCCTTCCCATTGACTAATCAGTGAGATATGCAAATTAACTGCCAACAAAGATGGCGGCCATCAGCCAGGCAGCTGAAGCAAACAGGAGGCTTGCTTGCTCCAGTGATGGAGGAAGCCAAGTTTCCCCGCCTGCTGCTGCTGGGTTCTGAGCTGCAGTCTAAGAAACAATGTTGCAATTATAGAAGCTAAACAATCCCCAGAAACCTGCTTTCAGCCAGCCGGCCTCAGAGCTGGAGCTGAAACAGTGTTTCAATTATAGAAGCCAAACAAATGCAGATACCTGCTTTCAGCAGCTGAGGTCTCAGAGCTGGAGCCGAGCCTCAGAGCTAAAGCCAGCTCTCAGTTCCAGTGACAGCCATAGAAGGTAAATAAATCCCAGATTAAAAAAAGAAAAAAAGGAGAGGTTGGGAGCTTCAGTCACCTGCCAGCCTGAGCTTCAGTCACCAGGCACCCCAGTGGGGACCCCCACCCTGAAGGGGGTGTGACCAGCTGCAAACAGCCATCATCCCCTCATCCAGGCTGGCCAGGCACCCAAGCGGGACCCCCACCCTGATCCGGGACACCCTTCAGGGCAAACCAGCTGGCCCCGACCCATGCACCAGGCCTCTGTCCTATATAGTAAAAGGGTAATATGAAAACTGACCCTAATAGCACAAGGACTGGGAATGACTGGTCACTATGACACACACTGACCACCAGGGGGCAGACAATCAATGCAGGAGCTACCCTCTGGTGGTCAGGGTGCTCTCACATGGGAGGAGCTCTGCTCAGCCACAAGCCAGGCTGATGGCTGCCAGTACAGCAGTGGTGGTGGGAGCCTCTCCTGACTCCTCAGCAGCGCTAAGAATGTCCGACTTCAGTTTAGGCCTGTTCCCCCCTGGCAAGTGGACATCCCCCGAGGGCTGCCGGGCTGCCAGAGGAATGTCTGATTGCCATCTTAGGCCCAGTCCCCCGGGGAGCAGGTCTAAGCCAGCAGGTGGTCATCCCCTGAGGGGTCCCAGACTGCGAGAGGGCACAGGCCGGGCTGAGGGACCCCCCCTCCCCCCCGAGTGCACAAATTTTTGTGCACCGGGCCTCTAGTTAACAGATAATAATAAGTGAAAAACTTTAAGCCAATATATTTGACAACTTAGATGATATGAACAGATTCTTTAAAAGACACAAAGTTATCAAAATTCATAATAGAAGTTATAAAAACTCATATAACTGTATTATCTATTAAAGAAATTGATATTGCAGTTCAAAATCATCTTACAATAAAAACTCCAGGCCTAAACAGTTTTAGTGGTGAATGAGAGAGAGAGAGAGAGAGAGAGAGAGAGAGAGAGAGAGAGAGAGAGAGACAGAGAGAGAGAGAGAGAAATAGATATGGAAAATAGAGAAACATCAATATGTGAGAGAGAGACATTGATTGGCTGCCTCCCACATGCTCCCCTACTGGGGATGGAACCCACAACTTGGGTATATGCTCTGACCAGTAATTGAACCTGCCACCCTTTGGTGTACAGGATGACACTCCAATCAACTGAGCTACACCAGCCAGGGCTCTACTATATACTTAAAGAAGCACTCATACCAATTCTAAATTCTTCCTAAAAACAAAAGGAAAAAAAATACTTCCTAACACATTCCATGAGGCCAATATTACCTTAATTCCAAAATTGGAAAAACACATAACATGAAAACTATAGACCAATGCTCTTCATGATCATAGATGCATAATTTTTAAACAGAATTTTAACATCTTGAATCCACTAATAAACAAAAAATGAAGGCGTCATGACCAAATAGTGTTTATTCCAGGGATAAAGGATTCATTAAGATTCAAATATCAATTGATATAATTTTGCATATCACAAGATTGAAAGAAGAAAACCATGATCATCTCATAGATACAAATAAACTTTTGTGAAAATTCATGATAATAACTCTCAACAAACTAGTGTTGAACAAAAACTCCCTCAACCAGATAAAGCAAGCAAACAAAGAAAACTAAAACTGCCATCATACTTAATTGTCAATGATTAAATGCCTTTTCCCCAATTAAAGAATGAAGCAAATTTATCTGCCTTTACCATTTATTCTATTTTACATTGTACTGGAGGTGCCAGTTCAGGCAAAAAACAATCCCAACAAATTGATGTAAATTGTTCAGAACAGAAATAAAGAAGCAAAGTATATTTATAGATTTTATGATCGTCTGTGTCAAAACTTAATAAGAATATATGGAAAGCTACTAGAAATATTAAATGAGTTTAGCAAGTTTGCAGAATAAAACAATTATATTTCTTGTAATAAAAATGAACAATTAGATATTGAAATTTTAAAAAGAGGGATAAAAATTAGAGACAATTAAAAAATATGTGCAAGAATGTGAACCACAAAACAATGCTAAGAGACATTATCTATACTATGTTTAGGGATCAGATTATTGAACTTTGTTAAAATGTCAATTCTCAAATTGATTCATAGATTTAATGCAATCTTAACTGAAATTCCACTTGAAGTTTTTGGTAAAAACTTTCCATTAAATCCTGTGGTTTATATGGAAATGCAAAGGATCTAGAATATCCAAAACAGTTTTGAAAAGAAGAGCAAAATAAGAGAATTCACACTATATAATTTCAATACTAACTATAGCTACATTGCTAATTTACATAGAGAGATGGAGACCTTTAGTTCTTATTGTCATGGATGTCCCTAGCTCACTAAAGGAAGTAAATATGTTCTTTGGATATGATGAGAACCATCTCTTTTATAGAGAGAGATGAGAAGGAGGTGTGTTTGCATAAATGATTAATGGTAAAAAACTTAAACCAAGAAGAGAGCAACTAGAGGAATGGAGATACTAGAATGTGAGATATATTGAGGACAGGTTGTGCTGATTAGCTATGAGGAAGAAAGGGAAGAGGTTTAAAATGACTTCAGGTTTCTTTTGGGTAAATGGGAGATGCTGTTGTTATTCACTTGGGAAACAAAAATATTGGAGGAGGAAAAACTGGAGATGGAGAAGGGTGATGAGAGCAATCTAGATGAGATGGCATTTGAGATATATATCCAACATCTCTATTCCATAGACAGCTTAAGCTAGAGATCTGAATATAATGTGGATAAAATAAATAGAAATATTTATTTGAAAGTCATCAGTATATGGATTTTAGTTATTTCTGTGGATGAAGGAGGCCAGGAAAACTGTATAAGCAACTGGAAAGAACAGAGTCTTAGGAGAGAGTGAGGTTAAAGCATAAAATGAAAAAAATGAAGAGCAGCAGAAAGGAAAATAGAGAAAACCAAGAAAAACGATGTCAATAACATGCAGAGGAAGAGAGAATTATGAGAAAAGCATTCTCAGCTGTTTTGAATGCTGCAGAGGCAGCAAAAATTGAAAACATAATTCTTTAAGTGTGATCCATGGATACCTGAGTGTCTCTACTCTTTCTTTTTTAAAAAATATATTTTTATTGATTTCGGAGAGGAAGGGAGAGGGAGAGAGATATAGAAACATCAATGATGAGAGAGAGTCATTGACCAGATGCCTCCTGCACTCCCCACACTGGTGATGGAGCCTGCAACCTGGGGAATGTGCCCTGACAAGAATCAAACCATGACATTCTGGTTCATAAGTCGATGTTCAACCACTTAGCTACATCAACTAGGCTACAACTCTTTCAATGGTTTCATGAAGTCAAAACTATTTTCATAATAACATTAATGTGTTATTTGTTGTCGTTACTGTGTTTACATTTTTACTAATGGTGCAAAATAATAGTTGGTAAAACTGCTGGCACCTCAGCATAAATCAGGATAGTGATAGCAAATTATACAAGTAGTCATTGGATTGTTCACCACCACACTGTCAGGAAACAAAATGGCCAGTTTTATATATGAATGCTTCGGATCAGGCAGTAAACAATGATTTTGACCTTTGGTTTTTAAATTATTTTAAAAATATATTTTTATTGATTTCAGAGAGAGGAAGGGAGAGGGGGAGATAGAAACATGAGTGATGAGAGAGAATCATTCATTGGCTGCCTCCTGCACGCCCCCTACTAGGGATCGAGCCTACAACCTGGGCATGTGCCTTTGACCAGAATCAAATCTGGGACCCTTCAGTCCACAGGCCAACGCTCTATCCACTGAGCAAAACCAGCTAGGGTTGATTTTGACCTTTTAAATAATCCATGTGATGAAATGGAAGTACACATAGATCACTTCTGCTGCATTCTGATATAAGATGTTTGCTTTGAGGAAAGGCACTTATGCAGTTGTTGGAGTTGGAAGGTGAACCAGCTCCTTTTTCATGGAGTAACATTTTTACTTGAAAGAATGACTGCCAGACACACGTGTGTTACTCAGATTTGGATATTTGGCAGATATTTTCTCAAAACTGGATGAGTTGAACCTGTCATGTCAAGAAAAAAACAGATGACATTTGCTGCTAATGATAAAATTTGAGCTTTCAAGTGAATATTGGAACTTTGGAAAACTTGTATCTTTCCCTTAGAGTTTGACATCTTCCCAATATTAAGAGACTTTTCTGATAAGATTGGTAAGAATTATTAATGCATGTGATTTTTTATCCTGTATTAACATTTGGAAAACCTGTGCAACTCAGAGAACCACTATTTTCCAAATGTCACACAATAAAGCATGGGTACGACATCCACTCAGAGTGCAAGACAGACTAGTGGATTTTAATGTAACAGCATATGAAAAATTCAGTGATTTGATTTCTGATTTCACATTCCAACTAAACTTAAGAAACTACCACTGGATGAGTTTTCATGTAGTCTCAAAGAAGAGTGCTCGCTATTATCTAAAAACATTATTAAAATACTTTTGTGTGTGAGGATATGTATCTTCTTCACATAATTCAATCAAAGCAACGCACTGCAATAGGTTAGATGCAAAGCAGAGATGAGAATCTAGCTGTCTTCTGCTAATCCAGATGACAGATTTTTTCTATTTGCCTTTAGAGTTCTGTACATTTTTTTGTACAGAAACTTTATTATATATACCACTCAATAAGCTATGTCTTCTAGATCAATTAAATATTTCATCATTATAAAGTCATTTAAAATAGTTATTTTTTGGCTGAAAAGTCTATTCTGAGAGGTTATTAATATAGTTAGATAATTTTTCTGTTGGTTAGTGTTCATGTGCAGTACCATCTTATCTCTTACTTTCCTTATTGATTTATATATGCTTCATATAAACACATGGATGGATTATTTTTCAAATCCTGCCTGACAGTCTTAGAATATTTAGTCCCATTTAGGATGAATATAATTATAGATATACAGTTGACCTTTGCACAATATGAGTCTGAACTGCGTGAGTCCACTTCTACGTGGATTTTTCTGAGTAAACATATTGGAAAAATGTTTTGGAGATTTGCAAAAATTTGAAAAAAACTCTCAAATGGACTGCATAGCCTAGAAATATAAAAAATTAAGAAAAAGTTAAGTATGTCCTAAAAACATAAAATATGTGTAGATAGTAGTCTATTTTATCATTTACTATCATAAAATATACACAAATCTATGAAAAGTTAAAATTTATCCAAATTTATGCACACAGAGACTGTACATGGCACCACTCACAGTTGAGAGTAATGTAAACAAAGATGCAGTATTAAATGATAACTGCATGAAATTAGCTGTAGTACATACTTTTGTAACCACCTCTTGTTGCTATTGCAGTGAGCTCAAGTTTTGCAAATATCTGCTTCAAATGCCATGTGACTGTAATCCTCTCTGCGTGAGCAGTTTGCCTCCCTAATAAACAGCGTATCACAGTAAAAAGTGATCTCTTGCAGTTCTCACATATTTTTCATCATGTTTCATGCAATACCATCAACTGAATAGCACCATGAAACCCATATGAAGTGCCACTAGTGATGCTGGAAGTGCTCCCAAGAAGGAGAGAAAAGTCATGATGGTATAACAAATAGTTGAATTGCTTGATATGCACCATATATTGAGGGCTGAAGCTTGCCTGCCATTTCAAAAGAAATAAATCCACCATAAGGACCATTGTAAAAAGAGAAAAGGAAATTTATGAAGACATAGCTGAAGCTACACCTACACCAGCAGGTACAAAAACATTACAATCTTTGCAAAATACCTTTTTATCTCATGCTGGAAGTGCTCCCAAGAAGGAGAGAAAAGTCATGATGGTATAACAAATAGTTGAATTGCTTGATATGCACCATAGATTGAGGGCTGAAGCTTGCCTGCCATTTCAAAAGAAATAAATCCACCATAAGGACCATTGTAAAAAGAGAAAAGGAAATTTATGAAGACATAGCTGAAGCTACACCTACACCAGCAGGTACAAAAACATTACAATCTTTGCAAAATACCTTTTTATCTCATATTAAAAATGCAGCTTTTATGTGGGTGCAGAATTTCTATAATAAGGCAAACCTATAGATTCGAATATGATTAGAGAAAAGCGAAGTTATTATGTGACAAATTAAAGAAAAAGGAAGGTGAAAGATCTTATGCTGGAGAATTTAATGCCAGCAAAAGATGGTTTGATAATTTTAGAAAGATGTTTAGCTTAAAAAATATCAAGATAACAGGAGAAGCAGCTTCTGCAAACCAAGGCAGAAAATTCCCAGATGTCATTAAGAAAATCACTGAAAAGAAAGGATATCTGCCGATGAACAGGTTTTTATTGCAGATAAAAGTGTCCTATTCTGGAAAAAAATTTCACAAAGAATATTTATTACTAAGGAAGAGAAGTGAGTAGCAGGATTTAAAGCACAAAGGGATAGGCTAATTCTACTGTTTTGTGCAAATGCAGTCAAGTTTATGATAAGGAGTGCCCTTATCTATAAAGCTTATAACCCTAAGACTTGAAAGTAAAAGATAAACAGCAGCTGCCAGTCGTTTGGTTAAACAACGAAAAGGACTGAACAACGAGAATCATTTTTCCTGACTGGTTGAATTGATGTTTAGTCCCTGAAATCAGAAAGTGCCTTACCATAAGGTGACTGCCTTTTAAAGTTCTTCTGATATTGGACAATGTGCCTGGCCACCCAGAATCCCATGAGTTGAGCACTAATAGCAACAAAGTGGTCTACTTGCCCCCAAACACGTTTCTAATTCAGCAGCTAGATCGAGTGTTATAAGGATTGTTAAGGCTCATCATACATAGTTCTCTATGGAAGGCTCATCATACATAGTTCTCTATGGAAGGCTCATCATACATAGTTCTCTATGGAAGGCTCATCATACATAGTTCTCTATGGAAAAGGTTGTCAACTATGGGAGAGAATCTCGATAGAACATCATGAAAGTCTGGAAGGATTACACCATTGAAGACGCTATCATTGTTACATACAGAAAAAGGGCATGAAAGCCAGCAAGCCTGAAATAATAAATTCCTGCTGGAGAAAACTGTCCAAATGCTGTGCATTACTTCACAGGATTTATGATACAGCCAAACAAGGAAATCATGAAAGAGATTGTGCATATGGCAAAAAAGGTGTGTGTGTGTGTCTGTATGTGTGTGTGTGTGTGTGTGTGTGTGTGTGTGTGTGTAGGATTTCAAGATATGGATCTTGAAGAAATTTAAGAGCTAATAGACACCAGGTCAAAGGAATTAATAGGAGATGACTTGATGGAGATGAATGCTTCCAAACCAGTGCCAGACGATGAGGAAGAAGACGTAGAAAAAAATAGTGTCAGAAAGCAAATTATTAGACAACTAGAGGCCCGGAACACGGATTTGTGCACATTGAAAGGAAATTAATTAGAAGGTGGTCTGTGAGGCAGGTCTGGGTGGGACAGGCTGGACATGCCCTGGAGCCAACCTCCTGTGGTCCCTCCCCGGCCTGCTGCACCTGGGGCAGTGCCAGGGCTCAAAGGGCATCTGCAGAGTGAGAGGGGTCCCTCTGGCAGGTAGAGTCCCTCGGCCTGGTCTATGGGGATTGGGCCGAAACCAGCTCTCCAACATTCCCTGAGTGGTCCCAGAGTGTGAGAAGGCACTCTGCAAAGTTGCTGTCACTTGGCAGTTCCTGAATTGAGTGTCTGCTCCCTGGTGGTCAGTGCGCATCATAGCTACCTGCCAATCAGCTGGTCGCTTAGCCTTATATATATATAGATATGACAGAAGGGTTTTTATAACTCAAGGCTACTTTGACTTCTTTTATGACATGGACCCTTCTATGATATGGGCACTGAAACTAAAGCAAATGGTGGAGGATTGATACAGTACAGAAACATTTTTAGAGAAATGAAAGAGCAAAATATTCCAACAGAAATGATGATGTATTTCCATGAAGTTACACTGAGTGCGTCTGCCCCTTCTGCCTGCCTTCCCTTCCACCACTGAGACAACAAGACCAACCCTTTCTCTTCCTCCTCCTTCTCAGCCTGTTCAATGTGAAGAAAACAAGAATGAAGACCTTCATGATGATCCACTTCCACTTAATGAATAACAAATAATCACCATCCTGTTCAGTTAATAAACTTATCTGGTTTTTATGTGTGTGTTTTCATGTGAAAATCTAATAACCGTGATGCAAGAACTGTATGAGACATTTTCATGTCATCACAATCATTATTTAAGTATTCATCGTGTAAAGCATTGTGTGCAAGACTTGTAGGGAAGTGAGTGATAGCTAATACTTATATATATAAAACCCTAATATGCAAATAGACCGAATGGTAGAACAACCAAACAACTGGTCACTATGACGTGCGCTGACCACCAGGGGGCGTGCATGGAACATGGCAGGTGTTGGCAGCAGCAGGATAGTGGAGCAGGTGAGCAGGGATTCCAGACCAAGGTGGGGTGCTGGTCACTGTCATTGGGGCAAGCCTCTGATGGTTACTGAAAATTCTTTGCTCCTACACGCTGTGGTCCTGACAGGCACTTGCACCTGCTGCCTGCTCCCAGCGACGGTTCTGGCCAATCGTTTGGCAACGTCAGTGGGTGTGAGCAGCAGCTGCTGCCCCTGACTGCCCCTCAGGAGCAGGGGGAAGTGGAGAAGGCCTCAGGAGCTATCAGCACCAGCAGCCACCACTTGCAACCACTGACAGCACCGGCCCTGTTTGCACCCACTGCTGGCACCGGTCCGAATTGTTCTGTGTCATCAGTGGGTGCAAGTGACGACAGCAGAAATGGGGTTGCTGGCAGACAGGGGACTGGAGGCCATGGTGGGAGGGGCTGGGTGGGGCCACAGAGGATGGGCCATGACCCGCCCCTGTGCCCACCACAGCCTCACAGCCCACAGTTTCTTTTAAGGTGAATGAATTCATGCACTGGGCCCCTAGTAAAGTAATAATGTGTTAGCTTTCTTGTTGTTTTGTAACTTTGCTTTCAAAGAATCACATTACCATACAGTATACCTCTCTTGTAATTGAAGAAATAGCCTATCATCATAGGTAATTGATTTTTAAAAATGTAACAATGTTTCTAATACTGTATTATGAATATGACTATATACTGTGTGCCATAAAATTTTTATAATGATTTATTCCTTACTGTGAAGCAATTGTATCAGTTGTACTAGGTTCTTATAAAACAGTCATATTGCTGCTTCTTTATAATCAATGCATGAATCATTATAAATAAATATGAAAATTTTCACATTTTTTCATTTTTGATGTCTAATATTAGCAATACACATATCATAACATCTATAGTGTTTTATATCATATAAGAAAATATTGATGTAGGTTCTGAGAAACAGACAATTCATCTTATAAAGAGATGAAGCAAATTTATGGTATCAATAAATACACTCCAGTGTTGCAAATGTATTTTCTCTTATGATTTTCTTTTTAAAAAATAATATTTATATTTTTATTGAATTTATTGGGATGACATTGGTTAATAAAATTCTATAATATATCATTTATCTATTGTACTGTGTGTTTTACATTTATTTCCTCTAGCTTACTTTATTGTAAGAATACAGTACAAAACACGAATCACATATACCATATGTGTTAATCAACTGTTTATGTTATTGGGAAAGATAAGTTTTACATAAGCTTTGAGGGAGTCAAAATTTATATACGGATTTTCAGTTGTGGGTTGGGTTGTACCCTTAGCCTCCACATTGTTCAAGCATCAACTGTATTTGGTTTTATTTCTGCCATCTTAGTACGGGGGGACTTGACTTACGAGTGTCCCGACTAACGAGTTTTTCGAGATACAAACCGTCTCTCGGCTGATTTTTTTCTTTGAGTTGCAAGCTAAAATTCGCGTTACCAGCCAGCTTCAGATACCACACCACTAGTTGGCGCAGCGAACGTCACAGTGAATGCCACAACATCAGCCCAGCATCACGTGTCTCACTCGTTCACTGTTGATTTGACATACGAGTAATTTGAGTTACGAGCTCCGTCACGGAACAAATTAAACTCATAAGTCAAGGCCCCACTGTATGTGTTTTCCCTCTTTTTTTTTTTTAAATATATTTTATTGATTTTTCACAGAGAGGAAGGGAGAGAGATAGAGAGTCAGAAACATCGATGAGAGAGAAACATCGATCAGCCGCCTCCTGCACATCTCCCAGTGGGGATGTGCCCGTAACCCAGGTACATGCCCTTGACCGGAATCGAACCTGGGACCTTTCAGTCCGCAGGCTGACGCTCTATCCACTGAGCCAAACTGGTTTCGGCTGTGTTTTCCCTCTTGATCTTTTATTGCCTCCTTTTGGATTTGCTTCATTATACTATAATTAGAGGCCCGGTGCATGAAAATTTGTGTACTCAGTGGGATTACTCAGCCAGGCCTGCACCCTCTTGCAGTCTGGAACCCCTCAGGGGATGTCTACCTGCTGGCTTGGCCCGCTCCCCAGGGGATTCGGTCTAAGCTGGCAGTCAGAAATCCCTCTGGCAGCTTGGGAGCCCTCGGGGGATGTACGATTGATGGCTTAGGCCTGCTCCCATCACCACCGCTGCACTCACAGCCCTCAGCCTGGCTTGTGGCTGAGCAGAGATTCCCCTGTGGGAGCGCACTGATCACTAGGAGGCAGCTCCTGCGTTGAGCATCTTCCCCATGTTGGTCAGTGCGCATCATAGTGACCAGTCATTCTGCCATTAGGGTCAATTTGCATATTACCCTTTTATTATATAAGATATTCCTCAATAAATTTGGAAGTTAAACATTCCTTTTCTATTTGTACAATGAATGTACAGAAAGTTATGTAGTATATTCATCAAAGCTTAATATCAAATATTTTTATCTTTCTCCTGGACAATGAAAAAATTTACTTTCAACCCTCTTTATTTATATGATACTAGAGGCCCGGTGCACAAAATTCATGTGGGGGGGGGGGCGTCCCTCAACTCAGCCTGCACCCTCTCACATCTGGGACCCCTTGGGGGATGTCCAACTGCAGGATCAGGCCTAAAACAGCACTTGGACATCCCTCTCACAATCCGGGACTGCTGGTTCCTAACCACCTCATCACCCCTAACCACTCTGCCTGCCTGATCATCACAACCACTCTGCCTGCCTGCCTGATCGCCCCTAACCCCTCTGCCTGCCTGCCTGATCACCCCTAACCCCTCTGCCTGACTGCCTGATAGCCCCTAACTGCTCGCCTGCCTGCCTGATAGCCCGTAACCACCTCTGCCTCGGCCCCTGCTGTCAGGAAAGACATCCGGAATAACGTCTGGAAGGTCATTCGGCTGTTCGGTCTAATTAGCATATTATACTTTTATTATTATAGATTGTTTTGTTCATTTTAGTTCTATAAACATTCTGAGCTGCAGAAGACATTGTTATTGTTGTTTGATAAAGTCAATATTTATTTATATTTAACCACACACTTACCATTTTAATTGCTTTTAATTGCTTCTCCAACCTTTCCATCTGTGGCATTTCCTTTGTTTTATGAAGACCTGTTAGTGTTTCCTTAAGTGAGTCTGTTTTTGTCATGTTCCCTTAGTTTTTGCTTGTCTGATAATGTCTTTATTTCACTTCAATTATTTAGGTATAAATTTGCTGAGTATATGATTCTAACAGCGTTCACTTTTTTTAACCAACACATTAACACTATAATTTCAACCTCTTCTAGCTTTCATTATTGTTGAGAAGCCATTCACCCATCTTATTGTTGCTCTATTGAAGTTGATCTTTCTTTATTTTTTTTTTCTTTAAGGTTAATGCTATTTTTTTTCTTTTCTCCTGCAATGTCATTGTGATCAGTCTAAATGTTGATTGCTTTTTATTTATTCTGCTTGAGACCTGTTGAGCTCCTTAAGTGTGAGAATCAGTGTCTTTCACCAATTCTATAAGCCATTATTCAAATTGTTTTTCTGCCATTCTTTTCTTACCTTGTGGAACTCTTCTCACTTCATATTATACTAGAGGCCTGGGGCACAAAATTTGTGCACTTGGGGGGATGGTCCCTCAGCCCCGTTTGCGAGAGGGTGCAAGCTAGGCCAAGGGACCCTATCAGTGCACGATCAGGGCTGGGGAGAGACACAGGAGGTTGACCAGCTAGGGAGGGGGTATGGGAGGGATCAAGGGCATGTCTGGTCCATCTCACTCAGTCCTGATTGGCCAGACCCCAGCAGCAAGCTAACCTACTGGTTGTAGCATCTGCCCCTTGGTGGTCAGTGGACATGATAGCAACTGGTCAACCGGTCAACTGTCTGTCCCCTGGTGGTCAGTGCACATTATAGCAAGCGGTTGAGCAGCCTTAGCATATCATGAGCATATTATGCTTTGATTGGTTGAATGGAGGACTGGACAACCGGACACTTAGCATATTAGGCTTTTATTATATAGGATGTTTATTATCTTCTTATTCTCACTTCTCTCTTTTATGTTCTTCTATTTTTTTGTCATTCATCACAGTTTCTTCTAACCAACCTCCAGTAATGCTCTCTTTAGATATATCTAAATTGCCTTTGAGTTCTTTGGTTTTCATGTTATGCTTTATTTCCAGATTTTCTAGTTGTTTTTCAAATCTTAAATGTCACTTTTTTTAGAGTGCATTTTTTTTTTTTCTGAAATGTTTAATTTCAGCTTTCAATTTTTGTGTGCATATTATAAATAGTTGTTTAAAGTCTATTTCAGGTAATTAAAGTATCTTGAATGTCTCTGGGTTCATTTTTATTATCTTTAAGTGTGGTATATCTGGTTCATGTTGTCTTGTTTCTTCATCTGTCTACTTATTATTTATTCCAGTTATTGGAATTGAAAAATTATTGAAATAAATACTTTGAAGCCTAAGATGATTTTTTTCACCTATACCAAAAATTTGGAAACAAGAAGAACATGAAATCACTGTAATCCAATTTCCAGATTAATATTTTTCTTGGTTATATAGGTGACTTGAATCAGGTCTAAATATTATGACAAGGGTGGTTTAATCCTGGACCATCCTTATTTCTAGTGTATAGACATTTGGGATATAAAAAATAAGATCAAGTTGGTTCACCCTCGCCAGGCTCTATATTACTATTATAATTTCCTCTGTTTATGAGATTGTGAAACAAGCTTCCAAACCTTTCGGTCGCAGCTTCAGATTCACAATGCATCACTGGAAAAATGACCCAAAAGTTATAATCATTTTTCTGTCTTTTTCTGGATCCCTCACTCTTATTAGCTTCACATGCTTATAGTATTTTTTCTCATATTTTAGTTGTTTTTAGCATAGTCGTTATTAGAAGCTAATGCCCCTAATATTCTAATGTTCTGTAGGTGATACAACATGTTTTTTAAAATTTATTTTTACTTTTGTAAAAATTTTAAATCAGTTTTTATTTTTTCAATTGCAACTGACATACATTATTATAATAGTTTCAGGTGTACACCTCAGTGAGTAGACACTACATAACTTACTGAGTGATCATCCTATAAATCTTGCACTCATCTGACACCATACATAGTTATTAAAATATTGACTATATTCCCTATGCTGCTCTTTACATCCCCATGACTATTCTGTAATTACCAATTTATACTTCTTAATCCCTTCACCTTTTTCACTTATCCCCCCAAACACCTCTCATCTGGCAATCGTCAAAATGTTCTCTGTATTTATGTATCTTTCTGTTCTGCTTGCTTATTTTTCTAGATAAAATTATAGATAGATATATATTTATTGCATTTTTATTGTTCATATTTTTGATATATTTTTTTCTTCCTTTCTTTTTAAAAAAGAGCCTTTAGCATTTCATATGATACTGGTTTGGTGGTGATGAACTCTTTTAGCTTTTTCTTGTCTGGGAAGCTCTTTATCTGTCCTTTGAATCTAAGTGATAGCTTTGATAGGTAGAGTAATTTGGTTGTAGGGCCTTGCTTTTCATCACTTTGAATATTTCTTGCCAATCCCTTCTGGCCTGCAAAATTTCTGCTGAAAAATCAGCTAACAGTCTTATAGGAACTCCTTTCTAGGTAACTAAATAAGGAGTCACTGGGACAACTTCTAGCATACCAAAATTCACATCATGGGAGTGCCACAAAAGGAAAAGATAGAGCAAGAAATTGAAAACCTATTTGAAAAAATAATGACAGAGAATTTCCCTAACATGGTGAAGGAAATAGACATACAAGTCTAGGAAGCACAGAAAGTCCAAAACAAGATCAACCCAAAGAAGCCCACACCAAGATACATCATAATTAAAATGCAAAAGTTTAAGGACAAAGAAAGAATCTTAAAAGGAGCAAGAAAAAAGCAGTTAGTTACTGAATATTCTAATTTGTAAGCATCGTAAGAAATAGCATCCTTTTATTTTATTTATTTTATTTTATTAATTTTTAAATATATTTTATTGATTTTTTACAGAGAGGAAGGGAGAGGGATAGAGAGAAACAACGATGAGAGAGAAACATTGATCAGCTGCCTCCTGCACACTCCCTACTGGGTATGTGCCCGCAACCAAGGTACATGCCCTTGACCGGAATCGAACCTGGGACCCTTGAGTCTGCAGGCCAACTTTCTATCCATTGAGCCAAACTGGTTAAGACAAGAAATGGCATCTTTTTAGCTGAGTTCTTTAGGGTAAAGGAGGTAAAATCTGTGAAACCTTGAATATGTAGATCAAACTATGTATATAGATTCACATTTTTGTGGTATAAGTAAGTTCTACTTTTTTTTTGTCCAAAAGAGTGTGTGTGTGTGTGTGTGTGTGTGTATGTGTGTTCACCTAGAATGGAATAATCTTAAATGTTAAATAAATTTATTTTATGGATAAACCCAGAGTCAAAATCTTTAGATGATATCAGAGAAGATTGTATAGTGGTCTTGATCTTGTAAACATTACCAGAATCTGTTATAGAAACATAACTTTAAAAAATTATTTAATGAGACACTAAATGTAATTTCCAACAGAAAGAGAAGAAAAAGAAAACAAGAGGATTATAAAAGCCCCTATATTCCAATTGGTTAAATTCTGTGTCTTGAATACTAGCATTCTTAAGGCATTCATGAATATCACAAATTATAAGCAATAAAATGATAATTTCTCTCCTTCAACCTTCCCCAAATCTTAAAAAAAATTAAGAATTTTTTCTCTTTCTGTGTAATAAAATTCCAAGAAGATATTTGAAAATGGAGGACAAATATATTTTAGGTTGATCAACAGCATAAATTAATTCATGTTTACTTCATGAAGATTCTTATGCACTATTAATATTTCCACTGAAGAAGATATGAAAATAGAATTAAAATATTCTGGGATAACTTTATATTTTACAACATTTAAATGCTATATTTTTAAAATTTAGATTTGTCACATATCTTTTTCATCTTTAAATTGCTTTAAACATCTCAAAATTTTGACTCTGTGTTGTAGAATCATTGGCATATTAATGCATAAAATAATTTAGCAGAATAAATGGAAAAATTTAATTTAATATTCATACACATTACATTTATTCTATTATTGTTAACCTAAATATCAGATAAATAGGTTAAGAATAATTATTAAACAATAATCCCGATTATACGCAATGTTACCGGTCGACGTCTGTCGTTGTTCACAGTACATAATCCGAAGGTATTGAGCATAGCCCTTGCAATTCTAATGGCCAGGAAAGTCATTTACCTATAGATATTGCCCAAACGATAGCAATCTTCATGATGGCCTTAGTCCGCGAATTGAAACGGCTATGCTCAATAGGATTACGTATTGCTACATACCGATCCAGCGATATAGCGCAGAGGTGCATGATGGACGCTGTCGAAAATAAAACATCTAGGGAGATCCAGACGGGGCACAAAGGTCTAGGGAGTGGCCAGACATAATCTGAAAGAGAACAGAGAGAAGACAAGAACATATTATACAAATTATACTAACTGTAGTATTAAATTTTAGTCTACTTATTTTCTCTCATAATCTAAGCATTTCAAAGAAAGTGAAATTTGGGAAACATTTTCCATAGTAATGGTGGTAGTGAAGATGATGATGATAATACCTTAAGTGTTACATATATTATTTTTATTGAGGTAAAATTTACATAAAATCAATAAATTTGTACAATTCAATAGTATTTAGTACATTTATAATATTATGCAAGTATCACCTCTTTCTAGTTCCAAAATATTTCATTATTCCCGGCGGAAACCACTACCCATTAAGCAGTCACTCCCCATTCCACCTTCCCCCATCCTCTGACAATCTCTAATCTGCTTTTTTGTCTCTATGGATTTAGCTAATTTGAACATTTCATATAAATTAAATAATAAAATAGGTGACCTTTTGTGTCTGGCTTATTTCACTTACCATACTCTTTTGAGGGTCATTCATTTTGTAGCATGTACCAGTACTCCATTCCTTTTTATAGCTAATGCTCTTATTTGAGATAATTTTTGATGGTCTTATAAATGCAATTGTTTTCTTAATTAACTTATTAGTGTATCTATATATATAAAAGTCTAAGCTACCAGCTGACCGGCCAGTAGCTATGATGTGCACTGACCACCTGGGGGCAGACACTCAACACAGGAGCAGAAACCACAGGCATGGAAACATGGAATAGACTGATGAATCTCAGAGGAAAGGGGGGAAGGGGGGATGTGGGAGGGCAGGAAGAGAGTAACCAAAGATCTTATATGCATGGATTGGTGCATTGGTGGGGTCCCTCGGCCTGGCCTGTGCCCTCTTGCAATCTGGGACTCCTTGGGGGATATTGGACTGCTAGGCCAGGCCGAGGGGCCCACTGCTGCCTAAATCTGTGCACCGGGCCTCTAGTAGAACTATAACTTACTAGAGTCCCAGTGCACAAAATTCATGCACTCGGGGGGGGGGGTCCCTGGGGGGTGGGGGTGCCTCAGCCCAGCCTGTGCCCTCTCACAGTTCAGGAGCCCTCGGGGGATGTCCGACTAAGACGTCAGTTGGACATCCTTAGCATTGCCGTGGAGGTGGGAGAGGCTCCCTCCACGGCCACTGTGCTTGCCAGCCATGAGTCAGGCTTCTAGCTGAGTGGTGCTACCCCTGTGGGAGTGCACTGACCACCAAGGGGCAGCTCCTGTGTTGAGCGTCTGCCCCCTGGTGGTCAGTGCATGTCATAGTGACCGGTCAATTCCACAGTTCGGTTGATTTGCATATTAGCCTTTTATTATATAGGATTAGTGTATAAAGCTATAATTGATTTTCATATGTTAATCTTGTATTCTGCAACTTTGCTGAATTCATTTATTAGATCTACATTTTTGTGCAAGAGTTCTATAGGATTTTCCCTATATAAGATCATGTCATCTTTGAATAGAGATAACTTTTTTCCCAATTTTCCCCGCCTTTTACTTTCTTGCTTGCTTAATTGCTCTAGATAGAATTTCCAGTACAATGTTGAATGGGAGTAGAAAAAAAAAGCAGGCATCCTCTCTTTTCCATTTTTAAATTTATTATTATTTTTTTTACTTTTAGATCATTTTTTTTGCAAGGTACCTATTATTTTATTTATTTATTTACTTTTAAATTTATCTTTATCATTGAAAGTGTTACAGATTTCCCTTTTTTTCCCTTTATCCCTTTCCACTTAAAACAAATTATTGATTGATTTTAGAGAAACAGAGAGAGAGATAGAGAGAGATAGAAAGATGAGAGAGAGAGAGAGAGAGAGAGAGAGAGAGAGAGAGAGAGAGAGAGAAACTTATTGTTCCATCGATTTATGCATTCATTGGTTGCTTTCTGTATGTGTCCTGGCCAGGGATTGAACCTGTAACCTTGGTGTATCAGGATGATGCTCCAACCAACTGAGCTACCTGGCCAGAGTCCTCTCTTTTTCTTGATCTCAAATGGAAATCTTTCATTCCTTTATGATTGAGTAATATGTTAGCTGTGGGTTTTTCATCAATCCCCTTTATTATGGTGAGAAAGTTTCCTTTGTATTATTAGGTTGTTGAGTACTTTTAGCATGAAAGAGTGATATATTTTGTTAAATGCTTTTTCTGCATCAATTGAGATTATTGTGTTTTTTAAAATCTTTATTCTATTACTGTGATGCATTATGTTGATTTATTTTTGTATGCCAAACCATTCTTGCATTCCTGAGATAAATCACCTGGTCATGGTGTATATTATGATACTGGATTTAGTTGGCTAGTATTTTGTTTAAGATTTTTGCACCTATATTCATAAGTGATATTTGTTCATACTTGTCATTTTTTGTAATGTCATTATCTGGCTTTAGTTTATGGATAATCCTGGTCTCACAAAATGAATTACAAAGTATTGCCTTATCTTCTATTTTGTAGAAATTGGAGAAAAAATGGTGTTAATTATTCTTTAAAATGTTTGTTAGAATTTGCCAGTGAAGCCCTCATTTCTGGGCTTTCTTTGTTGGGAGGTTTCAATATCTTTATTATCAGTCTCATCAGATTCTCTATTTCTTCTTGAGTCACTTTTCATAGTTTATGTGTTTCTAGGATTTGTTGATTTTGTTCATGTTATCTGATTTATTGTAATACAATTATTCACTGTATTCTTTTTATAATTTTTTTTAACTTCTCTAGGGTTAGTAATAATGCCCCCTATTTCATCTATAATTTAATGATTTGCGTCTTCTCTTTTTTTTTCTTAATCACTCTAGTTAAAGATTTATGAAGTTTGTTGACTTTTCAAATAAACTACTTTTGGTCTTCTTCATTATATTTTTATTTTTTCTATTCTCTATTTCCTCTCTTTCCATTTTAATATTTAGCATTTCCTTTCTTTTGTTAGTTTGAGTTGTTTGTTCTTCTTTTCTAGTTTCTTGAAATCTAAATTTAGGCTACTTTCCTCTGAGTACTGTTTTTGCCACATTCTGTAAATTTTGGTATTAAGTTTTTATTTTGCTCTTCTCAAAATATTTTTTTGAATTCATTTGTAATTTCTTAGTTGATCCATTGATTGTTTAATAGTGTGGTGTTTAATTTTCACATATTTATGAATTTGTCAGTCTTCTTTATTGATTTCTACTTTAATTCCATTGTGGAGAAGATACTTTGAAAGATAATAATATTTTAAATTTTTGATGTTTTTTTTTGAGGCCTGATATGTGTTCTATTCCAGAGAATGTTGCATGTGCACTTGAGAAAAATGACTTGTCTGCAGTTGTTGAATGGGGTGTTTTATATTTGTCTGTTAGACTTAGTTGCTTTATAGTATTGTTCAAGTCCTCTATTTCATTATTGATCCTCTGTCTAGTTGTTGTATCCATTATTGAAAATAGGATACTGTCTCCAAGTATTATTATAGATCTTTCTTTTATTCCTTCAGTTTGGCTTCCTATAGTTTTTGGTCTCTGGTTTTAGGTGTATATATATTTATAATTGTTATATCTTCTTGATGGTTTCAGCCTTTTATCAATATACTAGCGGCCTGGTGCACAAAATTTGTGCACTCGGGGGGGGGGGGGTCCCTCAGCCCGGCCTGTGCCCTCTTGCAGTCTGGGACCCCTCGGGGGATGACCACCTGCTGTTTTAGGCCTGCTCCCCGGGGGATTGGGCCTAAGCTGACAATCAGACATCCCTCTGGCAGCCCAGGAGCCCTTGAGGGATGTCCACTTGCCAGCGGGGAGTAGGCCTAAGCTGCAGTCGGACATCCTTAGCTCTGCTGAGGAGGCGGGAGAGGCTCCCACCACCACTGCTGTACTGATAGCTGGCAGCCGTCAGCCTGGCTTGTGGCTGAGCAGAGCTCCCCCTGTGGGAGAGCACAGACCACCAGGGGGCAGCTCCTGCATTGAACGTCTGCCCCCTGGTGGTCAGTGTGTGTCATAGTGATCAGTCATTCCCAGTCGTTCTGCTGTTAGGGTCTGTTTGAATATTACCCTTTTATTATATAGGATAATGTCTTTGTTTCTCATAGCAATTTTTGTCTTAAGTTCTATTTTGTTTGAAGTATAGCCACCCAGCTCATTCTGGTTACTATTTGCATGGAATATCTTTTCATTCTTTTACTTTCAACATATTTATAATTTTGGATCTAAAATGACTCTCTATTGACAGTACATAGAGGAAGAATTTTAAAAATTCATTCTGACATCATGTATTTTTACCCATTCTGCCAATCTCAGCCTTTTAACTGGAAAGTGTAATGCATTCACATTTAAAATCATTACAGTTAAGAAAGGACTTATTCTATCATTTCTTGTTTTCTAAATGATACATAATACTTTCCTCATAAATTCCTTTGTTACTATCTTCATTTATGATAAATTGATTTTTATGGTGTGCCTTTTACTTTTCTTCTTGTTTATTATTTTGTACATTATTTTGATTTTTCACCCTTGGACTACCAGACTGCTTTTTGAATCAAAAATCAGAATGAGATCTTGAAGTTACTAGAAGCAGTCTGGGAGCCCAAGGAAGTAGCAGTCATCCATTGTAGAGGACATTAAAAAGGAAAAGACTCAGTGTCAGAAGGAAACAGTCACGCAGATACAGTGGCAAGGCTATCTGCTAAGGAGTGGACAGTAGCTTCGTGGACCATGCGGGTTCCTGAATTACCTGAACTTCTGAAATACACCCCTCAAGATGAAGAACGGGGCCAACAAAAGGGGATAAAAGGACGAAGGAAGGTTGGTGGATATTCCCAGATCATAGGGTCTACATTCCAGAACAGTTAGCTTATAGAGCAGTCCTCCAGCAGCATGAACTTACCCATTTAGGGAAGACGGCTCTAGAAGCCTTGTTGAGCAGATACTATCTAATTGCCCATCTCCCCTCCTTATGTGCCTCAATCTCTCAGCTGCTGCCTCCTCTGTACACAGAACAAGGCAAGGCAGGATCCTGTAGGACCGATAGCAATTCAGCGTTGTGGGCAGGCTCCTTTTGAATATCTAGAGATAGACTTTACAGAAATAGGGCCTAGTAGAGGAAATAAATGCCTTTACTTTTTGTCTGCACCTTTTCAGGCTGGGTTGAGGCATATCCTATCAGCACAGAGAAGGCGAGAGAAGTCACTAAGGCATTACTGAAGGACATAATTCCGCGGTATGGAATGCCATTAACCATAGGGTCAGATAATGGCCCAGCCTTTATAGCTGAGATAGTACAGCAGGTAGCTAAGGCCTTAGGAATTAAGTGGAACTTACATACAGCCTACAGGCCCCAGAGTTCAGGGAAAGTAGAACGCATAAACTGGGCTCTCAAGCAGGCTATGGCTAAGCTATGCCAGGAGACGAGCCTACCTTGGACAGGTATCTTACCACTTATGCTCCTGCGGGTGCACTGTGCCCTGAAAGCCAGGGTAGGGTTCTCTCCATTTAAAATTCTATATGGAAAGCCCTCTCCCTTAATTCAGCCAAAGGGAGATTTGTGGTAAATAGGGTACTTAGAAATTCAGAAACAGCTACAAGGACTTTGAAAAACTATCCTTTAAGTCCATAGATGGGTTGCTGATCAATTGTCCATCTCTCCAGGAACAGCTGTGCACCCTCACAAGCCTGAGGACCAGGTTTGGGTAAAAGATTGGAAAATGGAACCCCTTAAGCCAACATGGAAGGGACCTTATCCAGTCATACTAACCACCCCCTCAACTCTCAAGTTGCAGGACTGAACATTCAGATCCACCACTCCTGGGTAAAAGCAGCCCACCAGCTAGACAATCAGCATCCAGAGTGGGGTGACCTCTGACCTGAACCACTCCCTGCGGATCATCTTCAAGAAGATGGTGGCTCCAACTGACCGGCCTGAATCTCCTTATCTCCTCCTATCTGGATAATTATTGTTTTTGTTTTTTTCTAACAGTTTTAGTCTGTCTTTATACAAGTGTCACCAGAACCCCAGACTGGTACTGGAGGAAAACTTCTCTGCCCTTGCTACTCCAACCACTCCCTTGAGGAAGATGGGGAAGACTCGGAATACTGAACCCCCTTTTTCATCTCCACCATTCAGCAGGAAGTAGCTAGAGTGGTCGTTGACCTTATCCCCAATTCCTGAGTCTTTTGTAATCCCCAAGGCTATGAATAGCTTGTGGAACAAGAGGGGGAAATGAAAAGAAAAATAGGGGGTGCTTGCAACCTAGTTCAGTATCTGGTTAAAACTGTAATCTTACTTCCCCACTCTGACTGACTTGGGCAGAGCTACAGAGCCTAACCCCAGGGCCCTGCCACAGCTGACTTGGGCAGAGCTGCAAAGCATGCCCCCAAGGCCCTACCAAGACTGACTTGGGCAGAGCTGTGGGGAACCTCAGGGGCTCGCCACAAGGAGATATATAGGTCAGAGCCTCTCCATGAGTTCATTTCAGGCTTTGGATCCGGAATTCCCCTAGACTAGCAGATCTGCTAAACAAAGGATAAACTTTCCTCCCTCAGAGTGCTGGCTGATCATTCTCCTGTGCATTCTGCCACAACAATACCAAGCTACTTTCAATAGTATACCTTTCTCTCTATTATTGTCACAAATTACATCTTTAAACATTGTGTGCTCATTAACATAGACATATATATTATTTTATGTACTTGCTTTTTATATAACACTAGAGGCCCGGTGCACAAAAATTTGTGCACTAGGGGCAAGGGGGGTCCCTCAGCCCGGCCTGTGCCCTCTCGTTGTCTGAGACCCCTTGGGAGATAATGACCTGCCGGCTTAGGCCTGCTCCCGGGTGGCAGAGGGCAGGCCCAGTCCCTAGGTGCAGCCCCTGGTTGGGCTCATAGCACAGCTGATTGGGGATTTGGGGCACCGAACCCTGTCATGCACAGAGCAGGGTGGATCGGGAGGTTGTGATGCCACCTTCAGTCACGCTCAGGGTAGGGCCAATCAGGGGGTTGGGGCGCTGCCCCCTGTCATTCACAGAGCAGGGCCCATCAGGGGGGTTGGGGCTCCTTACCCTGTCATGCACAGAGCAGGGCCAATCAGGGAGTTGGGGAGCTCCCCCCTGTCACCCACAAAGCAGGGTTGATCAGGGTGTTGAGATGCTCCCCCCTGTCACTCACAGAGTAAGGCCGATAGGGGAGTTGGGGCACCACCCCAGTCACACACAGAGCAGGTGGATCAGGGGCTTGGGGCACCGCACCCTGTCACACTCAGGGCAGGGCCGATGGGGAGGTTATGGCTCTACCCCATCACACACAGAGCAGGGCCCGTGGGGGGGGGGTTGGGGAGCTCCCCCCTATCAGGCACAGAGCAGGGCTGATCAGGGGGTTTGGGCGCTGGCCCCTGTCACACTGATCCCGGTGCCGGGACGCCTCGCTGCTCCACTGATCCCGGTGCTGGGAGGCATATTAACCTTTTACTATATAGGATAGAGGCCTGATGCATGGGTGGGGGCTGGCTGGTTTGCCCTGAAGGGTGTCCTGGATCAGGGTGGGGGTCCCGCTTGGGTGCCTGGCCAGCCTGGATGAGGGGATGATAGCTGTTTTCAGCTGGTCACATACCCTTCAGGGTGGGGGTCCCCACTGGGGTGCCTGGCCAGTCTGGGTGAGGGGCTGAGGGCTGTTTTCAGGCTGGCAGGTGACTGAAGCTCCCAATTGCTCCTTTTTTCTTTTTATTCTGGGCCAGCTTTAGCTCTGAGGCTTGGCTCCAGCTCTGAGGCCTCTGCTGCTGAAAGCAGGTATCTGGTTTGTTTGGGTTCTATAATCGAAACACTGTTTCAACTCCAGCTCTGAGATCCTGGGGTTTGGTTTAGCTTCTATATTTGTAACAATGTTTCAAACTGCAAGCTCAGAGGCCGGCAAGGCAGGCGGGGAATGTTGGTTTCCTCTGTCACTGAAGCAAGTAAGCCTCATGTTCGCTTCAAGCTGCCTGGCTGCCGGCCGCCATCTTGGCTGGCAGTTAATTTGCATATCGCCCTGATTAGCCAATGGGAACGGTAGCGGATGTATGGCTAATTACCATGTTTCTCTTTTATTATATAGGACTAGAGGCCCAGTGCATGAATTCATGCATGGGTGGGGTCCCTCTGCCTGGCCTGTGATCAGGGCCCATTGTGGGTGGGGCCGGCCAGCTGAGGGCAGGGACCTCAGGAGGTTGGCCCCAGGAGCAAGCTAGTCAATGGCCAATTCCATGAGGAATCGGGCTTCCTCCTCCCTCCTGGGTCCAGGGTACGGGTGAACCAGATTCAGGGCTGTCAGGGCCGAGCAGCAAAGTCTAGTCAGTGCATGTCATAGCTACCGGCCGGTCATCTGGTCGTTCTGGTCATCCCAGTCTTTCGGTTGTAATTGTCGCTTAGGCTTTTATATGTATATAGATATTAAAGCAGAAGAAGAGTAACAAACCAATAGTATAAATATACTGTATTTTATATTTATCCAAGTAGCTACATTTTTGTTTATTTCTTCATATGCCTTTGAGTTACTGTCTAATATCCTTTCATTTCCTTCTGATGGACTCCTTTTAGCATTTCTTGTAGGACAGGTATACTAGTGATGAAATTCCTCAGTTATTGTTTACCAAGGAATTCTTTTTTAAAATTAAGATATATTTGATATACAATATTATGTAAATTTAAGGTGTATAATTTGTTAATTTGATATATTTGTATATGCTTATGATTGCCATTGTAGTGATAATGAACACCTCTATCACATTACCTAATTATACTTTCTTTTTTTAAAAAAAAATATATTTTATTGATTTTTTACAGAGAGGAAGAAAGAGGGATAGAGAATTAGAAACATCGATGAGAGAGAAACATCGATCAGCTGCCTCCTGCACACCCCCTACTGGGGATGTGCCCCCAACTAAGGTACATGCCCTTGACCGGAATTGAACCTGGGACCCTTCAGTCTGCAAGCAGATGCTCTATCCACTGAGCCAAACCAGTTAGTGCTAATTATACTTTCTTTTTTGTACTTAGAATAAATAATTTTTAATTTATTAATAAGTTTGATTATTATAATACAACTAGAGGCCCGGTGCACAAAAATTTGTGCACTCAGGGGGATCCCTCAGCCCAGACTGTGCCCTCTCGCCGTCTGGGACCCCTCGGGGGATGTCCACCTGCTGGCTTAGGCCCACTCCCCGGGTTATAGGGCCTAAGCTGGCAGTCAGACATCCTTCTGGCAGCCTGGGAGCCCTCAGGGGATATCCACTTGCCAGAGGGGAGCAGGCCTAAGCTGTAGTCAGACATCCTTAGTGCTGCTGAGGAGGCGGGAGAGGCTCCCACCACTGCTGTACTGGCAGCCATCAGCCTGACTTGTGGCTGAGCAGAGCTCCTCCTGTGGGAGTGCACTGTGCACCAGGGGGCATCTCTTGCATTGATCGTCTGCCCCCTGGTGCTCAGTGTGTGTCATGGTGACCAGTCATTCCCAGTCATTCTGCTGTTAGGGTCATTTTGCATATTACCCTTTTATTTTATAAGATAGAGGCCTGGTGCATGGGTGGGAGCCAGCTTGTTTGCCCTGAAGGGTGATCTGGATCAGGGTGGGTGTCCCACTGGGGTGGCTGATGGCTGTTTGCAGGCTGGCCAGGCCCTGCAGTGGGGACCATCACCCCATGTGGGTGTGGCCAGCCTGGGCTAGGGGATGAGGGCTGTTTCCAGGCTGGCCACAGCCCCTTCAGGGTGGGGGGTTCCTGCTGGAGTGCCTGGCCAGCCTGGGTGAGGGGCTGAGGGCAGTTTTCAGACTGGCCACACCCTCTTCAGGGTGGGAGGGTCCCGCTGGGGTCCCTGTCCAGCCTGAAAACAACCATCAGCCCCTCACCCAAGCTCCCAGCATCTCCTTTTTTTCTTTTTTTTTTTTTCAGCGCCTCCTTGAACAGAGGCCAGGGCGGGCTGGAAGCAGGTATCTGGGATTTATTTATCTTCTATAATTGAAACTTTGTAGCCTTGAGCAGAGCCCAGGGCCTGCCGGGGGAGGTGGGAAGCTTGGCTTCCTCCATCGCCGAGGAAAACCCAATCCTCCTGCTCGCTCCAGCCTCATGGCCATCACCATCTTAGTTGGGTTGATTTGCATACTCGCTCCTGATTGGCTTGTGGGAGTGGCTTGTGGGTGTAGTGGAGTGATGGTTAATTTGCATGTTTCTCTTTTATTAGTTTAGATATTACTGTCTATATTAAGTATACTGTCCATTAAATCTCAATTTCTCCTTTTTTTGCTTTGTCTGTTAAACACTTTAAATATATCATCCTACTGCCTTCTGGCCTGAGTGGTTTCTAAATAGAAAATTCATTATTAATCTTGATAAAGAGCCCTTGTAATTTTGATTATAATGTGTCTTGGTGTGGATCTCTTGGAGTAATTTGTGCTTAGAGTTCTCTGAGTTTCTTAGATGTGGAGATTCATATGGCCATTATTTCTTTAAATATTCTTCCTTCCCTTTTCTTTTTCTCCTCTCCTTTGGACACTCCCATCATGTGTATGTCAGTAAACTTGATAGTGTCTCATGTGTCTCTTAGGTGCTGTTGATTTTTCTTCATTCTTTTTCTCTTTCTGTTCCTCAGATGGGATAATCTCAATTGACTTATCTTTAAGTTCTCTTAATCTTTCTTCTGTCTGCTCAATTCTGTTGCTGAAGCAATTTAGTGAACTTTGCTGTTTAATTATTGTACTTTTCAGCCCTCAAATTTCTATTTAATTACTTTTTATAATTTCTGGTCCTTTATTAGTATTCTTTATTTGTTGAGACATTGTCCTCTGGTTTTCTTTAGTTCTTTGTCCATGTGGTAACTCTGGAAACCAGATTTATCCCTCTTTGTGGGTTAATTTTGGTTGTCTATTTAGTGACTTTTCTAAACTACTTTTGTGAAGTCCTGTGTGGTCACTGAAATCAGTGTTCTATCAGCTTAATGGTTATATTGACAGAGTTTTCATAAACACCTATAGGCAAAGCAAGAAAAGTACACTCTAAGTTTTAGCAGATTGATTCTGTAAGGGAGCCCTCTTTCAATGATAATGAGGTTGTTTATAAGTTTGTGTTATCCTTGAATTTAGGCTTGCACAGAGGCTCAAAAGCTGAAGGTCAGATCAAACACATGTGAAAGAATAATGCCTTTTCAGGCTTTCTATAGATATGTACCAAGCATGTATGTGGCCTTCTCCATTCCTTGGTATACATGAATGCCTTAAAAATAAAGTCTTATTTCTCAAAATATCTCATTTTCCAACCTTTTCTTTCCCAGATCATTGAGCCTGTCCCTTGTTTGTCTAATCCATTATTTCTTGTCTCAGTCTGATACAGATAATTCTTAAACCTTTAAATTTTTCTGGCAAACCCCACCCAAAATATCACTTCAGATCTACGAATATTCTAAATCAGGCAAAACAAAAGTAAGTTCTTATTCTTGTACATTAGGGACTGATCAGAGAAGTCTAAAACACAAGCACAAGTCTTTAATAATAATTATTCCATCTGGCACTAATAACCTGACTAGGAGTGTAGACTGTCATCCTACAATCAGCTACTGATCTGGAGGTTGGGATATGTATGGTAGCCAGGCAACTGGAAATTCCACAGTGTTCTCTTACTACAAATAAGCTGCTTATTTCTTCACCAAGCCTTCTCTTGTTTGTATTAAATTTTTGTCTAGATTTCATAGTTTTGTAACATCTATGACCATTTTGCCAGGTCATCTAGAATACAGATGTTTCCTCTCATATAAAGTAATAATTCCTTAATTTACCTTACATTATTCATTTGTTCATTATGTGCTAGACATTATTTTAGTTGCTAGAAATAAAGATTCATAAGTGGCAACAAGTCTTGTACCCACTTTTCCAGCTACTAGCTGAATTCCTATTTGTATTTTGATGGTGATCTTTGGTGCGGAATTTCTGAATCTGAGTTAGTGTCAAGATCAACAGAATACTATAAATAAGTTGTTTTTAGTATTGGTGTTCTTAATGAAAATGTTCAGATACAAGTGGTGTTTCATAGTGTTAAAGTTTTCACACTAGAGAATCTTTGCAGGTCTAAAGTTTCTGTAATGACATTGGCATCCAGGATTTAGCAACCAATCAGGCAAAAAGTCAAGTTTTTTTTTTTTTTTTATCCATTCTTTACTGAATTGTTTCATAATGTGTTTTATTCTAGTCTTTGGTGCGGAATTTCTGAATCTGAGTTAGTGTCAGGTTCTCTTGCCATGTTCTATCCAGGTTCTGTACCCAGGTTCTTCAGCCAGGTTCTCTCGCTAGGTTCTGTGTCTAGGTTCTGTGTCCAGTTTCTGTCCAGGATCTTTTGTCATGTTCTCTCGCTAGGTTCTGTCTCTAGGTTCTGTCTCCAGTTTCTGTCCAGGATCTTTTGCCATGTTCTCTCCAACGAAGTTCTTCTGTCTCTAGGTTCTGTGTAGGTTCTGTGTCTAGGTTCTGTGTCCTGTTGTCTTGTTAAATCTGTATTTATACCAGTTGATTCCAATCCTATCAATCTCTATTCCAAAGGTTAGGGCGTTTGTTTCTTATCTCCATTCCAGGGAGTAAAGATTATGTAGCTTAAGCATGATTGTTCATAGTTAAAGTGATTAATTACCCGCCTGGCACTTAGTTAAGGGGTTTTATTCCCTCCCTAACTTCAGGGGAAAATCCCTACCTGGGGAAACAACCTTTCTCAGAGAGGTGACCTTGGTTAAAACACATAGTGCCAAGAAGGTGAGCAAACATATTAAGAACAGTATGCCATATATGCCAGGTCCCTTGAAACAGCAAGGATGGACCGGCTCCCAGCAATCATGATCTAAAGGACTTTCTTGATAATGAGGCAGCACTGATCAAACCACCCTACTTTAAAGCTGATCATTATTTTGAATTAGTAAGAGATCTTGTAAGACTGATTATTTTTTTCATTTTAAGGGCCCATCCCTTCATTAATATTGCTGTTCTGTTTGGATGAATCCCAAACTTTTACTGGGATATAATGTTTTTATAGATGTCTACCCTAGAGACAAATTTTATTTTTCATTTTTATAGCTGGTGCTGCTTTAGTCTATATGAGTTATTCATGCATGTTTGAATGATGGGCTGTTCTTAGATAAATCATTAGAATTAATATTTATACTGCTTATTACTTTTAAAAAATATATTTTTGCTTGTTTTCATAGCTTACTGTGGAATTTATTATTTATTTATCTATCTATCTATCTATCTATCTATCTATCTATCTATCTATCTATCTATTTAAATCTTTATTGTTGAAAGTATTATATAGGTACTCCTTTCCCCCCATTTATTGATTTCAGAGAGGAAGGTAGAGGGAGACATAGAAACACTAATGATGAGAGAATCATTGATTGGTTGCCTTCTGCACACCCCTGACTGGGAATTGATCCCTGACCTCCTGGTTCATAGGTCAATGCTCAACCATTGAGCTACGCCAGCTGGAATATACTCCTTGTTATTATTGAGCTTCATGAATCTATAAACTTATGGCTTTCACCGAATTTGAGGAATTTTTAATCCTTTTTCCCCCCAAATAGTTTTTGTCCCCATTCTTCCTCTTTTCCCCATATCACTCTCCAATTAGATGTATGGTAGAATGTTGAGTATTGTTTCACATATTCCTCAGAGTGCATTTTTTCTTTCTTGGTATATTTTTACCCCTAATCTTGATTTTGTATACATTTTATTTATCTATCTTCAGCTGCATTGGCTAGTTTCTTTATCTTCATTATACTGTTAAGCTTATCCAGGGAATTTTTTAAATTTCAGGTACTGTTTTTCAGTTTTAAAATTTCCATTTTATTTTTGTTTTGTTAATCCTCACTGAGGATGTTTTTTCCATTGATTTTTTAAAAGAAAGAGTGCAAAGGAGGGGGAGGGAGAGAGAGAACAATCAGTGTGAGAAAGACACATCAATTGGTTGCCTTCCGCACACACCCCAACTGGGGCCAGGGAATGAACATGCAACCCAGGTATCTGCCCGTGACTGGGGATCAAACCTGCAACCCTTTGGTGTGCAGGCTGATGGTCTACCCCTGAACTACACTGACCAGGGCTCCATTCTATTATTTTCATTTTTATTTTCTTCTGAGGTTTCTCATTTTCAATCTTTATGAGTATATTTTTCTTTGTTTCATTGAACATAAATACAATAGTAGCAATAAAATCTTTGTGAATTTCAACATCTGAGTGTTCTCAGGCTAGGTCTCTATTGACAAGTTAGTGTATGTGTGTGTGCATGTTTGTGAATGAATTACATTTCCCTCTTTCTTTTTATAGTAAGAAATTTTAGATGTTACCTAAACATTGTGAAGGTTATATTGTTAAAATGTATTTTGTTATATTTCTCTTCATAGTGTTGGAGTTTTTGTTCTTCTGGCCATTAGCTTGGTTGGACTCAAACTTTAATCTCTGTCTCTTAGACTGCACCTCAAAAGTCAGTTCAGCACATTTATCTTTTCTTAGGCTGCTTGAAGTATTCCCAAGATATGCATAGTTCAGAGGTCAGCTAGAGATTTAGGCAGAGGTTATGGTTTCCCAGAGAAGAATTTGTAGTTTTCTCTATTTATCTCTATCCTTTCCTAGATGTTCCCTTGCTTTCCAGTTTTGAGATTACTTCAAACTCTGTCTTCACTTTCTTTGAGCTACAAAAACTGCATATTTCTTTGTCCTTCTTTCCTTCTTTTCTTCTTCCCTCTTTCTTCTTTCTTTCTTTCTTTCTTTCTTTCTTTCTTTCTTTCTTTCTTTCTTTCTTTCTTTCTTTCTTTCTCTTCCTTCCTTCCTCCTTCCTTCCTTCCTTCCTTCCTTCCTTCCTTCCTTCCTTCCTTCCTTCCTTCCTTCCTTCCTTCCTTCCTTCCTTTCTTTCTTTTCTTTCTTCACTCTCTCTCTCTTCCTTTGGAGTTTTAGCCACCTGACATGGTATGGACTACAACTTCCTCTTAGCCTCTATATCTTGAAAGTTGGAAACTCAGCCAGTATCTTTCCCTTCTTCTAAGTCTTGAAACCTCTAAGAATCTCTGTTGTTGTTCTGTGATTGTTTTTTTTTTTTTCCTTTATCTTCACTTAGCTGCTTTTGTATTTTGTTTAGAGTTGACAGTTTTTATCTGCTAGAAGGTTGGTTCAATAGAAGTTTATTTGGCCATATCAGAAGTAGAACTACCAACCATTAGAATGCAAACAGTGAATTAAAGAAAGAATCTATATTATTAGATATTCTTCTAAACTAAAATGATTATGAATGCTCATTTATGTCCATCATTTTCTTATAATCTCCTCAGATTGTATCCACCATGGGATTGATTGTGTTGAGAGTTTTGTTATTTTTGACTTGTTGCGCTTACATAAATTACTTTCCCTATTGTGCTTTCAATGTGTATGTGCCACCTAATTGACATTATGTGAAAATATTTTTTTGCCATAACCACTATAATATAAAATCCATTAGGTCAGTTATTGTTGCCTGATATATATATATTAGAGGCCCAGTGCAAGAAATTTGTGCATGGGTAGGGTCCCTAGCAGCTGTCGGTTTCCAGCTGCCAGCTGGGTCCTCCCTTCCCTGGCTGCTGGTGGTCAGTGCACGTCATAGCGAGCAACGGAACTCCTGGTCAGTTGAACTCCTGAGGGATGTATAAATATATATATGATTGGGAGTGAATATTGCTGTTTTATCCTATCTAATAAAAGAGTAATATGCAAATTAACCATCACTCCAACACAAAGATGGCGGCGCCCATAGCCACAAGATGGAGGCACCCAGTCCTCTCAGCCCTGCTGGAGTCCTCCAATCCCACGGGCCAGCCACTGAGAGCAGGGCCTGCTCGGCCATCACTGGAGGTGACCCAGGAGCAGCCAACGGGCCTCGCAGACAGCAGAGAACCACGGGGAGCAGGCCTAAGCCATCGATAGGACATCCCCTGAGGGATCCTGGATTGGAGAGGATGCAGGTAGGGCTGAGGGATCCCCCCACCCCCATGCACAAATTTCATGCACCAGACCTCTAATATATATATATAAAATTTACCATTTCATCCAAAATGTTTAGTTCAATACATGGCCCAAAGTAGGTACTCAATAAATGCTTCAATAAATACTTGTTAAATGTATAAAAGAATATCCCCATCCAATATTCATATTTGGGTACATATTCATTCTGAAAATCTATATGCTATCTGGTCAGTTCTTAGTAGTTACATGTTTAATAATGGCAAAAAATGGCAATAGCTATTCTGCAGTACTTGTTTTGTGTCAAATACAGTGTCAGGTACATTTATTGAGTACTTACTTTTTATTCTATTTTACACAACCAAAAATTCTGCAATGTAGAATTTGTCTACAGGTTCTATTGTCTTACAGTGTGATGAAAATGTATCTCAGAAAGTCTTAGATTTGTTCAAGTCTACAGTATGAGTAAAGAATCTTGGTACAAACCTGATGTTTTCCCCCCTCAACATGAAGCTACCTCCTATCATCATAAATTATTTCTTATTAGATAATGAACATAATTTCTTTAGCAATAGAGAACTACATTCCTTGTAAAGAGATTTATCTAAGAAGTCTACTTCTAAACATACATGATAGAAAAATCCAAAGACAAAGTCAATGAACAAGCACTTGAAGCAAAACTAGCCCCAAAATATCTATATCAAAATAAATTAAATCATTACTTTCTAGATTAACTTCATAATCAAGAATAATTATAAAAAATACTTTCTCTGAATTTCTGTAAGTCAAATTTTCTCAAATGCGACTGATTAAGTATCAACTGAGATTCTTATTAAAAATATTCTCTCCTGGGCCTCACTACACACCTATTAATTTAAAATATTTAGTATTTAATGAAAATTTAATGTTTTTACATTTGTCTTTTTAAAAATGCAAATAGATTTTTCAAGTTATTTCAATGCAATTAAAGTGTATTTTCTTTTTTTTTTGTATTGTATTCTTTATTTTTTTGTGTGGTGTCATACACATGGTAGAGATTCCACAATGTATGCTGAATTGATTCAAAGTACAATGTGTAGCAACAATATATGTAGAAGTTGTTCATGGAAGGGAAAGATCACCAAGAGCTGGGGTTGACAGGAAAGGCTTTCCAAAGAAGATGGAACCCTCTCCCCTCCTCCTAGCCCTGCCTGGAACCTCAGCTTCCTCTCCACCTGAGTCCTCTCCTGGTCCTACTTCTTTGTTTTTTAATTTAATTTTATTGTTTAAAGTATTACAAATAGTAGTACATATGTCTCCTTTTTTTCCCCCACTGACCTCCTCCCGGCTTCTACGAAAGTATATTTTCTTAATAGAAACAGACTCATAGATACAGAGAATAGACTGATGGTTGCCAGAGGAGATGGGAGGTTGGAGGGCTGGGTGAAAAGATGAATGGATTAAGAAGTACAAATTAGTAGTCGCAAAATGGTTATGGGGATGTAAAGTATAGGATAGGGAATATAGGCAATAGTATTGTAAAAACTATATGGTGCCTGGTGGGCACTTGAAATATCAGGGGGACCACTTTACAAAGTATATGATTACCTAACCACTATGCTGTACACCTAAAACTAACACAAAATAATATTGAATGTGAACTGTAATTTAAATTAAAATATAAAGTGTATTTTACTTAGATATATTTATGTGATCCAGGCACATTTTAGACAAGGAATATATGAAAAGTTTGGTGGAAGTCACATAGCAAAGATGTAGGATAGCATAATTTTTATGGAGATCAATTCCTAGTTGAATAAATTAAATTTTATTTTCACCAGCAAGAAATGGTGTATAATATTTCATAAAACATTTTTATATATTCATTCACTTGTTTATTAATTCAAAGGTTGCATAATACTTAGTAATTACAAAATTCACAGGCATCTCCACCAATATTGAAAATAATGGCAAAGATTAAATAAAAGGCACTGTAAATTTTGAGTTAATTTGTACAAATGAAATATAAAAGGGCTTTATTCTTTTTTTTTTATTGATTTTTTACAGAGTGGAAGGGAGAGAGAGATAGAGAGTTAGAAACATCGATGGGAGAGAAACATCGATCAGCCGCCTCCTGCACATCTCCTACTGGGGATGTGCCCGCAACCCAGGTACATGCCCTTGACTGGAATCGAACCTGGGACCTTTCAGTCCACAGGCCGACGCTCTATCCACTGAGCCAAACCGGTTTCGGCAGGCTTTATTCTTATGAAATAATGAACACAACCTTTGCCTGGCACAAAATAAGCATTCACTTATTTGTTAAATGTATAGATGGATATCCTTACCCTGCAGATCATAATTCCATCATACAGAAAATAATAATTGTTCATTATTCTGATAACATAATTAAGAGATGTGGGTATCTGTGGATACCTGTGAGTGGAAATAATACGCTAGAGTGGAAATAAGAAGTTATAATTGAACTCTTTCAAAAACTGAAAATTTTAAATATTCACCTAATCCATAGTATGAAACAACATCATTTCAATACTAAAACCTAAAAAACACTGAAAAAAGAGACAAGACAAATAGCACTCATTGATATAGACTAAAGTTACAAATAAAATAGTAATAGAATCCAGCAAAGTATTAAAGGAATAATATATCATAGAAAAAATTATTCTAAGAATGAAAGTATAATTCAATATCATAACTCTTCCAATATAATATCTTATATTAACATTTGTAAAGAAATTTTATAATCTTTTAATAGATTATAATTAATAATTTGATAAAATACAAAAGCCATTCCCAATTAAAATTTAAATATATCGAAAGAGGGATAAAATAAATTCCCTTGAATTTTATATTTTAAAATCCAAAATCCACCATCAAATATTATACAGTAATACAGTAAATACATTTCAATTACATTAAGTACAGAAACTAGACAAGACAGAAATTTACAGACTTCAAATTCAAAGCAGCTGCCAAAACAATGCTCAGTGAAGGAAGGGTGGATGCTCATGAAATAACAGAAAGAGAACTTCTCAAATAAGAAATATAGAACCTATAAAAAGAACCAAATGAAGAGTGTAGGGCAAAAACAAAATGAAGTATCTGAAAAAAAAATCACTGGATGGGTTCAGTAGAGGAAGGGCAATGACAGATAGTTATTAAAACTGAATATAGAACAATAGAAACCATCCAAACTGAACAAGAGTGAGAAAAAAATTAAATGAGTGAATATAGCAGGGACCTATATGTGTACATCTAACATTTGTGCCATTTGAATCTGAGAAGAGGAAAAAATTGGTACAGAAAAAAATATTTGAAGAAATAATGGTCTAAAATATACCACATTTGATAAAAAGTAGAATTACCGATTTAAGTTCTCAAAAACCCAAATGGTTAAACTAAAAGAAAATTATGTCCAGACACACCATAATCTGGTGAAAACACAAGAGAAAGAAAAAAATCTTGAAGCAGCTGAGAAAAATGACTCTATGTATAAGGGAGCAATGATCTAAAAAACTTCAGATTTTCCATCAGAAATCATGGAGGCCAGAGGTAGTGAAATCACAATCCAGAATCCTATATTTTCATGAAAGTATCTTCAAAAAATGAATGTAAAATAGAAAGATTTTCACATGAACGCAAAGAAACTGACTGCCGGGAGATTTATTCTAAAAAATGCTGAAGTATGTTCTTTAGAAAGAAATGAAAAAACAAAACAAAACACAAAAAACACAAACAAACAAAAACAATTATACTAGAAGAAAACTTCAAGAATGAATGAAGAACAACAGAAATGGTAAATAATTTGGGAAAATATAATAGATTTTTTAAAGTATTTAAAATGCATGTGACTGTCAAAAACAAAAATTATAACATTGTCTGAGAAGGTTTTCAGTGTATAGAGATGTACTCCATATAACAATTAAAGCAAAGAGGGGAAGGGCAAAGGGTCCTATGTGGCTGTAAGGTTTCTATGTTCACTTGAAGTGACAAAATATTAACTCTCAGGATATTGTGAAACATTAGGTATGTATATTTTAATCTAGAGAGCAATCACTAAAAAACTGAACAAAGAAATATAGTGAAAAAGTCAATAGATCAATAAAAAAGGAATACTACAATAAAATTCAACACCCCTCCCCCCAAAAAATAATTCATAAATAAGAAAAAAATGAATGAAAAAGAGGGATAAATAGAAGACAGTAAAAGAGTAGACATAATTCCAAACAAATCAATAATTGCATTAAATGTAAATTGTATAAATTGCAAATTGTATCAATTTTAAAAGATAGCAATGTTGCATTAAAAAAACAAAAGTAAACAAGATCAATTTATATGCTCTCTGTAAGAAACACTACAAGTTTAAATATAATTTAGATAGATACACAGTAAAATGATGGAAAACATACAAACACTAATCAAAGAAATGCTGAAGTTACTATATCAATGTCAAAGTACATTTCAAATCAAAGAACATTACTATGGATAACACACTATTTTATAATAATAAAGGTATCAATTCATCAAGGGAATATAACAATCTAAAGATTTATGTACCTATGAACAGAACTTCACATTTCATAAAACAAAAAATGATATGAAAAAGAAAATATCAAAAGTAAAGATACAATTATACTTTGAGATTTCAATGTCTTTTCCTTAGTAATTGATAGAACAAGGAGACAGAAAATTACTAATGATATGAAAGAACTGAAAGCACTAATAATGGACTTGACTAAATTGGCATTTACAAAACACTCTACCCAACAATAGTAGAATAGACATTCTTTTTAAGAGCTCATGAAAAATTGATCAAGAAAGACCATATCCTGGGCCATAAAAATTTAGGAAATTAGTATGTTGGTATCATACAATGTATTTTCTTTGACCGTAACAGAACTAACCTAAAAAGCAGTAACAAAATGATATCTTGAAAAAGTGCAAGTATTTGGAAATTAAGTAACACAGTCCTACATAATCAGTGTTTCAAAGAGGAAGACAAATTAAATTAGAAAGTTATTTGAACTAAATGAAACTGAAAATAAAACATCAAAATTTGTATGATGACACTAAAGCAGCACTTGGGGAAAATTCCTAGCATTAAAGGTTTATTTTAAAAAAGAAGAAAATCTCAAATCCATGATATAAGTTTCCACATTAAAGTTCTAGACAAAGAATGGCAAACTAAATCCAAGGTATCAGAAGAAAGTAATAAATATTAAAGCAGATATCAATAAAATTGAGGGACGACAATAAAGAAAATTCAATGAGATGAAATGTTTTATTAAATCAATAAAATTGATAAACTTCTAGACAGATTGAGGTAGAAATAAAAGTAGAAAACACAAATAACCAATATCAGTGATGAATTGGTATACCTTTACAGATTCCACAGACACTTATAAAGGAATGTTATAAACAACAGTTTGGCCATACATTTCCATGGGATTTTTGGATCCCTAGACATGAAACCACATATTTTATGAACAAGTCATCAAGTACAGAATTCCAGTGGAGAGTCTGTGCTGCTGAGGGAAAAACGGGCATATGCTCTGAATCCTCAACCCTGAGTCAGCCTTTTCCTTAGCCTTAGATTGGCCCACTTGTCACTCACTGAAGAGGGCTAAAGGTAGGATAGTTGATCGGAAACTCAACCCAGATTTGAATGTATAATGAATAACTCCTTTTTAGAATTCCAATTGTTTTTTGAGATGGCCTAGTTAACATGGCTCCTCATTTAGAGTCTCTGAGAGACTCAATAGCATCCCAAGATGTCACTCCAATTGGTGGTACTGACAGAACTGATTGTCTGCCAGCAGCATCTTGTATAGATCAGTAATTTTCATACACAGGTCCATAGCAAAATTTTCAGCAGCCTGTGATGAAAATTGGGAAATTAAGTATAACAGTCAATTTTTATAAAGCTATATTTATCCCATTGAAATAACATTGTATTTTGAGTTTATTATATCTTTCCTATGGAATCCAGAAGTAGAAGAGTCCTGCCCATAGTATTTGGATTTTCCTTTACTACTTCATTTCTGAAGCCATGTTTTCGAGAGCTCAGACCTGCTCTTGTTATTTCCTATTGCCTCGCCTTTGACAGAGTTCCCTGGATATGATTGGATACTGCATCTGACATCATCTTCTACATGACTTTAGAAACATGCCGCTAACTTTCTCCCTTGGAATCACACCCACCCCTTTGTGACCTGATTCTTCCTTGTGTTTCCACCACAAGGAAGAATTATTGGATCTTCTCTGGGCTACTGCTCCCAAATCTCTTGCTTCTGATATTGAGATATTTTTCAAAATTTACCATTTTACCTCAACCCTCAGATTGAAATTCTGACTGCTTTACAGGCTATAACCTTTCCTTCTTCCTACAAAGTAGGAATTGGATTCTTTCTCCCTCTAACTACTCTGTCTCTGGCCACCCTACATAAGTATGCCCAACCACTAATTTCCCCTACCTTAGTGTCATCCTGAGAGTAGGAAGTGCAATTCTGGAGGCTTTTCCTGGATGGCTAATGGAGTTGCTGGCAATTCTGCAGGTCCTTTAGTTGGCTACTGTGGTTCAATAATTTCCTACTGGCCCTGAGCTTACGGATTCACTCACTAATCCAACTGCCTCTTATGAGCCAAGGTCATTACACTCAGTGTTCTTTCCTCTACTAAATACATTTGCCAGAGTGCCTTTCTAGTGATGTAGCTCAGCATCTGTATTTTCTTGACACGCAGACTTCACGGTTCTTCAGTGAAGCGGAATGGTGTTTTTGATCCCGACGAAGTGGGCAGGGAGATGGGACATCCTACATATGCAACCAGCCAGTCCACTCTTAGTATAAATAGGGATTTCCTGGCAGCACTATGCAGGATGTTCAACCTCCCTGCCCATGTCAAGGTTGACTGCTGCATCATGAAGCTCCAGTTTCTGTCAAAGAGCTTGCTGTTGATTGGTGCTTCTCTGTGTGAACAATTTCATGAAGGCCTGTTCCAGCCTGTTCCTGATGAACTGGCTGTGATTAATAATAGTCTAAATGATCTAAGACCGGCTAACTAATAACCCACCTCTTGCTCAAACTTAAACCCTATCCGTCTAACAATATAATTTCCCATCAGCTTAAATAAATAGAGAAAATTCTCCTGACACAGGTGTCAAGTTATAACATGGGTTATAAACACTCTCCAGTGCCACTGCCAATTTAGACACCCTTGCTAAATAACATAAACCTCGAAATAATGAAAGCCTCTCTAAATAAGACACAGAGACTTGGGCTGCATACATTTGTTGCCCAAGCTATTCCAGCTGAAATGAACCATCTTGTATATATCACAAATTATTTGGCAAAAACACAGATCTAGAGGCATCATCCTGAGACTCGATGCTCTGTGGCTATGCAATCTGACCACCACATTTTGAAATAAGGAAACTTAGCCAGGAATGATTCTGTCAGCCTATTTCAGCTGAGCAAAGTTCACATTATGTACTTGTTCATCTCAGCATGCTTAGAGACAGGGGGAGAGAGATAGATAGATGATAGATAGATAGATAGATAGATAGATAGATAGATAGATAGATAGATGATAGATAGATAGATAGATCGATCAGTTGCCTTCTGTACGTCCTCAACCGAGGATTGAACCACAACCCAGATATGTACCCTGGCCAGGAATCGAACCTGCAACATTTTGGTGCACAGGATGACGCTCAACCAACTGAACCATTCTGGCCGGGCATTTTTCAACCTGTAAAATTCTGCAAACCTGCAGTTCCTCCTGGAACTGACACCTGAAAGGTTCAATACAATATAGTATATCGTATAATATCTTTTGAAAAACACCCTGGATTGGCTCCCCTGTGATAGTTCCACAATTCATTCACCCATCTACCCTGGAGCATTCCATATGGTTTGTCATTGAGCTAGTTCCTTTCAAGCTGATCGCAAGTCTTTCCCTATGGGCATATGGTAAATATTTCCATTTCTCTGTTGATATTTGTTTCAGAGTTGAATGGAAGACTCAGCCATTTTATGGACCTAGGGTGGTGGGAAAGGGCAAAGGACAAAGAAGAAATCATAGATGTTTCCCTGGTGCTCTGCCTAATGAAGTGCACATGAATAGGAAATTCTGCTATTTGTACTATGTGGCTCTTCTCTCTCAGTGGTGGGAGGAAAAGAAATGATGCAGGCAACGGAATCAATATAATTGCAGCTTTAACTTTATGCCTCTAGATTTTCTGGGTTTGTTTTTTCATGTATTTTTTTTTTCCAATTTTTGTTTTTTCAGATCTATGAGACCATTAAATCCTTACCCATTTCCATTTCTCTGGTAATTAGTGTCGTTGAGAATCTTTTCATATGCCCATTGGCATCTCTATGTCCTCTTTGGAGAAGTGTTTATTTAGGTCTTTGCCCATGTTTAAATTGGATTGTTTGATTTTTGGTGTTGAGTTTTATAAGTTCTTTATAATTTTGGATATTAACCCCTGATCAGATGTAGTAGCAGATATATTCTGCCATTCAGTGGGTTGTCTTCATTTTTTGATGGCTCGTTTTGCTCTGCAGAACCATTTAAGTTTGATGTAGTCACATTTGTCTACTTTTTCTTTTGTTTCTCTTCCCTGAGGAGATATATCAGAAAAAATGTTGCTAAGAGAAATATCAGATATTTTATTGCCTAAGTTTCCATCTAGGATTTTTATGGTTTCAAGTCTCACATTTAAGTCTTTAATCCATTTTGAGTTTATTCTTGTGCATGGTGTAAAAAGGTGGTTGAGTTTCTTTCTTTCTTTCTTTTTGCATGTATCTGTCCAATATTTCCAATACCATTTATTTAAATCTTTTAAAAATTTGTTTGGTTTTGGCTTTACTTTATTACATTAAGCACACCCTTAATATGGTACTTTATCTTTTTTATAAAAAAAACACCTATTTGAGTATGTTATTGTTGTAAGTCAATAGGAAAACTATGCTTTTTAAAAGTGTGTCTAGTATTCATAATTTATCTAGTCTTGATGATACTACTAGGATTAAATCAACCAACTCTCTTAGATACTTGAATTGTAAGTAACATGATCACTCCATCATCCTACTTTTATTAATGATCAAATAGACTGTAAAATATTCTTCTGGATAATGCTTTTTCACAATAATTCTTTAAATTCTTAATAGCATATTCATAAAACTGAAATGTGTATTTCATTAAAGATTAGTATTCTAAATAATAAATAACTTAACTCTGACCAATTTATCATTAGAAGTTTTTAGATCAGTGTTTCTAACTGCTTTGGTTACTATTGATTAATTTGCCATGAAATTTGTTGGAATACATTATTTTCTACAATACATTTCAAGTAAAAAAGATAGGACATAAACCATGAAATAAATATAATTTTGCCTTATATTTATATACTTTATTTACCAAACAACCTATTCAAATCTAAAGTCATAGATACTGATACTATTGTCAACAACATGGTGTCAGGGAACAGGCAGATTTCTTAAAGCATCAAGCAGCAATCGTGATGTTAGATGACTCAAAGTAGCACTAGGTCAAAGAGACACCACCTACAGCCTTAGTCAGGTCATCTCAGGAACTGCTATTTGTGAACTTGTCACCTACACTCCCATCTGCTTTAGTTAGTGAACCTCTTGCTCACTTGCAATAATCACCCAAGGTCTGGAAATACATCTTTAAGTGAATTTAGATATTTGAGCCGAATTCTCCCAAGATCTCCCTTCTTTTACATCATAGGTTGAAACTACTTTTCATATGTCTAATTTTCAAACATCTCCACATCCTAAGTTTTACTAATGCTTTTATTTATTCTTTATTTAAATAGTTTGCTCTGCAGAATTATGAGAATAGATTGATTATAACTGAGTGTGAAATTTTAATTAACAAAACCCAGAAAGTACTTCTAAAGCTTTTAATGGGGACCAGAAAATAATATTGATATACAATTTAATTGATAAAAGATAATTATATTATATGTCATATATATTATTTATATGTGTGTATATATATGTGACTTGTAAAGTTGTGGCCTACAATTGAATTATCACCATTTAAATATATTTCCCTATAACTTTCACAAATTTACCTTAAAAAACACACCAGTGACAATGTGTTTTAGGAGCTAAGTATTAAAGTAGTATATTGTATAACAGAAATGTCTTTTTCAGCTTAAAACATTACTGAAATTACTTGTATGATTAGAAAAATATTGAAATGGGTTTTAGTAGAACTGAAGTATTTTATTAATTCATGGATACATTCTCTTCTTTGTTCCAAAATAAGTTTAAGGCATTTATCCACATGACATTTATGTGTTTAATAAATTTATGTGTTTAATAAATATTCAGTTTCTAATATGCACTAGACAGAGGGAGATGATTCAGAAGGCAAACGCTATACTTGTTCTCACAAGTTTATAGTATAGTGAGGAATATTAAATGCTAGAAAACTAATTAAATAAATTGGGCAAAAGAAAAGCAAACATGTAGTAGAAGGACGTTTTTCTTTCACATGTAGCAATTAACAGAGCAAGAAGAAAGCCAAAGAAAAGAAAAGCATAAACAAAAAGAGCAAACAAACAAGCAGATAAAAAAATAAAAGAAACCCTTGGGATGTTTGGACTGCATCTTAGACCAGAAAACGGGAAACATTTTCTGTAAAGAACCAAATGGTATGCATTTTAGTTTTTTCAACTATTCAACTCTACTGTTGTGGGGTGAAAGCAGCCTTGGATAATTCTTAAAAGAATATTTATATATTAGGGTGAGGTTGGGATTAGAAAAATAATCCTGGCATGCAACAATATTTTGCTGTAACTGCAGAAGATAAGTGATATTAGTAGGGATAGTTATTAGATTTCTTGAAGGACATTACTATTCAAAAAAGAAAGACATTTCTTTTTTTATTATTGACACTAATACATCCCCCACCCCTTTGCCCACCTCCACCCGGCCCCTAAAAAGCGAAAGAAATTTAAATAGCACTCACCCAAGCCACTAAAAATGTCATGGTAAATTTGAATATTTTAAGCTTGACTTCATTAGGTTCTGAGAGACTCTATTTTTAATAAGAATCAAAGGTCTCAATTCAAATAAGCACAACACACTCATATATTTGTGTCCTTCACTTTGCACAAAGCTCTTGACCCGGATGAGGCAGTTCCCTTCCAGTCCTAGATGGTTGATTTTATCACAAAAGGGGGCTGGATTTTGTCAAATGCATTTTTGTGTATCTGTAGTGATAACAGGTATTTTTTTCCATGATTCCATTAATAAGGGACATTACATTAATTGATTTCTATTTGCTGAACCAACTTTGTGTTTCTAGGATAAAGCCATTTTCTTGGTGCTCGAACCTTTACCTTTTTTTGTACTTCAATTACATCATATATTTATTAAAGTAGTATGACTTAAATCCACCTCTTTCCCCAAACACACACTTTTTTTTCTCATAATTACTGTGCTCATTTGTTTCCCATTTTTTTCTTCTTTTTTAATTTCTGTGGGTGTTTTGTACTCTCCTTTTTATTCTCAAAGCTGTCTTTATACTCAGTAAGTTCTACTCACGACAGTGTCCCCACAGTGCATTGATTAAGTTTCCACTTTTGATCTTCTCTTCTCTGAACCTTTTTCACCCCCTGAAAAACACCTGGCAATTGTCTAGGACGGTCTGGGAAGGAACTGCCTATCACTTAGTCTCTAAAGACAGGATGCAAGAGGAGTGGATCAGAATTGCTCCAGAAGTGATATTGAGGAAGAAGTCAGTTTAGTGGTTGATTCAAGATTTCTCTCTCCTATACAAATTGCAAGAGGGAAGTTTTTGAGTATAACTGTATTTATAATTATTTTTAAGTCCTTGCTGTTAATTCCATCATTTATATAGTTGCATAATCTGTTTCTTATTTGTTTTTTAAGCTCTTTTTGGACACTGCCATTTATTTTTGATTGAATTTATTGGGGTAACTATGGTTAATAAAATTATAAGTTTCAGGTGTACAATTCTATAATACATCATCTGTATATTGTATTGTGTGTTCACTAACCAAAGTCAAGTCTCCTGTCACCATTTAGTCTCCTTTTTACCTTCTTTTACCTCCCCCCCACTTCCCTTTCCCTCTGGTAATCACCATGCTGTTGTCTATGAGTCTTTGTTTTTTTTTCTTAATCCCTTTACCTTTTTCATTCAGTCCCCAACCCCTCTCTCCTATAACAGCTGACAGTGTGTTCTCTGTATCTATGAGTCCTTTTCTGTTTTTGCTTGTTTATTTTGTTTATTAAATTCCACATACAAGTGAAATCATGTGGTATTTGTATTTCTTTGATTGGTTTACTTCATTTAGATAATACTTTCCAGGTCCATCCATGCTGTTGCAAATGATAAGATTGCATTCTTTTTTAAGGCCAAATTGTATTCCATTGTGTAAATGTACCACCGGTTTTTTAAATCCATTTATCTACTGATGGGCATTTGGGCTACTTTCAAATCTTGGGGCTGTTGTAAATACTAGTAATGCTGTAATGCACATAGGGGTACATATATTCTTTTGAACCAGGGTTTGGGGATTATTCATATATATTCCCAGAAGTGGAATCACTGGGTCATATAACAATTTTATTTAAAAATTTTTGAGGAATCTCCATATTGTTTTCCACAGTGGCTGCACCAATCTGCATTCTTTATATATTTATTTAAATTACAGACTCCTGAATTACTTGATTCTGACATTTTTTTTGTCAATTTTCTTATTGCTTTTAAGGAAGAGAAAATTTTGGAAGTCCTTAGTCCACCATTTTTGCTGATGTCCAAAATGCAATATTTTGTATTATAAACTTCTTAAAAATTTTAACTCTTAAAGTTTAGAAATTGTACAAAATTTTGCACACTGAAATCATATTATTAACATAGAGAATGAAAATGATTTTGAATAGAAGTATGAATGAGAATATGGAAATATTATGTTCATATTAATTTCCAAGTGTCTAAGGAGTGCATTAAACACTGTTTTTCTAAGTAAACCTACAAGGAGTGGGGGGAGGTAGAAGGGGGTAATGGGAGGGATAAATGGTGATGGAAGGAGACTTAACTTGGCGTGGTGAACACATAATACAATATACAGATGATGTATTATAGAATTGTACACCGGAAGCCTGTATAATTTGTTAACCAATGCTGCCCCAATAAATTCAATTAAAAAAAATGAAATAAAGTATATTGAAATTAAAAAATATTTAACATTAGTAATTGCTTTTAAAATTATTTTAATATTAATACTTGTTAGCATTAATAATTTTATGCCAGTCATGTCATTACAAAATCTTGTAATTTTGTTGCAATTATTTTACTCAGTTTACTTTACATTTTTAAAGAAATTTTGCCATAGTCAGAAGTTTTATGTTTATACTTAGCCAAATCTGTCGTTCTTCTCATGTGTGTAATCATTTAAGCTTTCTTCATCTTTGATATTAGTTAGATATCCAACAATTGGATAAATATCCACTGACTTCCTCTTGTTTTTCTTTGTGTAGGCTTTAAATAGTCAACTATTTAATCTTACTAGAACTTATTTTTGTATGTGAAGTAAGATGAGAATCTACATTTATCTAACACATTTTCTTTAATCATTGATTTTGATGTCTTATTATCATAAACAGTATGACCTATTCCTATACTTTATTCTTTTATGTTTTTATCCATTTAATTCTATACCCATATATTATTATTATACACTAATCTCCCTTTACCTGCTGGAGATATGTTTCAAGACCTCCCAGTGGATGCCTGAAATGGTGGATAGTATGGAACCATACATAAACTATGTTTTTTCTAGATATACATACCTATAATAAAGTTTAATTTATAAATTAAGCACAGTAATATCTCTTATATCAAAGGCCCTTGCCCGTAGCCATCACGACCAAATGAGCAGCAGCTCTCGTGGTGGGCAGGGCAGGGCCCGAACTACTAGTGGCAGAGAGCTAGAAGCAGCAGAGGGCTATGAGCAGCAGACGGCGGAGCAGCAAGCTAGTAGCGGTGATGGGCAGGGCGGCCAGCTGAGGCAAGCGAAGCATCTTACTAATAAAAGCCTAGGTGGTCCTCACGCTGTCACGACGTGATGTCCTCATGCCATCACAAGATGGCTGCGCACAGTGGGTGCGCGGAGGTGGGCGGGTCTGGGCTTGACGCTGCCTGTGCGAGGGTGCTGGAGGGAAGTTGACCAGGAGGTGCATTGGGGGAGTCCCGTGGGGTGCCGGCCACGGGGTGGGACTCTGGGACTCAGGGAAGTGGCCCCACGGGGCTGTGGGACTCAGGGACTTGAGCGAGTCCCGCAGCCCCGCAGGGTGCCGGCCCTATGAGCTAAACATCAGGGCAAAGATCACCACCCCAACGCTACCTCCACCTGGGGGAAATGAGATTTAGCTCCAGTGTTGGGATAAACCTGGGGTAGCGGGAGCTACTGACACTCCACGTCCACCCCCCAGCCTTGACCTGGGTATGAACATGACAGAAATCCTCCATGGCTACTGCCTGGTTCCCTACCCTGAGCTTCTCCCCACACAAGAGCAGTGATTTCATTCCCTGACAAGAGCAGTGACCTCACTTCCTGACAATGGAGCCCAACAGAACGTGGAACCCTGGTAGCCAGGCAGCCACATTCTAAAACAGCCCTACCCAGCTCATTTGATAGAGACATTCCCACCAAGGCATGTTCTGCTGTTTGCTGCAGTCCCACCGCCATGATAGGCAAAGTGCCAGCCGTGGCAGCTTCTTCCACCGCTGCCGCCGCTGGCTCTGCACTCAACCCCAACACCTCTGGCCCTTTTCACGGAGGAACCCAGAGGTAACCCAGGGAGGCCCAGGGTGGTTTTCTTAGAGCCAGACCACCACTCTCATCCCCCTCACCAGCCCCGTGTCCCCTGGGGCACCAGCTCCATGTGGCTGTGGGACTCAGGGACTGGGGGGAGTCCTGCAGCCCCATGGGGTGCCAGCTTTGACACTGCGTCCCTGTGGGCGCTGTCACAGACTCTGACAGGAGGGAGGAGGGAGCCGGATACCCACACCCAGGACTTGGCAAATAGTGATATTAAAATAGTTCTTCTAATTAATTCCCTTTAAAAGTGCATGAATTCATGCACCAGGCCACTAGTTTATAACAACAGCAATAATAAAATAGAGCAATTATAAAAATATACTGTGATAGAAGTTATGTGAATTTGGTCTCTTTCTCAAATTTCTTACTGTATTCTATTCATCCTTCTTCATGTTGTGATGTGAGATGATACAAAGCCTATGTGATTGGATAATGTGAGGTGAATGACATAGGCATTGTGACATAGCATTAGGGTACTATAAGAGTTATTGAACTCAAGAACTGCAATGCAGCAACAGTTGATCTGATAAGCAAGACAGCTACTGACTAATAGGTGAGTAGTGTATACATGGCTACACTGGACAAAGGGATGTTTCACATCCTGGGAAGGAAGGAACAGGACAATGCGAGATTTCACCATGCTATTCAGAGAGGTGTGCAATTTAAAAATTATAAATTATTTATTCATGAAAATTTTCATTTAATATTTTTGAATTGCAGTTGACCGTGGTCAACTGAAACTGTGGAAAGCGAAACCATAGATAAAGGAGAACTACTGTATTGACTATTGGATTAGACTATATTAAAAAATAGCTTTTCTATTCTCATCTCTAAAAAGTGCTTATTAGGAATATACATTGACATTTATTAAATGATTTTGAGCATATACCAGGATGAACTATAGGTTATTGTGTTTAAACTACTGCAATTCTATATTTATATATTTAATAATATATTGAAAAAATCCTTACATTCATTAGATTAAAAAAAACCAAAACACCTAGTATTAGTTAAGTGTATTTTTACAGGAAACTTTAAGTGATTATATCATTTATGCCTGACAATAACCTTATAAAGTAGTAACAAATTAAAGCTGGAGATTTGGTAATGTTGATGCTTAAAGTGATGCAGTTAATAATTTTGATCTGAATACATATTGAAAGCTGTGATTTCACACTGCTTATTCAGTTTGCACTGTACTTCATTTAGAATTTTTCTATGTTAGTAACTAGGAATTCACTGTACCATAATGGAGAGACAAACATGCAAAATAAATGTCACTACAATGAGTTAAGTGTTATGGCAGAGGTAGTGCACCTTATGTTCTGTAAATACTGAGTATGTTATACTTAACTCTGTCCAGGTTTATGAAATAAGCCTTCTCAGAGATGGTTGGAGAGGGAAGAAGGTGAAGTTTGGATGAAGCAGGAAATTTGGAGAAAATGTCAAGGAGATCCGAAATGATGTCATAGAGCACACTATTTGTGAATGAGGGAGTTAAAGAGCTGGAAGGAAAAACTTTATGTTGAGAAGTAAGAAGTTGATTATAGAGGTAGAGCAGTTCTTAATTTTTGACATAGTGTAAGAGTAGCCATTAAAATCACATGGCTCTATGAATTTCCAGGAAGGTAGTACATTAAAATAATGCTTTTTGCTACATTATCTGGCATGTACTCCAACTATGTAGTATCTTATATTTACTCTACTGCCAATGTTTTTAGGTTAATTCAGGTTTTCTCATCCTCCAGCTTCCCTTGTCCTGTCAATAATTCAGAAACCATAGCTGGGAGTGAGCCAAGAACTCCTTTTACCACTTCCCCATCCTATCTGAGGAGAGAAAGCTTATGTTGAACTTAAGTATTATTTCTAATTCTAGTCATATCAGTATAATTTTTATAAACATTTAAAATTCTACCATGCATTCAATGTTCCATATTAATTCCTGGTAGGGTTTTACATTTCTTTTTGTTTGATTTTACAGGTCTTATATAAAATGTAAAGAGCAGTTTCCAGCACTTTTATATATTCTGTAACTTTAAGTTAAACCAAATTCTTTTACCTTTAGCATGGGATGAAGGGAAATTATTAAGGTGAAAGGTATGCCTAATTGCCCAAAGCAGCACTATCTTTTTTCAGATCATCATCCAAATATCTCTTTAGCCTTTCTAAACATAGAAAATTGATTTTGAAATCAGATGAAAGAAAATTTTATGGTCAAATAGACCAAAATAAGTCAGTGCTGTCAAGTAAAAGGAAATAGAAATAAAAAACTGACAGAAAAAGCACTCTGCTAGTTAATATTCTCTGGAAAACCTGCCAAGGATAGGAAAAACTTTATTTTAGTGTTGGAAAGAAATGCTTATAAAACAGAATATTATTTATTACATATTTTTCTTTGTAGAACTTGATAGATGAGCACAAGGTTTCTTTCAACCAATAATTTGTACAAGGTATGGCTCCAGTTTTGGATCAGGAAAATTTATGTTTTTTTATTATTCTGTCATTTTTACAATAACTAAATAACATTATAGATGCTGATTACCTAATATTACTCGATATTATTAGTAGTCAAGTCACATTTTAACTTCCTACTAATCCTATATTATAAAAGTGTAATATGCAAATCGACGGAACAGTGGAACAACTGGTTGGCTGGGGGTGAGGCTGGCAAGCAGGCGGAATCAGGCCAGCCAAGGCACGTGTCAGTGGGCAGAGGGAGGGGACAGTGATGGGGGGGGTGGCGGTGACCAGCTGAGGTGGAGGGGCTATGTGGGGGGGGAGCAGGACTGGCCTGCACTATACCCTGATCAGCCTGACGGGTCGCCTCCCGTAGCTGGTCCAGGAGTGGGCCTAAGCCATCAGTCGAACATCCCTTGAGGACTCCAGGACTGTGAGAGGGCACAGGCCAGAATGAGGGATTCTCGCCCCCCCCCCCCCCAGTGCATGAATTTTTGTGCACCAGGCCTCTAGTTAATTATATAAAATGGTTCGTTGTCCTACAAATTCTTGACACTGGTTAGGTACACAGCAGGTATAGATTTAGATTCCACAACTTCACAGGAAAGTCCATAAGATGATTAAAAACCTTAAAAATAAATCTAGCTCTAACTGGTTTGGCTCAGTGGCTAGAGCATCAGCCTTCAGACTGAAGGGTCCCAGGTTCAAATCCAGTCAAGGGCATGTATCTTGGTTGCAGGCACATCCCCAGTGGGGGGTGTGCAGGAGGCAGCTGATCAATGTTTCTCTCTCATCCATGTTTCTAACTCTCTATCCCTCTCCCTTCCTCTCTGTAAAAAATAAAATAAAATATATTAAAAAATAAATAAATCTATATGCTTTCATTAGAGAGCTAATGTTGTTTAGCTTTCAGAGAAAGACACCATTAATTATGGATTATAAGTATTCTTGCACAGATATTTCCTCATACCATCAAGTATAAAACGAGTAAAGAGGTCATAAGTATGTCATTAAGAATTAGGCTACTCTTATATCTGCTTTCTATTCCTATCTCATTCTTGGCCAATTTCCCCTTTCATTTTCCCATGCCTTTGCACATGTTGACCCTTTTGTCTAGAATGATATCTGTAAAATACCCCTTCTTTAGATCCCTTTCCTAGTCTACCAGGCACACTCCTTCCCATAATTAAAGACCCAGCTGAGACAGTTATTCATCTGGGAAGTCCTTTCTAAAACATCACATACAGAGTTAATTACTCTGTCCTATATTTGCCCATACTTTTTCAGATATATTTTGAGTATGTATGTATCATAGTGTACATGTTTTCCTTTAAATTTCTTTATTTCTTCTGGCACACTGTAAACATCTTGAGGTTATAACCTGCCTTAGTACTCTGTTATGTTTCACATAGCTCAGTTAATAATGTAGATGTCAGTGTCTATATGTTCTATGGTGTCACAATTTTCCTGATTATGACATAATCAGCCCCACCCAGACTCTGGACCATGGAGAGACAGACCTAACAACTCCTATCAACCATCTCTGGTCTTCTGTGGCTAGGCTGCTTCACAGCTAGCTGGTCTCACTGCATAGATTCCTGGTACCTAGATTTCCCACAATCCTTGCTACAAAAAAAGATCTATGGTTGACTACTGACATAACGTGTCGTTCTGTCTGGAAGCAGAATATCTACTTTTCGTCTTCTATATCTCATCTCAGGCCTAGATTCCTTCGCATTAAAATCTTCTCCTGTATTGTATCTTCTCTCAAAACAATATCTAGACTATTGAGCCTTTTGGCTCTGAGCTGACCCTAAGGAGGGCAGTGTCATCTGGGCAGTGCTTTGGAGACCTCCACCCAGGACAGCTCCACCTCCACGGGGTCCCTCGAGTCCCCTCCCTGCAGGTTTCTCGGGTCTTACATTCTGGGCTAAGGTGAGAGCAGGCCTGGGGAGAATGATTATAGCTAAGGAGCCACATTCGCCATCAAGATGATAGAGGCTCTCACAACTGATGCAGAAACTGCTACACCAGCTGAAGGCCTCCTTGGAACAGGAGTTGAATTTTCAGCCAAAGGTTTGTGGCTTGAGACTGATTGAATCTGCATATGATGATGGCCGCAGAGTGACTGCAAGACTCAGGGACTCTGAAGTAAAACATTTTCTTAGCCTAAGTCAGTTCTTTGGCTTTGACATTCTCTAGCTGTGAATGTACTGGACAGCCAAAATGAAGATACAGCCCAAGCACCCTGAATGTGTTGGACTGAGCTGCTTCTACATGGCTATAAAATCAGTAAAAGAGGAAAGGAGTGTCTATTGGCAAGTGACTTGATCTAAATAAGCCAGTATAGGTTCACAGTTTCAGGCTCAATGAGAATAGAAAAGACTGTATTGGAGGAGTGTTGGAAAGTCAAAGCTACTTCTGCCTTTCAAATTCTGCAACTCTATTCACTCATTCAAGAAAACTTGCCATTTGAAAGGAGGAATAGCCTTAGTTTTGAAAGACTAGAAGCTCAAGGCATTCCAGAGCAGGATCATTTTTCTAAATCACAGCCATTTGTGTTGGCATTGTCCATCATTGCATTGGAGATCCAAGCACTAAGTGTGTAGAGTTAACAAAAGTAGAATAGCTTTAGAAACATTCCAAGATAGATGGCAGAGATTTGATCTTCTGGCAAGAGATCATAGCCAAGTGTTTAACTGAATATTCATCAAACAAGTGTTCTGAACCAAATGTTCAGAAGTCAAAATGTATTATTTCTGGGTGAACTACACAACAATTGAAGCATAGTTATGGCAGAATAACGCACCTCCCAACAATTCCCAAAACAGTTCCTTAATTTGATTATCACAGCAACCAAAACTCTTCTCTGAAGCCATTTTCCACAATCCTGAGCTATGGATTCCACAAAATTACAGTAGATTTAAGCTGTGAAACCTTAAAACATCACAACTAGATTAACATTGATGTTCTCAGATCTGGGAAAACTGCCTAATTAACATTACACTGTAGTGGAATACTGCTTAAATTTGAATTCATCTGAGGCATACAAACAAAGCCAAGAACATAATGTGAAATGTTAATGACAAGTCTGGGAATCTTTATTTCTAACATTGATCCAATTTCCATATTGGATCAATATATTTATGTGATATTAAAAAGGGTAACCTTTTTAAATGGGGGAGGGCATCTGTAATACTCTCAACAATAAAGGTAAGTTTTTTTTAAAAAAAGGTTAATGTAGACTCTGGTTGGCTGGCTCGGTTAGAGCATTGTCCCATACACCAAAAGGTTGGCATCTGCAACCGATCAACATCGATGTTTCTCTCTCTTTCTCTCCCCCCCTTCCTCTCTCTCTAAAAATCAATAAAAACATATCCTCCAGTGATGATTTTTAAAAAAGGTGTAGCCTACTCAATTATATTTTAAGTGATGAGATTTACATCAAAACCAACATTTCACAAATGCACTTTTAAAGCATAATAATAGTCACTATTTTAAGCAGTGAAAATGGTTTCTTAGCACATGTAACTCAAGTAATAAATTACCCAAAGATGTGCACTTCATTGCCACATGGGAATTAAATTTAAATTTGAAGGCATTTTATTTAAAGCAAAACTACATACCTAGTAAATTTGTCATATTAATTTATCTTTAACATTTTTGTCTAAAAAAACAGGTGATGGCTTTGTCCAGGAAGAGAAGTTTTTATACAAAATCCACTGCTTCCATCTAGGCCCATTGAGAAAATTAGTATTATTGTATTAGTGACTCAAAATAAATTTACATCATTCTGAAAACTTGCTGATTTAACACTCCAGAAGTTTTTATTAAGGGCTGTCTTTACAAAACTGCCACTGCTTCTAATTTAGAATTTTTTTTAAAATGAAGAGAATATACTTTCACTAATTGCCCCTACTGTGCCAGCAGAAAGTCTTAAGTAAATATGTATTTTCATAATCATGAGGTTGCTGAGGTAGTGTTCAGGATTGTCTATTAAGTCAGTGAGCATAAGGAGATCTACAGTGTTAAAATGCTATAAACAGTTACTCAGTGCAACGTGTAGCCCGAGTCCATCTGGGATTGATGTATCCAATTTTGACATCATGCTATGGATAAACATGCACTGGAAAATAAAACAAAGAACCAAAGTATACCTTATACTTTTTTAGACCATGTTTTCTAAGTAATGCTTCAGTTTTTCCAAAAGGCTGATGTATTTCAATATTTTGATTACATCGAAGTTAACTTTGAGTTGGCAGAGGTAACCTAACCAACTACCATAATGTTTTGGAACTAAGGGAAATACATTTCAATAAAATTATTGAAATGCAAAAAAAGAAGATATTGAAAACACCTAATGTGAATCACAAAAGACTTCCTTGGAATGTCCAGATACTTGCAGATACTCCATGTTTGAATTGTAGTTTGGTACCCAAGGCTTGTGGATTCCAATTGAGTCTGCTGAAACAGTCTTTAAGATGGAGATAGCATTTTTCACTCAATTATTGTATCTTGCCCTGGAAGAAATCTATAATTTATTCATGGGAATCCTCCACCAAGTTGTGGTCAACAATTTCCTAATCCTTTTCTCTTGAGTCTGTTTCTGACATTATTTAATCATCAAGTGTATAGTTTTAAATGTTTGCATATATTAATAAAATAGATCGTGAAATATATTTGGATGTACATGATTTTGGGGGGTAATTTTCATTTGCAGAGTGGCATGGCTGTTTTTATGAATGCAACGAATATAATTACACGAGACTGTAAAGTCCTTTTTGACTTAAGTCTACAGTGTATTTTTAAAAAATTAATCATGTATTTAAATATTAAAAGACCTTTGTCTGGTAAAATATTCAAATATGGGTTATATTATTTGATATTTTTACTCTTATGTAACAAAATATCCACTGTTTACCATCATAATTCAATTCATGAGCTGGTATTACTTGGGAAGATTGGAAATGATTATCAGTTACTACAATTCACTAACAAGTTACTTGGGACTAACCATGATGGCATTTTCACCATCCTCTTTAAATATATTCTGGCTGTCTAAACTACTGGAGAATATCTTCAAAGAATATGGCCTGTCTTTCATAATGTAGGTTTGTTAAATATATAAACCACATAAGGGATTGGAGTAACCAAGGAAGCAGCCACAGCATTTTGGGATGGCTACCATCCCCAGATAATGCTTTATTTCTATGTAAAACCACTTTAGGTGAGTAAATAACCATTCACAGAATAGTAAGAGACCAAAGAAAAGGTAGTGGGACTAGAAATAACTAAAAAATTGTGGCTTCATAGAGCATTAAGCAAAAATGACACCAGGAAGAAATAGTTGTTTTACAGAGGGAAAACACTGAATGTTTGGAGCATAAACTGGTGGCTGTTAATGAATGATTAATGAAGGCATAGGCTGGGAACAAGTAATAGCTTGACAGAAAAACTTTCCTAGGAAGAAGCTTCCTGCAATAACATATCTTCTGTTGAGAAGATGCATTTAGAAATATACTGACAAAAAATATTTAGCCTTGATAGGCAAACTGCATATGTAATATGCCAACGTATTTCTCAGTAAATTAAATCTTTGTAATGAATGCCTGCAATGGGAACATATTACCATAACCCTGTTTTTTCCATAAGGCAGATGTTGCCACAAACTAAACAGAGGAAAAACGCCATGCAAAATAAGGAGAAAATATGTAAGGGTTTCCCCAATATGAGTGTTTCATATGTATACTAGAGGCCCGGTGCACAAAAATCTGTGCACTCGGGGGGGAGGGGGGGTCCCTCAGACTGGCTTGTGCCCTCTCTCAGTCTGGGACCCCTTGGGAGATAACGCCCTGCTGACTTAGGCCTAGTCCCGGGTGGCAGAGGGCAGGCCCAATCCCTATGTGCAGCCCCTGGTCGGGCACAGAGGGGGGCTGATTGCGGAGTTGGGGCGCCGCCCCCTGTCATGCACAGAGCAGGGTGATTGGAAGGTTGTGATGCCACTCTCAGTCACGCTCAGGGTAGGGCTGATTGGAGGTTTGGAGCACCGTCCCCTGTCACACTCAAGGCAGGGTTGATGGGGAGGTTGCGGCACCACCCCCTGTCATGCACAGAGCAGGGCCAATCCGGGGGTTGGGGCGCTGTCCCCTGTCACTCACAGAGCAGGGCCGATCAGGGGGGTTGGGGCTCTGTACCCTGTCACGCACAGAGCAGGGTCGATCAGGGGGTTGAGGAGCTCCCCCCTGTCAATCACGGAGTAGGGCCAATAGGGGAGTTTGGGCACCGGCCCCTGTCACACACAGAGCAGGGCCGATCAGGGGGTTGGGGCACCGCCACTCTCACACTCAGGGCAGGGCCGATGGGGAGGTTATGGCTCTACCCCATCACACACAGAGCAGGGCCCATGGGGGGGGGGGTTGGGGTGCTGCCCTCTATCACCCACAGAGCAGGGCGGATCAGGTGGTTGGGGCACCGCCACTCTCACACTCAGGGCAGGGCGGATGGGGAGGTTATGGCTCTACCCTGTCACACACAGAGCAGGGCCGATCAGGGGGTTGGGGAGCTCCCCCGTATCAGGCACAGAGCAGGGCTGATCAGGAGGTTGGGGCGCCTTCCCCTGTCACGAACAGAGCAGGGCCGATAGGGAGGTTGTGGCCCCGCCCCATGTCACACACACAGCCACAGGGCGATCAGGGGGTTTGGGCGCTGCCCCCTGTCACGCTGATCCTGGTGCCAGGAGGTCTCTTGGCTCTGCTGATCCCGGTGCTGGGAGGCGTATTACCCTTTTACTATATAGGATAGAGGCCTGGTGCATGGGTGGGGGCTGGCTGGTTTGCCCTGAAGGGTGTCCTGGATCAGGGTGGGGGTCCCCACTGGGGTGCCTGGCCAGCCTGGATGAGGGGATGATGGCTGTTTGCAGCTGGTCACACCCCCTTCAGGGTGGGGGTCCCCACTGGGGTGCCTGGCCAGTCTGGGTGAGGGGATGATGGCTGAAGCTCCCAACGGCTCCTTTTTTTCTTTTTTTTTTATTCTGGGCCAGCTTTAGCTCTGGCTCCAGCTCTGAGGCCTCTGCTGCTGAAAGCAGGTATCTGGTTTGTTTGGGTTCTATAATCGAAACAATGCATAACTCCAACTCTGAGATCCCAGCTCGCTGAAAGCAGGTTTCTGGAGTTTTGTTTAGCTTCTATATTTGTTACAATGTTTCAAACTTCAGGCTCACTGGCCGGCAAGGCAGGCAGGGAACGTTGGTTTCCTCTGTCACTGAAGCAAGCAAGCCTCATGTTAGTTTCAAGCTGCCTGGCTGCCGGCCACCATCTTGGCTGGCAGTTAATTTGCATATTGCCCTGATTAGCCAATGGGAAGGGTAGCGGTCATACGCTAATTACCATGTTTCTCTTTTATTAGATAGGATGTGACAGCTATATGTTATTTGAGCATTTTACTATATCACTATTGTCATTGTACTGCTTAGATCCCTTTTGTTATCCAAAGACTTAGAAACATTCTATAAACATTAGCATGTTAATCTTCTAAAAGACACACACAGAGGGGTCTGGAGGAAAGTATGAAAAGATCAATTTGGTCTTTGGAGACTTTCTTTATTTTCAAACCTATTTCTCCCATTAACAGCATCTGTGTTTTAATTAGGCATGTAGAATTAAAATTAATTTTTATCATTGCAATTGTAAGGAATGACAGGCAATAGGGAACTATTTTGCCTGGTGTGGGGAAGGCAAAGCAACTTTGGCAGTTCCTATAGTCACACCTGATCAGAGGCTTAATCTGAACTTCCCAGAATTCTTTTTCTATGAACACACTTAGCCATCCTGTCTGTGGCATAAGCATCTATTAGTCTTACTATGCCACATTTTCTCTATTTTATTAATTAATATTCTGTATAATGTACTTTAAAATCTCTCTATATAAAGAACCAGGGGCCGTCACATCCAAAACAACTGAACGGATGACTGAAAAGCCTGAGTCGGGCAACAAGGCCGGCAGGGGGGTTAGTGAGGGATGACCAAAGAACTGAGCAGCAGGCTGTGTGGGGCGACCATGCTGGCAGGGGGGTGGGGTTAGTGAGGGATGACCAAAGAACTGAGCAGCAGGCTGTGTGGGGCAACTGGGTTGGCAAGGGGGTTAGTGAGGGATGACCAAATCACTGAACAGCAGACTGTGTGGGGCAACCAAGTGAGGGATGACCAAAGGACTGAGCAGCAGACTGTGTGGGGTGACCAGGCTGGTAGGGGGGTTAGTGAGGGGCGACCAAACGACAGAAAAATAGGCTGTGTGGGGCGACAAGGCTGGAAGTAGGGTTAGTGAGGGGCGACCAAATGACCAAACAGCAGGCTGTGTGGGGCGACGAGGTCGGCAAGGGGGGCAGTGAGGGGCAATCAGGCCAGCAGAGGGGGGCAGTGAGATGTCACCAGGCCGGCAGGGGAGGCAGTGAGGAACAACCAGGCCGGCATGGGGGTCTGTGAGGGGCAACCAAGCTGACAGGGGGTGGAATTTTGGGGTGACCAGGCCAGCAAGGGGGGCAGTTGGTGACCAGGCCAGAAGGGGGGGCAGTTGGGGGTAACCAGGTTGGCAGGGGGGGCAGTGAGGGGCAACCAGGCTGGTGGGACAGAGTTGGGGGTTACCAGGCTGGTGGGGGGGGCAGTTAAAGGTGACCAGGATGGCAGAGGGGCAGTTGGGGTGACAAGGCTGGCAAGGGGGCCAGTGAGGGGCGACCAGGCTGGCAGAGGAGGCAGTTGGAGGCAAGCAGGCTGGCAGGGGAGGCAGTTGGGGGTGACCAGGTCAGCAGGGAGGCCAGTTAGGGGTGACCAGGCTGGCAGAGGGGGGCTGTGAGGGTCAACCAGGCTGGGAGGGGGGCCAGTAAGGGGCAATCAGGAAGGTAGGCAGGTGAGCAGTTAGGAGCCAGCAGTCCTGGATTGTGAGAGGGATCCAGGATTGGAAAGGGTGCAGGCCAGGCTGAGGGACACCTTCTCTCCCGTGCACAAATTTTGTGCACTGAACCTCTAGTATTTATATAAATTGGTTTTTAAATTTTTTTAAAAAACTATACATTTTAGCTGGATTATCCTATATAATAAAGGCCTAATATGCTAAGTGTCCGGTCGTCTGGTTGGTTGTCCAACCAATCAAAGCATAATATGCTAATAACATGCTAAGGCTGCTCAAATGCTTGGTATGACATGCACTGACCACCAGGGGGCAGACGCTCTGACCAGTTAGCTTGCTGTTGGAGTCCGGCCGGTTGGGACAGAGTGAGATGTGCTGGACACACCCTGGAGCCCTCCCATAGTCCCTCCCCACTGGCCAACCTCCTGCATCCTTCCCCAGCCCTGATCATGCACTGGTGGGGTCCCTCGGCCTGGCCTACCCTCTCGCAATCTGGGATCCCTCAGGGGATGTTGGAGAGCAGGTTTTGGCCCAATGGTAGAACAACCAGTCACTATGATGCACACTGACCACCAGGGGGGCAGATGCTCAATGCAGGAGCTGCCCCCTGGTGGTCAGTGTGCTCCTATAAGGGGAGTGCTGCTTAGCCAGAAGCCAGTTCATGGCTGGCAAGCACAGCAGTGGTGGTGGGAGCCTCTCCCGCCTTTGCATTAGTCAAACATCCCCCCGAGGGCTCCTGGACTGTGAGAGGCACAGGCCAGGCTGAGGGACCCCACCTGAGTGCATGAGTTTTGTACACTGGGCCTCTAGTCATCATATAATCAATTTGGGGTGAGGTATAGGAATTTTTCTAGACTTTTTTTTTATGTTATGAAAGTTATGCTTCGAATTTGGAATTGAAGACATGAAATGGCAAAAGCAAAGGCAGGTACAGAGTGGAAATGATAGACAGCCTATAGAACTATATCAGAAGAGAAGTCCATGGACCCTGGCCAAGGAGGCAAAAAAGGTTAACCTGGGAATGAAGCTCTATGTCTACACCTAAGGAACAGATGAATCATGTGCCAAACTTTGAGGATCAGGGAGGCAGGGAACAAAAAAAAGGTAACAAAAAATTAAGCACTGTGGTACCCCAGGGGACTCACCAGGATAAGCATAACAACAAAAATCTCCTTTAGCCCACTGATACCTCTGGCGAATCTCAGTTCCTGTCCTGCCTGTTTCCTCCAGATTAAATGATCTTTTTGGCTACATTCCTAACTTTCCATCTTCATATTTTTGTTCCCTGGTTGTTAATCAGCTTTTTATTTTTGCACGGCTTTGTCACGAACAGATAAGCTATCATCTTGGCATACTCATAAAAAAAGCTTAAAGTGTAGGAAAAGAAAAGGCTTAAAGTATAGGAAACGTTTATGACCTGGATTTTAGAATTTGGTGTCATCAGCAGATGATAACTGAAAGTAGGAAAGTGGGTGTACTGCCTAGGGCAAGTATTGCTGAGGGCAAGAAGGTAAGGGAGGCAGATATAAGACCAAAGACTGTCACAGCTTTTTAAAATACCTTGTACCTGAAATTTATGTTACAGAAACAAATCCCTGGAAATGCCAGTTGAAAGCTTTCCAGAGACAGCTAGCATAGGATGCTATAGTTCAATAGATTAGATTACTTGTAATTTAAGAGCACATAAAATTAATCAGCATTCTAGAGTTTTTTGCTGTGAACAATTATTTATTTAAAAAAAATTTTGTTAATCCTCATCTGAGGATATTTTTTAATTGGTTTTTATAGTAGAGAGAGTGGAAGGGAGGGGGAGAGAAAGAGAGAGAAACATCCATGTGTCCTCACATTGATTGGTTGCCTCCCGCACATGCCCCAACCAGGGCCAGGGATCGATTAACAGAGCTATGTGCCCCACTGAGCCCAGCTGGCTAGGGTAACAATTATTCAAAAAGTTATTTTTTTCTTTTCTCATCATAAACAATAGATTAAAGACACTTACTCCATAGTCCATATATGAAACCTGAAGGATTCTAAAATTTTAGTTTCTCTCTTTTGATCACTTATTGTATCTTGGCTGTTGCAAAATTTTGCAAAAACAGAAAACAATTATCTGCAATTTTAACAACATTATTTTGATAGGAACTATTTCTTAATGATTTTCATTCTTTTTATCCCAACAACCTTATAGTAAATAGAAGCATGTTATTCTTAGATTGAGAACCTTATTGTTCAGCAACATTTAATTGCTGGCTAAGCACTGTGCAACCTCTACTATATTTCCACAGAATGAACATAGACTTTGAAACCAGACAAACCTGAGTCTGAGATACAATATCAGCAGCTTAGTTGTCACCACCTCCACAAAGCCATTCCTGAAGTCCTTACCCTTTCTCGTTATCTACTTTCCATTGTGTTCACAAGAAAATCTGACATAGTTCTTACTCTGTAATTATTCTACATTGTATTAAAATTATCAGCTACTCTGTCAATTTCCCCCATTACTACTTCTACAGGCAAAGGGGTATGCTTACTCAACACATGGCCCAGTACATTTTAGGTGCTCCTCTGAATGCTTGAAAAGACAGGTGAACAAACAACATTTAAGTGGCTTGATTTATCTTTCTCTTAAAGGGAGAATAAAAGAGCGGGATGATAATCCCCCCTCTCCACAACAATGTGGATAAAAACAAACAAACAAAAAACCTTAGTAGAATGTGTCAATAAAATAAGGCCAGAAAATGTAAAGCTAAAGCATCATTCTGAGCAAAACTTGAAGCAAGTAAGAGCTCTCATGTTGAAATGTCATCATGGGCTACATAATGGCTTGGGTTTAGTTAGGTAGACAAAGGAGTTTCTTGCAATTAATTTGGTACTCTGGAAATATTGAAGCATATTTCTGAGAAAAAGTAGAATTGTGAAACTCTATGACACATTTTAAGATGTCTGCCCTTTTTTTGGCATTTAATTAGCTCATATACCTAATGGAAGTGTCAGGAAATAGCCCAGAAAATTCGTGCAAAAGCTCCTGACCTCGCTCTCTGATTTCCCATCACTGTTTCTAATAGTATCATTAGATCAGACTTTGAAGTTAGCTTTCACAGAGGCTCCTGTTTGCTCAAGTCAAAGAGAAAAATAAGAAAGCTCATTATCTTGTATTTGGAACTTCATGCAGCTAAAATGACATATGAATACATCATAGTCAGTGCTAAATATTCACCTGATAGCTCCCATAATGCTACTGCAAAATCCCTCTTGCTAATTCCAAAATTACAATGCTGTAATTTAAAATAATTTATTAGGTATTACTCTCAGGAATATGGTACAAGAATTTTCATAAATGGGGCTTTTTGGAATAGGGGAGATTCTTTGTTGTCCCTATACCTCATTGCAATACTTTCTCCACAGAGTCTCTGTGGCTTAGAAAATGTACTCAAATTTAAGGAAACTGCAGTGGTCTTTTAAAATTAAGATCACATGCACATAATAGAATATAGAGATGCTGTATTATAAAGTTGTGCACTTGAAACATATAATTTTATTAACTAACTAGAGGCCTAGTGCATGAAATTTGTTCACAAGTAGGGTCCCTAGGCTTGGCTGGTGATCAGGGCTGATCAGCGTCTTCCAGCTGCCAGCCAGGGCCTTCCTTCCTTCCGCGCCACCCTTTGGTGGTCAGCACACATCATAGCGAGTGATTGAACTCCCAGTTGGGCAACCTCCTGAGGGGACACTTTGCATATTAGGCTTTTATATAGCTAGATTTGTTGCCTAGGATAGGAAACGTCTATGACAACTAACAAAGTACAGTATTTCCACAATAATAATTATGATGATGATGTTGAAAATTGCAAGTGCCTGCTTTGTGACAGCCAGAGTTGTTGTAAACATTGTATAAATAACAACTCATTTTAGTGGATAGTATTACTGAACACTGGGCACTTGGCTTCCTTTCCCTAATACACCTGACCCTGGTGACACTAATGAGAGGTAGGCCATGTCTATAAAGAAATAATTTACTTTGATGATAGTGGATATAGGTTCTGAACCATGAGCTACCCTCATCAAAGAATGGTAATGGTAATTTAACAAAAAAAGGTTCCTTTATTTACCTATTATCTTTTGCCATCTTAGTGTGCAATGATAAAGAGTTTTGTTTTCACTTTACTTAGATGAAGAAATTGAAAGACAGGCTAGGCAGACATTTTAGTCTTATCCTCTCTCCTCACCCCCACCCCCACCCCAACCTCTCATATAATAATTAACATAGGACAAATGGGTTTTTCAGATTTAAGTCTTTCTTTTCTGTTTTTGCTTGTAAGATGGTCGCTTTTTCTCTTCCCTTCAGAATGTTGCCATTTTATTCAACGCATTCCCCATGCCTCTTTCTCTCAGTTCAAATTTTGTACTGGAGCGGAGTTAAAGCAGCCTAAGGCCACACCACATGACTAGTAAGAGGCGGTGGCTTAAGAAAGGGGTTCCCCTAAATCAGCTGCCAAGAGTGTGAGGGCCAGACCCTCTGCCTTTCCCCTCCGCCAGGAGCGCCCACCACTCCAGGCCTTGGAGAGCTACATTTCCAAAACTACACACTCACATTTCATCACAACAAAGCTTTCTCAGGGCACACAACACAGCACCCTCTTCCCCAGGCCCTAGAAAAACAGTGCTCCCAAGCCTGGCGATCCTCCCCAAATGTGCCTCCCGCAGTCCTTGGCCAGGATGTCCCAGACCCCCTGGTCCCCTCTGGGCACCCAGGCGCTCTGGTTCAGAAGCAGGGGAGTCGGGCAAAGGGAGGCTGAACCCAGGGCAATTTTCAAAAGCCCAGGAGAGCCCAGACTGCTGGTAAGCTGAACCTCGCCCATTCACCACCCAAGTCCTGTAACACCACAGCCAGGCCGGCCACTTGAAGGGGTTGCAAGTTCCTTTCTTTTCTTTCTTTCTTTCTTTCTTTCTTCTTCTTCCTTTCTTTCTTTCTTTCTTTCTTTCTTTCTTTCTTTCTTTCTTCTTCTTTCTTTCTTTCTTCTTCTTCTTCCTTCCTTCCTTCCTTCCTTCCTTCCTTCCTTCCTTCCTTCCTTCCTTCCTTCCTTCCTTCCTTCCTTCTTTCTTCTTTCTTTCTTTCTTTCTTTTGCTTAAAGTATTACAAAGGGTATTACATATGTGTCCCTTCGCCCCCCCCCCCCGGCCCTTGACAATCCCTTGGCTTCCCCTACCCCTCAGTGTCTTATGTCCATTGGTTATGCTTATATGCATGCATACAAGTCCTTCGGTTGATCTCTTACCCCCCTCCCTTCTTCAAACAGATTGTCAAACTGTCAAAGTTGCAAGTTTCAATGCTCCCTGCAGGACTCGGTGTTCCCTGCATCCTGGCAGCTGGGAATGAAAGGCAATCCTCAGCCCTCTGGCCATTCTGTCCCTCCTGAGTTAGACATACACACCCTGGGATTTCTGTTTCCTGCACGAACAGAGGGAATAATGGAGGATGGGAGGGGGGACCATGAGGGAGTAGGGTGTGGCGATTCATGGAGGGAATGGGTAAGGGCCAGTTAAAGTCACCTCTCTGCCCAGGACAGAGCCGGGTTTAGGGACAGCGGGCCTTCCCTTCGCTTTGTTGTCAGCATCCTGGTTGCTTGCAAGCACACTGCCCACGCACACGCTCCCCAAAATCATCGCAACCAGCCAAGAGGCCCCTAACAGTCCCCTAACAGCCCCAACCCCTTGGCAGAAGGAAGAAACTTGTACACAGGCACTCCAGGGCCAGGTGCTGTGCTTTGCCTCTGAGTACCATTTTAAACGCTAGAATAATGATGATCATTAAATAAAAGAATTAATAGTATTTTGTTTTCTTCCAAGTCTTTGGGAAAATGAAATTCAGGTTTTTTACCAGTCTGCTAACATTTATAGTCACCTGTGGCGATGTGGAGTGTGTGGGGGCTAGCGGGGAGATTGGTGCTCAAGGTGGGGAGCGCGAGGAAGGTGTAGAGGCGTGCTGCGGAGAGGGGCCAGTCTGGGGATCTAGGCCCCCAATGCCATTTGTGGGACTGTGGCATCCACCTGCCCACCCACCTTACCTGTGGATGCAGTTTCCATGACAATGGGCAGTGACTGGGCAGGGTTCAAGCCTAGTTCCTGGGGCACTGCCCCTGGCCGGATTCTCCCACCCGCGGTGCAGGCCTCACCCCTTTCGGAGTCACTGCTTTATCCTCCCCTTCCTCCCAGTCCCCAAACCACTGGGACCTGGGGCCAGCCAGCGGCAGCAGCTCTTTTTGGGGATCAGGAGGCGCAGCCATGGCTGGTGGTCCCTGGGCAATGAGATGGCGGCTGGGGGCATGGAGGTGTGGTGGCTGGACTGGCTGGCACTCCCTGCTGCTGCCCCTGCCCCCCCGGGACTCAGGGCTTTGGAGGCTGCAGTGTACATGCTGCCACTGCAGCAACTTCAGACAAGCTGCTGCCCGCTCTTCTCCCCACTTCAGCTCCTCTTCTTGTTGGGGGCCAATTGGGCCAGGCCAGCTGGGGGATGGGGGCTAGGGGGTGGGGATATGGGTGGGGTGGTGGAGGGGTGGGGGTGGAAGGAGGTGGGTGGGGGCGATTGGGGCCTGAATCAGCCTAGTTGGCTGCCCCAGTGCTTGTCATAGCCACCAGTCATCCTGGTTGTTCTGGTCATTCCACCATAATGGTCGCTGGGCTTTTATATATAGAGATGTTATACCAATAAATTTAATAAAAATTTAAAAAATTAATACCACGGGAAAAAAGAGAAATGAGCTATCAAGCCATGAAAAAAAAACATGTAGGAAGCTTAAATGCATATTGTTAAGTGAAAGAGGCCAATTTGAAAAGGCTACATACTGTATTGTTCCAACTATATGACATTCTGCAAAAGGTTCTATGGAGACAATAGAAAGATCAGTGGTTGGTAGGGGGAGACAAAGATAAATATTTGAAGCACGAAGAAATTTTAAGGCAGAGAAACATTCTATATGATAATATATATATATATATATATATTATCACTCTGTGAGTTTGGACAAATGTATAGTGATTATATATATATATATATATATATATATATATATATATATATAATCACTATACATTTGTCCAAATATATATATATATATATATCACTATACATTTGTCCAAACTCACAGAGTGTACAACACCAAGTGCTGGCAACTATGTAAACTATGGACTCTGGGTGGTATGGGTATGTCAATGCAGGCTCATCAGTTGTAACATGTACATCTGGTGGGAGAGGTCGATAATAAGGGAAACTATGCATGTGTGGGGAAAGAAAATATATGGGAACTCTTTAACTTCCACTCAATTTTACTATGATCCTATAAATTCTCTAAAAATAAAGTCTATTAAATATAATAAAATTAAGATCACTTATTTGAAAACACACACACACACACACACACACACACACACACACACACACACACAGAGTTTTTCCTAACAAAGTTCTTTGCATCGTTAGAATTTATTTAAGTGATTATAGCTGTCTTCAAATGCCCAAATTCTATTAGGAATTCAATGTTTAACTTGGACCTAACTCATAAAAATTAGATAAATCTAAGTAAAGTATACTTTACTGGCATGGAGGCAAATATGTCACCACAAATATTGAACAGTGCAGCAAAGCTACTCCTGATTGGATTTCATTTTACTACATCCAGATAGCATATCTACAACAACAAATGATTTTGCATTCCTTTCTATCCTAGAGTCCATGCAAATTAATGCTTTCTTTCTCTTGTATACATTGATGATGAACTTTGGGGAGAACATGTATAATTCAGATTGGAATTTCTACCATGATCTTAACAGGTGTCTTCAAATATTTATTAGTTATTGCTGTATGCCTAGACAACACAGAAAAGCCAGAGGAAAAATATAAGCACTGGATACTTGAGGTGGAAAAATATAAATTTGGCTGTGGTAGCTATGTTAATATGTAGATCTGTTCTTCTCCACTGCCTAAAAAGACTGCTGAGTACTCTCAATCACTTAATATGGGTTCTCTATATGCTTTCACTGCTGTCTTATGTTCCCCACTGCTTGGTAGGCTCCCCTGAGTTCCTCTGTGACTTGAGCTAATACACACACACACACACACACACACACACACACACACACACATGGGCCTATTGAGTGATATTCTTTAATGAGATGTGAGTTGCTTCAGTGAGAAAAAAGCTAAATAAACTGCCATAAGAACTTGCTTCCCACCCACCTAGTGTGGCTCAAGTTGGTTGAGTGTAGTTCTATGCTCCAAGAGGTCACTGCTGCTGGTTCGATTTCCAGTTGGGGCATGGCCCGGTTGTGGGCTTGATCCCCAGTAGGGGGTGTGCAAGCGGTATCTGATTGATGTTTCTCTCTCATCAATGTTTCTATAGCTCTCTCCCTTTTCCTTCCCCTCTCTCTAAAATTAATAAAGACATATAAAAAAAAAAACTTGTTTCCATGGAATTGACCAGTATGTACTACATGATCAATAATAGATAATACTTTGGATTAATTTATAAATTAGATTGATCTTTGTCTTTATCACAAAGGCCATGCCTATACTTAAATCTATTGTAAGTTAGAAAAAGATTAGTTATATATTAGATGATAGTTACATCTATTTTTATGTAAATGCTGCAAGTAAGGCACTGAATACTTTCAGCTTACTACCATCTACTGATGTCTGCAATAGATGTTTGTTTTTCCTATAACATAGGAGAAAAATAAGGGCAGTTAAGAGAAAATGTATATGGTTAACCAAAAAATACCAAAGCAGCAAATGCTAGTGTTTAAATTCTCCATCAATCTGAACTGGGACCAGGGTCAGACTGATGCCATGATTTACATCTAAGCCATTAAAAAGTCCTCCAGATATGATAGTGATGTGAGAAAGCTTCAGAAAATGTATAAAGGATGGGTGTGTCTAGAGGCCTGGTGCATGAAATTTGTGCACTTGACAGGGAGGGTCCCTCAGCCCGGATTGTGAGAGGGTGCAGGCCAGGCCAACGGACCCTGCTGGTGCATGATTGGAGCCGGGGAGGGATGTGGAAGGTTGGCCAGCGGGGAGGGATTGAGGGAGGGCTCCAGGGCGTGTCCAGCCCATCTCGCTCAGTCCCAATCCACCAGATCCCAGCAGCAAGCTAACCTACCAGTCAGAGTGTCTTCCCCTTGGTGGTCAGTGCACATCATAGTGAGCAGTTGAGCAGCCTTAGCATATAATTAGCATATTATGCTTTGATTGGTTGAACAGACAACTGGATGACTGGACACTTAGCATGTTAGGCTTTTATTATATAGGACTAGAGGCCCAGTGCACAAATTTGTGCATGGGTGGGGTCTGGCCGGCCCAACCCCAATCGGGGCAGATTGCAGCTGGGCCTGTCAGGAGGAGGAGACAGTGGGAGGTTGACCAGCCAGCCCACCCTGATCGGGGCACAATCAGGGCTGGGCTGGCTGGGGGAGGGGCCGCAGGTGATTGGCTGGTGGGCCCCACCCCCAATAGGCGACAGCCATGGCGAGGGTCTGTGGGCAGTGGGCCAGCTGACCTTGCCCCTGAATGGGGTGGGGGAGGGTCGATCAGGGGTCAGCAGCTTAGGGAGGGGCCATGGGAGGTTGGCCGGCCAGCCCAAACCCCGATTGGTGTGTGTGGGGGGGCTGATTGGGGGTGGAGCTGGCTGGGGGAAGGGTCCGTGGGCTGATCTGGGTGGTGGGGGCTGATCAGGTGTGGGGTGGGGCTGGCTGAGGGGAGAGACTGTGGGTGGTGGTCTGGCCCACCCCACTCCCGAATGGGGTGGGGGGGCTGATTGGGGGCTAGCAGCCTGGGGGAGAGTCTATGGGTTGTTGGCCAGCTGGCCCTATCCCTGATCAGAGGGGGGGGTTGATTATGTGTAGAGTTGACTGGGGGGAGGGGCTGTGGGCCAGTTGGGGTGGTGGGGGCCCATTGGGGGTAGGGCCAACCATGGGGAAGGGCAATAGGCGGTTGGCCCACTGGTCTTGCCCCTGATAGGGGTGGGGGCAGATCTGGGGTGGGGCAAGCCATGGGGAGGGGCTGCAGGAGGTTGGCTATCTAGCTCAGCCCCCTATTGGGGTGGAGGCTAATCAGGGGTGGGGCCAACTTGGGGGCAGGGGCTGTAGACCATTTGGGGTGGGGCGGGTCAATCAGGGCAGTGCTGGCCAGGGGAAAGGGCCGCGGGGGGGGGAGGGCGTTGGCCAGCTGGCCCCACCCCCTGATTGGCTGGTTCGCTGGCCGCAGTGGGCATCATAGCAACCGGTTGTTGTGGTTGTTACGGTGTTCCAGTCACTGGATTTTTATATATATAGATTGCTGCCTCTAATCTTTTTCTACTTAAATCCAGTAATTCTACAAAACTTATTTTTTCTAAAATAAAAAATCAAAATCTTTCAGAAAGTTATAATAGAAAGACTATAGTATTCTATTGTCCAAATAGTAAATTCCAAATGCATTTGAATTTTGAAATTTAAAGTGCTTTATAATTTGACATCTGACTACCTTTCTAGATTCCTCTAACATTAGTATATGCAGAGATTTTAACTACACAGGGTTAATTTCCCTGATCATATCATGAATTTGCATTTATTTTTATATTATTCCCACTGACTGAAATGTCAAGTCCTACTTCTTCTTGGCCTGTCAAAATCCCTGTTATGCTTTGAGAACCTGCTTGAATGTCAATTTTCTTGGCAAGCATCTAGAATTAGTGCCTCATACACAATAGCCCCTAAGTGAATATTATGCAAATGAATAAATGAATGAATTAGTGAATGAGGCTTCTGAACTGATATATTCCTCTCAGAAGCTTTTGTATAATTCTAATTTAGTATCTTTCAAATTATTATAGTAGAATATATATATATATATATATACATATATATGTAAATATACATAAAACCTGAACTTACTTCTAGAACCATGCTTGATAAATTCAAGTCTATAATACTTGTTATTTTTATTTAATGAATTATTATTAATCTATTTTTAGATATTAAAATGAGTTTATTTTTCTGTCCATTTGTGGTAAGAAAGAATATGTATTAAATTTTCTAATATCCCTCAGAAAAAGAAGAAATAAGCTTTGTAATTGGAATAATTCTATTTTTCAGGGAGGAGGAATTTTGACTATTAGACTTATGGCTTATGCCAACCCTTTGTAACCAAAAACCATTTGTAACTAAGTGGTGATATAAATGATGCTAACAAATGCCAGAAGCTTCCTATGTTGTGATTTACCTTATTGTTATTTTATCATTCTGAGTGGCATTTATTATTAGTGATCTGTAGCAAAGACTGTTTTTCTAAAGAATATCATCTTGATGGAGAAATTAACATATCAAAACTAAAGTTTCTTATCCCTTGAAATTCACTAATAGCAACTGTTTTCCATAATAGCCACACCAGTCTGCATTCCCATCAGCAGTGTACTAAGGTTCCCTTTTCTCCACTTCCTTGCCAGCACTTGTCATTTGTTGATTTGTTGATAGTAGCCATTCCGACAGGTGTGAGGTGATACCTCATTATCATTTTAATTTGTATCTCCCTGATGATTAGTGACTTTGAGCATTTTTTCATCTGTCTCTTGGCCATCTGTACTTCCACTTTGGAGAAGTGTCTATTTAGGTCCTTTGCCCATTTTTTAATTGGATTGTTTGTCTTCCTTTTGTTAAGGTGTATGAATTTATATTAGAAGTCAAGGACTTAGAAATATAAGGTAGCTTTGTGCAGTGAGAACATTTATTTTCAGTGCTAAGGTAATGCATTGTCTTTAATGTGACCAACAGCAGCTTATTATGGTTAAGTAGTGTTTTTATGTGATAATTAATACCATAACATAGTATTTAACTTTGTATGGAAAATATGCTGGGTTTTCACTAAATTGTAACCCAAAGAATATAAGTACTTTCAAAAGTACTATATGAAATTTCTTTTGTGTAGCCAACATAGTACTGCCTGACATCAGTCAAATACCGGAAGTTAGGTATCCTCTTATTCACATTACCCATTTAAAAAATTATTACATGCAATTGAATACTTTGGTCATAGAAGGCCATGTTGAAATACACACATTTTCTCATGTGAAAACATCAACCACTGTTGATTGGTTAACCAATGATTAACCAGTTCCTGGCAGAATCAATGCTAGGTATGCTTGGGAAGTCCTAAGTGTGCAGAGCTCTCTTGCTGTTAAAAGGCTGGACTGCCTCAGTGTTCAGAACCTAAATATAGACTCCTCTGCTGGTTCTCATACTACTCACCTTTGTGTCATTAGAATAATCAGTTAACCTCACTGAACCTCAGTTTCCAGGTCTGTAAAATGAGGGAACTGAGCTATTTGAACTTTAAGATCTCTGCTAGTTCTCAGACTCTGGGTACAACCTAGTAGTTATCTGATTATCTGAGGAATATAGTTATGTTCAAACCATTCTTCCAGGAACATTGAAATTATAACAGGGCAATACTAATGTTAATATTATTAATCTACTGCAAACTTAACACTTAGATCTGTTAAAAATCACATGAAGGAAGCAAATAATTTTATTAAATTCTGGCTAACCATTTCAAGTACCTGACTTTCTAATACCCCTATCTTAGCACATGCATACTGCAACCTCCGGTACAGGTGACAAGCGCAAAGTTAATTTTACTGTTATGTCCCAGTAGGACATTGCTTGTCCACTTTCCCTAACTGATGAGACCACACCTCATTCCAGTCTGACTGGGTATTTCAGTCACACATTGTCTGCCTTGGCAAATTTTCTTTAGCTTGATTAATACTTGTTATCAACTTCCTAAGTGAGAACATTTATGGAACAATGTACTTTTTTAAAGCCATTAGCCCTATTTACTCCTGATAGCACAACAATTTAATTTAGTCTTTAATTAATTTAAGGGCAAAAAGTAAAATATGTGGGCACTTTTGTGTTCATGAATGTTATATTATATACATCACAGTCTTGCCTAATCAGTCAAACTGAACTTGTAATAATTAGAAAACCTTATATTAAATGGTCTTCACCATAACTTACCTCAGGCCAACTATAGGTGGATTGTAGTTAAGAGGGCCACAATTTAACAGAAAGAATGGTGTAGTGGAAAGAGAACAGGGTCAAGGGTGACACATGATTCCTGGTTTTAGTGTTAACAATCACACGTTTTACTATCAGAAGCATATCACCCTCTCTGATCGTCATTGGAATTAAGGGGGAAAGGAACACTGGGTTGCAGATGCTGCACTCAATTCTCCATCATAACCTGATACATACCAATAATGCTACTACTTTCCATACCCACCTCTGTGTCACTGTACATATTAAAAGGTATAAAAAGCTCAATCTTTGGAGTCAGAGCTACCACTTCTGAGCTAGGATAGTTTTCTAATCTCTTTAATCCTCAGCTTCTTATCTTTAAAAATGGAACTAATCATACCCAACTTTCAGCATTGCAATATTAAGTCACACATAGAAATAATAATAAAATGAGACACCACATGTGAAAGTGCTTTTAAATTGTAAAGGTATTTAACATGTAAGACTGTTAAATACTATATTACAGAATTTCCAATTCCTTATTTATGATACATGGCTGTCTTTAGAATTGGCAAGCCTTGATTTGTTGACTTTATTTTTATTAACCTTTTATAATATTTGGCTCATATTACCTTTCACTGAACCATTTAACAAAGAACAAAGAGACTCATAAAAGTAAAGGAAGAGTATGTGTACTTGGAATTGGGGAAGAGATAAACTATGAAAGCCATCAGAATTCTTGGCCATAGATGAAATAATATTATTCTATTTTCAATAAATCTATGTAATTAATCCTTAGAGGCATCAAACTTCAAGATGTAGGGGGACAAAAATATTACCATATAGATTTAAAATGATAACATTGGTACCAAAACAGAATAGCTTTTTAAATAAGTTGCTTAACTGAAGTCTCATGAATTGCATGCAGCAAGCCATACCCAGGAATAAGATGATCATGAAAGCAAGCCAAAGGAAGCCAACAAACTTTGGCCTTTCCATCAATAAGATAGCAAGATGAGATATTTCATCACAAGCCCTTTCTGGCTGCAGATTTGCAAATACCTAGATATTGGAGCTAGACTCAATTAAACTTACCTTTCTAGGATAAATTATTTTAGGGAAACTCACATTTATCCGAGGGATATTTTCAACTACAATGAACATTCTCCTAAATAATTGAATGTGTACTGTTACCACATGAGAGTCACACTTTGTTGGAATATTTATCTGAGTGACCATGTATTGCTAACTAAAGACATTATCCTCAGCATGGTGAGCAGAGACATCCAATCCTCAATTCCAGTAGCTTTTGCCCTTGTATATGAGCATTGGGTGACAAAAGGTGGGGACAAAAGGTAACAAGTCAAGAAAATTGGGTCTTAGAAAGGTACAGAGTAGAATGTAAGATTGTCTGGATGGGACTTCTTTGGCATCATTAAAGACCTAACTAACTAACTAAATGTTATTTCATTTGTACCTGAGGAATTTCAGAGATGGCACTGTTGTGTTGAACATGTAGCACTTTATTTTAATAACTAAAAGCAGTTTGTTTTCTCTGCAGTTTATAGATGGTTTTTAAAACTGAGGTTCAGAGACATTTAAAACCTGCTGAAAATGATATAATTCATAGGCATTGGGAATTAGGACTTGACTCTAGGCATATCTGTCTCCAAAGGGTCATATACAAGTCATTACAGCTACCTATGCTGCATCTAACAGTCTTAACTGCCCAACAGTGAATTCACACTGCCATATATGTTGTATAGAAGAGCTACTCATAGAATATCCAGTTCTGAGCTTCCATGTAAAGGGTGTCCCAAAATTCACGCAAGAAGTAATTTTGATAGAAAACACAGGTTTATAATTAAAAATTGTAAATTTTTTATTGATTTATAAAGTATACAGTATAAGGTTATGTATGGAATAGCATATCGGGTAAATGGCCTCGACGGCACAAAAAACTGGATTATCATGTGGTGATAGTGAGCACCATTAACTGTTATTGCCTGAGCAGCCGCATTTCGGTCATGGAAAATTTCAACAAAAGAGTGCATATGTGCCAGCAAAGCTGTGGAGGCCAGTTACCTGATGTGCTATTCCATACATAACCCTTTACTGTTTACTTTATGAATCAATAATAAGTTTACAATTTTTAATTATAAACCTGTGTTTTCTATCAAAATTACTTCTTGCGTGAATTTTGGGACACACTTTATTTATTTTTAGTTCCTATTTGTTTTGAGTTGTTTGAATTAGACTTTACAGACATATTTCTTCCACTAATCTAATGTTTTCTTATATCTAACATTTAAACTTTATGCAAATTAGACTTTTTAAAGTGGCAATAATTAGCAAATCAGACCTCTACATTTATTGTATTTCCCAGATGTTTGCAGCTACTGAGCATCAAAATTCTCTCGTTTTACATAAATACCTTAAGATCTTTCCATGGAGATATCCAAATTGATTTCTATAAGCTAGAAGGTAGGTATTTAATATTGAGGAAAACTCCAGGGAAAGCAACAACAACATTATCTCTAAGCACTGTGATCCTACAATTCTGACACCCAGTGTTCTTAGCTGAGAAATGGGAATGTGGTTCAAGCTATCCCAATTTCCTACTTATTATTTGGACATAAAATTGCTATAAACTTAGGGGTGGGAGGGAAGCTTTCTAATGTTTTCAAAGAAGAGAAGAAAATTAATTTGTTTCTTCTACCTTATATTATCCCTCTCTCATGTCAAGTCAATCGATTAACTTTTCTTAAAGTAATTGTGCTTTGACTCTGTGTAGAGTAAAGGAGGGAGTGAGAAAACTGTAGGCTGTCAATTCTTCTTTTTAATTTAATTTTTCAATTACATTTGACATTCAATCTTATATTAGTTTTAGGGGTATAGGAAGTGGTCAGACAGTTATATAATTTATGAAGTGGTTCCCCCATTATTCAAGTACTGTACCCACCTGGCATCATACATAGTTATTACAATACTAGAGGCCCGGTGCACAAAAATTTGTGCACTCGGGGGTAGGGGGTCCCTCAGCCCAGCCTGTGCCCTTTCGCAGTCTGGGACCCCTCGGGGGTGACCACTTGCTGGCTTAGGCCTGCTCCCCAGGGGATTGGGCCAGGATGTCAATCAGACATCCCTCTGGCAGCCCGGCAGCCCTTGGGGGATGTCCACTTGCCAGCGAGGAGCAGACCTAAGCTGTAGTTGGACATCCTTAGCTCTGCTGGGGAGGCAGGAGAGGCTCCTACCACCACTGCTGTACTGGCAGCAGTCAGCCTGGCTTGTGGCTGAGCAGAGCTCCTCCATGTGAGAGCTCACTGACCACCAGAAGGCAGCTCCTGCATTGAGCATCTGCACCCTGGTGGTCAGTGTGTGTCATAGTGACCAGTCATTCCCAGTCTTCCTGCTGTTAGGGTCAGTTTGCATATTACCCTTTTACTATATAGGATAGAGGCCTGGTGCATGGGTGGGGACCAGCTGGTTTGCTCTGAATGGTGTCCCGGATGTGGGTGGGGGTCCCGCTTGGGTGCCTGGCCAGCCTGGATGACGGGCTGATGTCTGTTCACAGCTGGTCACACCCCCTACAGGGTGGGGGTCCCCACTGGGGTGCCTCGCCAGCCTGGGTGAGGGGCTGAGGGCCGTTTTCAGGCTGGCGGGCAACTGAAACTCCAAGCCTCTCCTTTTTTTCTGTTTTTTTTTTTTTTTTTTTTTTTTTAATTAATTCTGGGATTTATTTACCTTCTATAGCTGTCACTGGAGCTGAGAGCTGGGTCCAGTTCTGAGGCTGTGGCTGGCTGAAAGCAGGTATCTAGGTTTGTTTAGCTTCTATAATTGAAACATTGTTGCCATCACTGCCGCTCTAAGCTCTGAGGCCAAAGCTGGCTGAAAGCAGGTATCTGGAGCTTGTTTAGCTTGTATAATTGCAACTTTGCTGCTTAGAGTGTAGCTTAGAGCAGGGCGAGGCAGGCGGGGAACCTTGGCTTCCTCCATCACTGGAGCAAGCAAGCCTCCTGTTCGCTTCAGCTGCCTGGCTGTTGGCCGCCATCTTTGTTGGCAGTTAATTTGCATATCCTGCTGATTAACCAACGGGAAGCGTAGCGTATAGTTATATATAACTATAACTTATAGTTATATATAAATTATATAACTGTCTGACCACTTCCTATACCTCTGAAACTAATATAATAAGTTAATTACCATGTTTGTCTATTATTAGATAGATTTATTGACTATGTTCCTTATTTTGTAATTTACATCCCCTTGACAATTTTGTAACTACCAATTTGTATTTCTTAATTCATTCATTTTTTTTTAATCCGGTCTCCCAAGCTCCCTACCACAGTGGTTCTCAACCTTGGCTGCACATTAGAAATTCTGTTTCTTTGTTATGGGCTGGGGCCACAACATTAGTAACAAAGAAACAGAATTTCCAGAATATGACACCCAGAAATCAGGATTTTAAAAAGATTCCCAGGTGAGTCTAATGTGCAGCCAAGGTTGAGAACCACTGCCCTACCATCTAGCAACCCTTAAATTGTTCTCAGTATCTATGAGTCTGTTTCCATTTTGTTTGTTTGTTTATAGTGTCCTTTAGATTCCACATATAAATGAAATTATATGCTATTTGTCTTTCTCTGTCTGACTTACTTCACTTAGCATAGTGTACTCTAGGGCCATCCCAGTTGTCACAAATGGTAGCATTTCATTCTTTTTCATGGCTGAATAATATTCCATTGTATCATTGTATATATGTACCACTTCTTTATCTAGTTGTCTATTGATGGGCACTTGGGTTGTTTCCATTTGTTGTGTATCATAAATAATGCTACAATGAACATAGGATGCATATATATTTTTGAATTAGTGTTTTGGATTTCATTGAATGTACACCAAGAAGTGGAATTGTTGGGTCATATGGTAGTTCCATTTTTATTTTTTTGAGGAACTTCCATACTGTTTCGAGAGTGGCTACACTAATTTGTAGTCCTACCATAGATTATGTCAATTCTTGATGCATTCCTGTGCATATGTTTTGTGTAAGTATACATTCCCAAAGCCATGCATTTACCCATATATCTGATATAATAAAAGCCCATATAAATCAATGGAATAGAATAGAGAGCCCAGAAATCGGCCCGAACCAATACGCTCAATTAATATTTGACAAAGGAGGCAAGAACATACAATGGAGCCAAGATAGTCTCTTCAATAAATGGTGTTGGGAAAATTGGACAGATATATGCAAGAAAATGAACCTAGACCACCAACTTACACCATACACAAAAATAAACTCAAAATGGATACAGGACTTAAATGTATGACAGGAAACCATAAAAATTCTAGAAGAATCCAAAGGCAACAAAATCTCAGACATATGCCGAAGCAATTTCTTCACTGATACAGCTCCTAGGGCACTTGAAACTAAAGAGAAAATGAACAAATGGGACTACATCAAAATAAAAAGCTTCTGCACAGCAAAAGAAACCATCAACAAAACAACGAGAAAATCCACTGTGTGGGAAAACATATTTGCCAATGTCATATCTAATAAGGGCCTAATCTCCAAAATTTATAGGGAACTCATACAACTTAACAAAAGGAAGATAAACAATCCAATCAAAAAATGGGCAAAGGACTTAAATAGACACCTTTCAAAAGAGGACATTCGGAAAGCCAAGAGACATATGAAAACATGCTCCAAGTCACTAATCATCCGAGAGATGCAAATCAAAACAACAATGAGGTACCATCTCACACCTGTCAGACTGGCTATCATCAACAAATCAACAAATGACAAGTGCTGGAGAGGATGTGGAGAAAAAGGAATACTCGTGCACTGCTGGTGGGAATGCAGACTGGTGCAGCCACTATGGAAGACAGTATGGAGTTTCCTCAAAAAACTGAAAATGGAACTCCCATTTGACCCTGTGGTCCCACTTCTAGGAATATATCCCAAGAAACCAGAAACACCAATCAGAAAGGATATATGCACCCCTATGTTCATAGCAGCACAATTCACCATAGCTAAGATCTGGAAACAGCCTAAGTGCCCATCAGTAGATGAATGGATTACAAAACTGTGGTACATCTACACGATGGAATACTATGCTGCTCTAAAAAGGAAGGAACTCTTACCATTTGCAATGGCATGGATGGAACTGGAGAGCATTATGCTAAGTGAAATAAGCCAGTCAATGAAGGAAAAATACCACATGATCTCACTCATTCATGGATAATAGACACCATTATAAACTTTTGAACAATAATAGATACAGAGGCAGAGCTGCCTCAAACAGATTGTCAAACTGCAGCGGGAAGTCCGGGGAGGGTTGGGGGGCAGGAGGTAGGGGGATAAGAGATCAACCAAAGGACTTGTATGCATGCATATAAGCATAACCAATGGACATAAGACACTGGGGGATAGGGGAGGTTAGGGGACTGTCTAGGGCAGGGGAAAAAAAATGGACACATATGTAATACCCTTTGTAATACTTTAAGCAATAAAAAAAAAAGCCTAATATGCTAAGTGTCCAGTCGTCTGGTCATCCATTCAAGCAATCAAAGTGTAATATGCTAATTATATGCTAAGGCTGCTCATCCATTCACTATGACATGCACTGACCACCAGGGGGCAGATGCTCTGATTGGTAGGTTAGCTTGCTGCTGGGGTCTGGCCGATCAGGACTGAGTGACATGGGCCTGACACACCCTGGAGCCATCCCTTGGTCAACCTCCCACATCCCTCCCAGGTACTGATTGTGCACCAATGGGGTCCCTCGGCCTGGCCTGAGCCCTCTTGCAATACAGGACCCCTCAGGGGATGTTGGAGAGCTGGTTTTGGCCCAATCCCGCAGGCCAGGCCGAGGGACCCCACTGGTGCACCAATTTGTGCACTGGGCCTCCTGTATATATTCATGAATATGTTTAGATTAATATACTAGGACATGATAAATGTGTTTGGCTCCTTAATTTTTCTGCCAATCATATGACCACATCTGTAATGTGATTGAAGTATCTATATATATAAAAGCCTATTATGCAAATAGAGGGAATGGCAGAACAACCAAACAACTGGTCGCTATGATGTGCACTGACCACCAGGGGTGCATGTGGAACATGGCGGGTGTAAGCAGCAGGAGACAGAGCATGGAACATGACAGGCATTGGCCACGGAGGGATGGTGGAGCAGGTGAGTGGAGGTGCCAGACCAAGGTGGAGCGCCAGTCACTGTCATTGGGGCAAGCCTCTGGTGGTTACTGAAAATTCTTTGTTCCCACACACTGCAGTCCCATCGAGTGCTCGCACCTGCTGTCAGAACCAGAGCTGCCACTCACACCCGCTAATAGCACCCAGCGCTGGCCCCAATCGCTTGGTGCTATCAGCAGGTGCAAGCAGCGGCTGCTGGCCCGATCACCCCTCAGGGCTTCTCCACCTCCCCCTGCTCCTGAGGGGATTCCCCCTGCTCCTGAGGGGTGATCAGGTCAGCAGCTGCTGCTTGCACCCACTGACAGTGCTGGCCCCAATCGCTCCACACCATCAGCGGGTGCAAGCAGGGCTGGCGCCGTCAGCACCTGGGAGCAGCAGCGGAGGGAGTTGGTCTGTTGGCAGACAGGCGACCAGGAGCTGCAGTGTGAGGAGCCAGGTGGGGGCGCAGAGGATGGGCCAAGACCCACCCCTGTACCCACTGCAGCCTCATGGCCCACAGTTTCTTTCAAGGTGCACGAATTTGTGCACTGGGCTCCTAGTTATTATATAATATGCACTCCCATTAATGGAGTTGATTGATGTGCTCATGGTGGTGCTCATTTTCATGGTCAGAAAAGCCACTTCTGTTCAGAATTTAAAAGTGTTTTGTTAATTTCTCTTTACTGCTACTGCTAAAAAATGATATTAATCATTTTGTTAACTTGCTTTAAAATTTCCAAATGTCCCAGTGATAAACTGAATTATCTTGATTAGATATGTTTATATTATATTGTTTTCATAATAAAACTTGTATTGAGAATAAATGTGCAAAATACTCTTTTGTGTGATTAAAGCCTCATGCTAATTCATTTAAATGTAGATAAAAAAGGGTCAGAGTCTATTTAATATATCTGTGGAAGGTAAAAGTGCTATATTCTAAATGGATAAAAGAAGAGGGGTAACCATTTTCTACTCTGTATCTCTGATATGTATGCATAGCAGTTTGAGTGTTTATTTTAAAACTTAACTTATGAATGAATTTTTACAAATAAAGGAAAATATCTATCTACTATACGTATGTGTTATTACAGTTAATTTCCATAAAATAAAATAAAAACATTTTTATCATGAACTGGGTCAACTCAAATATTGCATAACCTAAGTGGTTCATTGGCTGGATTTAGGAAATCTTTTTGTTTTTGTGAAACATTTTAATGTAATGGTAGTTTTGGACTTTATTTCCTTCAAATATTTAATTTAATGCTTATGGAGATCCATGCCACTAAATATATCCATATAATAAAAAAGCCATTGTATTTCAAACTGATTATTAAAACAATAGAACAGATAGAAGGAATGAGGCTTTGGAAAAATATAGAAGTAAATATTCACATTTAGAACTATTGTAGACTTTTTTTTTTAATACTATAAGGTCTTTGATTATCCTGCAAAAACCATGAGATCTTTGTTCCTAGACATCTTGAAGAACAAGAAGGACATATAACTACAGAGTGGGGCAAAAATAGGTTTATAGTTGTTTGTATGGACAATAATAAAATAGTTTTTTTAAAATACAAGAATAAACTCTGTGGTTTGCATACTCACAACTGTAAACCTACTTTTGCCCACCTCTATATAGATATTTTTAGGTTCTAGCATGATTGAAGAACAAAAAAATGCAGTAATATCTCTCATAGACTACTCACTCATTTATAGTTTATTAAGAATAAAAAATTACTTTTTGTGTAAAATGTAGACAAAATATAAGTGTTTAGATATACAAACATAAGTCAGCATGATTCAAAAGACACTTTAAAGGCTCACAGATAAATATGAAAACTTTATAGGAAACAAAAATCCTTAGGATACTAAATATCTATATATATAAAAGCCTAATATGCAAAGTGTCCCCTTGGGAGTTCGACTAGGACAGTGGTTGGCAAACTGTGGCTCACGAGCCACATGCGGCTCTTTGGCCCCTTGAGTGTGGCTCTTCCACAAAATACCACGTATGGGCATGCACATACAGTGTGATTGAAACTTCGTGGCCCATGTGCAGAAGTTGGTTTTCAGCCTGGGTGAGTCTATTTTGAAGAAATACTGTTGGTATTTGGCTCTGTTGACTAATGAGTTTGCCAACCACTGGACTAGGAAACTGGGAGTTTGATCGTTCGCTATGACATGTGCTGACCACCAGGGGGTGATGAGGAATGAAGGAAGGCTTCAGCCAGCAGCCAGCAGCTGGGGAAGGGAGGCCCCAGCCGGCAGCCAGAAGGCCCCGATTGGCCCTGATTGCCGACCAGGCCTAGGGACCCTACCCATGCACAAATTTCTTGCATTGGGCCTCTAATTATTTTATAACAGTTGTAGGGAATATTTATGTGTTGCTTACTATGTGCCATGAATTATTTTAGGGGCTTTAAAAACATTACATTGCTTAGTCCTCAAATCATTTGAGGTGCATACTATTATTATTCTCATTTTACAGATGAGGAATCTGGAGTATATCTGAGCCATTTTTCCATCTTTCAAACTCTTATATAAACACATTCTACCTTTTATCAATATCATTGTGGATGTGCTAGCAGTATTTTCCATTGTGGACTCCATGCTCAAACCCACTTTTTGAAGGAGTCCAAGATGGCAGTGTAGGAAGACCCTAAACTCATCCTCTCCCATGAACACACTAAATGTACACCTACATATAGATCAATACCTCCTGAGAGAAAACTGAATGCTGGTTGAACAGCTTCTGCACAGCAAGTAAGTTAGAGGCTGCATAGAGAAGGTTGAGGAACTGTGGAAGCTCTTCAAGACTTGCAGGAACTCTCTAGGATTGGAGGTGCCAGTGAGTGCCATTGTTTACATTCCCCCTTCCACCTTCCACCTAGGTAGCAGGGGCAGGAGCTCTATCCAAGTGCACTGGCCAAACTCCAAAGCTACTAGAACTTGCACTAGGCCATCCTGCCCTGTGCCCACTCCAGCTCTGGACAGTCAGAGCATCAGGGCGCCCTATGGAGCACCCTGTAAAATGTAGACAAAATATAAGTATTCTGTCCCCCGCCCCCGTGCCAGTTCAACCCTGGTGAGCTTAACCCCCAGGGCACTCCAGGGGACCACTCCAGCTCCAGCCAGTCTGACAAAACTACCCAGCATGCCCAGTCTACACAGAGGTTGTTTCTACAAAAGGCCACTTTTTCAAGATTGGGTGAAATAGCTGCTTTGTCTACTTCATAGGAACAAACAGAGAAAGTGGAGGGGGGGGAAGAAAGAGAGAGAACAGAGGAATATGCTTCAAATAAAGGAAAAACAATAAAAACAGAAAAAATGCTAATGAAACAGAGATAAACAATTAGTTTTACAAAGAATAAATGTAATGTCCTAAGGATGCTCACCAAACCTGAGAGTATAATGGAGGAACTCAGTGAGAACTTCAACAAAGTGTTAGAAAATATAATAAATAAAAGCAATCAGAACTGAAGAATACAACTGAAAAATTTAAAAATACAGTAAAGGGAATTAACAGCAGAATCCTATATAATAAAAACCTAATATGCTAAGTGTCTGGTCGTCCATTCAACCAAATCAAAGCATAATATGTGTATGATATGCTAAGGCTGCTCAACCACTAGCTATGACGTGCACTGACCACCAGGGGGCAGATGCTCCGACTGGTAGGTTAGCTTGCTGCTGACCAACCTCCCGCATCCCTCCCCAGCCCCGATCGTGCACCGGTGGGGTCCCTTGTCCTGGCCTGTGCCCTCTCGCAATCTGGGACCCTTCAGGGGGGCACATTGACTGTCTGGCAGTTACATTATATAATAAAAGCCTAAGCAAAGTTATGATAGAACGACTGGAATGACCAGTCACTATGATGTGCACTGACCACCAGGGGGCAATGCATGAGCTGCCCCCTGGTGGTCAGTGCACTTCCACAGGGGGAGCACCGCTCAGCCAGCACAGTGGCAGTGGCAGGAGCCTCTCCCACCTCCATGGCAGTGCTAAGGAGCAGCGATCTGAGCGGTAAGAGCGAGGAGTCCTGGACTGCGAGAGGGTGCAGGCCAGGCTGAGGGACCCCCTCATCCCCAGTGCATTAATTTCATACACCGGGCCTCTAGTAGATAATATAGAAGAATGAATTAACGACCTGGAAAACAAAATAGTGAAATTCACTCAAACAGAACAGCAAAAATAAAGAAGAATGAGACAATACAATGATAGTTTAAAGGACATCTGGTATAAGATCAAGCATACTAACACTTACATTATAGAAATCCCAGAAGAAAAAGAGAAAGAAAGCATATTTGAAGAAATAATAGCTGAAACCTTTCCTAACCTGCTGAAGGAAACAGACATTCAGGTCCAGGAAGCACAGAGAGTTCCAAACAAAATGAGCCTAATCAATAAATGGGAGGACACATTGTGCTTATGGATTGGAAGGATTAATATTAAAATGTCCATACTCCCTCAAGCAATCTATAGATGCAATGCAATCCCAATGACACTGTTCTCAGAACTAGAACAAATAATCTTAAAATTAAAATGGAATTGCAAAAGATCCCACATAGCCAAGCAATGTTGAGAAAGAAGAACAAAGCGGGAAGTATCACACTCCCTGATTGCAAAACTATATGACAAAAGTGTCATATTCAAAATAGTATGGGACTGTCACAAAAACAGATGCACCAATCAATGGAACAGAACAGAGAGCTCAGAAATAAACCTTCAGTTATTCAGTGGTTCTCAACCTTGGCTGCACATTGGAATCACCTGGGAATCTTTTTAAAATCCTGATTTCTGAGCCCCAACCTTCGGAAATTCTGTTTCTTTGTTATGGGGTGGGGCCACAACATTAGTAACAAAGAAACAGAATTTCCGGAGGATGAGGCCCAGAAATCAGGATTTTAAAAAGATTCCCAGTTGATTCTAATGTGCAGCCAAGGTTGAGAACCACTGACTTATACGGTCCATTAATCTATTACAACAACGGCAAAAATATACAGGGGAAATAACAGTCTCTTCAAAATGTGATGTTGGAAAACTCTACAGATACATTCTTAAAAATGAAATAGGACCATTTTCTTACACCATATATAAAAACAAAATCAACATAAATTAAAAACTTAAATGTAAAACCTGAAACCATAAAACTGCTAGAAGAAAACATAGGCAGTAAACTCTTTGACATAGATCTTAGCAATATCTTTTCTGATATACCTCCTCAGGCAAGGGCAACAAAAGAAAAAATAAATAAACAAATGGAACTACATCAAACTAAAAAACTTCTGTTGGAAACCATCAACAAAATGAAAAGACAACCTACTACATGGGAGAAGATATCTGCAAATGATATATATCTGATACAGGGTGAATATTTAAACTATATAAGGAACTTGTACAATTCATGATTTTTAAAAAGCCAAACAATCCAATTAAAAGTGGGCAGAGGACCTGAATACACATTTCTCCAACAAAAACATACAGATGGCCCATAGACATATGAAAAGTTGCTCAACATCAGAGAAATGCAAGTCAAAACCACAATGAGCTACACCACAAACCTCTGAGAATGGCTCTTATAAAAAAATTAAACTCTAACTGAAAAATAAAATTTTAAAAAAGTCAATAAATAACAACTGTTGGCAAGAGAAAAGGGAACCTTCATGCACTGTTGGTGGGTTTCTAATTAATGCAACCACTATGAAAAACAGTATGGAGGTTCCTCAAAAAATAAAAAATAAAAGAACTATCATATGACTCAGCAATTCCACTGAAGAAAATGAAAACACCAATTCAAAAAGATATATAGACCCCTATGTTCATAGCAACATTATTTACAGTAGCCAAGATATGAAAACAACCTAAATGTCCATCGACAGGTAATGGATAAAGAAGATATGGTATACATATGCAATGGAATATTACTCCATATGCAATGACATATACATATGCCATTTGCAACATTGATGGATCCAGAGGGTGTTATGCTACATGAAATAAGTCAGAGAAAGATAAATACCATATGATTTTACTTATATGTAGAATCTAAAGAACAAAATGAATGAAAAAAAATTAAAATAGACTCAGAGAGAGAACAGAGTAATGGTTGTCAGGTGAGAGGGGAGTAGGGGATTGTTTTTAAAGGTAAAGGGGGAATAAGAGGTATAACATTCCAGTTACAAAATAAATGAAACATGGGGGTGTGGTGAACAGCCCAGGGGATATAATCAGCAATATCATAATAATCATACAATGATAGATGGTTATTAAACTTACCATGGTGATCACATTGTAATGAATATATATATATATATATATATATATATATATATATATATATATATACCAAATTACTATGTTGCACACTATATTACAAAGTATAATGTTGTATGTCAATTTTAATTTAATAACTTTTTGAAAAACTCAATTTTAAAGTTCTTAGATGTCTTCGCAATTTTTTTTACCCGGATACTTAAGATAAATTCTAATTAAAATCGCCAGTAATTATAATTACTGGTAATTATTTTCTTCCTGAGAAAGGCCTATAACAGGTTAGCCTCCTTTCAGGAATTAACTGAGAAAGAATTAATGACATTTTAAATTTTCACTGAGAAGTTGCAGCACTGGGAGGATCTGACTCAACATTGCATAACGTGCATGACTGTAGCTAATGAGAAACACTGAGATATTTAGTTCCTTGTAAGTATAAAACATGATAAAACATGAATCATAAATCTCTTGAGCAGCAATGAAATAACTACACTGAAATAATTTAGCATTCTGTGGCAGTTCAAATTTCTGTTGTCCTTTATTTTAATTACCCAAAAGGGTAATTTATCTGCTTCAAAACCTTTCCTACAAAACTCTTCCTGGGCCAAAAGTCTGAAGCAAACAATTTTCTTTTTGAGAAAGTGTCACTTAGAGGGAGGTCTCAGTTCTCCTGAGAGCTGTAATTTTTCCGGTAGTTCTTCTAAAAGCAGACCATGGAAAGTGTGCTTTGAGAAGACTGACATAAATAATGTCATATCTTCCCAGACATAAGTTCAAATAGGAAGATAAAAACTTGAATTTGAGATATCATAATGAATTTCCAAAATAATTATCCTGACTTTGTCCTACTCTATATTTACTTCGCCTGAATTGGGAAGGTTATATTGAGTAACATAAAACATCACTAGAATCTGAAATGTACAGTGTATGGAATTTTCTGGGAGGGGCAGGGGCAGGGAATTATAGTTTTCTCTTATTTTTATTAATATCGTTGGATAAAAAGTGCAGGACTTACCCTAGCCGGTTTTGCTCAGTGGCTAGAGCGTCAGCCTGCGGACTGAAGGGTCCCAGGTCGATTACAGTCAAGGGCACAGACCTGGGTTTCTGGCTCGATCCTCAGTGGGGGGCGTGCAAGAGGCAGCCAATCAATGATTCTCTCTCATAATTGATGTTTCTATCTCTCTCTCCCTCCTCCTTCCTCTCTGAAATCAATAAAAATATATTTAAAAAAGAAGTGCAGGACTGATTCTTGGACTTTAACAGAGTTGTCTCATCCTTCAAACTCTTATCTAAATAGAAAATATATAGAAAATTAAATTTCTCATTATTCTGAGGAATATTTGGGGAATTTAAAATTTAGGTTGCATGTTTTTATTTCTGCATGGAAAGGAAATCCTTGCTTTGAATCATTTAAAAAGGTACACTTTTTAGACCAAAATTGTGTGGCAATTTTATAATTTCTTTTTCCAGGTTATTTAATTTAATCCCATCTCTTATACTTCAGATGGATTCTCTCAAGCATTTGCAAACTTTTATTTCATTTCCACTCATAGTCAACAGATATCTGTTTTTTCCCTGTGAAATCATAAAGATTTTCATGTGACCAAATTTTTCATGACTTACTTCTCATTCTCCTCTACCTACCTTCTTAAAATGTTAAAATACAATTCTGAGCCCTAGCCGGTTTTGCTCAGTGGATAGCGCGTTGGCCTGCGGACTGAAGGGTCCTGGGTTCGATTCTGGTCAAGGGCACATTCCAGGGTTGTGGGCTCGAACCCTAGTAGGGGGTGTGCAGGAGGCAGCCGATCAATGATTCTCTCTCATCATTGATATTTCTATCACTCCCTCTCTCTTTCTCTCTGAAATCAATAAACATATATTTTTTAAAAAAATACAATTCTGAGAGAAAGTTCTCTACATGAATAAATTGATGCGTTGCACTCACTTAGTTGCTTCCGTTAAATTTTAGAAGAACCTTACAAAATGGGTGGGCTTGTGTTGTATAGAGTCCTCTGGGGCAGCAGGCCCAAGAACAGAAAGTTCATTCTCATTCAGGGTATAGAGTGGCTCAGAAAAAGATTCTTATGGGTTTTTTAATTTGGGGAGAGTCTGTTGGCCAGAAGTGAGTGACTAGTACAAATGCATGCCAAAGACCATATATCTTGGCAGATGTCAACAGTTATAATTGTTTCATTATTTCCATTCCCCATGGTTAGCCAGAATATTTTGTGTCACAGTCACTTATTAAAATGAAAACCAGAATAAGGAATCAGCCAAGACCCTTTAGCAATGATGGCTTTTAGAGGAAAGAGCAAAGAAAACTCTTTTTTCACCAATAAAAGACAGCATAGAAACTGATTTTGTGTGAGAAAGCTAGGGAGAAGTAGGCTGATATACTAAGCAAAGTAATTTCAGGCCAACTGTGCTCAGAACTTAAAGTAATTGTGAGATGGAAACATATGAATTTGCTAATATTCAGCTCTTTTGACTTACATAAATGTCAATGTCACATAGTTCAACCTTATATTATTCATTTCCTACAGAACAAGTTTATAATAGATAAGGACTTTAGGGTTAGATTGCTTGGACGCAAACCCCACCTCTGTCATTTAAAATCTGTATGATTTTGGTTAAACTGTTGCACCTCTCTGTGCCTTCAGGTTCTCATCTGTATAATATTTGGTAGTATTAATAAAGGCAGAAATTTAAGTATCCATTTTACTGTAGTTTGTAGAATTTAGTTGTTTCTAGTCTGGGGTAATTACAAGCAATATTGCTAAAAACAGTTCTTTTACATGTCTTGGTGTTCAGGAGTGAGCCTTTCTTTTTTAAAAAATATGTTTTATTGATTTTTTACAGAGAGGAAGGGAGAGGGATAGAGAGAAACATTGATGAGAAAGATACATCAATCAGCTGCTTCCTGCACACCCCCTACTGGGGATGTGCCTGCAACCAAGGTACATGCCCTTGACCAGAATCAAACCTGGGACTCATCAGTCTGCAGGCCAATGCTCTATCCACTGAGCCAAACTGGTTAGGGCAGGAGTGAGCCTTTCTTTAGACTATATACCCACCAATGGAACTTCTGGATCAGAGGGTACATACTTTTCTAATAATGTTATGCAATGCTAGGTTATTTTTCAACATAGCTGTATCAGTGTACATTCCCACCACAGTTGTATGAGTTCCTATTTTTCCACATACTTGCCAACACAGGTATAGTACCACTTTAAGTTTTGCTGATCTGGTGATTATTTACTAGTGTTTAATGGTTGTTTTAATTTTCCTAATTACTAATACATTTGAGCATCTTTAAATATGTATGTTGCTTATTTGGATTTTTTGTGAAGTACCTTTCCATTTTTTGTCAATTACATTGTTTGTTGTTTCCTTATTGATGCTTAGGAGCACTATATTTCAAGAATATTATCAACTACATTTATAGCTTGAATTTTTTGACCACTGAATATCACTGTGAGTTCTGGCTTGTGATTAAAAATAATAAGAAATAGGTTCCCTCCACTTCTCAACTCCAAGGCACTTTTCCTTGCAGAACCTAGCAATGAGGATGTTTAGGTTTACCTCTCATATCTTTATATTTAAGGTATAATTCTTTAGGGGTCCAGCTTCAAATGGGGATAATTAATTCTTATCTGAATACATTCAAACTCCCTTGTCTAGCAAATTTTCACCAGGCAAAAGGTGCTTCAATCTTCAGCGTACATCTAGGTTTCAGCCTTGACTATAATATTGCCCTGATAATTCTTTACTGTCAGCTCTTTTACACACACACACACACACACACACACACAAACACGTCCAATATACTATTTGGTAGTGCTGTTCTAAAACACTTAGTCTGCCATGTTTCAGAAAATGTACAGAAGACAGAACTCTTAGCTAAATAAACCTATAAAATTTTGTCCTGTACATAATGCTTAAGTTTGCTTTCAGCCTGCAGGACACAGGGGAATGAGTGCAGGGAAGGGAGGAAAACCTGTACGTACTTATATGCTCTGCCACATGATACCTGTGTGTGTATCCACTTTGGGATTTTGTTTTCCTTTCTGGACACTCAAGAAAAGTACAAGTATTATCTACTTTAAAAGGTGGTTGGGGATAAAGTGAAATACGGTGTATAAATTAATTAAATATATAAGATATCATCTAGTGTTCTACCCAAGATAACACGTTTCTGCTGCTTCTACTTCCACGATTCTAATGAGATATTCACTGAACTGAACCATATTCAGGTCTACGTACCCTTTCTTACCTCAAAAGCCTATGGAAACAACTGGAAAATAATGCTTCAACAAGAGGCAATTTGATCTTTTGCCAAATGTCTTCTGAAATGGAATTTCAGGGCACAGAGTGTCCATTATTGTCTCTTACATAGGAAGACCCCTAGGTAGCTCTGTTTTCATAATAACAGAGGAAATTTTTATGTGGAAATGGCAACATAGGTATATACGAATTGGAAAACGAAGCATGCCTAATGATTTTACTCTCCACCAAGATATATATGTTGCACACACACAAAAACAATCAAATACTATTCACAAGACTGGAGGGCACATCTATTTGTAAGCTGACATATGCAATACAAATTATTTTTTTTGTTCTTTGATTTTATTCTTCTATATTATCACTCATTTGGGACAGATTCTCAGAAGATTCTGGCATGTGAACTAAAATATAATGTGCACGATCACTTTTATTTAAGACTTCCAAGATAAGGTTCTGCTAAAATCAACTCCTAACAGTAATGTTGTTAATAAAAATTAAAATATCACACACATACTAAGTGCCAGATATTCTATACATCTGACCTCTAACCCTCAATGCCAGGCCAGTTAGATAATTATTTACTTTTTTGGATAAGATGAATAAATTGTTGTTTAGAAATAACTGCTGACTTGCCCAAGATGAAATGGTAATGTAAGGATTTAAACCCATGTCCATGTGATACCAAAACCCATTTTGTAAGGCACTACAATACTTAAAAAATACCACTGAGAGTTAATGGCAGTTCATGCTTATTGACATATGCATTGACAGAGGGACTGACCTGTCACCTCCAATACATTATACTTGTGTTATTAAAAAATCTTTTCAGAAAAGGAATGATACCAATTTCCACATTGACAGTACCACACACGAATGGTACAACATTTTATTTTCTGCCAAACATCTTTCGTCATGTAAGCATAGGCATTACACATTTCTAGAGAAATTCATCTTGCCTCCCAAGGAATATTACAAAATCACTGTTTGCCTCAAGGATTTTAATTAGAACTTGATATTTCAGCTCTTCATTAGCTGCCCTTAGTTAGAACCACTGAATTTAGTCACTGCCAATTTTTTAAAAATTTCCAGAAATTATTCAAAGCTGATGCTGAAAAATAGATTACCTAGTGAAACTAAATTAGAAAATGCTAGATTTTGAAACATATAAATTATTTGAATATTTTTTTCTAAAAAGGAGTAAGTTTATTGGGGGGGGGGGGGCTTGAGCTCTGTATTACTAATGCTAAGCAAAGGGCCAAATATAGACTGAGCATTCACTACATATTTGGTGACCCGAAATGTTGACAAATGATCCCAAAGTCTTCAAAGGCCATTTTCCCCTTCGACCATATAAACTGTTCAGAATGAGGCATGTCTTAAAACATAAACATGAAGCTAACCAGACTAGGAGCAGATGAAGAAGTATGAATGCAGAGAAGAGCAATCAAGAAAATGCCAGGGAAAGTATAGAAATAGGCTAACTTTATAGTACCTGATCTGAACAGTTTAAAATTATAATTAATAAGGACTAGAGGAAGCCCTTGTACGAACAGTTGTATATTTATTGGTTATTTTATTTATAATCATTTTACTTATGTTTTGGTGCCATATTTTAAAGCAGCAGATGATTGACGTAAGATTTGTGTTAATATATTATTTTTAAATTTTTATTAAATTAATTAGGGTGATGTTGGTTAATACAATGATATAGGTTTCAAGTGTACAATTCTATAATATATAATCTGTACATTGTATTGCTCTGTTCATCACCCAAAGTCAAGTCTCCTTCCATCACTATTTATCCCCCCTTTCAGTGGAGTAGCAGTCCATTGTGTAAATTTATCACAGCTTTTATATCCACTCATCTTCTGGTGGGCACTTGGACTTTTTCCAAATCTTGACTTTCTGTTCCATAGCATTTGCCCCAAAATTTTAAACTACATATAGTTTTCCTTTACAAAAAATAAATGATAGTGTGTTAAGAATATATCTCTAAAAGTTACAGAGAAATAATCACTTGCATTTTAAACAAACTATTAGTAGAAAAATTCAATCCTGAGAGTATAAATATAATTAAACTAAGTTTCCCTTTCCTAGTTTCCCTCATAGTTGGGTTGGCTTTCTGAATATAATTTAGTATGAAAAAAACTATTTATATACTAATTTGGGAGCTGGGAAAATATGTCATCTATGTCATTATAGTCGTTGAAATGCTGTCATTGTGAGCCCTATTCTCACCAGTTAACCACAGAGACATGTCCCTCCTCTGAACTTCTGAACTATCTTTACATATTCAATACCTTACACTAGCACATAACCCTACATTCTTATTATCTCTTTATATAAATTTCTGCATCTCACCAACACATACAAAACACATGTGCATACACATAATTATATCATAAACTCTTTTGTAGGCAGGGATTAGAACTGGAACTAATATACCCCACTGTGTTTCTCCAGTGTTGAAAAGGAGAAGATACTTAGTGAGTGTTTTTATATTGATTATGCATTGGTCTATGACAGTGATGGCGAACCTATGACACATGTGTCAGAGGTGACACGCAGACTCATTTTTTTGGTTGATTTGTCTTTGTTAAGTGGCATTTAAATATATAAAATAAATATCAAAAATATAAGTCTTTGTTTTACTATGGTTGCAAACATCAAAAAATTTCTATATGTGACATGGCACTAGAGTTAAGTTAGGGTTTTTCAAAATGCTGACACGCCGAGCTCAAAAGGTTCGCCATCACTGGTCTATGAGTTGTAATAGTTTAGTTATGACCGTGTTTTTTTTTTTTTGTTTGTTTGTTTTTTATCATTGTTAGACTCTTTCCATCCTAGTGGCTTACTGGTTGTTTCTGGGCCCATAAGAACTCAAATAGCAGAGTTTAGGCACAGGGTAGGGTGGAATGGAGAGGGATCACAATAAAATAAAGGTTTTAATTTCATTTAGATATACATTTTGGAAGAGATATAGAAACCAAATCTAATGGCTATATGATTAGCTGTACAATGTAAAAGGCATTTTGGCAGTATTTCATTTATTTAATCAGTTAGTAAAGGAAAATGTTTAAAGAGTACCTGGATGGATTCTATAATTTCATTTATCTAATTTGGCTTACTAAAAGGTAATATAAATGAATATGAAATTGCAGTTTTTGGAATGGACCTCTCATATTGTCTATCAAAGTGATATCTGAAATATCTGATCAATATATAAAAGTGCATTGACAAACATAACTTTTATTGTTACAAATGAATATGACTCCATATCTGCAAGATTGTCTCCATTTTGAGATGATTTAAGAGCCTATGCTCCATTGTAATAAAGATTACATCAAGATTTAACTTTTGGAAATTTTATATGGTATTCTCAATTCCAACACACTATTTTTCTTCAACACCTTCAGAGATATTTGTTTGGGGTAGATTCATTTATAAAACTGGTTCTCATACTATATAATAAAAGCCTAATATGCAAAGTGTTTGGTCGTCCCGTCATCTGTTCAACCAATCAAGGCATAATATGCTAATGATATGCTAAAGCCGCTCAAACGATCCCTATGATGTGCACTGACCACCAGGGGTCAGATGCTCCAACTGGTAGGTTAGCTTGCTGCTGGGGTCCAGCCAATCAGGACTGAACGAGATGGGCTGGACACGCCCTGGAGCCCTCCCATGATCCCTCCCCAGCTGGCCAACCTCCTGCATCCCTCTCCTCCCCTATCATGCACTGGTGGGGTTCCTTGGCCTGGCCCTATCACAATCTGGGACCTTTTGGGAAATGTTGGAGAGCTGGTTTCGGCCCTATCCCTCAGGCCAGGCTAAGGGACCCCACTGGTGCACGAATTCATGCACCAGGCCTCTAGTCTTATTATGAAAACCAACTGTAACCAGTCACAGTAATATTATTTTTTGTGATGTTTAAGTGAGAAAAAGGGTAATATTTCTTTTTTACTAATATAGTCTATATCAGGCTTTAATTCTGATTTACATTCTTTCTATAAAAAACAATTTTAGGGACATCTAACCCAATCATCTCATTTTACAAGTCAAGACAAGGAGGCTTAAAGAAGCCAAGTAGCTTCACCTAGATTACACAGTTATTGGAAAAACTGAAAATAGAGACTAAGCCTTCAATGATCTTTCTACTATCGCTTAGTATTAACAGGTGGACAGAGAATATAAAAATTCAGAATAGTGATATAGTTCACAAATAAGAGTAATTCACCAAAGGTCTGACGTCCCAAAGTAAACCTTAGTTATATTATTAATTGTTTTCCCAAGAACTTTGACTTACTCTCTCCTCCAGTTTTCCTCTTTGATCTGGTACCTTTGTAAATTCTTCTTCCAAGTTTCATCTTTTGCTTCTTCTCTTGGATCCCAGACTAAATTGGAATTAATAGCCATTGTTGGACAAGTCCTTTGGACATGAGGAGGGTTGTTTGCTAAGCCAGAATGTATAGTGGTTTCCCTTGAGCCTATAAACATGTGCAAGTCCCCCATTTGGAATTAAAGTACTTCCTTGACTTTGTGTCTACTAATATATGTTCCCTCTCCTGAGTGTCAGAACAAAACCTCTGCAAAAAATGGTTTCATAAAAACCAAATGTAATGTATGGACTTTATTTAGACCCCAATTTAAAGGGAGTAACTTGTTTAAACCCTAATTTGAATTAATTGGGGAAACTAGATATAAATTGAGTAGTAGATAATATTAAGTAACTATTTTAATTTTGTTAGGTAGAAAAATGTTATGGTGTTATATTTAAAATGTCATGATAATTAAAGATGAATAAATAAGTATTTACAAGGGTAGGAATTCCAGAATGGCAGAATGGGGTCCTTGAGGAATCCCTTCTCACAAATGCAATAAAAATACTTGCTAGTCTAAGACCAAATATCTTCACTGGTGAATTTTACTAAAGTTAAAGAAAATTAATACCAAGACTTTTCAAACTCTTCCAAGAAATATGAGAAGAGAGAATGCTTCCAAACTTATATTATGATGCCAGCATTAACCTGATTCTAAAACCAACAAAGACGTTACTCAAAAAAGAGGCCAATATTTCTGATGAACATAGATGTAAAATTCCTTAAAAACATAAGCAAATCAAATTCAACAATACATTAAAGGGATCATACACCATGATCAGGTGGGATTTATTCCAGAGATGGAAAGATGGTTCAGCATTCATAAATCAATCAATGTGATGCACCACAGTAAGAGAATGAAGGCTAAAATTATTTAATATCCCTGCAAATATTGAAAAAGGATTTGACAAAATTCAACATCCATTTATGATTAAAAACTGTCACCAAAATGAGATAGAGGGAACATACCTCAATATAATAAAGGCCATATATGACAAATCCACAGCTAAAATTATATTCTACTAGAGGCTCGGTACACGAATTTGGGCACCAGTGGTGTCCCACAGCCTGGCCTGTGGGATTGGGCCAAAACTGGTTCTCTGACATCCCCCGAGGGGTCCCAGATTGCAAGAGGGCACAGGCCAGGCTGAGGGACCTCACCGGTGCATGATCAGGGCCCAGGAGGGGCACGGGAGGTTGGCCAGGCCACCTGGGGAGGGACCGCAGGAGGGCTCCAGGTTGTGTCCAGCCCGTCTTGCTCAGTCCCGATTGGCCAGACCCCAGCAGCAAGCTAACCTACCAGTTGGAGCGCCTGCTCCCTGGTAGTCAGTGCACATCATAGCGAGCAGTTGAGCAGCCTTAGCATATCATTAGCATATTACCCTTTGATTGTTTGAATAAATGACCAGATGACTGGACACTTAGCATATTAGATTTTTATTATATAGGTTGGTGAAAAGTTGAATGCTTTTCCTTTAAGATGAAGAACAGTATAAGAATGCCCCCTCTCACCACTTTTATTCAACATAGTGTTGGATGTCCTAGCCACAGCAATCAGACAAGAAAAACAAATAAAAGACATTCAAATTGGGAAGAAGATGTAAAACTATCACTAGTTGCAAATGACATGATATTATGTATAGTAAATCCTAAAATAGCCACCAAAAATATTAGAACTAATAAACAAATTCAATAAAGTTACAGGATATAAAATCAATACATAAAAATGTGTTGAGTTTCTATATACTAACAATAAAATACCAGAAAGATAAATTAAGAAAACAATACCATTACATCTGCATCAGAAAGGATAAAATACCTATGAATAAATTTAACCAAGGAGATGAAAAGCCTGTACACTTAAAACTATAAGACATTGATGAAAACACTTGAAGAAGACACAAATAAATAGAAAGGTATTTCATTTTCATGGATTAGAAGAATAAGCATTGTTAAAATGTTTATATACCTAAAGAAAACTACAGATTCAATGGAATTCTTACCAAAATTCCAATGGCATTTTTCACAGAAATACAACATACAATCCTAAAATGTGTAGGGAAACACAAAAAGAGCCTGAATAGCTAAAGCAAATCTTGAGAAAGGTGAATAAAGCTGGAGGCATCATGCTCTATTATTTCAAATTACATTCATGTGCCATATAACAATGTTTCATACAGAGATAGAACACATATATAATGGTGGACCCACAGTTTATAATGGATTATAAACGAAAAGTTTGTTGAAAGATAAGGTTGGACTTAATTATGATGTTGAATTTACTGCAGCAACAAAACACTGAAAGGCAAGGGATCTGATTCCAAAGTTGCTCCAATATATTATTTTAAATGTCCACTTTTCAACAACAAAATACAAGACATCAAAGAAACATGAAAGTATGGTCCATAGGCTGGAATAAAAGCAGTCACTTCCCAATGTCCTGGAGGAGACTCAGATGTTGGACTTATTAGACAAAGTGTTTTAGTTTAAGAAAATATATTTAAAGAAGTAAAATAGACTAAACATAAAGAATTAAAGGAAATATTTTGATGATGTCTCACCAAATAGATAAAAACAATAATGAGATGGAAATCCAATATTAAAAACAAAAACAAATAGAAAGTGTGGAGTTGAAAAGTATCATAACTGATATTGGAAATTCATTGGATGGACTTAACAGTAGATTTTTTCAGGCAAAAGGAAGACTCAGTTAACTTGAAGGTAAGTCTGAAAAACAGAAAGAAAAAAAAGAAAAATGAACCCAGACTGTGAGACACCATCAGATGCATGCATAATGGTCCCAAAGAGAGAGGAGAGAAGGGGGAGGGGGGAAGAAAAAAAATTAAGGGCTCTTTTAATATTTTTAAGAAACAATGGCTGGAAGTTTCTTGAAGTTGGGAGTTTTTCAAAGTTGGTAGAAAATAATTTACACATCTAAGAAGCTGGAGGAATACCAATTAGGATAAAATTAGAGAAAGATACCTAGAAATTTCATAGACAAACAGTTGCAGGAGAAAGACAACATGTACAAGATGATCCAAACTTTTTTAGATATTGGTGATTGCCCAACTGAGCAAATGTAATAAAAAACAACTGAATTAAAAAAAAAACACTGAATTTTATATTTTATAAAGGTGAATTTTATAGTCTATGAATCATATAAATCTCAATGTTTAAAGGGGATAAAAATAAAAATATGCAAATTGCTATCTGAGTTCTCATCCTAAACCATGAAGGTCAGAAGACATTGGGATAATGCTCAAAGTACTGACAGAAAAAGACTGTCAACAAAAAAATTCTATATCCAGCAAAACCATTCTTTAGCTATGAAGAAATAAAGACATTTCCAGGTAAACAAAAACAGAATTTATCATCAACATACTTGACCTATAATATCTACTACAAGAAAATCTTCAGATGAAATGAAAGGCTAGATGGTAACTTGAATCTATATGAATGAAAACACTTTTCTCTTAAATGGTTTAAAGGACAACTACATAACAATAATATAAAACTACTTTGATGTGCTATAATGTATAAAGATGAAATTTGCATGAGAATAATAACACAAAGGAGGATGACAAAAATAGAAATATATTGGAGCAAAGTTTCTATATACTATTAAATTTAATATTAATCTTAAAAATTATTTTACTTTAAGATGCATAATACAAAGAGTGACTTCAACTTTGTATGGTATTTCTTTTTGCAATGGTGAAAATATTCTGGAATTAGATACTGACGATTGACCAACTATGTGAATGTATTAAAAGCTACTGAATTAAAAAAAAAGCCACTGAATTTTATACTTTAAAAGGATGAATTTTATAGTCTATGAATCATATCTCAATGTTTAAAAGGACTAAAAAATTAAAAGATGCATATTATAAGCCTTAGAGCCACCATTAAGAAAATTTAAATAACAGAGTAAAAAGTTCAACAGAGGAATTAAAATGGCACAATGAAAAATAATTATCATCCTCACAGTTTTAACAGGGGTTCAAAAAATATATTAAGAATCTTCTGTGAGTAATAGCAACTGGCCATTCAAAATCCAGAAAAATATTGTCATGGTACTAGGATATTGTGCAGAAAAATAATGATCTTGATTTTGTCTTCTGAATGTGTCATTCTTTTTAATTTTAAAAAAATATTTTTGCATTTTTCTTTTATTGATTGATTTGAGAGAGAGAGAAAGATGGAGGGGGGAGAGAGAAACATTGATTTTGTTCTACTTATTCATGCATTCATTGGTTGATTCTTATATGTGCCCTGACCAGAGTTCAAACCCACAACCTTGGTGTATTGGAATGATGCTATCACCAACTGACCTATCTGGCCAGAGCTTCTTTTAAATATATATATGTTTGATTTTGAGTGTACAGCTTAGTGGTTAGATAATCATATACTTTATACAGTGTTGCGCTCGATATTTTCAGTACCTACCAGGCACCATACATAATTATCACAATATTATTGACTACATTTCCTATCTGAACGTGTCATTTTTATGAGGGATACATGAGGGGGTTGGCTTCTCCTTTAGGGAAAATGTTTAAACCTTTTGTATAATTTTTACTTATTAGTATATTTTTTCAAGTCAACACACATATATTGTATTTTTTCCTCTGCCAGATTTATTAAGTATAGATAATACCTGTAACAAAGGACTGCTCTGAGGTTTTGATGGAACACATAAGTAAAATTACAGGCCTGGTGCACGACATTCGTGCACTGGGGGGCGGGGGGTGATCCCTCAGCCCAGCCTGCACCCTTTAGCAGTCTGGAAGCCCTTGGGGGATGTCTGACTGATGGGCCTAAGCCATCAGTTGGACATCCTTAGTGCTGTTGCGCTTGCCAGCAGTTAGCCCAGCTTGTGGCTGAGTGGCACGCCTCTTGTGGGAGGGCACTGACCACCAGGGGGAAGCTCCTGTATTGAGCGTCTGCCCCCTGGTGGTCAGTGCAGGTCATAGCGACCAGTTATTCAGCCTTTTGGTCAATTTGCATATTTCCCTTTTATTATACAGGATGATTAAATCTGAAAAATTACTATATTTGTGTGACACAGCAAAACGGACTGGAAAGAGCATTGGCTTTGAGGTTGAATCCATACTCTCTCCATTGTACAACTGGAAACTAGATTTCCTGATCTGTAAAAGGTAAATAATAACAACTGCCATCTGTAATTTGAGGTTAAGTCATAAGATTTAAGCAAAGTACTTGGAATGTAGTTGGATCCCAATAGATAGCATAGCTATCACTATTTATTAGTTTTATTTTTGTAATTGTTAATGTTTCTACAGCATACAATAATTTCTGTAAGGCCATAGCTCTGCCCCAGTAGGCATAAATAAATTTTAAAAAGCAATAGGTAAAAAGGTAAGGTGAGTTTAGGTTTAATTTTGTTGTTCTAATTTTCCTTTCTGTACTCTCATTTTTCCTATTAACTATCACCATTGTGAACTGTCAAATTGTCCTTTTCCCCCCAAGTAATCCTAACACATGTCTAAAAAAAACTGCAAGAGAACATCAGGTAGGGCTACAAGTGTCACATTAATGACATGTGCAATATTTTTTGTGTTTTTTTTTATTTACTTCACAGTAAAAATTGGACAGTACTTAATTACACTGTCATAATATTTCACATCAGAAATAAATACAGTCTTAGATTCCCTCACTACATTTCTCTTCTTTCATTCAGTCATTTATATAACTAATTTAATTAGATTTTACTGATTATGTGTAAAATAACATTATGACTAAAAAGAAAACTTTTAGAAGAATAAGACACAGTAAAAGTTAATTGAGTAATTTGTCAAAGTATTGCATGTTAAAAATATTTGTGAAATGTTGTCTTTAAAATTGTCTTTATATATTGTTGATTTTAAGAGAGAGGAAGGGAGAGGGAGAGAGAGAGAAGGCAGTGTCAATGATGAGAGAGAATCATGGATCAGCTGCCTTCTGCATGCCCTCCACTGGGGACTGAACCACAAGCCAGGCTTGTGCCATGACCTGGAATCCAACTGTGACCTCCTGGTTCATAGTTGATGCTCAACCACTGAGGCACACCAGCTGGGCCAAAATTGTTTTTACATTTTGAAATGAAATAAGCTTTGGTGAAGTGTTCATTTAATTTTCCTAGTGTACTTAAACTACAAGATGTTTACCTTACTTTATTATAATTAAACTGAATAAATACATCCTATCTAATAAAGATGGGACATGCAAATTGACCATCACTCCATGACAAAATGGCTGTGCACACAGCCAATAAGGAGGGAATATGCAAATTGACCTGACAAAATGGCGGCGGCTGACTGGGGACGCTTGCTATGAGGTGGGAGGGGTGGGGGGTGGAGGGAGCTACAGGAGGGCGGCAGGGCTGGAACGAAGGCAGAAGGTGGTGGCCAGAGTGAAGGCCCGGGTCCCGGGTGTTGGAGGGAAGCTGATGCTGGCAGCCAGGGGAAAGAAGGCCTATTCTTGCATGAATCTTTGTGCATCAGGCCTCTAGTTATATTATAACCAGCAAAATACTTCTAAAAGATTTATCTTGGTAGATATGGAAATACAGTTTATGTTTTCATATGCTTGGTTCAATGTAATACTAAAAATAGTATCTTAAAATTGTATTGAGATTTGCAGTTTACTAAATATTTCTCTTTCATCCTATATAATAAAGAGGTAATATGCTAATTGACTGTCACACCCTTGCACAAGATGGCTGCCCCCATGTGGACACAAGATGGCTGACCCATGTCATCACAAGATAGCTGCCACAAGATGGCCAGCAAGGGAGAGCAGTTGGGGGTGAACAGGCAGTTGGGAGTACCAGGCCGGCAGGGGAGGGTAGTTGGGGGGCACCAGGCCTGCAGGGGAGCAGTTAGGCATCAATCCGGCCTGCAGGGGAGTGGTTAGGGGGTGATCAGGCTGGCAGACAGAAGCAGTTAGGGGCAATCAGGCAGGCAGGCAGGCAGGCAAGCAGTTGGGAGCCAGCAGTCCCGGATTGTGACAGGGTGCAGCCTGAGCTGAAGGACACCTCCCCAATGCACAAATTTCATGCACCGTGCCTCTAGTTCATTAATAATCACAAATACCAATAAAGTATATGCTAAGTGAGATAATGTAGGTTAAAATAAAGTACTTAGGATGATATTTACACAATAAAAGCTAGTCATTCTTAAAGGAGAATCTAATTCTTAGAGATATCCTTGAACTTGCCCAAAATAACAATATTAATATGGAATTACTTAAGCATCATTTGATAAAAAAAGATCTAGTTAAAACACAGGATTTCTTAGTCAGAATTGGAGCTAAAGACATGAAAGTATAAAAATTTAAATATGTATAGAATTAACTGATATATATTTAGCTTTTAAATATATATTTCTATTAAACAATTTTCTTTTTATTGGTACCTAAGCAACTATATTGCAATGGTTAGTGGAAATAATTTGTTAACTATATTTTTCACTCCATTTTTCCCTTTTAGAGAACATGGGGTTAATTACAATGGTTTTTATGTGCCACTCCCTGGTAAAATTCACGTATATACAGAGATTACAATCTTAGGCTTTTTTTTTTTTAATATATTTTTTATTGATTAAGATATTACATATGTGTCCTTGTCCCCACGTTACCCTCTACCCCCCACCCCCCCCACCCCCGCTCATGCCCTCACCCCCCCGTTGTCCATGTCCATTGGTTAGGCCTATATGCTTGCATATAAGTCCTTTGGTTGATCTTTCCCCCTTACCCCCACCCTCCCCTACCTTCCCTCCAAGTCCCGACAGTCCAATCAATGCCTCTCCGTCTCTGGATCAGTCCTTGTTCATCAGCTTATGTTGTTCATTATATTCCACAAATGAGTGAGATCCTGTGGTATTTATCCGCTCTCCAGTTCCATCCATGCTGTGGCAAATGGTAAGAGTTCCTTTTTCTTCTTCCTCTTCTTAAAGAATACCTTTCAGCATTTCATATAATGCTGGTTTGGTGGTGATGAACTCCTTTAGCTTTTTCTTATCCGTGAAGCTCTTTATCTGACCTTCTATTCTGAATGATAGCTTTGCTGGATAAAGTAATCTTGGTTGCAGGTTCTTGGTATTCATCACTTTGAATATTTCTTGCCAGTCTCTTCTGGCCTGCATGGTTTCTGTTGAGAAATCAGCTGACAGTCGTATGGGTACTCCCTTGTAGGTAACTGACTGTCTTTCTCTTGCTGCTTTTAAGATTCTCTCTTTATCTTTTGCTCTTGGCATTTTAATTATGATGTGTCTTGGTGTGGTCCTCCTTGGATTCCTTTTGTTTGGGGTTCTCTGCGCTTCCTGGACTTGTAAGTCCATTTCTTTCACCAGGTAGGGGAAGTTTTCTGTCATTATTTCTTCAAAAAGGTTTTCAATATCTTGCCCTCTCTCTCCTTCTGGTACCCCTATAATTCTGATGTTGGTACGCTTGAAGTTGTCCCAGAGGTTCCTTACACTATCTTCATATTTTTGGAATCTCTTTTCTTTTTTCTTTTTCGGTTGGGTATTTTTTGTTTCTTTGTATTTCAAATCTTTGACTTGATTCTTGGGATCCTCTTTTCTGCTGCTGGATCTCTGTAAATTATTCTTTATTTCAGTCAGTGTATGCTGGGATCCTCTTTTCTGCTGCTGGATCTCTGTAAATTATTCTTTATTTCAGTCAGTGTATGCTTAATTTGTAGTTGGTCCTTTTTCATGTCCTCCATGGTCTCCCTATACTTATTGAGGGATTCATTAAATTTATCGGCGGTTTCCATAAAATTCTTGAAAAACCTTATAACCGTGGCCTTAAACTCTATATCCAATCGTTTGCTTTCCTCCATTTCTGCCATTTGTGACCTGTTTCTTTGTCTCCGCATTTTGGCAGCTTCCCTGTGTTGATAGAGTGGCCCTGTGCGCCAGGTGTCCTGTAGGGCCCAGTAGCTCAGCCTCCCCAGTTACCTGGGGTGGACACTCTTGGTGCACTCTTGGTGCCTTGGTTGTTGTAGAATCACTGGGAGGAATTGACCTCCAGGCCAATTGGCTGTGAGAATCAGCTGTGTCTAAAGTGGGAGAACTTCTGTGCTGAAGACACCCTTCTGGGGCAAGACTTGCTTCAGTGGGGCTTTGGTGCTCACTGAGTCTGCTCCCTGAGTGCGTCCCTTATGGATCTGAGGAGTTGCAGTCTGGATGGACCCCCTCTGACCACTGGGTACAGTGGCTCCTGGATCTAAGGAGGTGCTAATTCAGCCTCTGCCTGAGGCCACACAGCAGGAGCCACGAAGAGGCTCAGCTGTGAAGCAATGCAAGCCGCTGCGGGGCCTTGGGCCTTCTCTTGGAAGTTCCAGGTCTGCCTGGTTCGGCTGCAGTTAGGTACATTCACATGCAAAAGCCTCTGCGGCAGCCTGGGTGGGGCGGGGTCTCAGGGAGTCAGAGGGCGGAGAAAGCGGCCATGGCCGATTCTCCGCCCGGAGTCTCGCGTCTCAGTGTTCCGGTAACGGCTGCAAGCACCTCTGAGGGAAAGCCGCCCTCAAGTTCGGTCGCTGCCGGACAGACCAGCTTCTCCCCGTGTGAGACCTGGGTCCCCAGAGACTTCCCGGAACCGGAGTTCAGAGCCGTCGGGAGTTTGTGATTCAAAAAGACAGCCGCGTCCTCAGGCGCCACCCCCTTTCCTCGCGCGCGCCGCCGTACCTCTGCACTTCACCTCCGCAGCGCCTCTGGCTCTCAGCGTGCTTTTCTTTCCTTCTAGTTGTGGAATTTACACTCAGCCAGCCTTCCTGTTGTTCTGGATGATGTTTGCTCAGTCCTTTGGGTTAATTTTCAATTGTTGTGTGAGGCAATAATTTCCCGGTGTTTACCTATGCCGCCATCTTAGTTGCTCTCCAATCTTAGGCTTTTGAGGAATTGAAAATTAGAGACTTCACTCTCTCTCGTCATGAGAAATATTTCTAAGAACATATGGAATTTACTTTTCATTAGTCACCTATGCTCTATTTTGAATATATTTTCTACTTGAAATTAAATACATGAGTTAACTTCAGCTATTAGTGCAATAGTACACAGGGTATCCTCCGAAAAATGTATACACACTTTAATAGGTGATAGCTCAATTTTGAAAATGAAATGGATTTTAATAAACACTGCTTTTATAATTATTCAAAGTTTGTGTATACATTTTTGGGGACACCCTATATTTAGCTTCCTTCTCTGTACTTGTTCCTAAAATAGGAAAACCAAAAAGTATTTTCTTCCTACAAATATGAAGGAGATATTAAGCTAAGAGTATATGAGAGTAAAATAAAAAAATAAGTAAGTGCTTAGTGAAACTTAAATGTCTTTCTTTGCGTTCCACTTCAAGGTTTTTTTTTTCTTACATAATTCTTAGGAGAAAATATGTTTTTTGTTACCTAGTAAACTTCTTTTGGGTTCCAAAAATGATCTTGATCTACAATAAGGAAAGTGTTTCCTCTAAAAATATGGCCTGAATTAGTTCTTCTATGTGTATTCCAAGTTCTAATTCAGAAATCTTCCTTCTCTACTTCATTCTGAATAGGGTTAAGATCCACAGATGATGTGATTCTATAATTATATAGAAAACAACAATAAATAAACTCCAATGTCTTGGGCTAATTTGCAATTGTACACACTTCCCTAAAGATCCTTAATGTGTAATTAAAGAACCAATATAAATATAAGTAGGCTAGTAATTAAAATTCTATCTCCACTTATTTTATTAAATATTTTTCGTGAGAAAATTCACATTGAAAAAATCTTATTCGACCTGGACTGCGTGTTGACTGAAGGTGCACAGCTTGCCTTTGCTATATTTTGAATGCAGAAAAATTAGAGTGTAAAGATTTTAGATTTTTGATCTTTTACTTGGAACACAAATTTCAGCACTTCTAATATAGAAATGTTTAACAATTAGCCCCAGGGCCCAGATACTACACAGATCAAGCACTCTGTTGGAAGTACATAGAGATAAATGAGGACAGTTAGGATTCATAGTAGTAAGAGATTCTACTTAGCATATGAGAGCTTTCAAGATTGAATTACTGTCTTTTGAAACCGGGGCTAAGTAGGCTATTCTTATTCATTTTATAATGTCTAAGAGTGATTGTTATGTATATATAGCCCATTAATTCTACACAATTTTTCTTTTATGTTTTCGAAGATGGTAACAAGAGATAAAAGGTCTTTTGAGTATTAAAATAATGTATAATTAATGAGTAAGTTTTTCATCTAAGGGGATCTTACTGGGACTAATCAAATTGATTATAAGATCATGGCACACAAAAGAACATGTGAAATGTAACCCTGTTGTATAAAATAGTAATTTTTCTTTTCTTCTACCTATCATTCACAAAGACACTATATACTTGTCCCCTCTTATCTGTGGGGGATATGTTCCAAGACTCTAAGAAATGCCTGAAATTATAGATAGTAGCAAACTCTGTATGTTTTACACTTTTTCCTATATATACACGTCTTTTTACTTAAAGTAAGCACTTTACAGCCTCTCTTTGGCATATTTGAATTGCCAGCATCATCACTCTTGTGCTTTGGGGGTAATGTTACGTAGAATAAGGGTTACTTGAATACAAACACTGTGATACCTTGACAGTTGATCTGATAACCGGGACAGTGACTAAGTGACTAATGTGTAGGAGTGTATACTGTGTGCATAGGCTATACAAAGGAATGATTCAGGTCCTGGGCTGGACAAAGCGAGAAAGCACAAGATTTTATCATAATATAAAACCTATTGCCCTAACCGTTTTTGGCTTGGTGGATAGAGCGTTGGCCTGCGGACTCAAGGGTCCCAGGTTCGATTCCAGTCAAGAGCATGTACCTTGGTTGTGGGCACATCCCCAGTAGCGGGTGTGCAGGAGGCAGCTGGTCGATGTTTCTCTCTCATCGATGTTTCTAACTCTCTATCCCTCTCCTTTCCTCTCTGTAAAGAATCAATAAAATATATTTTTTAAAAAACCTATTAATTGTTTATTTCTGGAAATTTCCATGTAATGCTTTTGGACCACGGTTGACTACATGTAAGTAAAACTACAGAATGTGAAACTGCGGATAAGGGGCAACAACTTCACTTCTACCTCTCTAATGATAATTTCAGACTCTAAGTAACTTTTTCAAAGTGACAACAGTAGGAAACTTAATTATAAAATCTTAAGATAGAAGAAACCCTGAAAAATATCCTAGTTCAACTTCCTATTCAAAGAAGAAAATTTTTATATGACCTCCAGCACTGGGGTGATTCCTGTCCTAGAAAGAGGTCTTCATCAATAAAGACCATTTTTACTGAAGCCAAATCTGCTTTTTAATGTAGCTTTTATTATTTATCTTGCTCTCATCTTTTGGAACCATATGAGCATAAAAATCCTTCAATTGTTTGAAGGTATATCATGCCCCTCATCCACTTCTTAATTTCATTTTCTCATTACAAGGTCACAAAGGCACTGAGACCTGGGTCTATAGACTCACTGTCTTAAGGGGGTGTTAATAGAGTCTGAAATGCACAGAAAAGGAATTCCTTTGAGCAAAGCCATAGTTCTAAGAGTGTCTATGAACTAGGATTATGTGTAGCACTAGCAAGTGTACAATAATTGTTAACTAGTATTATCATTGTAGAGTTTGGAGAAATTATTTTTGTATATGCAAGAGGTTATTTTCTTAGTTATGCTACTCTATGTGTCTCTAGAGCCATATCAAATCAGGAAGCACAAAGCAGTATTTGGTTTAAGTGGCACAAAAACCAGTCCAACTAGCTGGGAAAATGGAGCCCTTGATATCAGAGATCTAAGTGAGGATGGGTATTAGTCCTTTGTGGCTCTAAATTAGGTAAAATTTTGTGCTTCACTTTTCTTCATCTCTAAAGTAAAATAAAATAAAATAAAATTAAGTTCTTCCTGCATGTTGGTTATGAGGATTAAATGAGATAATAGGCAAAAAGTAAGTGCTGATGGGGTCAGAGTATGCCACCTGCAATAGGCCACTTTGGCATAAGAATTATTTTTAGCTTAAACCAATTGAGAAACAGCAGATATTACAAAAGCTCTCTACTCTCCCCCATTCTGTTCAAAGGCAAGGTACATATATCCTTCTGTGAAAGTGTCTCTCCCTCAATACCAGGAAGAAAAGAATGACTCAATCTCTGGAGACACACTTATCACCCAGACACCACACATGATTGAGCTTGCATAACAAACCTTTATCTTCTGGTTATTTCCCCATGTATTTACTCTCCCGCAATTTACCACCCCTTGAAACCCAAATCCCTTTTCCTGTGTCTTGTCACTTCTCCACTATTTATTGCTCTTCATTAAAATGGCATATCAGCCCCTGGGTCTGTTTCTTCGGGTCTTCACTTCATTTTATGAAGGTCCTGGTATATATAATATAATATAATATATATATATATATATATATATATATATATATATATATATATCTCCTGTTATTTTGTCTTTGGCTCTGGCACTGAATTTAAGAATGTAGAGGACAGCCCTAACCGGTTTGGCTCAGTGGATAGAGCATTGGCCTGCGGAGTGAAGGGTCCCGGGTTCGATTCTGGTCAAGGGCATGTACCTTGGTTGCGGGCACATCCCCAGTAGATGTGCAAGAGGCAGCTGATTGATGTTTCTCTCTCTCTCCTTGATGTTTCTAACTCTCTCTCCCTTTCCCTTCTTCTCTGTAAAATATCAATAAAATATATATTTTTTTAAAAAAAGAATGTAGAGGACAGTTTTCTCTCTCCTACAGTGTTTAATTAAAGTTAGCTATTATTATTATTATTATTATTATTATTATTATTATTATCACCTTCCTTAGCATCAGGTCTTGGCATTATACAAGCATATAGTTAGCTGTTAAATTATTATTTAATTGAGACAGTGTTGCCTATCTACCTTTAGTGAAATAACTTTTGCAGGTAGAACCGGAATGTTAACTAAAATTACATTATAAATTTGTTTTGTGAATTTATAGAAGAGTTAAAGCAGTAATTAATTTGCAGAAGTTGTATGTCCCTAAGGAACAAAGAAGAACAATAAAGGACAAAGAATAACTAGAGATAGTAGACTCTAGAGATAAAACAAGAACCAGGACCTCTGGACTGTATTCTTAATATATGTCACTATAATTTTCTGTAAATATACTGAGTACCATTCTTCCTTTTTATACTTAAAATTAAAAATTACCTGGAAAAGCCCTGGATGGTGTGGCTCAGTTGGTTGGAGCATTGTCCCATATACTGAAAGGTTCCAGGTTCTATTCCCAGTCAGGACACATACCTAGATTGGGGTTTTGATCCACTGTATGGTAACATATGGAAGGCAACCAATTGATGTAATCTCTCTCTCAATACTCACATCCTCATGTGAGGATTAAAAAAATTACTTGGAAAATCATTTTTTTTCTTAGTGTAAAACGCTTGCAGTGAAATAATTATGTATATTGGAAGAGGGAAAGAAAATATTGGGAGAAGACATCTGAACCAAAAAGTAAAGATTCACAGGTCTAGATGTATGTGGCTAGGAAATCCCAAGTATCCTATCTAATAAAATGGTAACATGCAAATTAACCATCACTCCGTCACAAAGATGGTGGTGCCCATAGCCACAAGATGGCAGCGCCCAGTCCTCTCAGCCCCTCCAGAGTCCCCCAGTCCCCAGTGCGGGGGCTGCTGAGAGTGGGCAGCGTGAGCAGCCTGGCTGAATGCTTGCTTCATCGCCATGGTAATGAGGCAAGCATTCCACCCTGGCCACAGAGGGCCTCTGGGCAGTGGGCACAGAGAGGCAGGGGGCAGGGAATGTTTGTGTCATCACCCTAGCAACGAGGCAAGCATTCCGTGCCCGGTCGTGGATGGGCCTTTGGCCACGCCAGAGCATGGATGGGCCTCTGGGCTGTGGAGAGCCTCTGGGCAGTGGGTGCAGAGCAGCCAGGCCCCACAGAGAGCTACTGGCACATGGATTTGTGTGCAGGACTACTAGTCTAATCTCATAAATGGATTTACAAGAGGTAAGGACACCTTCATTTATTCATTAAAAAAAAGCCAGAGACAGGGGTAAATGTTTGGTGTATACAAGTACACAAGACAAATAAGGTCACTGCTTAGTCTATCACAGAGATGTTTTTTGTGTGGAGGGCTGAGGACAAGAATTAAGGTATCAGTAAAGAAACTCTAAATCAGGCCTATAGCATGTGTAAACCCTGGGTAGACAAGGATAAGTAAAAAAGGAAAACAAAATCAAAAGTTGTTTGTTATATAGAGGCATTTTGTGAAGGGAGCAGGGACAAGCATTGCTTTTCAACCTTTAAATAACAAAACATGCCATGGTTATGGAGGCATGTGTTCCTAATTTTCACAAGGAACATAAGTACAATAAAGACTGGAGCAAATATAGCACCATGTGATATCTTGAGGGATTATAGCTTTGGCAGCACCAGGTAACAACATCCAAAACAGGTAAGCAGCATGCTCATGGAAGGCACTCATGGTGAAATGGCAGAGCATCAGTAGAGACCACAAAGCCTGGTGGAAGATTGTGGATGCCCAACAGACATGGCGGTACTCAGCGGATGCCCAGCAAATGATGATGCATACCCAGTGGCACAAGATGGATGCTCAGTGGCACAAGATGGATGCCCAGTGGCAAATGATGGATAACCAACAGATACAGTGAATGGTGGCAGGTAATGGTGGATACATCTGTGCTTGATGAAAGCCCAGAACAGTTGCAGCAGTGCATGATGCAAACGGGTTTATTCATGATCACATGGGCGACAAGTCCTGGGGTTGTATATTTTTCTAGAGGACTGGAGTAACTTTGTAAAAACATAGGGATAATAAGCTAGTGACTTTAGCATGTCAATATCAAGGTTGTCTCTTTTGTGCACACAAGCTGTGAGACCTTTTAAGGACAATGTAGGTAATATCAGTGAGTAAGGCAGAAAGGTTGTAAAAAAAGGAGGGGGGAGTGGTAGAAAACATAGCAAAGATGGAACCTACACACTTTAAGATATTCAAGTTACAAAGTTTAAAAATCATTGGCTATCATTGCGATCAGACACGAAGAAGAAATAAAAGGCATCCAGATTGGAAAAGAAGAAGTAAAACTGTCCTTATTTGCAGATGACATGATACTGTACATACAGAACCCTAAAGACTCCATCAAAAAATTATTAGACTTAATAAATGAATTCGGCAATGTAGCAGGATACAAAATTAATGCTAAGAAGTCCATGGCATTTCTTTACACCAATAGTGAACTTACAGAAAGTGAAACTACAGAAGCAATCCCATTTACCATTGCACCAAAAAAATTAAAATACCTAGGAATAAACTTAACTAAGGAGGTAAAAGACTTATATGCTGAAAACTACAGGACACTGAAAAAAGAGATAGAGGAAGACATAAACAGATGGAAGAATATACCGTGTTCATGGATTGGTAGAATCAACATCATCAAAATGTCCATACTACCCAAAGCAATTTATAGATTCAATGCAATCCCCATTAAATTACCAACAGCATATTTCACAGATCTAGAACGAACGTTCCAAAAATTCATCTGGAATAAAAAAAGACCCCGAATAGCTGCAACAATCCTCAGAAAGAACAAAGTAGGTGGGATCTCAATACCAGATATCAAACTGTATTACAAAGCCACTGTTCTTAAAACAGCTTGGTACTGGCACAAGAACAGACATATAGATCAATGGAATAGAATAGAGACCCCAGAAATCAACCCAAACCACTATGCCCAATTAATATTCGACAAAGGAGGCAAGAACATACAATGGAGTCAAGACAGTCTTTTCAATAAATGGTGTTGGGAAAATTGGACAGATACATGCAAAAGGATGAAACTAGATCACCAACTCACACCATACACAAAAATAAACTCAAAATGGATAAAAGACTTAAACGTAAGACGGGAAACCATAAAAATACTAGAGGAATCCACAGGCAGCGAAATCGCAAACATATGACGAAGAAATTTCTTCTCTGATAATGCTCCTAGGGCAATGGAAACTAAAGAGAAAATAAACAAATGGGACTACATCAAAATAAAAAGCTTTTGCACAGCAAAGGAAACCATCAACAAAACAACAAGAAGACCCACTACATGGGAGAACATATTTGCCAATGATACCACCGATAAGGGTTTAATTTCCAACATTTACAGGGATCTCATGAAACTTAACAAAAGGAAGATAAACAATCCAATAAAAAAATGGGCAACGGACCTAGATAGACACTTTTCGAAAGAGGACATACAGAAGGCCGAAAGACATATGAAAACCTGCTCAAAGTCACTAATTATACGAGAGATGCAAATCAAAACGACAATGCGTTATCATCTCACACCTGTCAGAATGGCTATCATCAACAAATCAACAAACAACAAGTGTTGGAGAGGATGTGGAGAAAAAGGAACCCTTCTGCACTGCTGGTGGGAATGCAGACTGGTGCAGCCACTATGGAAGACAGTATGGAGCTACCTCAGAAGACTAAAAATGGAACTCCCATTTGACCCAGTGATCCCACTACTAGGAATATATCCCAAGAAACCAGAAACGCCAATCAGAAAGAATATATGCACCCCTATGTTCATAGCAGCACAATTCACCATAGCTAAGATTTGGAAACAGCCTAAGTGCCCATCAGCAGATGAGTGGATTAGAAAACTGTGGTACATATACACAATGGAATACTATGCTGCAGTAAAAAAAAAGGAACTCTTGCCTTTTGCAACAGCATGTATGGAACTGGAGAGCATTATGCTAAGTGAAATAAGCCAGTCAGAGAAAGATAAATACCACATGATCTCACTCATTTGTGGATTATAGAGAACAACATAGACTGATGAAAAGGGACAGACTCAAAGACTGAGAAACAGCAATCAGGCTATCAATCCCCAGAAGGAAAGTAGGGGAGGGCGGGGGTAAGGGGAAGAGATCAACCGAAGGACTTGTATACATGTATATAAGCCATACCAATGGACATGGACAACAGGGGGATGGGAGCATGAGTGTGTGTGTGGGGGAGGTTGGGGGTTAATGGGAGGGATGAGGACACATTTGTAATACCTTAACTAATAAAAAAAAATGTAATAACAAAAATAAAAAAAAAATAAAAAAATAAAAACATCAAAAAAAAAAAAATCATTGGCTAGGCTAAAACAAAACTCCTGCAGGCAGAAGTCAAATAAAGAGCTGCCAGGTCCTGACCTCTGGTTTAGGTGAACACTAAGTATCAATGCTCTAGAGCTTAATATATCATTTATTTAGGAATTTACACAAATTTACATATTTACACAAATAAGAAAATTATTTTATTTTGAGAATAAACTCTAGGTATATCGATTTTGGGGATGTTTTATATGTGCGAGAAGATTGCCTTCTGCTATTTGTTAAATAATTCAAAGAAATCAGAGATTCTTTTTGTCATATGTTTATTTCTGAAAACTATAAGCTTTTCCAGAATATTTAGGATAACTTGGAGACCATTAAATGACTTTTGATGGAACCCCAAAAATGCTCATGTTGACAGTGGTAAATATGAGGGTGGGTCTATAATTTCTCTATATATTCCCAAATACTCTATTCTCAAATGTATTTCTGGAGCTTGAGTTGGACAATGTTTATTTTTCACTCAAAGGTGTACATCTCTAGTAAAATGGAGTTAGTTTAAGGAATTCTGCGAAAGAAACGAAGATAAAATGGAGGAAGACTTAGCTTATAAGCATATATTCCATTTTAATGAAATAATTAAATTCAAAAGAGCATTCACCATCATATATATTAATCTTGTAAAATATATAGGCAGCTAATTTTAGCAGCTCTATGCTTTGAGTATAGTTCTTCTTGGAAAAAAGCGTTCTAAGTGACATGTAGCATGAAACAGTGATTAAGAATGAGGTGACATTGACAGGCAGGGGATAAGATGACAAAGGCACCAGAGGAAGTTTTTGTGGGTGAAGATATGTTGTTTATCTTGATTGTGGTAATGATTTCGGGGGTGTTTACATATATCAATGTGTAACTTTAAATGTGTGTATTTTTTTTTGCATGTTAATTATACAATAAAAAAGAAGAAAAGAAAAAAAGAAGAAGGCATTGGTGTTCGTTTGGCCTGTGTTTAATGGTTGGGTATATCACTAATAAATTCTGAAGCCTTAAATACATTACTTAACTTCTCTAAACATTTGTTTCTTCATCTTAAAAATATAAAAATAATCATGTCTATTGTTTTATGAGGATTGAATGAGTTAATGAGCTAATACACACAAAATTCTTCACAGAAGACCTGGAAAATAGTATGTTTTCAATTAATGGTAGCTTTTTATTAATTTGAAGATGAAATGCAGTGATTGTACTCTAGTGCCTTATAGAGTTAATAGACAACAATTTTAGTTCTTCTTCCAAATCCTTTTAAATTCTCATGAATATACGTAAGCAGTTGGTTAATATCATTCATACATAAACAATCATATATGTTTTTATAACAACTAATCCTTTTATAACTTCCACAGGAGTTTTAGCTACCAGAATTATTTCTAATGAACAGATTTCTTGACTCAAGCGAACAGAGGAACAATCCCAAATACACTTACCTTCTCAAAGAATCCACATTGACTATTTAGGTAATTATTGCATGCATTCCTACTTTAGGAAGATAAGCAAAATATTATAGAGAATTTAAAAAATCTTAAAAAGAATTATTTGATGTTCACTTACTTTATTCTATTAATATGGTTGTATATAATTTGTGTGGTTTTGATTTCTGAAAAGTATTTCCTCTCAATAAAAATAAAGGCCATTAAATATATAATGTATTCCCTTAACAAATAGTTTAGAATTCACTTTTATACAGATTATTGACGGCATAGACTTCAAATGAATTATAAATATGTTCTTGTTTGGAAAGAAATCATGGCTATCAGAAGGAATATTTGAGTTGGTATAGTTCTACATTGTTGGTAGCACACATCTACTCATTTGTAGGAATCTTGTCAAACTGGCAGGAAAATAGGAAGGGCAAGGACAACTGGTTTTCTAATACATGCTAATGGAAATGTTAAGGCTGAGTATAATTTACTGATAAATTCTAAAATTATGACTGCAAATTGAAATTGTAGAATATAAAATTATTCTGTTGCAATTTTAACTAGACAGATTTTAACTATTTAATATCAATAAATTGGTGATTTTAAGCAGGTGAGGAAAAATAAATTTCTGTTGGTGAACATAAATATTGAGAGATTTTTTTAACTAGGCAATTTTTTTTAGTGTCATCACCATGGACTATCAAATTGAGTTTGTAGTCAGGCACTATCTTTTTAAACAATATGTTTTTGTCGATTTTTTATAGAGAGTGGAAATGAGAAGAATAAAAAGAAACATCAATGATGAGAGGGACTCATAGATTGGCTGCCTCCTGCACGCCCCGTACTGGGGATTGAGCTTGCAGCCCGTGCATGTGCCCTGACCAGGATTGAGCCAGTGATCTCTTGGTTCAAGGGTTGACATTCAACCACTGAGGCACACCAGCCAGGCTAGTTCAGTTGTTTTTAATGTTCTATGACTTTAAGGATAAACATAGTCCTTACTGAAATACCTAATTTATAAAATAGTATCAATTTTGTATAGCTATCCACTTTCTGCAACCTACATTTATGTTTTATACCTTAAATATTATATGTGTTATTATACACATTTATACACATTTATATTTTATATATGTTATTCTTCACTAGCTAGATCAAGGTCACCCAAGAGATGGGTAGTTCTAGGTCCTACTGTGAAATAAGTCTAAATGCTTCAAAATTTATGTATGCCTTACATATACATTTTAAAATTAAACTTTTAATTTTGAGATAACTGTATTTTCACATGCAGTTAGGTGTAAGAAATAATACATGGAGATCAGAAGTGTCCTTTACCCAGTTTTTTCCAATGGTAACATATTAAACTATAGTAAAACATCACAACCAGGATATTCACATTGACCTAATTAAAATATAGAACATTTCCATCACTGCATGGATTCCTCTTGTTCCCCCTTTTATAACCAAATCCACTTCCCTCCCCTGGCACCCCAATCTTAAACCTTGAAAGCCATTAATATGTTCTCTATTTATATAATTTGTTCAAGTAAAGAATGCTATATATATAATGGAAGCCTATAGCATGTGATCTTTTGGGATTGGCATTTTTCCCTCAGAATAATTCTCTGGAGAATCATCTAGGGCAGTGGTTCTCAACCTTGGCTGCACATTAGAATCACCTGGGAATATTTTTAAAATCCTGATTTCTGGACCTCATCCTCCGGAAATTCTGTTTCTTTGTTACTAATGTTGTGGTCCCACCCCATAACAAAGAAACAGAATTTCTGGAGGATGAGGTCCAAAAATCAGGATTTTAAAAAGATTCCCAGGTGATTCTAATGTGCAGCCAAGGTTGAGAACCACTGATCTAGGGTGTTATGTGAATCAATAGCTATTTTTTTTATTGCTTAGTAGTATTCCATGGCACTGATGTATCAGTTTGTTTAGCCATTTACCCAGTGAATGTGGTCTTCTGCTTGGGGCTATTATGAATGAAGCTGCTATAAACATCAGTGTACAGGTTTATGTGTATACGTATGTAATTAAGTTAAAATGAGGTTATTTGGCTGGGTCCTAATCCAATATAACTGGTGCCCTTAAGAAGAGGAGATCTCAATACAGACAGTAAAAGAAAAGAGCTGGTGAGGACGCAGCTAGAAGGAAGCCATCTGCAAGCCAAGAAGAGAGTCCTCAGTAGAAACCAACCCCGCTAATACCTTGTCCTCCAACTTCTAACCTCCACAACTATGAGAAAATAAATTCCTGTTGTTTTAGCCACCCAGTTTATGGTACTTTGCAATAGCAGACCTAGCAAACTATTATAGGAATAACTAACATTTTTAGGAGGATGAGTCTTCCAATCTATGAATACAGTGTCTCCTGATTTACTTGGGTCTTTGATTTCTATCATCACACTTTGTAATGTTAGGTGTACAAATACAGTGCATGTTTTATTATATTAAGACCTGAGTATTTTATTTTATTTTGAGCAATTGTAAGTGACATTGAATTTTAATTTTAGCTTTCACGTGGTCATTGTTAATCTAAAAATGTGATTGACTTCTATGTGTTGATCTTGTATCATGCAATCTTGCTCAAATAATTTATCAGTTCTAGCTTTTAAACTTTTGCCAATCTGAGAGATAAAAAATGGTATCATAGTGTCATTTATCTTGTATTTCTCATAAGATTAAAATTAAGCAGTTATATATTTGGCTGTATATGTAAATGTGTATACATAATTTAAATATTCACAAATGTTTTAAAATACTAGTATATAAAATTCACAAATTGCCTACTCATATCTTTAGCACATTTTAAAAATTTTTGTGTTGTATTTTTCCTTAGCTTTAAAAAACTCTTTATATATTAGAGATATTAGCCCTTTACCTATAATATATGTTGCAAATATTTTTAATGAATTTATTTATTTTTGAACTTGGTTTTTGGTATTTTTGCCATGTATTTTTATAATTATTATTTCAATGCCAAAGATGTCAACCTTTTATTTTATTACATCTGAATTTTGAGTCATTGTTAAAAATCCTTTCCATACAGCTAGGTTATAGATGAATTAACCTTTCTTTTCATTTGATATTTGTGTGGTTTTATTTTTTAAATTAGATCTATGATCCATTTAGAGATTTTGTATTTGGTATATGGTAAAATCTAATTTCATCTTTTATAAAATGACTATATAGTTGATGGCCAACATTTCCCAGTGATTTGAAATGACACTTTTATCATATATTAAATATCCATTTATACTTGAATCTGTTTCAGATTTTTTATCCTACTCTCTGGTTTTTCTGTGTATGGTCCAATGATCCACTCTTTTAATTATACTTTCTAATATGTTTCAATATCTCATAGGGCTAGTCCCCTTTCATAACTTTTATGTTTCAACCTATTCTTGCATGTTTAATTTTCCAAATTAACTTTAATAGCAACACATCTAACTCCATAAAACATCTTGTAAGCTAAATGTCCAACATACTTAAATATATGACCTAAAACTGTAAAACTTCTAGAAGAAATAATAGGGGAGCCCTAGTCAGTTGGGCTCAGTGGATAGAATGTCGGCCTGTGGACTGAATGTTCCCAGATTCAGCTCCAGTCAAGGGCACATGTCTGTGCTGCGGGCTCGATCCCTAGTAGGGGGCGCGCAGGAGGCAGCCAGTTAATGATTCTCTGTCATCATTGATGTTTCTATCTCTCTCTCCCTTCTCCCTTCCTCTCTGAAAACAATAAAAATATATTAATATAATGATGATGATGATGATGATGATAATAATAATAATAATAATAATAATAATAATAATAATAATAGATCCTTATGGCTCTGGTCTTGGCAATGATTTCATGGATATGACACAAAAATAGTGGGACTATATCAAAGTAACCAAAAAGCTTCTACAGAGCAAAGGAAGCCATCAACAGAGCGAAAAGGCAATGGGAGAAAATATTTGCAAACCATATATATGATAAAGGGTTAATCTCCAAAATAATAAATCATATAACTCATTTAAAAACAGCAAGAATAACCTAATTTTAAAATGGGCAATGCACTTAAATAGACATTTCTGCAAAGATGATATACAAATGGCCAATAAGCATAGAAAAAGGTATACAACATCACTAATCATCAGAGAAATATACATCAAAATCACAATGAGATATCACCTCACACTTGTCAGGGTGGCTATCATCAATAAATAAACAAGCAACATGTGTTTGAGTGGATATGGAAAAAGGGCACCCTTGTACTCTGTGGGTGGGGATATAGTATGGTGATGCTGCAATGGAAAATAGTATGGAACATCTTCAAAAATTAAAAATAGAACTATCATATGATCCAGCAATCTCACTTCTGTGTATCTATCCAAAAGAATTGAAATAAGAATCTTGAAGAGATATTAGCAAGTCTAAGTTCCTTGCAGCACTATTCACAAAAACCAAGATGTGGAAACTCCCTAAATGTCCATAGACAGATGAATATAATATAAATCACATATGCTGAGTATGATGTGTTAAAATCTCACAGTAGTAGAATATATCCACATAAATGTATCCTCCCATGTTCTTCAGTTTTGCTTTATAAGGTCATGCTGTGTTTTGGGGGCTTAGATATTCTTAATTGCTATAGTTTTGTTGTTAATTGATTTTTTTAAATAACAAATAAGTATCCCTTTTTGTTATTGTTTTTAAAAAGCATCCTTCTTTTTGACTCTTACTGCTCTTTCCACCTGAAATTTACATATCAAGATCACAATTATTGTTTTCCTATTGTATCCACTTGCTTGATGTACTTTTGTCCATATCTTTATTTTTAGCCATTATGAATCACTGTTTTAAGAGTTCTTCCTATATATAAAACATAGTTGGATCTTTTTATTGTAAGCCAAATTGAAAATATTTTATTTTTAAGAGTGACTTAGATTCACTCAAGTTTATTGCTATTACTGATATTGCCATTACTGTTTTCAACTGTCATATTACATCATGTTATAATGTTGAGAACATATTTTATTATGTTTCTTCCTCTACTTGTTTTCTTTTTAAATAAATCTTTATTGTTGAAAGTATTACATATGTCCTTTTTTCCCCATTGCCTCTTCCCCCGCAAGCCTTCACCACCCTACTGTCTGTGTCTATGTATATGCATATAAGCATATGAGTTCATTGGTTGATCTCTTCTCCCCACACACACACACCCTCGCCTGCCTTTCCTCTGAGGTTTGACAGTCTGTTTCATGTTTCTATGTCTCTGGGTCTATTTTTGTTCATCAGTTTATGTTGTTCATTAAATTCCACATATGAGTGAGACCATGTGATATTTATCTTTCTTGGAATGGCTTATTTCACTTAGCATAATGCTCTCTTGGCCCATCCATGCTATTGCAAATGGTAAGAGTTCTTTATTTTTTATAGCTGCATAATATTCCATTGTATAGATGTACCATAGCTTTTTAATCTATTCATCTGCTGATGGGCACTTAGGTTGTTTCCAAATCTTAGCTACTGTAATTGTGCTGCTATGAACATAGGGGTGCATACATTCTTTCTGATGGGCGTTTCTGAATTCTTGGGATATAGTCCTAGAAGTGGAATCACTGGATCAAATGGGAGTCCCATTTTTAAATTTTTGAGGAAACTCCAAACTGTTTTCCAGAGGTTGCACTAGTCTCATTCCCACCTCCTGGCCTCTCCAGCCAAGGGTGCACTGCTTCAGCTGCAGTCCCTGCAACTTCCGCCTCCCTGGCTGCTGGGTCCTTGGCCCCTCAGTGAGTTGCTGAGTGTGTGCCTCTCTAGTCAAGGGCATGCTGCTTCAAAAGAAGACCTCAGACTCCAACTGCTGCCCCTCTGCTGCTGGCTCCTGGGCCCTCAAGTGAAGCCTCACTGGCCAGAGTCCTATTGCCTCACCTGCAGACTCTGGGATGCCTGCCCCCAATTCAGGGCTCTGGGACCCTTGCAGTGATTCACAGAGTGACACCACCCCATCAAGAGTCAAGCCACACCAGCCAGAGCCACAATTCCCCAGCTAAGGCCCAGGGATCTTCACCACCCAGGCCGTGGACTCTGGGACCCCACATTGAGCTGCATGCCAGTGAGGCTGCAGGCAACACTTGTCACAAGAGCTGGAACTATTAGCACATCCACAACAGCTTGCACAATGAGGCGGGGGGTGAGTCACATTGTCAGACAACCTGTGAGGAGACTTCATTCACGAATGAGCAACTAACATTCAAGACCCAATTACCTCAGGAGAACCCAAATAACTCAAGAGAGACTGCCCCACTGGGTCCCACAAATCACTGACTACATATGACCACCCCCAAAAGAACCTGGGTGGCATAACAATTGGATCTAAGACATAGAAACTATTATAATGGGACAGCAAACTTGGCTAGACAAAGAAAAAATCCCCAAAGGAAAGAAAAAGAGGACTTACCAGAAAAGGAATTAAATGAAATGGAGGCAAGTAATTTGTCAGAGAAAGAATTCAGAGTAATGGTTATAAGGATGCTCAAACTTCTGGATGACAAATACACACAACTCAATGAGAATTATAAGAAGCTGAATGAGAATGTCACCATGAATAAGAATCAAGAGGAAATGAAGAATCACATAACTGCAATAAAGAACACAATGGAATGTTTCAACAGTAGACTAGAACAGCGGTCACCAACTGGTGGTCTTCAGACCACTGGTGGTCTGTGAGGTCCAAAAGGCTGGCAACCACTGACTAGAAGAAGCTGAGGACCAAATCAGCAAATCAGAAGACAAAGTAGAAAAATAACACCTAAACAGAACAGCAACTAGAAAAAAAAATTAAATAACAGGAGGAGGGTCTAAGGGAGCTTTGGGACAACTTGAAATGAAACAACATCTGCATAATAGGGGTGCTAGAAGGACAGGAAGCTGAGCAAAGAATAGAAGACCTGTTTGAAGAAATAATTTTTTTCTCTTCTGTTAATTACATATCTTTTGATTTTAGGAAGATTTGTAATTTTGCTATAGTGGTTAACTTAATTTCATATTTTATTTAATTTATTTTTCATTTTCTCTTTATTTAAATTTTTTTTCATCACCATTTATCCCCCCTATATCTTTTTCCATCTCTAAATTCTATTTATATCATGTTTAATATTCTTCGACCCATGTTTTCTTATTAAATCTACTAGAGGCCCAGTGCATGCAAATCGTGTACAAGTAGGGTCCCTAGGCCTGTTTGGCGATCAGGGCTCATCGGGGCCTTCTGGCTGCCGACTGGGGCCTTCCTTCCCCAGCTGCTGGCTGCTGGATGGGGCCTTCCTTTGTCCACGCCACCCCCTGGTGGTCAGTGCACATCATAGCGAGAGATTGAACTCCCGGTCTCCTGGTCAAACTCCTGAGGGGACACGGCATATTAGCTATATATATAGATATAGATATAGATATAGATATAGATATAGATATAGATATAGATATAGATATAGATGATATAGATATAGATGATATAGATATAGATATATAGATATAGATATAGATATATAGATATAGATAGATATAGATATAGATATATAGATATACAGATATAGATATAGATATAAATATATAGATAGATATAGATATATAGATATAGATATATAGATGATAGATAGATATCGATATAGATTACTTTCTGGTTTGTCAGTTTTTTTATATTATTTAACTCCTACCTTTTGATTATTATACTTACTTTTTCCTCTTTTCTCTTCACCCAATTTTTAATTACATTGTTTCTAATTTTATAGAGTATGTAACAAATAATATATATTATATAACAGTGGTATTCTGCCTTTATAACACTTTTGTTTTTGTCTTAGCTCTAGAATTAAATATATTAAATATTCATCATCAACCTTTTTGAAGTTTCCCCAATCATCTCTCTTTTGGATGAATCCATTCACTATTCAATTTTTTAAGAAGAGCTTATGGCTTCAGAATTCTCTAAGTTTAAAAAAATTAAAGTTTTAAAAGAAAAAAGGAAAAAAATAAAGTTTTTAATCTTGATGGCAAACTTGTTTGGATGTAAAATGTTTGTTTCAAACTTTGAGAATTTTTTCTATATTTTAATTTAAAGTTTAATTTTACAGTAAAATTCACCCTTTTAAAAATCTGCATAATAGAATTTTATGGTTGTTCACATTTTGAGAATTTATATATATATATATATATATATATATATATATATATATATATATATATATGTATATATCAGCATCACAATCAAGATATAGAAGAGTTCCATATTACCAAGTAAATGCTCCTTTGGAGTCAGCCTTTAGGCTCTAGAAACTAATGGTCTGTTTTCCGTCTTTATACATTTGTTTGTTTTTAATATCTTTCAAAAACAATTTTACCTTTTAAAAAAATATTTCTTTGCTGTTGCTTTGCTTCATTTTTTCTCCTCACTGTGAAGCTAGTATAATTCTATCATTCTTCTAAACTATTCCTTATTTTTGCCTGAAATCCCTGAGGATTTTTCCTTTATATTTAAAATCTAATATCTCAATATATCTTAGAGTTGACTGTTCCAGGTAAAATTTCTGGTACTGGATTGGACCTATCAATATATAGATTCAGACTTTCTTTTATTTCTGAAAATCTTTCTTAAATTATAGTTTTAAATATTAATTTGTTCCTTTTTTTTTTCCTTTTTAAGAATTCTCATTATATGCACAGTGGATTTCTTTTTTCTGGTCTTTCATCTCAAACACTTTCTTTTTTTTAAAATATATTTTATTGATTTTTTACAGAGAAGAAGGGAGAGAGAGATAGAAAGTTAGAAACATCGATGAGAGAGGAACATCGATCAGCTGCCTCCTGCACATCTCCCACTGGGGATGTGCCCGCAACCCAGGTACATGCCCTTGACCGGAATCAAACCTGGGACCCCCCAGTCCGCAAGCCGACGCTCTATCCACTGAGCCAAACCGGCTTCGGCCATCTCAAACACTTTCATTCTGACCCCTTTTACTTTTTCTTGATCTCACCTTCATTCTCTATTGTTTCATTTTGCTTCAATGCTTCTTATTCAGTTTTGATATGAATTTGTTGTTCTTCAGGTACTTTAATATTCATTTCTGATGTGATTTTATTCTTTTTTCTTTTATTTTATTGTCTTGGGTTCATCAACTTTTGCTTGACCAATTTTTTTGTCTGTTTCATTCTTAGTTTTTAGGTTTCTACCTCAAGGTATTTTTTTTTTCATACCTTCAAATGCCTGTTTGAGGAAATTAATTTTGAAGTATTTTTCTTTTCCTTGGTTATTTTTTATTAGTGAAAATTTTTATCAAATGCCTTTTTAAAATTCTTATGTTCTGCTTTTTTATTTTGATGAATTTTATTTATTTATTCAGTATATATTTATTGAGCACCTGCTCTGTCATTTTTTTAAATTGTTTATTTTTTTATTTATATTTATTGTAGTTGCTTGGTATAGGTTAAGTTTGGTTGCATCTTTGAATTGTATGAACATGGCTGGCAGTTTGTGGCTGGTTTCTAAGCTCAAGAGCTCCCTCTTCTTTCCATATGACAAGTATGACAAGTATGGTTCTTTACTGGAAGGGGGGGGATGTTGATTGGTCCTTATAAGCTAACATCCCTGGTCATGTAGGGTGACAAATTTTCCCTCTTGTTTCTTTTTCCCTTCATTGTGCATTTAAAAAAAATATTCAACTCTCCCTTTCCTTTAATACCCTTTTAAATTTCCAAGTTCTTTTTCCAAAATTGCTTTCTTGTGTCTTAATGCACACTTGTAAGTCACTTCCCTAAAGGCTGAGCTTCCAGAAAAACTTGAGAATTTTCATACTTGAGGTTGAAGGAAACAAAGGTTTTGCCACTCCCGAAACTGTGCCTTTGGTTTATTAAGAAATAAATGACTCAGGAAGAACCTTTGCCACCCTACCCCCTTACCCCCATCCCCTGCTTTCTTGCCTAAGAAATTCAGTGCAAAGGCCTGCTTCAGGAAGGAAATCTTAGGATGTTTGCCTTAGCCTAACTGAATTTAGTATGGCAGATGGAAGGGGTCCAAGTAGGGACCTGGTAGCTAGATCACTCGCTGTGTCCCACTGAAGCAAGAGTTTGCCTGCCATGTGTGTTCTGCTCTTCCTTAACTACCTGCAAATTGCCCATTCTCATTTTTGAAATCTAAGATCTCATTGCCCTCCTTTTCTCCTTTGTCCAAATGCATATATATCCAATTTTGCCTCCTGTCTTTGGAATTTCCATGGTTATGAGAATTCTCTCTGTGCACATACTACAATTTTTATTTCCTCCTGCTTATCTGTCATTGTTAATTTGATTATTAGCCCAGCTAGAAGAATTTAGAAAGTTGGAGGAAAAGTATTTTATTTTTAGCCCCCAGAGGGTAAACTTTCTTTTCTGCATGATTTTGCATCAATCTTAAGCTTCCTGCTAACTTTCCTCCTCTCTCTCTCATGCAGCATTTCCTGGACTGCCCTTCCTCTACACACCAGCATGTGGCAGGAGCCTGACAGTTCATTGTGATCTCCTATTTATTTTTCTGCTTACAGATCACTTGGAATTTGGTTTGTCTCTAAATTTAGTGGTAGTATTGTTCTTGTTCTTTCCTGTTGGGTGGGAGTATGGATGTGTTATAAGATTTGGATTTAGGAAAATGCATTTTTTGATCACCCGTATATTCTTAAGGGACAAACTGGCAAAATGAAACAGATAGTAAAAGACAAAGTATACTTTCTGTTGCACATTAATTCTAATAACCTTTTCTTACATAATTTTGGCACCATGGAGTGAAAAAATGCTACTGAGCTGGTAAAATACTTAGGCTTTGAGGTTAATGTACCATTAAAACAATAAAGATAAGAAAAGCAGATTTTCAGAGAATACTATTTATAAAATGTCCATTAATATAATCTATTATCACTGTGTATTTAGGACAGAGTAAATAATTTTTATGTTTCATGAAAGATTATATTTTAGGATTTGAGAACTTAAGGTACACTTTCAGTATCATTCCTTCTAGTCCAATCCCATTATACACTTCAGGGACTAGGAGTCTAGTTCATTCCTTTGTGAGATGAGCATATCAGCAATTAAATCCAAACTGGGTTCTCCAGTTTCCTAGTACAGATTCTCTTTATTTTTTACTCTTAATTTCTTTTTCTTTATTGATTAAGGTATTACATATGTGTCCTTATCCCTCCATTACCCCTCCCACTCATGCCCTCACCCCCCTGTTGTCTGTGGCCATTGGTTAGACTTATATGCATGCATACAAGTCCTTTGGTTGATCTTTCCCCCTTACCACCCTCTCCTACCTTCCCTCTGAGGTTTGACATTCTGATCAATGATTCTCTGTCTCTGGATGATCAATTTATGTTGTTCATTATATTCCATAAGTGAGTGAGATCATGTGATATTTATCTTTCTCTGACTGGCTTATTTCACTTAGCACAGATTCTTTGTAGTTTTGTAGAAGTGATTTTGGTTGATCATTATAAATATTAGCTAGATGCAAAATTATGATTAAAATAAATAGGGCATAGAGATAGTAGAAAATAAAAATTAAAAACCTCCCTAAAACAAATTTATCAAAGCTTGGGGTGTGTGGAGTGATTGAGGGGAAAAAAGAGAAAAAAAGAGAGAGAAAGAATTCATGGACATGAACAACAGTGTGGTTACTGTGAGGAGAGGGAGGGATGAGGGAGAATAGGACAGTAGAGGGGGATAAATTGTGCTGGAAAAACTAAAATTAAAATAAATAAATAAAAATATCTCCTACATACCAATAAATAAATATATAAAAATTTTCATTACCTAAATTTATTGTGGTAATGTGACCTTGCATTTATACATTACTAATTAATGTTTTATCCCGTCTCTTAGTAAAAACATAAACTGTAGACTCCATGAAGGATAGCTATTATTGAGAGCTTATTATTGCCAATCACTTTGTTTGCTAACATTAAAAAAAGGTTACTTAAAATATGTTTATTTTTTATGTGAGCCTCTTTCACTTTCTTTGTATAAGATATGGTACTATGTATATAAAACAGATTATAGGGGTGATGGTGTGTTTCTGACTCTGTCCCATTATAAGGCAATTGTCATTGTAGATAACACTGAACAGTAGAGTATCTATCTATCATCTTAATATGTTATGAAATGTCTGTTTTGATTTTTGAAGACTGTTACTGATTTATTTAATAAATATTACATATACATCCAATTCCATCGGCCACACAATTTGTTTTTTCTTCACTTTTCAAATGATACGAGCAAAATAATTAACTTTATGAATGTTTATTGTGATACCTGACACAAATTCATAACATAATCTGAGACTGAAAAACTAATAAAATTGTACTTACCATAAAGGATTGCCAGCAGGGAAGTTGGCATGACAAGTAGTCCCACTAGCATATCAGCAATGGCTAGGGACATTAAGAAGTAATTGGTGGCATTGTGCAACTTCTTTTCAAAGCGTACTGCCATGATGACGAGAATGTTGCCACCTATCGTCAATATTATTATTATGACGATTGCAAGTGCTGGCCAGTTTTGTACCCCGCCTGGAACTCCGACGCGTCCATCATCGGAGGCATTAAAAATGTCAGTTACTATGGCTGCAACTGGGCTCACAGAAATATCGCATTGCCAAACCAATAGGCCGATTAGGTGCACACTGAAAATTAAGAAAGAAAAAAATCAGACACTTATTATAAAGCCGGGTGGGTCAAAAGTTGGTTTATAGTTGTGCATATGCAAAGCACAGAGTTTATTCTTGCATTATTATTTATTAATTATCGTATTATTTTCCATATGAACTGTAAACTTACTTTTGCCCCACCCTATTTTGCTTAAACACAACAAATGGCTTATACAAAACAATTGCTTTTCCTTCAATAGTAATCATCATCATCATTATCATATCTACTCTTTTAATTAAACCTCAGTATATTTTCTATCCAAAGAATACTCTTTGTTTAGTGTTTATTATGAGTTAGGCACTTAGCTTACTGAAGTATTCTATATAATAAAGAGCTAATATGCTAATTAGGCCAAACAACCATCCAGACGACCTTCCAGACGAAGCCGGGGCTGCAAGGGCCAAGCCCCTTGCACAAATTTCATGCATTGGGCCTCTAGTATATCTATAATCTCATTTGATCTCATAAAACAACCTCATGAAGTCAGTACTAATTTATATCCATTATGTAGATGAGGAGACTGAGGTTCAGAGAGATTAAGTAACTTTATCAAGGCAATATAGCCAGTAAGTGGCAGGGGAAGGGTCAATACTCAGGTTTCACTGATTTCAAAGCCTGTGTTTTAAATTTTTACTCTATGCAAGTAATCTGAAACCATGCTATTGCTTCATTTGCTGTAATGATTTATTCAAATTACATTCATTAAGTGTCCTCTCAAAGTGTAAGTTCATAATGTGTCTAATAAAACATTTATTTTAATAAAATAGATAAGGCAAACAAGCATATTAAAATTTTCCTGCTTAAAATCAAGAGTTATCTGTGCATGACTGTCTTACATGTGTTTTATATTCAGTAACAGATATCTAATGAATATTAAGCAGCAATTACACTATGTATAGTGTTTGCTATTATTTTATGATTATAATAATCATATCTATATGATTATTCATACACACATACATGCACATCATACTTTGTGAACCAAAACTGTAGCAGTCTGAAAAATTATTGTCATTATTTAAATGTAAGTAAAATATTATAATCATTTTATAGCACATTTAAAAATTATTTCTCTCTGCCCTAACCGGTTTGGCTCAGTGGACAGAGCATCGGCCTGCAGACTGAAAGGTCCCAGGTTCGATTCCAGTCAAGGGCATGTACCTTGGTTACGGGCACATCCCCAGTAGGAGGTGTGCAGGAGGCAGCTGATCGATGTTTCTCTCTCATCGATGTTTCTAGCTCTCTATCCCTCTCCCTTCCTCTCTGTAAAAAATCAATAAAATATATTTTTAAAAAATAAAAAAATAAAAATTATTTCTCTATTATCTTGTTAATATACTATGTATTTTAAGATAATGAAGGAGTCAAAAATTTTTGACTATCATTTTACAAAGGATAGAAAACTAATACTTCAGACATCTAGCTTAAAAAACAAGCTTCTCATTAGTCAAAGGTAACATATTCTAAGCAACATGATGGGAAGAGACACACATAGTAATTTTTATCAAATATTGAGAAATAATCAGTAAATTCAAATGTAGGCCATATTATTTTCTGGAATATAAAAAAGAAGCTAAAATAATATGTGATTCAAATAATCTGGACCATAATTAATCTGATTAATATGAATAAAATTTATTGAAATAAAGGACCAAATAAATAAAAGCAAGTTATTTGTTCTTAGTGTTGATTATCCTGTCACTGTATTTGTTGCATATGGCACGTGGCCAATGTCCTGGCTACATGACCTCAATAATTTTTGACCAGTCACTTAACCTCTTACAACATAAATTTCCTCATCTGTCCAAGAGGATGATCTCTATAACCTGATTATTGTGAAAATTAAATGATATGTGCAAAGCCCTGAAAATAGTACCTCTGTGATAATAAGCCCTGAGTAAATGTTGGAGCTACCTTCTTCCTGCTTTCAAAGTTAAACAGAAGGATTTTATGGTAACTATACCCCAATTCACATATTTTAAAATTTTTTAAGAATTTAAGTCCTGATTTTATTTTAAAATAACACTTATTTATGCAGGACTAGGTTCAGATAGTAATTTTAAATCCAGGGTCTTTTCTGGCCTATTTAATAAAAAACTTGTCCCTCTGGTATCAAGTTTTTTTTTCTGCTTTAAATTATGTGGAGATCATTACAAATAGCCCTACAAGACTTTATGTTCATAATAATCAACTGCATCGTCAATTGTCAGTTGCAGAACCACAGATAATATATTTATCCCTAAGCCTAGAGAATAAAGTCCTAACAGAATATGCAGTCCACCTCACATTTTTGAAGGAAGTTGTGAAAACATCTAAATCCTTTCCATATTTCTCTAAAAACAGTGGAGGAATGCAGAATAAAGTTGCACATAACAAAAATGCACATAACATAAAAAACTATGTTCAATTATGAATTTTATAATTTGAGTATCTTAGAACTTTGGGGTAGAAAACCACTTGAAGTATAACTCTATTGGTCAGATGTACATAAATTTTATTAAAAAGCCCATGAAACAAATATTGAGTTACTTCCCGGCTGAAGTGGCTCAGTGGTTGAGCATCGACCTATGAACCAGGAAGTCATGGTTTGATTCCTGGTCAGGGCACATGCCCAGGTTGCAGGCTCAATTCCCAGTGTGGGGCATGCCGTGAGGCGTGCAGGAGGCAGCCGATCAATGATTCTCTCTCATTATTGATGTTTCTATCTCTCCCTCCTCCTTCATTTCTGAAACCAATAAAATATATTTTAAAAAATACTAAATTACTAAGGAAGCTTGTAGAATATAAATATATCTATTGTTAAAATAAAGAAAGAAATCTATTGTGAATTATAAAATAAAGTAATGGTGCTGGGAAAGATCCTGAAAGAGTATTTACTTTAGTTCCCTGGTTTCAATTCAATTTAATAAATTATTACTGAGTACTATTTATGGGAAAAGTATTATGAGTTTTATTGTAGTCCAATGCTATTTTCTATAGTTTTGTAATAAAACATGGCTGTATTATAATTAAATCTAACTTCAAATATTGCATCCTCAGTGAAATATATACAGTCTTTTTACAAAAGAGGAGTAATTTAGGTCTTGCTTCTAAAGCTATATGAATTGCCATTAAGCCACAGAAGTCTCATAAAATATATGCTCAAAAATCACAAGTTCTTTGGAACCGTGCAAATAATTTATTCATTGCTACTAAATTTTTAATGAAATATAATTTTACATGCATAGTAGCTAAACAAAATGATAATTTAATTTAAAAGTCTGAGTATATTTTAAACCTACTGAGTTTTTCCATGGCATATGACAATGAGCATTATTAGAAGAGATGAATGCTCTCTGTTTCTCTTAATAGGATGGAAAAAGGTGATATGAATTTCTTAATTTCATACCAGAATATTTCGGTACACTTTAAAGTAACCCTACATTCTGCTATATAGACCAATGCCCAAAACAGGGTTGACACAGGTGCATGAAACATTTGTCCTTTCATTTTCTTACACCTGACTCTGCTGATCTGTCTGATCTGACTCTGCTATCACTGTCTACCCTTTCCTTTCCCCATCTGCTCTAGTTCTCTTGGAGCCACACATCATTGAGACTATCATTACTACAATAAGCAGTGACATCCAAGATGGGCTATAATGGTGCATACTGGAGATGATGTTCTTTATACCTACACTGCTCTGTAAACTTTGTTCCTGGGTGAGCTTTTACAGGAATTATAGAGGAGACTGTGTAAAGCAAGGCAATTCAAGGCTTCTCCACTGTACCAGTCAGTTTACAGAGAACTGGATCTTTTTTTGTTTTCAATGCCCCATTCCTCAAAGAGTAGGTTTAGAAGAAACAAACCCTATATTTTGTTAAGTTAAAAAGAAGATATGACTGGGTTACATCATGTTTAGAATTGTCCAGTATTTGAATTCAACTCTTTACTTATACCCTTTATGTTACATTGTATTAGTTTTAACTACTGGGTCATTGCATCAAGACTTCCAAAAATTGAATTGTTTTCCTCTGTCTAGCTACACCGCCCAACCCCAACTCCCTGACTTCTGATGCGTTCTTTTGCAACCTCAAATATTTTATATAAAACCAGAGACTTATAAAGACATTTTATTTTCTTGGTTCAGTTCATGATGGAAAAAGGAAAGTATCTTCTCACTTCTATGTTTTAACCATGGTGAAGGCAATCGTGGGCATTGGGATTGTTTTTGAATCTAAGGTATAATTACCATATTACTTGTTTGAATGCATGAGTGGTTGTGTTTAACTGGAGTTCAAATTACAGGGTTTTTCTCCATTTATTGCTTTTGAATAGGAAACACGTATACAATTAGTCTATTGAAACAAAAGTCATTTATGAAGATTGAGGTAAATATGGCTGAATGATCATATAAAAGCCTGTTTAACATTTTTGAGCCAGCTACCATAAAAAAGTTATCTTTTGAAAAAAAATAAGTAATAGCATACTTACAGGAACGAGTGCACTGCTTTCCTTAAGTTCACCATGATTGCTTCAGTGTTAAGCAACCAAAGTTTAAAACTGAGGAAAGGAAGTTTAGATTGGGTTCATAATACCGTCCTTTCTGGGGAGAGAAAAGAAAAAGAAAAAGAAAATTAGTTAAAGGTCCAAATAATTACATAACAAATTAAATAAACTTAAATATACTTATTAAGGGATAAGAAACAATCAATACTAAATTTAGCAAATAGGTCAGCATGTTATATCATATAAGTAGTAAAAATGGCAAAGAGAATAGATTTTTCATTATTTACCAATATACAACTATCATAGTTCTTCTAAAAATTCTTGTACACACTTTATTTATGTGGAGATTCCACTAAATCTCCCCCTGTTAGAGGATAGAGAGCTTCAAATTGTTGTTTTGAGAAAGAAATGAAGAATACATGTTTCTTTAATTTGCAAACCATTACGGCAAAGTTTGTGATCTACTAATTAGGTAACATCTATAAAGTAAAAAGTTTTCATAATATAAGAAATAGAAAACTAAAACAAGTTTTAAGCATTTTTATAAAGTCAGCACATTTTGTACTTTTCTAACTTTTTTGCTTCAGAGTGAAGCCATCTGCATTTACATATAGATAGCTTTACTTATACTTTGGCTTTAACCAACAATATTCTCTAGAGTACAGAAAAAGGTTTATACCAAAATAAGTGAGTTGGTCATGTTTATTATATTATATATAACAACCACCCTCATGTATCAACTAATTGGTATCCAACAGACAGTATGTTACAGTAAGACCCATGGAATAATGCTGAAAATTATTCAAATAATGCAAACAAAAGTTGAGTTGCATTAGATGACTGAAAAAAACATTTGTAGTTTCTTTTATTAGGAGGTGACTATGTATCTTCAAAGGTAAGAAACATGAAAACTCTCCAAACAACTTATTAAAGAATTTCAGAGTGAGCAGCTTCAATTTCTGTAGGCTATTTTAAAAAGGAGTTATTTGTTTCATTGAAAAGCCCCAAATATTTACATAGCAGATTATTTACCACTTAGCATGCACTGTACTCAGTATGCTAAAATGCTGGCCGAATTTGCTGAGAATCTCTGCTGCACTCATTGTGGAAAAAAACATCTTACCAAGTAGAACATGTCACTCTCAACCTTTACACTGACATCGAAAAACACTCAGTGTGATAATCATGTCATAAAGACTGTATTATCCATATTCGTAGCCATGCTGGAATCCCATTTTTACATGTATGTTAATCTAATGATTAACATAGAGAACCCTTTGGTTTTTTTGTTTAGTGATTCCTAACTAGGAGTAGAATTGGTAAACCCCTCTGTTCTCCATCTTGTTTTTTCTATAACTTCTACTTTATGATTTTGATTATACTCTCTTCCCACACCAAACATCCAACTGTATTCATTTCTGGGATTGCAAACTATTATAAGAGTCAGGATTGTGATATTAACCTGGCCAACAGTGGGCTGTCCTTGAGAATAAATTATTTGTGTGTGCGCATGTGTGTGTGTGTGTGTGTGTGTGTGAGAGAGAGAGAGAGAGAGAGAGAGAGAGAATTGAATAGCTTGAAAACATAGAATAACATGAAATATCTATTTTGTCTAATTTCTAAATATTTTAAAGAAATATGATAAAATAAGTTGGTAAACTTTTGAAATGTTTTCTAGTGTTTTTTAGAAATTTGGAAATAAAATTTTACTAGAACAATATGCACCTCCCTATATTTTCCATCTCATTTAATGGCATTATTATTTGTCTTATTTATTTTCTCTTATTTCTCATCTTTCACTTGTAAGTTCTAACAGTGCTGCTGACACAAAAATTTATCTCAAAATTATATATAATTTAACTTTAGTAATACATAAAATATGGCCTCCAGTATTCAGGAACCCTAAATATCCTATTGGAGAGATAGAGTGACATTAGCCAGATCACCATTAGCCAGACCATTTCTGTCCCTAAAATTTTGCCAGACATGCATAGATCCTTTTTTCCTAGGAGATCTGGAAATAAGTGACAGAAAAAAATGGTAAAGGGAGATAAAGTGGTCTTCTTTTGCTTCTTAGCCCTCAGTAAATACAAAAATACTTTACTATTTTAATAATAAAAATAAATATTTTTAATAATAAAAATATTTTAATAATAAAATATAAAAATTATTTTCAATTTTTATTTTTCAAGTATCCAAACAGTAATATAATTTAAAAGTTTCAAAGTAAAATGCTTCATTCTAATAGACAACAAATCAGTTGAAATTGTTTTTGCCATAGCTCAACATGATAATCATGTCATAAAGACATGCTGGAATCCCATTATTGTTACTCAAAATATTATATTCCATTAAAAGTTAATCAACTGTGTCATCATTTTTACATGTATGTTTTTCTGATAAATATAAACAGAAAAATTAGACAACAAATATTTATTTTCAAAATTTCAATCTCATTGAGAAGAGCCAAATAATAATAAAAGTACTATATTACATATATATTTCTCCAATTTATTAACTAAAACACCTTGAGAGCAAAATAACATTTTTCTGTGCTGTTAAAATTTACACCCTTTTAAAGTTGACTAAACCTGATAGAAAATGTCCCTGGATTAGCGGTAAGGTTAGAGATATGATATGCTAGACAGGCATAAATTATACAAATTATGTAAAGTAAGTAATGTTACATTACATGGTTTACCAAAAGGTCAGAGCACTGTAATGATATTTTGCAATGAGAAATGTTCTGAAATTTTACAAAAAGGGAAGGAAATGAAAAAGCTCTTAAAATCTTGGATAAGATAAATTAAGAGAAACAAAAAATAAGAAGACAGCTTTTATCTGCATACCCCTCCGACTCCACCAATTTTTTTCATAATGGAATCCTGATGGTTGTGTGAACATGAGAAGAATATCTGTGAATTTAAGTATTTAAATTTGGAAAAGAATTTTGTTTTATAAAATAAAGAAAAAAAACATTTGTGGGATAATGGACAGAGTAAATTTTAATGAGAATGTATATGATTCTCATAGAAACTATGATTGTTTAATAATATAAAATGTTATAAGTATATATATATTTCTGTGTTCAGAAAATTATTGATTAACCTGAAATCAATTAGCTGTCTCAAGCATGGAGAGAAAATCACAAATTAAAGCAACCCTAAATAAGTTTAGAATCAGTATACATTTAAACCAATCTCATTTCTTTCTGCAGCATAAATTACAAACCTTTTCATGATCTCTCTAAAGCACTGTAAGATCTTCAGGCATCAATAATAGTAACTACATTTGCTAAGGCAAAAAGGGGGACAAATATTAGTTTTCATATAGTTCTCAATTGTACAATTTTACACAAGTTTGTTGCAGAGTAACCTCAATTAATATCAAATTTTAATTAAGCAAAACTTACACACCGAACAGTATATTTAATTGAGGCCTAAGAATCTATGCTTATCTGTCAACATATGTCATGTGTCATAAAGCATATATAGCATCTTAGTGAGAACATTTGAAAACAATTGAACAAAAATAGGCTCTTCATTGAATATACAGAAATAAATTTCAAATTATCATTATCAGGGTCACTCACAGAAATACTTAAAGGTCATTAGAGTAATCATCTGGAGTTGAAAACAATTTTCAAAAGCAAAAGCACCTTGGTGAGGAAGGGCTGGCATGAGTTAAGAAGACCAAAAGCTACTTTTGTCTCTTCCAACATGCCCTCAGGCTAGGCTGGGGAATTTTTTTCATTTCACAGCTAATTGGAGTGATTCGTTTTTAGCTCTAAATTTAACATGGCTATGGAAGGATCGAATATTTTATTTAATTACACAATTTCTATGTTGACTTCTTGCAATGTTTTTTTATGGGCTTTGCATGGGCATGAGTTTAAGCATGCTACACCTTTGGGCAATAATGTGATGATTCACTTAGGGCTGTGCTCTCTCTAAAGGATACCTAGTTTTCCATGTCATTTTGCCAACCAAGTGATGAGACATGAGTGGCCATCCTTGTTGTCTATAGAATACTGTATGTCGAATTCATTTGTGGAAACTACACGAATGAGAAAGGGAAATCAGTTTTGTACATCATGTCAGTTTTACACATATTAAATTTAGCGTATGAAAGAGCTCCTACATTGTTATTTACTGGGAGAGATGAAGGCAAAAACATACGCAAAACAACAAGGGGAAAAAACACACAGTTTGGACTCCACTGAAGTCATAGTTGAGGATTAAATTTATGAATCAACTGTTAAACAAGCAGAGAGTAAATATTAAATTAGAGAAAGGGAAAAAAGTAAGGGGTGGCAACAAATAAAGTGGAAAGGATAAGCAAAAAGAAAATGTCAAGGGAGAGTGTTTTGAGAAGGAGCAGAGTTTATACTGTGTGATTTATCTAAAAGGCGATGGCTGGTGTTCTTAGCACCATTTCAATAAAGTAATGTAGAAAGAGTCTAGAATGTAGTTGGACAGAGGGGGAGAGAAGAGGACTTGGAAGATTAGGGAGGTGGTTGGTGAGGAAATGGAAAACGTTCAAAGGGTTTTGTCCAATGCAGCAGAAGCAGATGTGTAATAAACATGTACTAAAGACAAATTTTTGAGAGGAGGAGACATATAGATGTGCTTTCCATGTAACTCCCACAGTAGTAGGTTAATCGAAAGGAAGGGAAAGGAGAGACTTGAAGAGACTTAAGGTGTGAAGACAAAAGATTCTATTTAAGAATGAAGGACAGGACGAGCTGTGGTTTTGTCCAAATTGTGCTTGGAGATGATAGAAGTCTACAACTTTATTGAAAACCTGGACATTTCCTTGCTTCTTTTAAAACTAAGCATTTATCATTCATGTTTACTGTTCCCTTTTCCACCCTTTGACACTGAAGGAAGATTGGTCATGTTTCAATCGCATTTTCTATCCTCTAACAGTTTCTTATTCTTTCTTTCCCAGACCTGGTCAAATGTGATATTGATGAAATGCCAGAAATTCCACTTGATTTTAATTGTTATTGAATTCATTGGTGTGACATTGGTTAATACAATTACATAGGTTTCAGGTGTACAATTTCTATAACACATCATCTGTATATATTGTATTGTGTGTTCACCACCCAAAGTCAAGTCTCTTTTTATCACCATTTATCCTCCCCCCCCATTACCTTCTTCTATTTCCCCCACCCCCTTTCCCTCTGGTAATCACCATACTGTTGTATGTCTATAAGGTTTTCTTTTCTTTGCTTAATCCCTTCACCTTTTTACAAAATTTGATGGGTATAGATTAACCCATAAAAAGACATAGTTTACATTAGATTTCTAAAAATTCTATGAGCTCATCATGGTGATGCTGTAGATTATTTTCTCTCATACTGAAGAGAATAAATCTGACACTGAATGTTTTTTAAAAATCATAGAATAGGCAGTTAAGTGAGAATTCTTGTCTGACTTTTTATAATAAAGTATTTAAGAATTGAATAAATAATAATACATGCAGAGGTTTTGTTTTTGTCAGTTTTCACTGTTCAGAAATTAGGAACTCATAAGTCAAAAAACATCCCTCTGGTTACTAGAGTCACTGAGTTTTCAGCAGATGGCTCAATCAAATGTGAATTAGTCACAAATGTTCAGATTAATCCTGGGAAGATTGTGTTAATGTGGGATGATTTATAACATTTGGGGGAAAATATGTAATTCAAAAATTATCCTCAGGACTAATGAGTATTGTAGAAATGTTCCTTTCAACTTCAAATGTATTGTAATAATTTTCTAATAAAATAAACAATTATACTAAAATTCATTTTAATTATAATCAAATAAAATAATAACTTTATGATTTTAACAGAAAGTTACTGTTACCCATTTATTACAATCAATGCAATTAAAGACTGCTCTTTGACCGGTCAACACAAGATCTGCAAGCATGTAAATAAAGCTCCTTTAGGAATTTATTCGATGAAGTTAAATAAATTCGAATCTATCTTCAAATGTCAAGTCCTAATTTTTCCTACAATTATGAATTCACAGAACTCCTAGGCCTGAAAAATTATGAGTGATCAAATAATCCAGTCCTTTGCCTTCACACAGGTCTATATTTAACCCACTTCAATAAATTTGATAATTGATGTTCTTTAGAACAAATTCCATGAGAGCCAATTTCATAACCTTCGACTGTTTAGCAATATGTTTTTTTATATTAGGCAAAAAGCCTCAAGCTGAGAGACTTGACTGGGAATAATTACTCCTTACCAAGTCAAGTATCTATATCACAGGATAACATAACACTAGCAGCATACTTACTGCATCTTTCTTTGGCTTGTTTGAGAATGCAGAGCTTCAGACATGGAATTAGACACTTCCTCATAGTGCGCTACGAAGAACTCTAAGAGTTCTGAACATGCAGTTACTTATGTTGGGTGATTTTGTAAGCGCTATTCTTGTTATTTTTCTGCCCCACCTCCTTAGAGAAGATAAGTAGTTGTTTAAAACATTTTAACTGTTCCTCTTATACTTGGAATTAAAATGTAACAAGTATTTTCTCCTCATTTGTATTTACTATACTTTTCTCTTTGTGTTTTACATGCTTCATGAGTGATGACTGCGAAATTTAGTGAGGCTTAAAGAATGTTAACTCCTAAAATCTACAGTATACATGACCCTAAGTATTTCACAGCAAGACCCACTCCATTTTCATAAAATACTTAAAACAAAACAGCTTCAAAATTGATAGTTAAAAGAGTGACACGAATCACTCCATGATAGTAGTATGGGCACAGAGAGAATCTGTTTTAGTGGGCACAGTGCCCCACAATTTGAAGCTGCTTTCTCCATCGGTGGTAACAGAACCATCCCTGAATTATCTCAGCATTAGCACCCGCACAGCAGAGTAAACTGAAGACTTTTAAACAGCAGAGCTCATGGAGCAAACCATATGCTATATCTCTGTGTTGGAGACCAATTCCTATTGATTTACAGGACGGAAAACGGAAAACTTTGAACACCATCATAGCGCTCTCACGTATTCAAATATTTATGGCTTGCCTGTTGTGTGCTTGGCACTCTCCTGCGTGCTGGGCATGTAGACAAGACCCCTGCCCTCATGGAGCTTACATTCCAGCAGGATATATAGACAGTAGCATTTAAACAAATAAGTAGAATAATTTTTAATTGTAAGAATTGCTATAAATCAAATGAAATGGCATATGGGATAAAGAGTAACTGGGAGAAATATTTTAGATGGACCTATGTATGTATCCATAGCTTGAGCTTACATATTCTTAAAATATTATACTAATAATATTAGCCAGCATTTGATGCTTATTTTTAATCACAATAAAAAATACAATTCTTTTACACTGGTGAGTTAAGCAAATGGGTGTCACTGGTGGGAATACAAAATTTTCTGTTAGTTTGGTTTACATTTTGTAAATGAAGGGAGAAATTCCCAATTCATCATTTGTTAAGATACTTAAAATTCAAGTTAGCTACAAAATAAAATGTTTTCACATTTACAATTTACATTGGTATCTCCTCCCCCATAAGCAACTTCCCATTTCATTAAGTTAAGAGATCACAGTTTTAGGCCATGTAGCAGCAGGCTGTAGAGGGTTCCCGTCGAGTCATGGAAAGCGAAAAGTTCAATCAGTTGCCCAGATGTATTTATTGCCAATAACTGGGTACTTGCATACATCTGGACATCCGAATGAACTCTTAACTCCTCATTTTTCCAACAGGTCTTCATTTCAAAGCTCCAGAATCACCTATATTAAGGGAAAAGAAACCAACAAACAAAATCCACTTTGGAGTGGAAGGATCAGTCTATTCTTGATTCTTCTATCCCATCTAAAAACAAACAAACAAACAAACAAACAAAAAACAAAGCAATTCCTACTTTCGTTTTACAACATTACTAAACAGTGCATATAAATCACTAAAATTCTGCAATATCTATAAATAACAGATTAAAATGCAAAATTAAAATATATCACAAATAAAAATGAGTTAAGTTAAAACTGATTTAATAATAAATAAGTTACACAATGTATAATTCTTTCTAGTATGGTCAGTATTCTAGATGTTAAATATGTGTAGTATAGCAGAAAGGACACTAGGCTGGGTGGTAGGAGACATGGGTTCTTGTCCTGACTCTATCACTTAGTTGATGTGTGACTTAGTATAAGTCACTAAACCAATTTGGGCCTCAGTTTTTTCATCCATGACATGAAGGGTTTGTGATATCTATCCCTTCTGGCTCTGAAATGCTGTGATTCAGGTATTTTCATAAATGTTTTCCTTTATTTTATGTTATTTTATAAAATGATGCTTCTATATAGTTAAGTTTGGTTATAATTACATTCTACTTCTTGTTATTGCCAATTAAATGTGAAACAACATTCACCTGAGAAAGCCTCTTGATTTCAAAAGTGTGGAAGTTTTTTTAAATTTTCTTTTGATTTTTCATTTGGCATATTTTATTTTTATGTACTCTATTTGATCGTTTTTTAAATCTTCACCTGAGAATATGTTTTTATTGATTTTTAGAGAGAGAGGAAGGGAGAGGAACATCAATGTGAGAGAAACATTGATCAGTTGTTTCCCATAAACACCCTGACTGTGGATCAAACCTGCAAACTAGGTATGTGCCCTGACCTGGGATTGAACCGTCAACCTTTTGGTGTATGAGATGATGCTTCAACCAACTGAGCCACCCAGCTAGGACTGAAAGTGATTTTTAACTTGAGTATTCTCATAATGCAGCTTGCATATCCTACAAATTCTTGTGCATGTATTCTGTCTTATCTCCTCTACTTCCTTAAATGAATTCTAAATACATGTATCATTCTTAAAGAGTTAGGAGACCACACGGACTCACCAAAAAATTAAAACAGAATTATTTCATTGTAATTTCCTGATTTAAAAAAAATCTCACTCCTAGGATACTTTATAGAAAATGTGAAGTATTAGAAGGAATGGCCAGATTTGTAGCTATCTAAAACTTGACTTTTCTTTTACTTTAGAGGTCTAATGTTCAACTAAAACCTGTTCACTGCTTTGTGTACTTTTCTTCCTTTTTTAATTTATGGAGAAAAATAGTACTTCAATTTCAGGACTTCAAAAATACTGTTTTAAAAATATTTCTTATTGATTTCAGAGAGGAAGGGAGAAGAAGAGAGATAGAAACATCAATGATGAGATAAACTCATTGATTGGCCACCTCCTGCACACCACCCACTAGGGATCACAACCCACAACTCAGACATGTGCCCTGACCGGGAATTGAACCATGACCTCCTTGTTCATAGGTTGATACTCAACCACTGAGTCACACCTGTTAGGCAAACTCTGTTTCTTGCACCACTTCTGTGAACATCATATCAGATGGTGCCATTATGTAGAAAAACATATCTGCCTCTTTTATAACTCCTCTCAGTAAGATTAAAGCTAAAATATCAGATCACAAGTGACACGTCATATGTTTCACAATTTTTTTCTAGCTAGATGAAAGAAGAATTCTGCTAATTACCCTCCTAGAGGGCCTCCTGTACAACTCAATTGACAAAATAAAATCTGTAAAGAAGTTCAAGCCAACATAAACCCTTAAATCCTTTTGCTCATGGCTTCAAAGTGTGTGTGTGTGTGTGTGTGTGTGTGTGTGTGTGTGTGTGTGTGTGTGTGTTTGGGTGTATTGGGAGTGGGGAATAAAAAGAAAGGTGCTATGAATATAGGCATATATTATTATCATCCTCAAAAGCACTATAATTTCATAAATTGAAATTTCATGATGATTCAAAGCCCTTTTGAGAGGTTGATAATTTTCACTCATAATTTTCAGGCAGGAAAATTAAGTTACCTAATGTTAAAACTCCAAAATATTGATCACCGCAAAGTTGAATAAAATAAGTCATTTGTGAAATAGCAGATGCTTCATGACTGCCACACCTATTTTTACATCTCACTGAAGACCATTCTACATAAAGGCAATCACCACTGTTCTACTCACTCGTGTGCAGTAGCAACAGCTTTCTATCACAGACTCTGGCTATAATATAGATCAACTGTAGGCAATTTTGCCAAAATATCAGCATGTTATTTCATAGTTTCATCCAGAGTTAAAGTAAATTTGAAAAGAAAAAAAATAAAATGGTATTTCTGATACAATTGAGAAAATTTGAATATGGATTAGGATATTAAATGGTATCAAGGAATTATTCTTAAAATTGTTAGGTGTGGTAATTGCATCATGGTTATGTAAGAATTGTAAAAATTTGGCATAAGTGCAGCCATATTATTTTTTATTGAATTTATTGGGGTGACATTGGTTAATAAAATTATATAGGTTTCAGGAGTACCATTCTATAGCACATCATCTGTGTATTGTATTGTGTGCTCACCACCCAAAGTCAAGTCTCCTTCCATCCCCATTTATCCCCCCTGTGCCCTCTCCTACCTCCCCCACCTCCCTTTCCCTCTGGTTATCACCATACTGTAGTCTGTATCTATGAGTGTTTTTGTGTCTGTGTTTGTTTGTTTATTGTTTGTTGTTGTTTGCTTAATACCTTCACTGCTTTCACCCAGCCCAACAACCCCTTTCCCCTATGACAACTGTCGGTCTGTTCACTATGAGTCTGTCTCTATTTTGTTTGTAAGTCAATTTTGTTCATTAGGTTCTACATATGAGTGAAATCATATCCTCATACACTGTTGGTGGGAATGCAGATTGGTGCAGCCACTGTGGAAAGCAGTATGGAGTTACCTCAAAAAAATAAAAATGAAAGTAGAGCCATTTTAAAATAGAGCTATGACAGCCATTCCAGAGAAACTGCTTTGAATGTCTTATTCCTCAAACTTTTGGAATGTTTGAACTGGGCAAAATAACCGTTGGACTGAGCCAAATGAACATTGTATTTATTTTTATTTTTAACATATTTTATTGACTTTTTACAGAGAGGAAGGTATAGGGATAGAGAGCTAGAAACATTGATGAGAGAGAAACATCGACCAGCTGCCTCCTGCACACACCCTACTGGGGATGTGACCGCAACCAAGGTATATGCCCTTGACCGGAATCGAACCTGGGACCCTTGAGTCCGCAGGCTGACGCTCTATCCACTGAACCAAACCGGTTACGTCTGAACATTGTATTTAAAAAACTGTTTGTAAAACTAACAGGAAAGCAGACATTCTCACCACAAGGACCGATGATTATGAACATTGCTTAGAATTAGCACCACATGTAGAGCTAAATAATAGCTTAGCTTACTAGCACCCATAGAAATTCCTTCCTTCTGTTCATGTCATTGTTTCCCTTTCTTTTACGGGTAAAACCCCTTGCCCTTGCCTCATCATTGGAACACTATTTGGGTTTCTGCCTTAATCACTGCTTCTGAAACATCTATTCTTTGATGTCAAAATCTTGTTGATTCTCACTTTGGCTTTTTATTTTTAGGTCACACATTACCCACAATTTTAAAAATGCATACTACAGTAAAGCAAAATGATTTAAAGTAATTCAACAAAGAGTGGGAGAGAGAGAGAGAAAGAGAGGGATGAGCCAAGCATTGCAAAATCTTAATAATAATAAAATATGGTTGATTATATTAATGATCATTGTATTATCATCTCTACTACTATGTATGTTTGAAAGTTTTTTGAAAGAAGTTATGACAACAAATGAGATATGTTCTGAGGTTATACAGCATTGAAAATATTTAATTTTCTCAAAGATGGCAGATTTGTTATTTTATACCCAATCTAGTATTAATTTTTGGCAACTTAATGTGTCACCAGTTCAGTTGTCATAAACAAAACTAGACAAAACACAAAACATTATTTTTACCATCTCTTAAAATGATGAGGATGATGCATTTTCTCTAGAAAAAAAAAGTTTTTTCTAGATACTATAAAATTATAAAAGCATCTTTCTTCTTTGATGACTTTCTTCCCAGTGGATGTTATGATATTGGATTTTGATACAAGTAGTCCTTGAGCAAACCACATTTCCAATATCGATTATTAAAGTATTTTCATTGGTACACCTTGTCCACTTAACAACAGCTTACAACAACTTGAGCTTGCTCATCTAAGTTATTAAAGTAGGTGTAATAATGGTGACTTACTAAATACAGGGTATATCTCTAATTTGGTAAAGATCTTAAAAATCTTGTGGGACAACAATGTGATCAATTTAAAGGTGAATGTAAATAAGGTTTTCTGACAGCTACACATGCAGTATGCATATTACAATATTTAAACTTGATATGAATTCTCTAGTAGCTGTAAATTCAAAATGGATTCAATCATGCATGACTGGGCATAATTTACACTATCAATGACTGAAGATTTGCATTGATTCAATGTATTCATTTCTCATGGAAAATCTCTGTTCACTCAGAAGATTTATAAAGGAAAATGTGTTCAGTGCAAATAACCACTGAGGTATGGCGTGGAAACTTTGTCTCGCAGGTGATTTTATAGACTTTATAAATTATGCTGGGGGGGGGGGGAAGAGCGCATTCTTCTTTTTTTTTTAATGAAAGAAAGCCGCAGTTGAAGACATACTGAATTTTTGCTAAGCTAACACCACAGGTTGTTCTCCTGGGCAGAGACTTTCCATTAAATTGTGAATAAGCTTGAAGAAAATCCAGCCTGTCTCCAATAAGTCTCCCATGGAGAGTCCATATTTCTGGCAAAAGTACTTGAAGAAAAGGACTAAAAGACAGAAGCCTGAAAAAATAAGACAGATCTGCCTTTATCTAAATCAAGGTCATTGCAGTATTAAATACAGTCACACAGGAACATGTGCCCACCAGAGAATAATTATCCTTTTCTTTCATTTCAGGGACTCAATATTTTATGATAGCATAGCAATGGCATGTAAATAATGCTTTACTTTTCCAAACAGCATATGATGCTGATTAAATTATGCATTTGTTTAACAAAAATATATTGTATGCATCAACCTGAACATTTGTTCTCCTTTACGTAGTAAATCATAGGCAGTGTTGCTACTTCTATTGTTACATTTAAAAACTGTCACAAGGAGTCCTATTTTCATATTTTATAAATAATATTTCTAAATTAAACTTATAAGACCATAATTTTTCAAAATGCAGGTACAGTGCTAATAAAACAAGATACACAAACATTAAATGACCACCTACTATGTGCCAGGCATTACGATAATTAGTTTCACATAATTTAAGTTCCACAACTCATTTTACAGAAAAAGAAACTACTAGATTCAAAGAGGTTAAGCAGTTATTTCTAGTAAATTGCAAGTTCAAGATTCTAAAAGAACATCTGGGTGCTTAACGCCCCCTCCCCCAGCACATTTAGTAAGATGATATAAGCAAAGAGTTTATGTGTCTATCAAGGCATTATTCATTTATTCAACACATTTTTAATGCCTACTATGTGAATGGCAATATTCTAAACACATGGGATACACCAGTAAATAAAGCAAAGATCCCTGCCTATCTAGAGATTACATTCTTATTCTTTCCATTGATTAGCAATTATTTCTTAATTGAGAATTTATGGTAAAATAAAATTGTATAATTTCTAAATGTTTTCATCTCTTCTATAGGTAAAGGAACAAAAGTTATGCAAGCTACTTTTGGCAATTTACCTCTATCCTTAAGGTTGCTAACTAACATTTATAATTATATAATCAGTACTGTATACATGCATATAAGCATAAGCAATGGGCACAGACAATAGAGGGTAAGACTGAGGGCAGGATTGGGAGGTAGGGTGACAATGGGGGGATAAGGACACATTTTTAATACCTTAATAAATAAAGAAAAAATAAAGAGCAGAAAAAAAACAAAAAAAACACCTGTTCTCTATTCAAATTTATTTTGTCTGACCATCTGTTGGTATTAGAGTTCTGAAATAAAATCAGTTGTTACTGTGTTATTTGTTGTAAAAAGGATTCCTTGAGTTTTAAAACCTTATTTTAAATATCTAAAATATTTTGATCCAAATTAAAGCCATCTGTATGGAGAAGCAACTAAAAAACTGAAAGGCAAAGAAAGAAGAGTTGGCAATATAGTATCTTCATAGCTGATTGTATTGCACCACATATAAATAGGTTTTAAAAAGTCTACAGATTTCCCAAAACACCTGCTGCTCAGAGAAAGCCAGAATTTATTCTAAATGGTCATTGAAATTAACTTGGCAAAAATTGAGAAGTTACATTCATAAAACAAGTACCCAGCTCATGCCAATATTTGTGGAAACTTATTCATCAGCTTCCCACATGCCTTTTGGCTTGATTCTTTGCATCTGGCAGTAGAGAATCTATTAGTATAGGACTTTATATAATGTTCATGCCACTGAGTCTGTCATTATGGTATACCCTGGGAAGTGTTACTATCTAAGTCACTGTCAACTTAAAATAAGTTGAGAGAAGAATAAAAAGTCTTCTTGATTAAGTAATCTCTATAGAAATTTCTCAACATGAAAAGAGTATGGAAAGGGGATGCACAATAATTGTTTTTATTACTAATTTATTATTATATCTCAAGCACTGTGAGAAGTACTTCATATATTTTTTTCACTTAATCTTTATCATGACAACAATACAATACCAGAATAAAAAATACATTGAGATGTTAAAATACCACACAGAGGTAGTAAGTGATAGAGCAGGATTCAATTTCACTATAGTTCACTCCAACATGTACACTCCTTTCCTTTCTACCAGTAATCCTATCAATGTAAGAAACATTCAAACCTGTAGAGAATTTTGGTGAGTTTGTTTTAGCCAAACTGATGACAGTTGCCTGGAAGCAACATCTCATCGGATTGAGAAAATGCTCTGGAAAAAATGGCAGTTTTACACCTTATTTTATACATTAGAATTAAAAGAGAAGACATAAGTGGGTTGCATGAAATGCACTGGTGATAAATTAGGGAGGTGGGAGAAAGCAAAGCACAGAAACCTCTGGGATTGGATGAAAAGTAAAATGATAGACACATTTCTTTTACACAGGTGGGTATAGGATAGTTAACAGTCAACAATTAACATGATAGCAATAACATTGAGGGGATTTGTGGTCTCCACTCTGGTGCAGTGCCTGTGCTTTGAGCAGTCCAGAGAAAGAAATTACCTTGACATTCCAAAGATATGTTATTGTAGATGTAAAAAGACAATAGTCAGACTCAGTTAAGGTAAAGATGGGCTTTTGTGAGGGAAGATTCTAATCTAGGACTTGACTATCTGCTATAAACTGCTTTTAGTTAAAAAGTTTTCATTTAAGACCATCCTATGTGGTTACTTGAGGTCTCTGAGTTTGCGAGGCCTCCACACAGGCCTCCCCTGAGCTTGTCAGGTTTAGCATGTGGCTCCTTTTTGTCCACAACCCTTACAGTCATTCTCTGATCCTTATCAGAAACTCTAAAATTCTCCAGATTGAACACTGTACCTGTCAATCTTAATTTTTAATAAGTATACTCTCAGGGAAGGTGTTGAAAGGAGGCACTTGAAGACCATCCAGCTTCCTGTTTTGATAGTTGAGGAAACTGATCCAGAAGAGATAAATGACTTATCCAATGTACTTATGTTTATTTTTGTCAATACCAAGATTAGAACCAAGTCTCCTATTCTCTTTCCAGTCCTTTGATGCTGAGCCTTACCAAGAGCAAATGGCCTCTAAGTCATACATGATTACAGTCTCACTAGTCCTATATAATAAAAGCCTAATATGCTAAGTATCCAGTCATCTGGTTGGCCATTCAACCAGTCAAAGTGTAATATGCTAATGATATGCTAAGGCCGCTCAACTGCTCGCTATGACATGCACTGACCACCAGGGAGCAAACATTCAACTGGTCAACCAGTCGCTATGATGTGCACTGACCACCAGGGGGCAGATGCTCCAACCAGTAGGTTAGCTTGCTGCTGGGGTCCGGCCAATCAAGACTGAGTGAAATGGGCTGGATGTGCCCTGGAGCCCTCCCTCTTTCCCTCCCCGGCTGGCCAACCTCCTTCATCCCTCCCCGGCTCCGATCGTGCACCGGTGGGGTCCCTTGGCCTGGCCTGCGCCCTTTCACAATCTGGGCTGAGGGACCCCTCACTCCAGTACATGGATTTCATGCACTGAGCCTCTAGTTAATAAATTTCAATGCAGATGTCTCATACCCTCTCTTTAAGTGAAAGAAATAAAGGCAATGTCATAGACCACACAATTAAATACAGTAGCAGGAAGTTCCTTTGCAATGCACTCCAAAACACCTGGCTCTTCAAATATTCACAAACAGAAGTCAGGCAGAAAGGCAGGAAGAAAAAGGAAGGAAGGAGAAGAGGAAGAGAAGGAAGGAAGGGAGCTTTGGGAGGCAGGGAAGGGGGAGAAGGAAGAAAGGGAAAGAAAATTGGTTTGCTCGAATCTGTATTAATTCCTAGATGTCTGGAAGCCCCACATGGTTGTGTTCTGCATACTGTTCCTGGGACTAACTCTCCCAGGAAGAGCTGCCAGGACTATTTTCCAACATAAGTTGTTTATGCAAAACTTTGTTAAGTCTCACAGTGGCTTTCTTGCTCATTTAGTTTACTCCCAACAATAGCAGAGGAACAAAGTGATTTTTAAATATAATGAACACTTCCATGACTAGAGCAAAAATGTAAGAAGGCAATTTTGTTCTGTTGGAAAACATACTAGTTTAGTCTTAGATTATTCTTTGAATACAGTTTATAAATTGGGCATAATTGGCAAAATTGTAGACAAAACAAAACTACACTAAGGAGGTTTTAAATAACAATGGAAAATAGCTTTTAGCTTTGGTTCACTAAGATTAAACCCAGTGATTCACAAAATGTCATTTCCTTTGATCTTCCTACAACTGTTTAATTGTGTCAGTACTTTTTAAAATTAAAAACTCTTTAAAAGTTTTTATGTATGGTATGGGGTGGGAGAACACTTTATAAAGTATATGATTGTGCCAGTTGTTTTGAAAGCAGAGATTCCTTTGAAGCAATAAAGTATTAAATTATAGGTTAAGAGTTGCCAAATAATCCCTTCTCCCTCTGAGTCACATATTTAAGTATGCATAAAAAGTGTTTGGTCCATTATCACATGAAGCTGAAGACTACTATATTTTTTGAGTCAAGTAACAAACTTTTTTTTGAGGACATTATGTGTTTAAACCTTTAGGATAAGGTGCATACAATACTGGGGTAAGCTGACTTTAATTGTTGTTAAAAGAAGACATAAGTATGCTGCATTTGAATGAGCATCGAGTTTTGGGGTCCAAGGGTGAAAAGTTGAGTCCAACTTGAGCTTCTTAATTTTATAAATTTAGGCAATTCATTGAAACCTTCTGTGCCTTTATTTAATCTAGCATGTGGCCAAAAAGATGATCAATGTAAAATTTCTCTGTGAAAAGCTAAATGGTTGACAGATATTAAAATAATGAGGTATTTTTATTTATGATAAAATGCATTTTCAAAAATTAGTCAATTATCTGATTATTTAAAAATCATGTTCAGAGTAATGTGATTAGGACAAACAATTTAGTTAATATTAATGACTTTCTTAATATGCAACTCTGATAAAATCTTAATGAAACAACTCATAATAATTATTTAATCTAGATTTTTTTTTTATTGCTTAAAGTATTAAAAAGGGTATTACATATGTGTCCATTTTATCCCCCCGCCCTAGACAGTCCCCTAGCCTCCTAGATTTTTTTCTTTAAGTTTGTTTTCAAAGATTGGGGAGCAAACCAGTTAGAAATGGTTATAATACATTTATCCAAATAGGTTTAACTTTTAAAAAATTTGACTATATTTGCACCAGACTAGAACTGAAATTAGTAGGTTTTCCGTGATACTCAAATGAAGAGGATACTTACTCAGAATTTACACATGTAGGGAAAGAAACAAAGTTCCTCCCTTAAGTCATGGACTGCGGTATGAGAATAAATGGCCTGTCCACAGGAGAAATTATTTCTGACAGTAAAGAAATAGCTCTTGAGGAGCAGGTTCAGCATAAATACACTCTCCAGTCAGCTTCATCCTCTTTATAATAGGCTGGATAGTTGAGCCATTCTGAGCTGGATGAAATTGATAGCTTTTGGCAATCCAGTCAAGAGAAATAACCCAACAATGATGATGGTTTCCTATAGAAGCACATGCTTTCAAATTGATAGGCATTTTTTCCGCAGGTTTTTCTTTCTTTCTTTCTTTCTTTTTTTCTTTGAGAGAGAGAGAGAGAGAGAGAAACATTGATCTGTTCCAGTTATCTATGCATTCACTGGTTGAAACTTTCTTTGTTCCCTAACCAAGGACTGAATCTGCAACCGGAAACCTTGGCATATAGAGATGATGTTTCAACCAACTGAGATATCTGGCCAGGGCTTCTTTTGGTAGGTTTTTAAAGTGATGTTTAGATCTTTAGATTTTATAGTCCCATTGAAACAATATACTATTAATATTGGGAAGCAAATCAGTTAGAAATGGTCATATGCATTTATCTAAATAGGTTTAACTTTTTAAAAATTTGACTATATTTGCACCAGTCTTTATAAATATATGGTTTAATCTAAATGTCCTTAATGGCATTTTGAGTAAGAATTTGTTTAAGAAGATCCTCTCACTACATATTTTTTTAAAAATACATTTTTATTGATTTTTTTACAGAGAGGAAGGGAGAGAGATAGAGAGTTAAAAACATCGATGAGAGAGAAACATCAATCAGCTGCCTCCAGCACATCTCCTACTGGGGATGTGCCCACAACCCAGGTACATGCCCTTGACCGGAATCGAACCTGGGACCCTTCAGTCCGCAGGCCGACTCTCTATCCACTGAGCCAAACCGGTTTTGGCAGTACATAATTTTTTAAGCAGAAATATAGTAGACACAAAAAATATTTTAAGTTATTTGAATTAAAGTTTTGAGAATAAAGAGTCCTTAGAGGATTTTTCTGAGTTAAGGTGGCTGTCTGGTTGTCTTTGACACTTTGTTTTTGTTTTCAACATACAACAATAACTGAAATATTTTTTTGTTTTGTTTAGTTGTTTTTAATAAACTTTAGAAAATACAGCTTGGACAAATAATAAAATCTTAATTTTTTAAAAAAATACTTATTGATTCCATTTTAATTTATTATCATTTAATTTTTGATTTTATAAAATTATATGTCAATTACATGTGATTACTTGTTTGCTTTCTTCTTTTGACTAAATTGCCAAAAGCTATAGATTTCAGCTTATGATGGCATCAAAATTCAGCGTATTATAAAAAGGATAAAACTAACTTGACAGTGTATTTCTGCAATTATAGATTATAATTTGTTTTGTTCTTAAATGTTGAAATCAGAATAAAAATGTCAGCTACCTGGGTTATTTTCACTTTTAAGTTGAAAACAAGCAGGACAAGCAGGTATGGGGAAAAATGAGCATGTCCAATCTATTTAGAGTCTTTATATTGATTCAAAGCCACTTTAGCAAAACATTCTTGAGCATTTATTTCAGCAGAGCATTTGTTATTCAAATAAAACAACAACCATAAAATGAAGAGCTGGTAAATTAAGGAAGGTATATTCTGTTCATAAAACTTAGAACATGATAGAATGCTTTTTTATTGATGAAGGTAGGTAGAATTACACACCTTCACATCTATTCATAATGATTTAGAGTAGCATGTCAGTTCTATTTCCACTTAAACAAAATTCATATTCCACTTCAAGTAATAAGTCAATGCTTCATTATATTAGTTATCTATATATACAAAAGGCTAATATGCAAAGTGCCCCCTCAGGAGTTCGACCAGGAGACTGGGAGTTCGATAGCTCGCTATGACATGTGCTGATCACCAGGGGGCAGCACAGAATGAAGGAGGCCCCAGCCGGCAGCTGGAAGGCCTTGATTGGCCCTGATCGCCAGCCAGGCCTAGGGACCCTACCCTTGCACAATTTTGTGCCCTGGGCCTCTAGTCCTATATAATAAAGAGGTGATATGCAAATTGACCATCATGCCCTCACACAAGATGGCCACCCCCATGTCGTCACAAGATGGCCATCACAAGATGGCCAGCAAGGGAGGGCAGTTGAGGGCAAACAGGCCAGCAGGGAAGGGCAGTTGGGGGGGGGGACCAGACCTGCAGGGGAGGGAAGTTAAGGGCAACCAGGTTGCCAGGGGATGGCAGTTAGGGGCAACAAGGCCAGCAAGGGAGGGCAGTTGGGGCTGACTGGACCTGCAGGGGAGTGGTTAGGGGCAATCAGGCAGGCAGACAGGCGAGTGGTTGGGAGACAGCCGTCCCGGATTGTGAGAGGGGTGTCTGACTGATGGTTTAGGCCTGATCTCCAGATTGGAGAGGGTGCAGGCTGGGCTGAGGGACACCCCCACCCCCCAGTGCACAAATTTCATGAAACAGGCCTCTAGTGTTATTATAAAAGGAACAGTATATGAACGAGTACAAAATCACCTGCCAGTATAAACTGCTAGAGTGAAATGAAGAAATACACCTATTATGCTCATATTATATATTCTTTCAAATCTGTAGACTCACGCTTTTCTTGCCAAGAAATTCATAATTCAATCATAAACAAATGCAATAGATCAATATCTGTGGCAGCAGCCTTTGATGTTAACAGGGGACCTGGCAGACATATAAAATCAGATGGATCAGAGAATATATAGTTGAAAGAAAAATGCATTGGCATGGTATTTCTTCTCTTCCTCCATGAAAAGTTTGGCATAATGACTTTTCAATATTAATATTTTCATTAATAAGTTGTAGAGGCAGTCATGGAAACTATGACCACCTAACAGTGGTTGCATCCTTTTGTAATGGCAGTAAAGGTGATTTACTTTAGCCTTGGTACTCCCTGAGAAAATGCTCATATGTACCTAAGTGTTACTAGGTCTCTGACAAAAAAAACAATTGATGAGGAAAAAGGAAAAGAATCCATGCTGATATTCACTATTAATTTATTGAATAAGCCTTAATTGAGGGCTTTCTATGGGTCAGGCACTGTGCTAGGTTCTGGCGACATGATAATAGGCAAAATAGACATGGTTTTTTATTTTGTATGGAGAAGGAAACCTATTGTGTGTAACAGACCTTATATGAATAATAACCAATTCCATATCTTCGGAGGTTGTGATCAGTGTTAAGAAGGAAGGATAAGGTACTATTAGGGAGTTTAATTAAGTTGATTGGTCGAATATGGCTTTTTAAAAGAATAACAATTAGCTTAGATCTGAAGGATCCATGCTATGCCAATTTTTCATCAGGCTACAAGGATATTTAAAAAATTTTATTTCAGTCTCATGTCTGACAGATCCAAAGACACAGTGCAACAGTTGTCTGATGAGTACATAGCTTAAACTAAATATATATATTATAAATGTTTCTAAAAGAAAACTGGAGGACATTAAACTCTACCACGTTAATGCTTGGTTTATTGTTGAACAATATCAAGATTCCATAGAACACCTGGGGTAGCATTCTAACACTTAATAAGACTCTCTTTTATGGACACCTTCCATTTTGGGCAACACATGTTTTAGAGCTGCCATCTAGTGACTACTACAATGACTACTAAATTAGGTCATTTATATTGGTAGGCAGTGTGGTGGTTTTTACACAGAATAAAACCTACCCTTCCTAGATGCATCTGTTTGTGCAGCTACATGTTGAATTCTTGAACTTCTTTCTTAAATGAAAAGTAATTTTATGCACACATGGCAGAGTCACTGATGTAAAAAGGAGCCTAGGATAAGTTACCATTAAAAATAACAGATAACTCATTTCAAATATTATTTTATCCTATTTTTTCATCCCAATTTTTATAAATAAATTTTGCAGATTTCCAAATGAATTTCCAAAAAGAGAAACAAAAGTGACTATCTCTCCCCAACCTGGTGAAACAAAAATGGTTTTGCCCTAAATTTCATAGGTTAAGGTAATCATTTCTTTTTTCTGAAATAGAAGAGAATAGAAAATACCATCATTTATTGCACACAGTAAGAATAAATGCTCTTTGCCCTAGCTGCTTTGACTCAGTGAATAGAGCATCAGCCTGCAGACTGAAGGGTCCTGGGTTCGATTCCAGTCAGGGGCACATGCCTGGGTTGCAGGCTGGAATCCTGGAAGCACAGTAGGGGGCATGCAGGAGGCAGCTAATCAATGATTCTCTCTCATCATATATGTTTCTATCTCCCTCTCCCTTCCTCTCTGAAATCAATAAAAATATATTGAAATACACTTTTGTGAAACATTTACTGTCTGTGTATGGGGCATAGTGTGTGTGTGTGTGTGTGTGTGTGTGTGTGTGTGTGTGTGTGTGTGTTCTGATTTGCACAGTATAATTCTAAGAATGACCCTCACCCTTGCATAAGCCCCTCCTCTTTAACTGGTGTGACTAGAACATATAAATATGAGATATCATTCCCATGTGTTAATTGCTTTATACAGCAAAAAAAAAAAATAAAAAGATTATCCAGGTGAGTCTAATCTCATCCCAGATAATTTTCTCTGGCATGTAAGTGAAGGAGCTGTTAGAGAGCTTGAAACATGAAAAGCATTCTATATACAGTTGCTGGCTTTGAAGATGGAAGGGGCCACGTGGAAAGGAATATAGGCTGCCTCTAGGAGCAGAGAGCAGCCCCTTAGCCAGTAAGACCTCAGTCCTACAACCTTAAGGAACTAAATTCCAACAACAACATGGCTGAGCGTGGGAGCAGATTCTTCTCCAGAGAATCCAGATAAGAGCTCAGCCCCACTAGATATTTGGTAATTTGTTACACAACAATAGAAATCTAATACAATTCATCAATACAGTTAATATAAGAGGTATAGGAAAATGCTTACTCATTATAGTGGCAGAGACATGATCAAATAAAGATCAAATTATGAAGAAGAGGAATGATCATGAGATATCAGAAAACTTAAAGGAGAAGGGATGATGGCATGAGCAAAAAGTTTTTTGAAACCTATATAATTGTATTAACCAATGTCACCCCAATGAGTTCAATAAATTTTTTTAAAAAAAAGAAAAATGACTAGAAGAGAACAGAGGTGAAAAACAAAAGACTGCAGAACATAGCAGGTGAAGACTTGGTCCTTATTATGTAAAACTATATCTTCATTATCAGAGAAAATGGGTTCGCACCCATTTTAAATGTTTACATTGTAATTTATTTAATTAAGCTTATAGTATTTTTTTCTTAGATAGAAATGTGGGGCTCAAAATTTCCTAAAGATATGTTCTGATGGATAACAAAGCTTGGGGGAAAATTAGAAGTTGCACAATCCATCTCCATAGAAAAGCTTTATTGGATTTGAACAAGCATGAATAAGAATTGAATGAAATTTATGGCAAAAAAAAAAAAAGCTGAAGACACTTTACTTAGATTGTTGCAGACTAATAAGTCAGGTGATCTCGTCGGTACATTTGTAGAATGGTAGCAGAAAAGAAAACAAAAACATCGGAGAGCCCTGCTTGCTTAATGTACAGAATCAGGTAAAACACTGATGGATCCAAAGTAAGTAAATGGAAAATTGATCCCTTTTTGCACAGATTGCAATTCCTCTGAGACTTTGGGTAACAAATATAACCTACTTAAAGAAAGTTTGTCTAAATTAAAACTCAGAGCTGTCAGTTCATGAAAGGAAAATTTCTGAATAGGCTGTAATTATTGCTGAAACACTGAAGCAATTAAAACCTTAAATATGAGGATAGGCAAAGCGATGCTGGCTTCTCAGGAGAATACCATAAAACTTTAAATATCTTCTCTGCTCTAAACTGCTCAAAGAACTAGCAGGAGAATTAAATTTTAAAATTCTTTCCTTACAGGGAAACTTCCTAGAAAACCATTAAGAAGCCACTATTATGAACAAGACAATTTTTTTTTCTTTTGGGGGTTTATGCAAGAAGAGCACAAGTGCTAGGCCCACTGAGAGTTAATATTCTAAGGAAATAGAAGATGAACAAGAAGCATTATCAACATTGTATAGCTTTGTCAATAATCATCAAATCCTTCTCCTTTTGTGTTGTAAATCTTTAACAGAGTTCAAAACAACAAAAATAAAACCACTTTCAACTTGAACTTCATGTACATTTAAATAATGGAAACCTCTTATATATGTACTTTCATTTAGTTTTGCTCCTATAACTTCTATTATGGTCCATCCTTGTAGACTTTCTTGGTCAAATTAAAGCATGTTTCCAGACTTCCTGATCTTATTTTCCACATCTAAGTGGTATATGTAAATGCTATATACCAGTGGTTCTCAACCTTCCTAATGCCATGAACCTTTAATACAGCTTCTCAGGTTGTGGTGACCCCCAACCATAAAATTATTTTTGTTGCTACTTCATAACTGTAATTTTGCTACTGTTATGAATCATAATGTAAATATCTGATATGCAGGATGTATTTTCATTGTTACAAATTGAACATAATTAACGCATAGTGATTAATCACAAAAACAATATGTAATTATATATGTGTTCTCCAATGGTCTTAGGCGACCCCTGTGAAAGGGTCATTCGACCCCCAAAGGGGTCGCGACCCACAGGTTGAGAACCGCTGTTATATACACTTCATTTCATGATTTTCAGTAGCGCACATAAGGCTTCCCTTTTCCTTTCTGCAAATACTTATTGGTTACTCAATAACTTTGAAGCATCATGTCTGTAGGTGCTATTGATTAGATACAGATTTATTTCCAAGTAAGGGTGAAAAGGATGGTAAAGCACATTCAGGTATAGCCTAGAAGTCACTATATTGCACGGGATAATGAGTGACTTGATTGTTGTAGTTAACGAGAGACACCAATGAATCAAGTTTTACCTCAGCCTTTAGAGAACGAATATATTTTCATTTATTCTAGTATGTTTAGGGCGTGGTCTTATTTGAAGTCAGGGAGAACTAATACCTATATAAACCTGTTCAATACTGTATAAAGCAGGCTCATTTACATGACCCATATATTAAAAGCATGCTACTTGAACAAAACTTTCATTAATGACATTCATTTGTTTCCTAGTGTGAATATATGATTCTTGCTGTTAATATAGAGAAAAGTTTGCTAAATCAAATCTTAAGATATAATTAAATGGGAAGTATGATGTTTAGCTTCACTGCAACTCACTATTATTATTATTGTGATGCATTTATATGACACTTTATATTTACCATGTGTAAGATAAATGACCTCATTAACTCTCCTACTGAGTTTGGGGAGTCAGGCTGAGCACATAACTCTATTGTTCAATTAACCAAGTGAAAAGCTTACAAACCTTCATAAGAATTTTTTTTGCCCTAACCGGTTTGACTCAGTGGATAGAGCATCGGCCTGCGGACTGAAGGGTCCCAGGTTCGATTCTGGACAAGGGCATGTACCTTGGTTGCGGGCACATCCCCAGTAGGAGGTGTGCAGGAGGCAGCTGATCAATGTTTCTCTCTCATCGATGTTTCTAACTCACTGTTCCTCTCCCATCCTTTCTGTAAAAAATCAATAAAATATATTTTTTAAAAAGAATTTTTTTTCATAGTAGCTACTATTTGCATGGCACTAGTAGTTCCCAGCTAGTGTTTACACAGCTCTTCAAAACATTTTAGTGAATAAAGATCATGGTGCTAGAAATTATATATTATAATATATATATATACATATATATATATATATATATATATATATATAATTTTATTCTCACCCAAGGATATGTTTTATTGATTTTAGGAAGAGAGGAAGGGAGAGAGAAGGGGGAGGGGGGAGAAAGAGAAAAGTGAGATAAACATTGATCAGATGCCTCCCGCACATGCCTTGACCAGGACCAGGGATCAAACTTGCAACCTGGGTATGTGCCCTTGACCAGGAATTGAACCCTCGACCCTTCAGTGTACGGATGACGCTCCAACCAACTGAGTCACCTAGCCAGGGCTATCTAATACAATATTTTAAAATGTCTTCCTTGTGTTTATTGCAATGAGCTTGTGAAGGTAAAGGGAGACAAACATGATGAGGTTGAAGATAATTGATTTTGAGATAGAACAGCTGATTATTTAGGAAAAGCAATTACTCAGCATCAGGAAAGTCACAGAGTTTTCCTCCTCTTTGCTATCTCCTTGCCCCACTCACACACAAACAAACATGTTTTAGAACTTCCAATCCTAATCTCTAAGGAGTCTGAATCTATAGTATTAAAATCAAAACAAAACCCAGAACTAAGCCTATGTTCGCATCATACAATAATTGGCCTATCTTATTTTTCAAAGTTCATTTTTGAAGTTTCTAACACAACTAAAAAACGCTCCCATTAGATAATACTTTTCTTAAAAACATGCAAAATATACATAAGCTTAAATAATCAGATAATCTCTTTGTATGACAAATTTCCCTTAGTAGATGATATTGCAGTGAGCAAACTGTCATTTTCAAAATGCCAGAAGCTATCTTCTAGATAACAAGCCTAAAAGACAAGGGGTCAAAAACTCTTGCCCCTTAACTTTGAAACTTCAATGGGAAACTGTGAAATTAACTGAAATAGTAAAATTAAAAATGCTCTAAGTTCTTCTGTCCCTTTGCAACTGCTCAATCCCAGAATCCAGCATTAATTTCTAGATTATTGGTTAGAAATAGAGTACATTGTGCTACCAGTGAATTTTCAAAGGGATTATGTAAAGTAAAAGAGTAAAAACTTTTCTGTGAATGCCATATTATCTTAGTAGTCTTAGAAATAAAAATATAATGGATATTGAAGAATATGAGAAAAAGAAAATTAATAGGTCATTAAAAATAATCTTAAGTTATATTGCCTTACTAGTTTTTAAAATATATTTTTAAAATATATTTTTATTGATTTCAGAGAGGGAGGGATAGGGCGAGAGAGATAGAAACATAAGTAATGAGAATCATTGATCAGCTGCCTCCTGCACACCCCATACGGGGGATCGAGCCCACACCCTAGTTGGATGCTCAACCACTGAGCCACTACAGCCAGGCACTACCTTATTAGTTAACTTTTTATTTTGTCTTCCTGGTGGTTTAGGTGTCACCTTGGAAGGCACTATCATCTTTTCAGTGCTTATAGTTTACAAGCTTACTTTGACTTGACCCGAATGTAGCCACAAATGTGGAGGACATTGAGGTCTCCTGTTGGCAACAGGAATTTAGAGAGTCCCACAAGTAATTTAGAAATAATTTTCTCAGTGGTGGTTTGTGGTGGCAAACACAAGGTCACTTTCCATGTTGGATTTTATGGTTATTTCACAAAAAAATATGAGGAGAGTAAAAGAGAAGCATATGTGGCATGAAAATTGCTGATGACATGAGACAATATTTAAAAAATTAACGCTAATCTAATTCCCTTATATTTCTTTGGAAGATTCCTGTTTGAATTCTTGATGAGTTTTTTCTGTTTCTTTAACCTTCCATTCAGCCAACTTTTATTACAAAGATGGGAGAGTCTAATTCAAATACTTACTGATTTTAAACACACTATGGGAATAAATACAGAATAATATAACTATTACTCCTCCTCCTCTTAAAGTGTTCTTGACTACTAGGGATACAATAAATTATCAGAAACATTTATAACCATCCCATCTTCCCCCCTGTATTGAACATAAAGTTTTTATTTAAAATCACGATTATGACAAGGGAGGTAGAATTTGTCTGATCCCCAGATTTCTCACCAAACATATGGGCAGTCTTTCATGAAGATACTGTGTTGATTACTGTGTTAATCTGTTATATTGATTTAAGAATGAGAAGTCCAAATATGAGTAAAAGGTGAGTTTTGGAAGCAGCATTGTTCTTCTCTGAAGTTACTTATGATCTTACAAACCACCCTGATAAGATTAAGTTACTTGGTGACATATTAAGTGATCTGAAGCACATGTGCAAGAATTTTAGCTGCACACTTATTTAAATACATAACTTAACAGAATATGTTTGGTAAAAAATATTGACATTACACTATAATGCCAACGTTAAGTAGACTAAAGAAAATAAGCTCGTTTAAACATGAGTCTATTAGATATATAAAATAGTACTCTCAAAAGCACACAGACAACAATATCTAATAATTCTCTCTGTACCTGTTTTCCAGGAGCACTTTTGAAAGGCTAGTTTTCAAAATCATAATGTCCACTTTAAAATGATGCTTAGAGAAGAATATCATGTTATCATTCAACACAATGAAGCTTTTACTGCCTCAAAGTGATCTGATCATTCTACAGTGTACCCTCTGGCAAGAGTCTTGATTTACCCAATATATAAAATATAGATAATGCCTAGTTTGTTCAAAGATATAAAACTGTAAAAATAATTTCATGAAGCCATTTCTAATATTACAAATACTGATGCTTGATATTATAGAAAATAATTAATATAAACTTATAGAGGAGACAAATTATTCACAAAAATGTCCATATCTATAAGCTCTCTTATTCATTATTCACTATGTGCCAGACATATAATGGAAGATTTCTGGAGACCAACATATAAATAAAACATAGTCCTTATCAAGAAGTTCACAATCTTCTATGAAAAACTCATAACAAAGATTGCTATCCAGTTGCTTACCTAAATTATTTTCTCCATACATTAAGGGCTTTTTGAGTGTTCTCAGAAAATACACAGCTTGCAAGAGTAACCTGAGAGGAGGAAGTCATTGGATAGCTGCCAAGATGTGCTTAGTTCAAAATATGTTATTTATCATAGCTAAGCAAATTAGAATGTGGCTGGGAAAGTAAAGATATAAAATGATAGACAAGGCACCTGTCAGAGTCCCTACTGCAGATACGGTTCTCAGTGTAAGGGGACAATTGTAGAAAACTACACTATTGGTTGAAACAAAACAGAGGGTCAAGAACAACCTAATATTTTTCCTCAACTTCAAATTTGCCATTATTAGGGCTTTGCAAATAATCTAAAAACTCAAGTTCCAGAGATATAAAATTCTTTTTAAAACATAGTTAAATATTCATTCGTATTATTTTTTCATTTGTTTCCACAAAAAAATTAGTCCTCCATAAATAAAATTCTCTTAACAGCTTAAAATGAAACCTGTATGCCCTGCTGCTGTGGCTCAGTGGTTGACAATCAATAGTCACAGTTTGATTCCTGGTCAGGGCATATATGCCCAGGTTGTGGCTCAGTCCCCAATGGGCATGCAGGAGGCAGCCAATCAATGATTTTCCTCTCATCATTGATGTTTCTATCTCTCGCTCCCTCTCCCTTCCTCTCTAAAATCAATAAAAAGTGTATTTTTTTAAAACGTGAAACCTTCAGGCAACTAAATACACCAACTTACCAGAAATTTTACAATTGTGCACCTAAATTACAGATGTTATAATTCCTAATGCATTACTTCCCAGGAGGCTGCTCAAGGAGATTAAAAAAAGAAAAAATATGATTATTACTGAATATTAGTCTGATAAAAACACATAAAATTTTACAAAATAATCTTATATGAAGAAAGAAATGTTCTGTTCTAATAATGTTAATTTATTTGTATGCTTATCTCCAACATTTTTCAGTAGTCAATGCTGACACTGAAGTTATTATGATATGTATTTTTTAATTATTTTGCAAAGCAGACACATATTTTTAGCTCGACCAAGATTTTAGTATCCTTATTTGGGAAAACTATTAGGGGTCAACACTATTTTATGAAGGAAAGAAATCCTTAACTATATCCTGGAAAAAATCCACAATATACCATTAATCAAGATCCTGAATTGAAACATTGAACATTTTATCACATATGTTATTGATTTCATCATAAAAAATCTCACAGCATTTTTTCCAGGAGCAATTAGAAGTCCACTGGAAAAACACTGTCACTTGTAAAAGGGACATTTTTGGAAATAGTTAAGATTTTATAAATTTTGAAATAATGCAAAAATCTGAAAACATAAATTACATACATATATCTAGAGACATACTTGGATAATTGCAAGAAATTTTAGTGTGCTAAATAAATGTTCCAGCAATGCAGAATACAATCTATAATAATAAAAGGGCAATATGCTAATTAGACCAGACATCATTCCAGATGTCTTTCCTGATGAAGCAGGGCAGGAGGCAAGCCAGCCTGGGTCCCAGGTGCCTGCTGGCGGCCAGATGAGGGAATCCCGGGTCACGGATGTTGGAGGGAAGCCGTTGCCGACAGCCGAGGGAAGGAAGGCCTACTCTTGCACAAATTTTCATGCATCAGGCCTCTAGTTCATTTAATAAGATGAAAACTCTCCCAAAGTGGCATGTATAATACAAATAATTGTGATTTTATTTCATGATAAAAAATTAGAGCAAATACTGCAAGAGAGATATATTGAATTGGGTCAAAACTGACAGAAAAAGAAAACTATATTTTTTATGAAAATAATTTCAAGTAGTAAATTCTTAAATACAAAAATTAATCACCTTACTGACTACATTATTCCCTATCTGTGTATTTCTCATAAATCATCTTGAGTTGGCTATGATTTCTAAAGTGACTAATTTGGAAGATTGCTTAAAGGGATGAAAATAAATTTAAAATGACTGGGATATATTACATTTATGAAAAAACAAAATAGACGAGGTAGGCAAGCATATAAAATTATGGGAAACAGTATGTTCCTATGATCTGTCTGTATATTTTTTGTTGGACATTTCTACCCTAAAACTGTCCAATAAATATTTAGTTGTTGAATAAAATGAACAGGGCTTGGAACACATATGGAGTTTATCTTGGGTGTTCATAATAAAAACACTTCTATGTAAAATGCTTGGATTTCATCATATGGAAATTGCTAATAAATGGAAGCCAAGAAAAAAAATAAAATGAATTCTTCCTTAGGCTTTCAAGAGTGAAGGAAAAGAAACAATTTCATTAATTATCCTCTTCTTTTTTAAAAGATCATTGTGATCTTGCCAAGGAAAAGGTAGGTGGAACAATTCCAAAATCTGAGACAGAAAGAACTAATGATATTCCTTGTTAAAACTTTCATTTAAAAATGTAGTAAAATTTGATTGCTAATTAAAATTATGTTTTGACACAAAATGACATTTCCCCCTAGTGTTTTGCTTGGTCATACCATTATTTGCTTATTTTTTTCATAGGTAGAAAAATGACTAAGCTTTAGACATAAGATGTTGCAAACTGTACAAAAGAATAAAGTGTTCTCATTATGGTTATTTTTCTCCTTGTTTTCCTTTTAAATGGTAACACCCACTCTCACAATATTTTAGTTTGTCAAATTATAACTAAATATTTTGATGAAATTTCAATGTCTTCTGAAACTTCACCCTGATTAAAGTCAGGCTGACACTAACAAAAAACTTAACTTGAGGCTACAACGAATGGAAAGTTGCTGGCCAAGCGGGCTTCTGTTTTTCTTTATTACTTATGCATAGACAACAGAAGCTGCAATTTTCTTTAAAAAAAAAAAAAAAAAGGCTCTGACCGGTTTGGCTTAGTGGATAGAGCGTCGGCCTGCGGACTCAAGGGTCCCGGGTTTGATTCCAGTCAAGGGCATGTACCTTGGTTGCGGGCACATCCCCAGCGGGGAGTGTGCAGGAGGCAGCTGATCGATGTTTCTCTCTCATTGATGTTTCTAACTCCCTAGCCCTCTCCCTTCCTCTCAGGGAGGTTATGAGTCTTTCCCAAGCCACACAGCTAATAATTGACAGGAGAAAGAAACAAATTTTGGTCACAATGAATGTCATGTTTTCAGTTTCCCTGAATGCTTTGTATACTTCCTTTATCCCCTTGCATATCACTTCTCTCTGTCAGTCCTTTTCACTTACGTTTTTCATTCCTCCCTTTACCTCTATATCTTACCTAACAACCATAAAACACCAAAACATGTATTTTGCCTCATCTGGCATATATAGTAAAATTTTTATATTCTTACTTTTAATTTTAAAGATTAAGAAATATTGTACTATTTATCTGTAAAAACAACATGTTGCTTTCTACTTATGTGATCTCTGATAGCAAGAAATTGCCGAAACCGGTTTGGCTCAGTGGATAGAGCGTCGGCCTGCGGACTGAAAGGTCCCAGGTTCGATTCAGGTCAGGGGCATGTACCTGGGTTGCGGGCACATCCCCAATAGGAGATGTGCAGGAGGCAGCTGATCGATGTTTCTCTCTCATCGATGTTTCTAACTCTCTCTATCCCTCTCCCTTCCTCTCTGTAAAAAAATCAATAAAATATATTAAAAAAAAAAAGAAATGTCTCTCCTACCTATGAACTCCTTTTAGCCCTTTCACTCAGCTCCATTCACATGGTTCTTTCCATATTCTCCCTTGTATTATATTATGTTTATGCTCCAAAGGCTTAGCACAGTGCTTTGTACATAGTAGCCACTCAAGAAATATTTGTTGAATAAGTTTTAAGTAAGCCATTGACTTAAAAAAAAAGACTCTCAGAAACTTTAATGAAGTCTCCTTTCAGTTGCATTCATATCTCTAAAAAGCCAAATGCTATCATATTGATGATAATTACAGGGAACAATTATTGCCAATCAATTCTTCCTCCAAGATCAAATATTTCAGCTTAACAACATGAAAATGTATGTTGACATTTTCTTTCTCTTTATGCTGTAATAAGGGAGATGCTAACATGAGTCAAAAGACCAGGCCAAATGATACAATTTAAAAAATCACCGTCCAGTTACCTGAACTAATTTTTCTGTTTTAAAATTAGAATTGTCCACTTTTTAAAAAACACTTTCTGGTTAACCTACACATTTTGAACTCATGAAGAATCTTTTCACCAGAGGAGATCTAAACACTTTAAACTCATTTTTGCAATCATTCTCATGAAAGAATTAAACAGGCTTGGGAATTCAATTAAGAGATTTTAAACATGACAGCACAAAGATACTCCATACATTTATGGGTCATTCCTGGACCTTTTCCACAAACTCCTACCGCCCCTACAGTTGCAATTAGTGTACACCTGCAGTCCTCCAGTTCTTTCTCTCCAGCTAGTTTCCAACTACTTCATCTACACACCTGCAACACCAGGCATCCCTGCTCTCAGCAGGAAAAGGGATCAGAAAGCAACCCATCAAGCTCAGAGACCTGTTTTCTAAGCTGACATTCTAGGACTCTGCAGCCTTACTTCTGCTGAGTATTGGAGTCAGGCTGCTCCCATCCACTTCTACTTCTCTTTTCCAAGGGTCAAAAACCTGATTGGCTCCTGACAATGAATGCTTTCAACTCTTTAACTCCACCTGATTTTCCCAGCTTGAAGGATTTCAATGGATTTTCTCATTTGTACGGATTGGCACTACAGATCCATTAGCTCTGTAAGCACATTTGAAATCAAATGTGATTTCTTGGTTCTCAAACACTTGACAAGCTCTTGACCTCTGGCACCACATGGAATATAAAGTTCTGGTTTGCCACTCTGTCCAACTCTTCCTCTTCCAGCTTCTGCTTGTCTAACAATACCATATTACTGCCTGTAGAACCAGCAACGGGAACCAAAGTTCTTAATTTTTGGCTTATTTCTTCTTACATGAAAGGGACAAATACTGAAAAAACCTATAGCCTCTCCTTCTGAAGGAATTATTTCTCTGTGAAAATAAAGACAATAACCTAGAAGAAATGTAATATTTCTCTCTTAGGGAAGATTCAGACTTCCTTTAGCAAGAAAATAAAGCCTCAACATTATTCTGTTGTACTCTATGTCTTAAGGTTTCAAAAATTCCAAGCTAGTAGTGATATTAGTTTTTCTCAACAAGTTGTAGTCATCTTGGACAAATTCCCATTTTATAAAACAACCTATTTATTTGTACTAATATATTGGGAAGTAATTTGTTTTAAACATGTAAAAATACCAAACTGAATCCAAACTATATATCTATCAATGTAGATAATTGCAATAAAATTTCTTAAGATAGAACCTGGAATACAGTAAAAGTTCAGTAAATATTTGTTCAAACAAGAGATCACTGGAGTTTCTCAATCTAGTTGAGATTTTGTCAAGAATTTATACAGAATTAAGGAGGATGTAAGATAAAGAAAATAAAAGAGAAACTTTAAATAATTGTTCAAAAACTTGCCTTGTTAAAGATACAGAGCTAACAAAAAATCAAAGAGAAATATGATAAACATGGAAGCTTTAGTTTTATACAGGAATTCTTTGTAATTAACATTTCTCATCAGTCTGCGACAAAGCAAAGTAAACCTAATTTCAATATTAAGTAGGCTACATCAGCACTATTGTTTTGTCCCTTCTGACATTCAGTATCAGGAATTTGCCAATGTGATTTCTATGTTAGCGCAGTCCTGTATATAAGATGGAAGAACATATTCCCATTTCTAGATTACACACATTTGTTTGCCATTGATTTGCATATAATTAGTATTTTATTTTATTTATTGATTAAGGTATTACATATGTATCCTTATCCCCCATTTGCCCCCCCACTCCCACCCCCCACTCATGCCCTCACCCCCTGGTGTCTGTGTCCATAGGTTATGCTTATATGCATGCATACAAGTCCTTTGGTTGATCTTCTCCCTTACCCCCAACCTATGTAAAAATTTCCAAGGGAACCAAAGAAGAAAGTGTTCTAATATATCTTTTAAAGAATCTTTCTCGAGAAACCAAGATGGCGGCATAGGTTAACGCCGAAGATTGCTGCCTCGAACAACCACTTCAAAAAACAACTAAAAGACGGAATGGACATCATCCAGAACCACAGGAAGGCTGGCTGAGTGGAAATTCTACAACTAGGAGGAAAGAGAATATCATACCCAGACTCAGAGGAGGCGCAGTGCTGAAGTGAAATACTCAGGTGCGGAGTGCACGCGGAGCGGGCTGGAGGCGGAGGGCGCGGTTGTTGTTTTCAATTGGGAGGGAGTTTCAGACTCTGAGCTCCAGATCCGGGCGAGTCTCTAGGGACCCAGACTCAAACGGGAGAAGCGGGACTGACTGGCTTTGGTTGGAACTCGAAGGCAGCTTTCTCTCTGAGGTTTGCAGTGGTTGCTGGGACTCTGTGAGGCAGAGCCCCTAGGGACAGAACTGAGAGCAGCCATAACTGCTCACTCCGGCCCGCCCTATAGATCCCGGGGGACCCGCCCCGCCCAAGCCCTGTGCAGAGCTATTTGCCGGATAGCCTCAGGCAAACGCTAGATTAGCACCGCCCTAGAGATCCAGCACAGAAGCTCTCCCACTGCAGACACAGCGGACTCTCATAGCCAGTTAGCCTGGAGGTCAAATCACCCCCGGTATTGCCGACAACAATCAAGGCTTAACTACAACAAGACTGCGCACAAAGACCACTAGGGGATGCACCAAGAAAGCATAAAAAATGCGGAGACAAAGAAACAGGACAAAACTGTCAATGGAGGATATTGAGTTCAGAATCACACTTTTAAGGTCTCTTAAGAACTGTCTAGAAGCCGCCTGTAAATGTAGTGAGATCCTCAAGAAATCTAATGATACCCTCGATGTTATGATAAAGAACCAACTAGAAATTAAGCATACACGGACTGAAATAACAAATAATATACAGACTCCCAACAGCAGACCAGAGGAGCGCAAGAGTCAAGGCAAAGATTTGAAATGCGAAGAAGCAAAAAACACCCAATCAGAAAAGCAAAATGAAAAAAGAATCCGAAAATACGAAGATAGTGTAAGGAGCCTCTGGGACAGCTTCAAGTGTACCAACATCAGAATGATAGGGGTGCCAGAAGATGAGAGAGAGCAAGATATTGAAAACCTATTTGAAGAAATAATGACAGAAAACTTCCCCCACCTGGTGAAAGAAATAGACTTACAGGTCCAGGAAGCGCAGAGAACCCCAAACAAAAGGAATCCAAGGAGGACCACACCAAGACACATCATAATTAAAATGCCAAGAGCAAAAGACAAAGAGAGAATCTTAAAAGCAGCAAGAGAAAGAAACTCAGTTACCTACAAGGGAATACCCATAAGACTGTCAGCTGATTTCTCAACAGAAACTTTGCAGGCCAGAAGGGAGTGGCAAGAAATATTCAAAGTGATGAATACCAAGAACCTACAACCAAGATTACTTTATCCAGCAAAGCTATCATTCAGAACTGAAGGTCAGATAAAGAGCTTCACAGATAAGGAAAAGCTAAAGGAGTTCATCACCACCAAACCAGTATTATATGAAATGCTGAAAGGTATCCTTTAAGAAGAGGAGGAAGAAGAAAAAGGTAAAGATACAAATTATGAACAACAAACATGCATCTATCAACAAGTGTTCTAAGAATCAAGTGAATAAATAATCTGGTGATCATAATAGAATCAGGGACATAGAAAGGGAATGGACTGACTATTCTTGCAGGGGAAAGGGGTGTGGGAGATGCGGGAAGAGGCTGGACAAAAATCGTGCACCTATGGATGAGGACAGTGGGTGGGGAGTGAGGGCGGAGGGTGGGGTGGGAACTGGGAGGAGGGGAGTTATGGGGGGAAAAAAGAGGAACAAATGTAATAATCTGAACAATAAAGATTTAATTTAAAAAAAAAAGAACATTAAAAAAAAGAATCTTTCTCACTGTGTGACCTGTTCTACAAGGTACTCAATCATTTTTAGCCTCAATTTCCTCTTCCATACATGGAGTTAATAATAGTGCCAATCTCATAGAGTTAGTATGAGGATTGTTTATTATTGTTATGAATATTATTGTGATTGAGGGTTAGAGTGAAGAAATAAAATGGAGTCACTATTGTCAAGCTGTTAAATTACTAAAATCAAGTACATTGGGACATGAGGAAATGATCCTATTCTTATTTTAACTAGCTTGGGAACTTTTGAATTTTCCAGTCCTGTGTCAATGCCTGGATATGCATCAAACCTACATATAACCCTCTGATTACCTCCTGAAGGACTAAGGAAATAATGTATCCTGACATTCATTATCCAGACCACTGGTCCTAGAGGATTACCATCTCCCACTGATCCAGGGCCTAAGGATACAGGACTGATACTTCTCAAGAATGTGCTTTTTACTATACGAACTCTTAGCTTTTCTTTCTCTGTTGGAACACTCTGGGTATTGCCTAGTTGTGTTTTTGGTTTGCAAACCCTTAAGACTGTTGAATAAATATCATTTATTTCTAGACAAAGCCTCCAGGCTCTTTTTTTTATCCTCACCTGAGGATATTTTGTCCATTGATTTTCAAAGAGAATGGAAAGGAGAGGGGCAGGAGAGAGAGAAAAAGAGAGGAGAGAAACATCGATGTGAGAGACACATTAATTGGTTGCCTCCCCCCCACACACGCCCTTACTGGGGGCCAAGGATCAAACCCGCAATCCAGGTATGTGCCCTTCACCAAGAATCGAACCCTCAACCCTTCAGTGCGCAAGCCAACGCTATAACCACTAAGCACACTGGCCAGAGCGCCAGGCTCTTTTCTAATGCATTCAACATGATGATAAAATAAAAAGTGTTACCTATTGAATAGATACCTGTTTAACGAGCAAACTCCTGTTCATATATAGGATGCAGTGTAGGGTGTTGGTCGTGTTTTTCAATATACAATAAACTTATTAAATAATTCTTTACATTTTTCTGGTATTGTGTTAATGTTTTCATTACAGAAAATGAATCAAATAATGCATCGAATGCTTCTTGTTTTTAATCTGTATTAACTGAGTTCTATTTTTATGATGTTTATCTCAAACTAACCACAAAATAATACACAAGAGAGCACTTGCTCTATTATCCAAGAATCAATAATTGACTATTTAGTTGCTAATTTACTCAATATGGAGTAAAGGAATGCTTTATGATTCATCTATTTTTGTTTGTGACTAATTTCCTATATCGTAGTCTTTTAAAGTTTTTTCATCATATCCTATTTTTATATAGAACTAGCTTTGTTAGATTTGAAACATTTTTTTCTTGGATCAGATGAAAATGATATAGAAAAAAACATCCTGAAGCAGATGGAAAACAGTCAGACAGTCAAAATCACGTAGTGCTAGTTTTAGTATCTTTTTGATATATTCTGGAGGGGACAAGAGAAAGGGAAAGGGAAGCTCTCATGTGTTGAACACCAGGCTAGGAATAGTATGCTAGGAATGTCCACATGTTAAGAATATTTAATTCTTGCCCTCAATTTTCAAAGGAATAAAAGGCTACATTGCAAATGGGAAATTCTTAACCAGATTAACATTTGCATCTCAGAAGAATTAAGAATCGTCATGATCATCTTTAGTACTCTGAAGAAAAACGCTGTCTTTCCAGGGCGCTGCTAAGATATGTTGGCCAAAATAATTCCTCACCCAAGAAACAGACTTCTCAGATAGTGATAGACATCACAGATGCTTCGGTTGGAAATTACACACAAAGCTGTAGTGCTGCTGTCTCTATTATTTGAATAAAAAATATAAAGTATGTCTCCAGACTGTCAAATGGATATTGCTTATAAATACTGATATTTAGAAAAATGAGATGTTATCTTATAAGTGATAGGTATTTTTCCCAGCAATAACTGCAAACTTAATTTCATTTTTAAAAAATCACTGCATCACAAGCCAAACTTAACCTACCAGTTTGCAGTTCCACTCAAACTATTACATTATTGATGAACAGCAGGACTGGTATTGTATTAAAATTACAATAAGTACTAGTTTATGGTCTAATGCCTTTGCATTGCTTTGGATATAATGCAACATTTGATGTGTTATAAATCCCATGCATGCCTCCATTTTGGGGAAATGATGCTGTCTTTGTAGTCATACAGAAATGGTAGCCATGCAGGTGCTCCCAATATTCCCTTTACTGATAAGGCCTTGGCCAGCCAAACTGCAGTAACACATTCCACTGGATCTTATTTAAACAAAAAGGCTTTTTATCTACTAATTTAAAGTAAAAAAAAATGTACTCATATCACCTCATTTCAAGGAACTGAGTTCATGTAAATCTGGAAGCCAAATAGATGTACCATTAGAAACCAGAATAACAAAGTGAACTTTCTCTCCATATTAGGCAGAGCTTTCCTGGATCACAATCATATCCTAGAAGGTAAATCTGCATGGCAAGGAAAAGTTGGATAATATATGACATTTGCCACCAGGTCTCTCTCTCTCTCTCTCTCTCTCTCTCTCTCTCTCTCTCTCTCTCTCTCTCTCTCTCTCATATTTTTAAAATATATTTTATTGATTTTTTATTTATTTTTTTTACAGAGAAGAAGGGAGAGGGATAGAGAGTTAGAAACATCGATGAGAGAGACACATTGATCAGCTGCCTCCTGCATACCTCCCACTGGGGATGTGCCTGCAACCAAGGTACATGCCCTCTACCGGAACCGAACCTGGGACCTTTCAGTCCACAGGACGACGCTCTAGCCACTGAGCCAAACCAGTTAGGGCTCGGATATGTTTTTAAGAGTTGTTGTCTGAATTGTCAAAACTTGTTAAAAAGCATTTGTCCAGATTTTTCCCCTTCTAAATTAATTATTTAAAAAATAGTTATAGCTCTAACCCATGTGGCTTAGTTGGTCGAGCATCATCCTGTGCACCAAAAGGTTGCCAGTTTGATTCCTGGTCAGGGCACATGCCAGTGTTGCAGGCTCAATCCCCAGTAGGGGCATGCGGGAGGCAGCCTATCGATGTTGATATATCTCTCTCATTGATGTTTCTGTCTCTCTCTCTCTCCCACTCCCTTCCTCTCTCTATAAAAATCAATAAAAAAAATCTTTAAAAATACATAGTTGTAAAAAAAAACCCCACAGCATTTGCCTCTAGTTTGAGAGAGTGAACTATTATAATGCAAAGTGGGCCTGCTTCAAACAAACTGTTACTACGTTTGTTCTGATTCTGCAAGGCTGTTATTTTTTCCCTCTTCAATATCTTGTTTTCTTATCTTGCTGCAAATTTTTATCATGACAGAAGACAAATGCATGATTTTTTTTATATTTTCAATTACTTAAGTAAAGCATTCACTGCTTCACAAATAGAACTGATTAAAGACCTAGTGACTATATTATCTTACCAAAAAGCACCATCCCCCTAAGATAGTAGAAATTAGGAAATTTCACAAGTCATGGTTTGTGAGGACTGTATGGTGCCCCACAACATATTAATAAAGGCTATAGTTTAAGCCTTATATGGCTGTTTTATAGCTTTGTACAATGAAAGTTTGTTAATGGAAATTAATAGTTATTTACCATTTTTATAAGTGCTTTCTAAGTAGTAACTTCTGGGGATACAAAATTAAATAAACCTATTTTAGAGAAATGTCTAGTAGGAGAAATAGAAAAATAAGTGGGAAATTGCAAATCGGTGACTTATATGCTATGATGGAGGTACATTCAAGGTGTTATGAAATCCAAAAGGAAACACAACTCATTGAGGCACAAGAATTTTAAAAAGCTTTCTTATAGTAAGTGAGTTTTGAGAGATAAATAAGAATTGGTTAGAAGAAGAAACTTAAGATGAGGGTGAGGAGTGTTATCTGAAAATCTGGTTCTTTTTTTTCTTCTGCTCTTTTAGCATTGAATCTTTTCATATAGTAGGTAGATCTAAAGATAAAATTCTCATTCACACTTTTCTGACTAGAAATAAAAATCTGCTAAAATTGAGATTCTCTTCATCTATCTAATATTCAATTTTCCTATTTCAGTGAGTGATAAAATAGTTTTTTTCACCCTAGTTTGTTTGCTCAATGGATAGAGCATCAACCTGGGGACTGAAGGGTTTGGGGTTCGATTCTGGTCAAGGGCACATTCCTGGGTTGTGGGCTCAATGCCCCCATCTTAAGTTTCTTCTTCTAACTAATTCTTATTTATCTCTCAAATGTCCAATAGAGGGTGTGCAGGAGGCAGCCAATCAATGATTCTCTCTTATCGTTGATGTTTCTGTCTTTCTCTCCTCCCTTCCTCTCTGAAATCAATAAAAATATGTTTTAAAAAATTTTTTTTAAATGAAATAAAATAGCCCTCCCCCCATTTGTCATTAGTATTTTATTCTTTGAAGAATGGTCCTAAAACATTAGACTAAGTCAGGCTGAAAGGTCAAGTTTCAAATAGTTTTTATAAGGATACTAGAGGCCTGGTGCACAGATTCGTGCACCAGTGAGGCCCCATGGCCTCCCCTGTGCCCTCTCCCAATCTGGGACCACTCAGGGGATGCCTGACTGCTGGTTTCAGCCCGGTCCCTGCAGGCCAGGCTGAGGGACCCCACTGATGCACGAATCCATGCACCAGGCCTATAGTATGCATATAAGATCTTTGATTAATCTCTTCCCGCCCTCCCCCTTCCCTCTGAGAGTCATCAGTCTGTTCCATGTTTCCATGCCTAAGCATTGAGGGTCTGCCCCTTGGTGGTCAGTGTGTGTCATAACTACCAGTAGAATGATCGAACAGTCGCTTAGGCAGTTATTACATATTTATGTTATCAAATATGTAATAACTGTTCACTCTACAAAATGTTGGTCACAGATCTTATCATACACCTAGTTGGCAATGTTAGGTCTGATCAAATAATTGAATCGATACCCCCTCCCCTGAGAATTAACGTTTAGGCCACTTCACAGTGGACATTCCCTTTCACTTAGACCACATTCCACTTGCTAAGACCATTATCTCTCCCCTCCAGGCTTTCCCAGAATCCGGACCTGCAGAGAGAATTCTCCACCAAGAAAAAGGCCACCTAGAGTCCTTTAAAAACCTTTGACTCCCCATCTTTGGGGGCTGGCACCATCTTAGGCTCAGCCCATCTGGGTATCCAGAGAACCTAATAAATTCATTATCTTCACCCTTTTTGGCCTCGTGTGTTCCTCCTTCAGCGACCCTAACAGGCAGTAGCACCTAGGCTTTCCAAATACTAGTAGCCAGTCATCATTGTTCTCTTGTCTGCACAGGCTTCTCATTAGCTGCTTTCTGCTTTTGTTGCATGATCTCAGAGGCCTGTTTTTGTTTGTTAGTTTGTTTGTTTGTTTGTTTGTTTTTTTGGGGGGGAGTAGTCAAGCTGTCCTCTTTTCTTTTTCTCTTGTTAATTTCCTGGGATTTCTTCAAGTTTTGTTTTGTTTTTTTTCTAGCTGACTAGTTCTCATTGATTTCCATCTGAGGGCAGACACCCTTTCAGGTGGGACCTGAGCCAAGAGTCCCTCTCTCTCTGATAAAATAGTTTTCTAATCCCAGGTAGCAACAGCTGAATTAAATGTACTACTTATTAAACCTGACTTTTTTTATTATGCCACAGTACATTATGTATATTTATCATTAATTGGTATTCATAATTGATTTTCTAGCCAGCTGTGTGCTGTAGTCAATTATTTCCACATTGATATAGCACTTTCCTCAGATGCTAATGTGAATTTTATTTCCAGATTTAAAAATAATAGTGTTGTACTTTATGAAATAATTGTAACAGGGTTTAACATTTAGAGCAATCCTACAGATATCTTTACTGAAGATCAAATGGAAGAGACTGATACATTAAAAACTGACAGAGAATGGAACTGGTATTTATAAAGGAATGAAAATAAAATATATTTTGTATTAAGAGACTATAAAGTTAAAAATCTTCAATGTACTTTATATTTATATATGAATTGTATCTCATTACTTAATTATTTAAAAACAATATCTTTCAAAACTTAAATTACTCTGAAATTATACTGCTAAACCTTATAGATTAAACCATGTTTATTTTGAGGTTAAGCAAACATAATCTTAATTGTTCCCAATATAAAATTCAATAAAGTAAAAACAGATTTAAGTATGTGCCTATCGTCTTGTAAAGGAATTATAAATATTTTAAATAAATGATACAATCAAAGTTGTGACATTTTATAAGCATTGTATTACTAATTGCTAAGGTACAAGATATGTTGAGGTGATTTCAAAAAACATAGAAATGATGAAAAATGTACAAAATGTATTGTGAAAGCACAAATACAATTGTGCCCACAGACCAGCACTATACCTAGTTTTATTCTGAACAATTTAAGTTTTCAGAATATTGTTTTTCATCTGTTTTTTTCCATTTTATCTCTTCTAATACATGCCAAGTAACTGTTGTGCATAATGTTTTCCAAAGCGAGTCTTGAACTCTTAGTGGGAGCAAATATAACTGGTGTAAATGACAGAAATAACCTTTTATAATTCACAAAATCTCTTCTGAATCTCAGAATAATAAAGTCAATGCCATGGATTCCACCATGGCTATAATTTTCAAAATGCTTTTTTAATAAATGACTTTACATACAAGTTGTGTTTATTCTAAGAAAAGTTTCATCTACATAAGTTACATCAAATGAGCCTGCAACCAGGGCATGTGCCCTGTCCAAGAATTGAACCATGACCTCCTGGTTCATAGGTTCATGCGCAACCACTGAGCCATGCCAGCTACGCTCTCACTCTTCTTTAAAAATAAAATAAAAGCTCATGAGGCTTTAAAATTTAATTTGTTTTGTTCTTATCTAAAACATATTATAAAGTAATTGCATAATGGCTATTCAGTTTATGTATTTTACAGTTATGTTCCTTGATACGTATCACAAGTCAGTTTTTAAAATCTCCTTTAAATATTATTTTTAAAAATGCTTTTACTTAAAAATATAAATATACTGGATGAAAGTAATATGGGTACATTTTCCCTTCCTTTCTACCTTAACCTACTTTTCAAATTAAATAAAACATTTTAAATTGTGAACACTTAAAAACTTACATCCTATATAATAAAGAGGCAATATGCAAATTAACCCTCATGCCCTCACAAAGATGGCTGCCTATGACCAGGCCAGCAGGGCGGTTAGTGAGGGAACGACCAAAAAACTGAACAAGCAGGATGTGTGGGGCAATCAGGCCAGCGGGGGGGGGGGGGGTGCAGTTAGGGGTGACCAGGCCAGCAGGGAGGGGGCAGCAGGGGGCAGTTAGGGGCAACCAGGTTGGCAGTGGGGGGCAGTTAGGGGCGACCAGGCAGGCAGGCAGGTGAGCGATTAGGAGCCAGTGGTCTAGGATTGTGAGAGGGATGTCTGACTGCTGGTTTAGGCCTGATCTTCAGGGCCTAAACCGGCAGTCAGACATCCCCCAAAGGGTCCCGGATTGGAGAGGGTGCAGGCTGGACTGAGGGCCCTCCCCTCCATGCACAAATTTCATGCACCGGGCTTCTAGTTTTAAAATAATTTACAAAATGTTACTTTAATTAGAACCATCCCCTCCTCCAATAGACTTGTGGCTTATTCAGAAATAAGTCCCTAAAACATTCTCACATTGAAACTTCAGCCTAAACTGAAGATGAATATTCTAGCAATCGTAAAGAGTTACCATGCAAATGCCTTCTCAAAGTAAGAGTAGAAAGTTGGTACATTCTGACTGGAGGAAAAACAATTTTAAAGTTTGTAGCATCAAAATGTCCCAATTTCTTGTTTCTCTTTCTATTTGCCCATTGAAGAAGAGCTCTGGGGAATGCAGAACCCATGGAGAATTATTTCTAGAACATGCCGTGAAGTAGAGCAGTTAAAAATTCTTCTTTCTGTTACAGAATTCTCATCCCCTAATCTGGCCAAAAGTTTTATATAGTAAAGTTATTTTAATGTAATAAGCATTTCAATCATGCCTAAGAATAATAAGGTATTTAGAGTAAGTGATGAATGCTAACAGGTAGTTACTGAAATGCCTTTAATTTATATTTTTGATTTTTTAAAAGATTTGCTCTATATTAACTGCTGTTTATTGAAGGCTTGACATTGTTAAGTTTCATGAACTTGAATAGTAACATTTTTAACAGGGAAAATGTAGGGGCTACTTAGAAACACAATATGATCCTCTTTCTTTCTTTCTTTTTTTTTTTTTTTTGCTTCTGTCAATCTAATTGGACTAGATTCTTTCTTGTTCTGAAATCCTATGACTCTATGATAATCTACCGTCATAACCAGTCTCAGATAAATGTATGGCACTAGGAAGGTGTCTGAAAGGCAATCTGGGATTGACAATCCCCCTGGTGGTGGGTTCCTCTAATTTCAGTTTTATTTGGTTTTGGCATAGAATTCAACTTCTGAAAGCTGTATCAGCACATATAGACACACATAGTAATAATAAAAATTATGACAGTTCCAGTAATAGTTAGTACTTAATTATATAATCAGTCCAATGACGTGTAACCAATCCAAAGGGATAGTTTTATTGAGTTTTTATGTTATTCATGATTGACAGATAAAGAACTTTGCTACATTTAACTCATGACTTTTGAAAATACTGAAGATGTGGTATATTAATATTAATATATTTCTTATCTGGTATATAGTCAAGATAATTTAACATTGTTCTTGTGGAAAAAAGAAAGAATATAAAAAAATGTACAAGAATTAAAAAAAACACTTTGTTCTTGTGTGATGAGAAGATTTAATTAGTCTAGGCCAGTGGTCGGCAAACTGCGGCTCGCGAGCCACATGCGGCTCTTTGGCCCCTTGAGTGTGGCTCTTCCACAAAATACCAAGTTCTACACATGGGACACGAAGTTTCAATTGCACTGTACATGCACGCCCACACGTGGTATTTTGTGGAAGAGCCACACTCAAGGGGCCAAAGAGCTGCATGTGGCTTGCAAGCCGCAGTTTGCCGACTACTGGTCTAGGCCATTTAGAAACTATTAATAAAAGTTTAAATACTAATCAATCTTGAAGCTGTCGTTAAGCTCCCAGACTCCACCCATCATTGAAAGATTTTAGTCTTTTAATCTATAGTATCAATTCAAGTATTTATATAAACTTCTCATTGGCCTAGACTTGGAGATAAAAGTTTTATCAGTAGAGGTTTTTTTATTAAAAACACTATTTTAAACTTTTAAAATAGCAAATTGATTTACATCATGTTGACTTTTTAAAAATGTATCTTGTTTTTGTTCTTTCCCTATAAATACATATTTTTAAAATACCCTAGTAAGGGGAAATACCATCTTCTACTACCATTCTCATAAATTTGGTATTTTGCAAAAAAGCTACAATACTTTGTATGCCAAAAAAAGGTTTTACACTTATTCTTAGTGTTTTTAAATAGTCTCATGAAAGTGGAAATTATTTGTTTCTCTCAGAAAAATATCTCCCTCTTCCAAGAAATAACTGAGAGAACCAGGGTAACTACTAAACAAAAGTAACTTTTACAAATTTCAGGACTGTGAAATGAGGCTGGTTGGCGTGGCTCAACGGTTGAGCATCGACCTATGAACCAGGAGATTGGGGTTAAATTCTGGTCAGGGAACATGCCTGGGTTGCAATCTAGATCCCCAGTGGTGGTGGGGGCTGGGGAGATGCAAGAGGCAGCCAATCAATGATTCTCTCTCATCATGTTTCTATCTCTCTCTCTCCTTCACTCTTCCTCTCCCTTTGAAATCAATGTTAATTTCAATCTATACCAATTAAATCTCAGTAAAGGTATTTCTTTATCTTTCTTCCACTAATGCTTATATGACATATACAACTGTATGGTTCTGGGTATTTGCTTGTTTTTCTATTGAAAAAAAAATGTGTTATACTGTGAAATGAATTTCCTAACCTTTAAAGCTTTTCTTTAAATGCACGGCAATGTGGCATGTATATATTCTAAGCAAGTGAATTTTTATAGGTGGCAAACTCGACTAGAACTGTCTTAATGTCAGATACTAAAGATGAGAAAAACTTCTAAAAATCTACACAAATAAAAAGACAAAGATGCTAATTGACCATACCTTCACTATGCCCTAAGCCATTCCCACCAGCCAATCAGAGCGACTATATGCAAATTAACCCAACCAAGATGGCGGCCGGCAGCCATGGAGCTGGAGCAAGCAGTAGGCTTGGTTGCCCGGGCGATGGAGGAAGCCAAGCTTCCCGCCAGCCCTGAGATGGCTGAGGCCTCTGCTAAAGGCAACAAAGTTTCAATTATAGAAGCTAAATAAATCCCAGATACCTGCTTCCAGCCAGCCTCCACTGGGAGTTTGGGTGTCTGGGGGTTGTGGCCAGCCTGCAAACAGCTATCAGCCCCTCATCCAGGACAGCCACACCCTCATGGGGTGAGGGTCCCCACTGGGGGTGCTTAGCCAGCCTGCAAACAGCCATCAGCCCCTCACTCAAGCTGGCCAGGCACTCCTATATAATAAAAGGGTAATGTGCAAACTGACCCTAACAGCAGAACAACTGGGAATGACTGGTCACTATGACACACACTGACCACCAGGGGGAAGATGCTCAATGCAGGAGCTGCCCCCTGGTGGTCAGTGTGCTCCCACAGAGGGAGCGCTGCTCAGCCACAAGCCAGGCTGATGGCTGCCAGTACAGCGGTGGTGGTGGGAGTCTCTCCCGCCTCCTCAGCAGCGCTAAGGATGTCCAACTGCAGGTTAGGTCTGCTCCACGCTGTCAAGTAGACATCCCCCGAGGGCTCCCGGACTGCCAGAGGGATGTCTGACTGCCATCTTAGGCCCGATCCCCCAGGAAGCGGGCCTAAGCCAGCAGGTGGTCATCCTCTGAGGGGTCCCAGACTGCGAGAGGGCACAGGCCAGGCTGAGGGACATCCCCCGCCCCCCCTCGAGTGCACAAATTTTTGTGCACCGGGCCTGTAGTTAAAATATAAGAAATTCATGTCTCCCGTATCCTACTTTTATTGCATGTATTTTCTTTGTTTCTTCTTTTGTGACATTGCTAGCCATTCAAATGTGTATTTGAAGCCTCACATTTATGGAAAGGGAAATATGGTTTAACAGAAAGCAGACAGCCAGAGAGGAACATGTTTTGACAGTAGCAGGCTGTAATATATTCTAACAGTAGGAATAGTTGAAACTATATAAAGAAGAGAGCTGACTGTCATGATTATCTCTAGAAATTAGGTTACTAAAATACCTGAGACTTTGCAGAAGAGTGCTTTTCATTTTAATCTGAAAGGTACACGACAAACCAGGTGATCACTTCATTCAAGTCCAAATGAAAGTTACTAATGAAACCTTCAACTTTTATTTTATTTCCCTCTCTTTGATGCTAGAGGCTAAAAAAAGAAAAAAACAAACAAACAAAAAAACCCTAAAAAACAACTGCAGGTCATATTTGAGGCCCCTTTATCATTTTTTGTTTCTTACAGTGTTACTCTATATTAAAGCTTGGTTGGTCATTAGCTAATTTAGTAAGTCATTCTCTCAAAGCATCAGTTTCCTCCTCTTTAAAATAGAGTTCTACCTCAAAGAGTTGTGGGAAACAGGAAATCCTGCAGGTGCATAGTAACTAGTAAGCATTCAATAGATCTTAATTATAATAATAACTAGGGGCCCAATGCACAAATTTGTGCACCTTGAAAGGAACTGTAGGCTGCGAGGCTGCAGTATGCACAGGTGCAGGTCATGGCCCATCCTCCGCACCCCTGCCTGGCCCCTCCCGCCACGGCTCCCGGTTCCCTGTCCCCTGTCTTCTGGCAGCCTTGCTCCCACTGCTGCTGCTCCCATGCACTGATGGTGCTGGCCCCGCTTGCACCTGCTGACGGCACAGAACGATTCGGCCTGGCACCAGCAGCGGGTGTGAGTGGTGGTTGTTGCCCCAATTGCCCTTCAGGAACAGGAGGAGGTGGAGAAGTCCTCAGGGGAGATCAGGACTGGCGCTGGGCGTTGGCAGTGGGTGCGAGCGGTGGCTCCAACGCCAGCAGCAGGTGCAAGCGCCGGGTGGGACTGCGGAGCATGGGAGCAAAGAATTTTCAGTAACCACCAGAGGCTCGCCCCAATGACAGTGACCAGTGCCCTACCTTGGTCTGGTGCCCCTGCTCACCTGCTCCACCATCCCGCTGCAGCCGACGCCTGCCATGTTCCAAGTATGCCCCCTCGTGGTCAGCGCACATCATAGCGACCAGTTGTTTGGTTGTTCCGGTTGTTCTGTGGTTCAGTCTATTTGCATATTAACCTTTTATCATATAGGATTATTAAGGCCAGAAGTGACCTAGGGGGTGACTGAATAGTGCTATCTAAATATAAACACTAATCTCACTTAGAATAAAATGATTATCCTCAATTTCCTTAGGGACAATGAAAAAGAGGATAACTTTTTGGCACAATATATTTAACTTTGATATGAGAAAGATACTGAAAAGTATTCCATACTGAAGTGGGTTTCTGAATAGAGTAAAAACCTGACAATCAAATGAAATGAGGTTTCCATGTGGCTGTCACCAATATTAACCAGTATAATACACTAATTTCCCTTCTGACATCTAAATTAACTAAATGTCAAATATGGGCACCATGAGCTATGTGTGGAAGGATTTGTATCAGTAGAAGGCAATGGCAAGCTTTTTCTATGAAAAGTGTTGAGTTTGAGATGATGAAACTTTGGGACAAATAGGATATAGGGAGATACAATACTTTTGTTATTACCAAAGTTTGCTTTAAACAAAGAGTCTGCACATGTATTTTTGTATATAGTACTCACTTAACTAAATGCTTTTAGTCCTCACTAGAATACAACCTGTCAACTAATCTTGTGAATAATTTCCTTCTGGAGACATTTTTCTTTAGCTTTCATTCTTGGCAAGATAAGAAACTTCTTGGGAATCAGAAGTGGTTTTAGATCTGGTAACTAAGTACTGCCTATTCAAAAATGACTACAATACCCTTTTTATTATTTGGTCATGTAATTCTGTTTATTTTTCTCATGATTCCAAATTTAAATAGATAAGTATTATAATATATTGTGCAAATGTAAAGCCAAATGAAGTAGGTATAGTTTGTAATTTACCAAGTGTATATCAGTATAATCAGATTCAAGAGTTATAAACTTAGTGTGTTATAAATTAGTAACCAAAGAAAATATTATTCTAGAACCTAATTTTACTGATTTGGAGATATCAGATTGTTAAGGAGGCTCAATGTCACATGGTGGACAAAGCACTGAGCTAGGAGTGAAGATCTAGGTGCTAGCTTTGTAAACTTGGGCAAGCCTCAATCTTTTTAAAGCTCAATATCCTCTTCTATAAACATCTACTATGCATTAGTTACAAGCTGTTATGTTTAGAAATACGACTATAAGTATAAAATAGCCTCTACCTTTGCAAAGCGTACATTCTAGATGGGTGTTATTTCTCCCGGGATAATCTCTAAATTCACTTTTTAAGAAATTATTAGGGTGATACTGGTTAACCAAATTATATAGATTTCAGGTGCACAATTCCACAACACATCATCTCTACACTGTGCTGTGTATTCACTACTCCAAGTCAAGTCTCCTTCCATCACCATTTATCCCCCAATTTCCTCCTTCACTTCTTTCCTCCCCTCCACTCCCCGCCCAGCAATCCCCACAGCTGTCTGTGTCCATGACTGTGATTTCACTCATATGTGGAATCTAATGAGCAAAGTGATTTTACAGAAAAATAGAGAAAGACCCATAGACAGAGAGCAGGCTGACAGCTATCAGGGTATGGGGCGTGGGGGTTTGGTGGGACTAGGTAAGGAGGGTGGTAGAGGAATTGAGAAAAACGAAAGAAGAAAATTCACATTAACTTTTAAAATTCTGCAATACTAATACTCTCTCAGATTGCAAAGGATAGCCAGCATAATGTGTAAGAAAAGAAAGGACATGTTACAACTGCACATAAATTATGGAATGAGGAAAAAGAAAAATATGCCCACAGAAGGGGCTCAATTAATAATTGTTCACATAATCACTTTACTAAGAATCAATGTGTTTCCAATTTATAGCTTAGCAGATATGTTTTCCCAACATTTTATGTTTCTGCCTTTTAAATATAATTATATTTTATTTTTTCTTTAGGAAACTTTTGTGGAAGTTTGAGATTGTTTTGTGGGTGAAAATAAGTGCTTCTAATTGTTAGATTACTTAGGCAGCAAGAACATTTTATTAACTAAGTTCATAGCTTTTCTATCTAGTTACATAATAAAAATGAAATGTTTTAAAGCTAACACTTTCAAAGTGATGCGTGGGTAGCTGAGAAACTAAATTTGGGTAGGAGAGATGAAAATGTCCATATCTTTTGAAATGTTGTTATCTAGAACCAAGTATATAATCTTCCTAAAATCTATGGTACTTTAGTTTGCAAAGCACTTACACATTCATCCTCTTATTTGAACACCACAAGATCCAGATCACTAGAATTTGAAAAAGGAGGAAAAAAGCAAAGTAAATGCCACCTTTCCTATTTAGCAATTAGTATTAAGGCTCCATTCATTCCCCAGAAAGGTCTGGATGAAATCTTTAATACTACTGCATGAGTAGAGCTTAGTTTTCTTGCTTTTATTCCCATTCTCACTACCAAATCATCACTAGCATTTTGTGATTTTTGCCTACTCTTTCTCCAGTTTATGTTAGGAACATGGAAGTAAGACTACAGGTGGGAAGGTCAATAGGAGTTGGGGGGCGGGAGCGGGGATGAGTTTGACCTTTTAGAATTAAGTCTGTTTTGCACCAGTCTTTATAAGTGTGTGTGTGTGTGTGTGTGTGTGTGTGTGTGTGTGCGCGCGCGCGCGCGCTCGTGCACATCCAAATATACAAAATATCTTCTCAGGCACATACTGTCTGATCAACCTTTAATATTTACTACATGTTAAAAAGAAAATAATTCTTCCCCTATTATATTCACAAGGTCTATTTACCTTGATTTATGCTAGAGTCTGAAAATAATTCAAGACACAGAAAAAAAGAGTAGAGAGTGGCTAGATCACCTGGTTCAAACGTAATTTTATATTATAAAATGGCATTGTGTCAAAGCACTACTGAATGTCCTTACATGTCATAGAAGATCCCCAGAAAACAGAAAAAAAAATAAAAAAGAGTGCTTTAGGACACCTATGTTTTAGCCATGGCCTAGACCTATGACACGCGTGTCAGAGGTGACACTCGAACTCATTTTTTTGGTTGATTTTTCTTTGTTAAATGGCATTTAAATATATAAAATAAATATCAAAAATATAAGTCTTTGTTTTACTATGGTTGCAAATATCAAAAAATTTCCATATGTGACACGGCACCAGAGTTAAGTTAGGGTTTTTCAAAATGCTGACACGCCAAGCTCAAAAGGTTCGCCATCACTGGCCTAGACGTTTATTCTGATGATTCTGCAAGCCATATAAGGAAAAAGTGTTACAATTAGAAATGAACATAGCAATATTTTCATTTTCCCCTAATCTCAATACATAGGATTGAGTTTATGTACTGTTTAATAAAGCAGAAAATAATTGCAAAAAATTAGCCTGTTTTTAATTATTATTCTTGTCTCCTATACTGACAAGTTCTCAAGATTGTTTACCCAACATAAAGGTCATTGTAGCTTATTAATGAGGTTATTACCTTCAGAGCTCTTCAGTTTTTAAAATCTTCAAATCATATGGTATTTTAAAATATAAGGCCTAATTTCGTCATTAAGATGCTGGTGCAAAAAAAAAATATAGCATTTTAACTCTTTCCAGTGTACCTTTTCATTATGCCGTGGTTAAAATACCAGTAACTAAAAAATAAAATAAAATAATAAAATAAAATACCAGTAACTACCTCATTGTTTTGTATGGCTGCACGTTTTTTTGTAGTTAAATGAGGTTTGACCTCCAAAGAGAAGACAAAAACAATCAACACTTCATTGAGATATTATAACTGCTAGTTTCCCCAGATTATTTAAGTTTAAGTATCAGCTCATTAAAATAGCTCTGGGGAGATCCAAGATGGCAGTGGAGTAGGTGGAAATTACTACACTCAGGACCAAACTGAAATTACAACTAAAATACAGAACAATCAACCTGGATAAGCAGCTAAAGACTAGCTGAACAGAAGGCTCATAACCAAGGTTTTACAGAAGAAGCCACATTGAGACTGGCTGGAAGGGCAGAGACACAAAAAGGGCTGGCCCTGCTCCCACCGGTGGGTGGCAGCTGAGATCCCAGAAAGATATCTCAGCTACAAAGGCTCTCTTCAGTGTGGGGTCTCAAACTTACACTGGGCTCCCCAGAACAGAGCACCAGAGCTGGGAAGAGGTGCCCACATAACAACTGACTGAAAATCAGTAGGATCCTGTCTGCCAAGGGAAGATGGGAGTCTGCTAGAGACATAGGGGCACTCTTAAAAGGGCAAACACACAACTTCTCATTCATAACCACTCGCCCTGGGCTCAGGTGGAAAGGGGGCAGAGCAGATTAGAGTCCTGTGAGGAGAGACACATTTTTGTGGCTCTTGGAAGAGAGCTGAAGGGACAGCCACCAGGATACTTGTGTTGAGTTTCTCTCCCACACCACAGATGCCAATTTTCATGGGTGGAGCACTCCTCTCCATATAGCATAAGCTTGGGAAAATGCAACAGTCCCAACCTCAGGACTCCCTGTTGCCCCACCTGTGGAGCTCAAACCCTGCTGAGCAGTCAGTCGCTTGGACCTGGGTGTAGAGGTCCAACTGTCTCAGGGGGTGTCAGTGACCAAGTTGTGTGGCTTTGGAGCAGGTGTCTTTCCCCTGACTTTCCATGAACCTGAAAGTCAGTGCCTCCCCTGCACAGGAGGTCCACAAGCCCCACCCTGCACGCCCCTAGCAGCCTCACCCTACCAACTCCCAATGGCCTAGCCCTGATGAGCTTGGGACCCTGGCAGCAACTGGGACAGACTGAGTTGTATAGCACCAGGATGGGGATCATTTATTTCTTTGTTCTCTTGACCAGTGCAGAGACCTCCTTTCACACAGCCAAATCTTGGGTCTCCTTGGGCCTGTTCAACTCTGCTGTCCTCACCCTAACGACCCTCTGTGATCCTGCCTCACATAAAGGTCTGTGAGTCTGCAAAGGGGAGCAGCTAGACTTGGTGTACCCTGGAACTTTTGTTGAGGGCCTGGCCTCATGCTCAACACTGGCACCAAGTTCGAAACTGTATCAATCTGGTGAATACCGCTCACCCTACCTGGTGATTCACTGAAAACCTACCACATGTAACTCTAATTGGGTCAGAGGCTCTTTCAGGGATTGAGCCTAACAGGCAGCCGGCTGGTGGAGGCAGGCCCAGGCAAATCTTGGGGTGCTTTGGGGCTTTTACTGACCCGATCTTGGACTTGGTGCTGGTGGAAGCCAGCATTGGTGTGCAGGTTGGGCCTTCCCATGCACACCAAGGCCCAGCAGAAGCCGCCAGAAACTGTGGATCACTTTGTAGCTCCAAACAGGTTGCCCAAGGCCAGTCACAGGCAGCATCTGACACTGGCCTGCACCAGAGTCCCTCCCAAAAGGCCCCCGAACGAACACACCCAGTGGCCAGCTTCAGACAACATCAGAGCAGGATCAAATTAGCTTCAAAAGTGGCACATCACCCTAACCGGTTTGGCTCAGTGGACAAAGCACCGGCCTGTGGACTGAAGGGTGGCAGGTTCAATTCCGGTCAAGGGCATGTACCTTGGTTGCGGGCACATCCCCAGTAGGAGGTGTGCAGGAGGCAGCTGATCGATGTTTCTCTCTCATTTATGTTTCTAACTCTCTATCCCTCTCCCTTCCTCTCTGTAAAAAATCAATGAGATATATATTTTTAAAAAGTGGCACATCTAAGGGGAGATCTTGGCAGGCACCAGTCCCTGCTAAGGCAAACTTTGCTCTGTGGGTTCAGAGGAGAGGGGGTTAGGAGGGCTGGATGATAAAGGTGAGTGGAGTAAGCAAAAATACAAACAAAAACACCCATAGACACAGACAACATTATGGTGATTACCAGAGCAAAGGGGGTGTGGGTGGAAGTAGAGGGTAAAAGGGGGATAAATGATGATGGAAAGAAACTTGACTTTGGATGGTAAACACGCAGAAGAGATGATATATTATAGAATTATACACTTGAAACCAATATAATTTTATTAACCAATATCACCCCAATAAATTCAATAAAAATTTAAAAAATATCTCTGAATCTGTCCCTTCCTTTCCACCTAGACCCATGGTCAGCAAACTGCGGCTCGCGAGCCACATGCGACTCTTTGACCACTTGAGTGTGGCTCTTCCTAAGCCTTAGGAGTACCCTAATTAAGTTAATAACAATGTACCTACCTATATAGTTTAAGTTTAAAAAATTTGGCTCTCAAAAGAAATTTCAATCATTGTACTGTTGATATTTGGCTCTGTTGACTAATGAGTTTGCAGACCACTGACCTAGACCCTCCTCAACTTCTTTTCTAGATTATTCTAACAGTATCCACGTAGTTCTTGCTTCCAGACTCTTATTTACTCCAATTCTTTTCAACATTGACACCAGAGCTTACTTCTTACAAGAGATATGATCATGTTATCCATCAGCTCAAAAAACCTATGTTGACCACAGAATAAAGTCCAAACTCTTAGCCTTTCACAAATTTCCCACAACCTACTTCTCATTTCCCCCTTTAATACTGGCTCTGCATACATACAACAAATGCACACACATCCAACACTCATCAATATGTTTATTGAAAATGTCAGATCCTTTTAGGACGCTATGCCTTTATTCTTACAGAGAAGAAATCAAACACAATTGCTTGGGACTGAATTAAATTAAGGAGCTCAAACACTAAACTGAAGGAGGATTTTAAGTAAGCAAATTTCCCTCTTCTATCCTTTGAATGTCATACTCACCCAATCAGGTCACCCGTTATCTGACTAGTGTTTAGCTCAAAAGCAGATAATTCCAGAGCAGTCTTTTGATGGTTTTCAAAGGATTAAAAAAAATACTTTGTGCAGGGATCAATTACTTGTGGAGAGTGGCTACAGCGTTTGGACAGATTCAAGCTTGGGACTAATGAGAGGGCACGATCCTCTCTGGCAAAGCCACGTGCAAGTCCCAGCACAATTATAGCCAAAGGCTATAGTTCAGTGGTTCTCAACCTTGGCTGCACATTAGAATCACCTGGGAATCTTTTAAAAATCCTGATTTCTGGGCATCATCCTCCGGAAATTCTGTTTCTTTGTTATGGGGTGGGGCCACAACATTAGTAACAAAGAAACAGCATTTCCGGAGGATGAGGCCCAGAAATCAGGATTTTAAAAAGATTCCCAGGTGATTCTAATGTGCAGCCAAGGTTGAGAACCACTGCTATAGTTGTAAGTTTGACCTTATGGTCTGAACCTGTAGTCCCATGTGGCTGAGTGATATGGGCTGTGGGAGGTGCAGCAAGTAAACAAAACTTGATCAGGTGCATGTAATTGAGTAGATTCAAAACCCGTGAGAATGTTGTAACCACGCCCTTACTTTGCCTCATGGAATCTGGCTAAAAAATAAAGACTCAGTTTGAGGCCCTGGCGCTGTCTCTCTATCAGAGAGGGCAGCGATTTGATGGAGCCCCAGCTTTACTCTCTTGTCTGTCTTTTCTAAATCCTTTACCGCCCCCTCTCAGGTTCACTCATGGCCTTGCCGGCTCGGCACAATTACTCTGATTTAAAAATAAAAAAACATGCAAGCAAGCAAGCAAAAAAACAGAGTATCGTAGATCTGCAGTAATAGAACAAATTACTTAGGCCCCTTTTGTCTTTTTGGAGACATGGTTTCCCACATACCTATTAAAAAACTTCCCTGAGTAATTCTTTTATCAATTAATAAATCTTTATGAAAAAGTCTATATTGCATTTCAAAAGTTGTTACTCCTGCATCACAATAAATTCTTTCTTTCCAAATGACTTCTTAGCAATGAACTTTCAAATATTCATAAAAATGGAAACATTTTGCAGCCTAAATGATCTTTTTATTTTCCTCTTCAAAAGTGGGTCTTTTCTTAGCCTCAGAAAGCTAAATTGGAACACATTTCTATTTTCAGCATGGAATAATGACTATGGACAATAGAAGGTGATTATATCATAAGATTACAGAGAATTCTGAATGTTGGAGTGGAAATCCTTTTGCTTAGTCATTTTACTATATTAGTCAATTTCATTTAGTTGTGTTTTTTTTATTCTATATAATGTATTAGGCATCCACAGACAAAGCTAATGATTTCAGGTGTATGATTTTCAGGTCAATATTTACTTCCTCAATATTATATATGTGTGTTAAAACACCCCTTAATAACTTAAAAAACCTCTCAGCATTACACTAATTCTTTGTGGGAGTTGTGGGGGGCAACTGTTATTACTTTGGATTTTTGTTCAATGAAATGATCAAGATGTCAGGGCTTAAACTATTTCATATATATATATATATATATATATATATATATATATATATATAGAGAGAGAGAGAGAGAGAGAGAGAGAGAGAGAGAGAGAAAGGAAAGGAGAAGGAGAAATAGAAACATCAATGATGAGAGAGAATCATTGATCAGCTGCCTCCTGCATAACCCCTACTGGGTATTTAGCCTGCAACCCAGGCATGTGCCCTGACCAGAAATCAAACTGTGACCTCCTGGTTCATAGGTTGATGCTCAACAGACTTAAACTATTTATGGAAAGCTACAGAAATGACTGCAGGTGATCACATATTATTTGATGAGATATTATTTCACTGTACTACAACAAACCCCAGGGAAAGAAAATGGAATAATGTAAATGCCTAAGGTCCCTAATTTGGAACTGTCAAGGAGAGAACACAAAATAATCTTTCAACAAGCACATATTAGACTAAGTACAACACATTAAGATAAACATGAGATTGTGCCAATGGGTGGGTCCCTTTCTACTCTTGAGCCTATGAGTAGACATTGGTTACCTCTTTGGTATACATTGGAACTATTTCATTCATGTAAATGGCAGATTAGATCTTTGAATAAAAATCAAAACAGAAGACTAATGCATTTTAGAAGGATGTTTAAAGTTTAAAGAAAAAGATTTTTACCAGAACTTCTATTGCCAGACTGTTCCAATGAACCAAAGTCAAGTTATGTGGAAGTTATTTTGTCTAATATTTAAAACAATAAATATGGTTGCACCTACATCATATACATGCAACCTTTTAATCTAACCACAAGTGTATTAAATAATGCAGAACATTTGCTGCTGAATATGCAAGCTTATGTCATAATTATGCCACTAGATTATTTATAATGCACCTATGTTGAAGAAAATGTCAATGTAATATTTAAAAAGCCTCTAGCTTGTTTGTTTTGTAGACATAGTGTAGGCACAAAAGGCAGCAAATGACACAGTATCTCCTATATTTAGCTCTAATCAACTAACTATAGTTTCTTATTTCTTTGAAATTAAGATAAATGAGATTTTTCATTCAGGGTCCATTGTACACAGAGCATGAAACTATAAACTAAGATCTAAAATTCACCTTCTTATATCACAGTAATGAATAGAGTGTCAAGAAGACTATCTGGTAGTGGCAGAGATTAAAGTAAAAAACAAAAACAAAACACAAACAAACAAACAAACAAAAACATGGGTTCAAGAAACTCCACTGCTTTTAAGACACATTTGACATTATTAGGCCTGATGCTCACTCATAACTTAATTGCCCAACTGTTGAGTAGGTATAATACTTTCCTGCATACTTAGATTAGTGGGAGGCTTAAGTAAAATAATAAACATTTTAGTTTTTTTAGATTACGATACTATGCAATATAAAGTTGTGCTGTTCATTTGACTTAAGGGAATTAATCAGCCTTTATTACATGCCACAAATATGTTGTTTCAAATTTTATATTTAGGATTTGGGGAAAAATAGGCAGAAACAGTGAGAAATCTGCCTGAAATGGGGAAGCAGATAAGAAAAACAGGTGCCAGAAGACACATTTCTCCTTGCCAACTGCAGATTTAGAAAAAAAGAAATAGTTCTTGAAAATACCTCATTTTTTTAAAGTCAGTAGGAGTTCAGTGGTTTCCCTAAAAAAAGTTTGTTATTTAACATGAAAAATGATAGCCCTGGGATTGTTTCAAATTCTAAATGTTGCTATAGAAACACAGCTTCAGACACTGGATAGAATGAACCGTATGTCACTCATTATTTTTTTCTGATAAGGATTTTCTTAGGAGAAATATCCTGGAAAACTAGACTATGAAATAGCTGGAAAGATATGTAATGAAGTCTTTTGCTGGGCAGTGATTGCAGAGCCTGAATCTTGTTGAACCGATAGGCACATCTGTTCATGTGTTAAAAGGTGCCCCTGAGGCACTGTCTTTGAAAAAAACCCAAGCACTGTTCTCTCTATTGTCCAGAATGAGCTGGAAGTTCAAAGACTCATCAAACATAGCCTTGAAGCAGCCAGTGGCAAATGTGCTTCCTTATTGGACTATATTATAATATAATATATTATTCATGTAAGTATTTTGAGTGATTTAGATAAAAATTTTAGTTATAGTATTTTTTGAGACACTTTTCTGTCTTTGTGGCAAATTTCTAATGTTTAAAATATTACTTCTTATTTCCACTGCTTATAAATAATATACATGTCCATCATATAAAATTTGAAAACAAAAAAGTTGTAAAAATCCCAGCTGCCTTTAACACTCATATATAACTACTTTTAAACTCGTGTATGTTTTGAGGTTGATGAAATCAAATGTATATTTTTTAGCCATATTTTCTACTTAATGTCAAGATTTTTCATTTAAAATGAAACCTCACAATGCCATATGATGCAGAGAGTTTATAATAAGATAGTGGGAGTCAAGAATATCAAGTGGCAAATGATGTCTTTTATCTTTTCTGAGTTTATTCTCATGCCCTCCATTAAGGATGAAGATCCTGAGAAAGTACAGTGTCCACAATGCTTTTCTGAATTGATATAAAGAAAAAGTTAAATTGTAACAAACTTAGATTTCTTAACCTTATTTTCAAAATCTTGGTTTGTTTTGCTTAATGTATATATTGAATTTATCAATTTATATCTTTTCTATCAAATCCATTAAGAATAGTAATAGGAACATCTATATATATAAAAGCCTAAGCGACTGTCCAACTGGCCGGTAGCTATGATGCGCACTGGCCACCAGGGGGCAGATGCTCCAACTGATAGTTATGCACACTGAACACCAGGGGACAGACACTCAACTCAGGAGCTGTCAAGCTGCGGTGACTTGACAGCTGCGGTTCTTGGGTGATGTACCCGGAACCAGAGAGGAGGGAGCCCGATTCGGGGGTGCGTCACCTGAGAACCACCCTCTTGCAATCCCGGACCCCTCAGGGGATGTTGGAGAGCCAGTTTTGGCCCGATCCGTGCAGGCCAGGCTGAGGGACCCCACTGGTGCATGAATCTGTGCACCGGGCCTCTAGTTAAAAGATAAGAGAAAATGTTTAGAATAAAAAATTGGTGAAATAATTTACTTTTTAGTGTTTTTATTTTCTTGGAATTTATTATTCATCAGGTTCATCTAAACTGAAGTTAATTTCTAATTAATTCAGGTCACTAAAGTGAGATTCAGTGAGTTATTACTTTAGACCAATTATAGTTCTTTGGCAGCCTTAAGAGTTAACATAGCTTTCAAGTGTTTCTATTTGGCAGGTGTTGAACAGCTTTTGCTCTGAGAAAATTTGGCTCACTAATGGAGAATCATAAAAATTTTAATTCCAGTTACACATGGGAAGCAACACTTAAACTTAATCCTGCTGATCTTAAGGTTGCAATCAGATAAGCCTCCTGATCATATTAGTTTAGTTATAGTAAAACTCGAGGCCTGATGCATGAAATTCGTGCATGGGTAAGGTCCTTAGGCCTGGCCAGCGATCAGGGCCAATCTGTGGGGTGATCGGTGGAATGATTGGGGGCCCCTCACTGGCACCCGACTTCGCCAACCTGGTGCTGCCCACTCACCAGCCCTGCCCCTGCCACCGCAGCTGGTCACCTCCCTCTGCAGGATGACCAGAGGGGCAATCGGGGGTCCCCTGCTGGCACCTGCTTTGGCTGGCCTGTGGGCTGGGGGCAGCTCCTGCGTTGAGCATCTGCCCCTGGTGGTCAGTGCATGTCATTTCACCATTTGATTGATTTGCATATTAGGCTTTTATTACAGTGGTCGGCAAACTGTGTCTCGCGAGCTACATGTGGCTCTTTGGCCCCTTGAGTGTGGCCACGACGTTTCAATCGCACTGTACGTGCACGCCCACATGTGGTATTTTGTGGAAGAGCCACAGTCAAGGGGCTGCAGTTTGCCAACCACTGTGTTATTATATATGATTAGGATAAACTACTTTTATAGCTGGGCTGTTTGTTTTATATAATAATAAAAATTAAAAGCAGGAAATATTGACCAAACAATTTAGGGAAGAGCAGCAAATTTGTAACATAGGTTAATAATCTCAATCTCTGCATATTAACTGTAATATACTTGTATAGGTATATATGGCTGTGATATTTTCCAAAGTCATATTTGAAAATCCACAGAATTAGTGTACATGCCTAAATTTGAAGTCTTGGGCATCTGTATGCATTTGTACACATTGTATTTTTAATGTAGATGTTAGCTGTCCTTATTTTAAAGTATATATATAATTACATTACTTCATTTGTTCAGCAAACATTTGGTCCTATCCAATATGTCCACAGTAACCTTTTGTCCACGCCAAAGGTCCTTGAGATTTGGGCCTGTCTGAAATGTCCACGCTTAGAAAACATCCCTGGGTTCAAAGAACCTACAACATTTATTTCTATTTGAGGTTGACAGAATTCATACATAAAAAATACTTTCATGTTTTCTTCATCCAATCACTGTTGCGACTGTATGGCCAAAATCACCCTTCTTGCCTTGGTAGCCTAGCTAGTAATGACATGTGGGGTGAGGTAGGTGGGACTCTATGGACCAAATACCTCTGTGGATGTTTTGGACAGGACGAAATGTCCTGCAAGTTTTCATGTAAACTTCCTATCAAAGCTGTTATCCCCATATTATAGGTGAGAAATATCTCATTTTACAGAAAAGCTAAGTAAATTGCCCAAAGTCATGTAGCTATTGTATTCCTCTCAAAATTATTTTGCATAAGTAAATGATTACATGTAAATTTATTTGATCCAGAATATAAAATGGAGTTGAAATTTTATGGGATTTTGTTTAACTGGTGTGAATATTATCGTAAACCAGATTTCAGATAAACTTGAATTTTGTAGTCCACGTTACTCTACTTTTCAGATTTAACACTTTTCTAAAAATAAATGCTTCTGATTTTTAAAATTTGTTTCTTCTTTGACAATATCGAACAGAATCCTGACATTTTGGGTACATTTTTATGTAACTCAATAGTGACCTTTCTCATTTCTGCAATTTACAAAGAAGAAAATAAATGTTTCGGTGAGGTCATTGTTCATTTTCCATGACAAGTGCATTTTAAACTTGTTTTCTAGTAGGTTACAGGTGCACACAGCTATCTATATTTTTAAAGAAAAGATCATAATTGTATCTGAATATTTTATTTTTACTTTTCAATGAACTGCCAACTGTGAATAATGATAATGCCTGGATCCATTACTGAGCATACCAACTTCTTAAAATTATAGTCCACATTAATAATGTCAATGACTACATTATAATAATTCTAATGATCAAAGAAATATTCTGAAAGTTTTATGATATTTTAAGACACATGAAGGAATATTACATATTTTCTCAGCCATCATAGATAAACTTAATGATTAAAGAAATAAATACCATATTGTTGTTCAATGTCAATCATCATGGAAATGTAAAAATAGCTGAAAAGTTCAAGCAAACGCCAAATCTAAAGGAGTCTAAACGCTGCAAACCCAAATCTTCTGAATTTTCAGTTAATTAAAAAGTGCAAGCTACCAGTAACATAGCGAAATGCCCATTGTAATATTTGTTATTGAGAACAATAATAATTTTTATGTAATTTGGAGATCAGGAATATGGGATCTGAAAACAAGGCATATAAAATATATTTAAATGCAATTACTTTGTCATTTTAACTAGATTTTTCTTCAAATTTATCAGAAATTCATTTGTCAAGAATCATTCATATTTTTGGTAAAGGAAGCATTCTAGCATATTTTCCTTCTTGTATACTAATGGGCATACATAACATTTTAAACGTTAATCTCAGTATGATTTCCCCCACAGTATGTTAAGAATTGTACAAAAACAGTTTTTGCAAACTGGAAAGATTAGACAATATCCTAATTAAAATCATTGACCAAAATGGTGGTCAATTAAAATCACTGACAAAAATATTGATTCAAAGATCAAATATGAAGATGTAAGTCTGATGATGTGGCCAGTTCATGGTTTACATGGCATGCCACCATACATATTCATAAAACCAAGAATAAATAATTCACTGAATATTTCCAGTAACAGTAAATAGAAATACATTTTACCTTCATTCTTTATTTAGGTCTATTTTCCAGTTAAAGTCATACACTAATTACAAAAAAAAGAGTATTTTTGTGAAAGAGATAAATATTTTGTTCCTGAATACATTTTATTTAGACATTTAGAAAAACTGCCTAAAAAGCACACACATGCCAAAGTCATAACAGTCTTTGCATTTGCATGGAGGGGATATTTAATTATCTATCTGCCACAAGTTTATATATTTAATGAGAAATTTAATATATTGCATACATTTCCGCTTTGGTCAATACATAGTCATTATACACAATGCACCCACACTATTTGATCAGGAAACCCCTTAAGATGTGTTATTGCATGTGAAACTCAGAAAAAAAAAATCAATTTCCTTTTAACTGTACAACTGCTTATTTCACAGTAAGCATGCATTGCTTTGGGGCAAAGGTCAGATTGATATTTATATAGTCAATAAAGACCAGACCCAAAAAGAATGATTTTCTGAACATAAAAATAGAAAACTATGGAGCAAATAACTAAAGGAGTTGTCTCAGCTTTGCCATGTGCAAACTGCATGACTTGGGCCAGTTATTTAACCCCTCTGGACTGTTTCCTCATCTTCTAATGGGGACACTAACAAAACTTACTTATCATAAAAGCCTGTTGAAGTGAAAAATGCATGTAATACTCTTAGAATGATGCTGAGCACATAGTGTTCAATGAATATGAGCCATTATCAGTGCAAAACACTCCTAGTTTATTGAACAAAAGTATTCTTTGGACTCGGTGCTTAAAAGATAAAAATGTATGTATTCATCAATAATGCAGTATGTCTTTTCTGGTGCTTTTAAAAATAATTCTAACTAAAAATCTCTCTGAAGAACTGTTTGACATAGTTCCCAGAACATAGGAAATAAATTTAAAGTGCATGGAAAATTTTGTAGCTCAAAGGTTCAACTGATTCATGGTTTTTAGATTAGGACTAACTCATTAGTCAACAGAGCCAAATATCAACAGTACAACGATTGAAATTTCTTTTGAGAGCCAAATTTTTTAAACTTAAACTATATAGGTAGGTACATTGTTATTAACTTCATTAGGGTACTCCTAAGCTGGCCTTTGCTAAAAACGTCCTCAATCTGATTGAGGTACGTTCTCTGAGGTCGACCCCTTCCAACTCTCCCGTCTTGTATACTTGTTTCAGATAGACGACTGTGGATGGGAAAGTTGGAAGGGGCCGACCTCAGCGAATGTACCTCAAAACAATGTACCTCCCTCCCGCTGCCCGCCTGCGCTGCATCTCCTGTTGCCCGACCGACGGACACCCCCCACTTCTTCTAACGCCACTTCTTCAAAATAGACTCGCCCAGGCCGAAAACCAACTTCTGCGCATGGGCCACGAAGTTTCAATTGCACTGTACGTGCGTGTCCGCCCATGGTATTTTGTGGAAGAGCCGCACTCAAGGGGCCAAAGAGCCCCATGTGGCTTATGAACTGCCCTTTGCCGACCACTGGATTAGGATGATCTGTAAATACAAATTTCTATTATGCCAAAATAACCTTTTTTTTCTCTTCAAAGAAAACTTTAAAGAGAAAAAAACTACAATTTTGTTTTGCAAGTACTGAATCAGAAGAGCTGAAATCAATGTTCTTAATGGTAATAAGCTTAATTCATTCAATGGTCTGGTTCATATTCACTTACCTGATGATCATTATGCATAAGTAAATAATTTAAAATGTATCTGATATCAATATTCTAATTAATATACAAGGGGGATTAGTAATGGTTTGGGTACTATTACAATAAATCATCAGGGAATTAGGCTTTATGAATTTTTTCTATTCCAATAAAAGAGCTCAAAATTACTAACCTGCTCATCAAATTAATATGTTTTTATTGATTTCAGAGAGGGGAGAAGAAGAAAGAGATAGAAACATCTATTGGTTTCCTCCTGCACATCCCCTACTGGGGATCAAGCCCGCAACCCTGGTATGTTCCCTGACCTGGAATCGAACCCTGACCTCCTGGTTCATGAGTTCATGCTCAACCACTGAGCCACACTGGACAGGCAAAGTTAAATTTCACATGCTGAGAGAACTCTAACTTATTCCCAGCAAGTTATTTATATGTGAATATAGTCTTAGCTTAATTTGTAAGATTTAAAACCACCCTATGATTGTTATCATTTTATCAGTTTTTATGATGACTTCTTACCTATTAAAACTTACTTTATAAAGTAACCTTTTGATTGGAAATGAAGTGTAGAACACAAGTTAGCCCTACTCTCCTTTATATAGCAAAAGTTGACACAAATGTGGAAAATATATCACATATAGTATTGTATAACACATGTATCTTTCTTTTTGACCTCTGTAAGTCATTAAAAATAAAATATCTATTCATATCCAAATATGTCAACAGTGCCACTACACTTCAAAAATCATTTGTTTTAAAAATAGTCTGAACTATATAACATATATAATTTTTAAGTATATTCTTATTGGTTTTAGAGAGAGAGTGGAAATGAGAGGGAGAGAGAGAGAAACATCAATGATGTGAGAGAATCATTGATCGGCTGCCTACTGCATGTCCCCTACCAGGGGATCAAGCTTGCAACCCAGGCATGTGCCCTGATATCAAACCAGCGACCTCTCGGTGCATGGGAGGATGCTCAACCAACTGAGGCATAATTACCAGCCAGGGCATAATTAAAGTAGAATTTAATTTGGGTCCAAACTATGTAACATTACCTGAAATAGCTAAATGATTCCAAGGAGATATTGCAGCTATATAATTTCCCCTCTATCTTGTGTTTTAGATCCTGCTAAGCAGAAAGGTTATATAAGATTGTCTTTATAAAATATTATAGGCAAAGAAAAGAATAATTCTTGGTACCCATCTTTATTATTATATTACTGTTTTGACGGTTATGAGATACATAAATTGCCACTGTACAATAGAATCCAACCAAATTTGGAGTATTTGCAAAAAGAAAATGTATGAAACAAAATTTACTTATTGTGGCACATACTGTAAAACTTATTTTTACTCCCTCTATTTATGCCTTTTCAGGTTCTGCACACACCCATTTTTTAATTTAAATTTAGCCATAAATATGCATCTTTTAATTAATTATGGAATTTTGGTCCTTCAGAGGATGGCTTCCCTAGCAGCAACTCTGAGATCTAAATTAAAATTTTAAAGCAAAAATATGTGGGCAAGGTATAAAAGTAGATCAGGGAACATGTCATTTTGAATCAGGATAATTAGTCATTAATTTCTTGTATTCATTTTTTAATATGTTTTTATTGTTGATTTGAGAAGTGAGGAAGGGAGAGAGAGAGAGAAAAAAAAAACACTGATGTGAGCAAAACATTGATTGGCTGCCTTCTGCAAGCCCCACACGGGAGGAGGGAGGGGGCGTGTATTGAGCCTGCAGTCTGAGCATGTGCCCTGACCAGGAATCAAACCAGCGACTTTTGGGTGCATTGGATGATATTCAACCAAAGAACTACATTGGCCAGGCAATTTCTGGTATTCTTTAGGTGTGTTTTCAAACTACCTTCAAACCTATTGTGTAAGGCTCTTGCTTAAAGAATTTATTTTAATCTAAAAGGATCAAAGATCAGGCATCTATGCTAGGAGGATAAACCTTTTAACAGTCTCAATTTAGAAACATAAGGCAATCCCATATAATAAAGAAGTAATATGCAAATTAACCCTCACGCCCTCACAAATGATGCCTATGATCAGGCCGGCAGGGGGTTTAGTGAGGGATGACCAAACAACTGAACAGCAGGCTGCATGGGGTGACCAGGCCAGCGGGGGGGTGGGGGCTGTGAGGGGAGACCAGGCCAGCAGGGGGAGGGTAGTTAGGGCCAACCAGGCTGGCAAGGGGGTGCAGTTAGGGGCGACCAGGCAGGCAGGCAGGTGAGCGATTAGGAGCCAGTGGTCCAGGATTGGGCCTAAATCGGCAGTCGGACATCCCCTAAGGGCTCCCAGATTGGAAAGGGTGCAGGCTGAGCTGAGGGGACACCCCCCCTCAGTACATGAATTTCATGCACTGGGCCTCTAGTATCTTCTATAAAGGAAGAAGTACTGAGAAAGAAAAAAATCATGTCATTGAGAATCTATTATATCAAAATCCTTCCATTATTTACTATGCTTAGCAAATCTAAGGCATGTTTGTATTCTGAGTATATGTGTACATTGCTCTTCAATATCAATGAGCTAGAAGTTTTATTATGTCCTGTATCTTCCAAGACATGGGCAAATATATGTGGTCATTTTTACCAGGCTTAGAAGAAAATAATTTTTGTCATACATAAGAAGAAAGTATGTAAATGAATTTTGCTAAAATTATTTTAATGCAAGCATTAAAAATCCTCTGGATTTCTAGAAATGTTTAAACAGCTAATAACTTTACATCATTGCCTGTCAGTAAAGATCATGTATCTGGCTCATAATCAGGATAAACACTCTGACCTCTCCTTCTGTAGTTACTTTGGGTTCATGACACACATTTGGAAGATGATCTGTATGCAATATTTGGTCACAGCACTAAAAAGGTTAATTGGGTTCAATTTGAGCATTTGAATAATAACAAATATAAGATTTTATCTTCCTAGCATTTATACCTCATCTTTGCTCTTGTTAGATTAATTAAATAATTCAATTGTTTATTTCAGACTAGAGGCCCAGTGGATGAAATTCATGCACTGGAGGCGGCGGGGGGGCGGGGGGGCAGGGGTCCCTCAGTCCGCCTGTAGCCTCTCGCAGTCCAGGACCCCTCACTCCTTACCACCTGCTCCTTACTGCTCAGCTAGCTGCTCCTTAGCTTTGCCGTGGAGGCGGGAGAGGCTCCCACCACTGCCACTGTGCTCGCCAGCCTTGAGCCCTAATTCTGGCTGAGTAGCGCTTCCCCTGTGGGATCAGTCACCTGCATTGAGTGTCTGCCCCTGGTGGTCAGTCCGCATCATAGTGACCAGTCTTTCTGATTGTTCCACCTTGACGGTTGCTTAGGCTTTTATTATATTAGATTATAAGTAGGTACAATAACTAATACAAAAGAGAGCGTTAATGAAATCCCCTTCTCAAAAATTTACTGAAGTGTTTTTCTCAATAACTTAGGAAAATAATTAAAGACAGAAACCAAGTATCCTCTCACAGAAAGCACAATAAGAACCAAGTATAAATAATTAATATTTTATTATTATTTCTTAGCGCTTTTTTTGTTTAAAGCCACTGATTCTATAAATTATAGCTTTATTTTTAGATTAATGTAGTACTAAATACTAAACTAATATTTAGATTTGTTGCTTACATGTTTGAATATATTAAGCTTCTTACAATGTGATTTTATATTCTTCTCTATTTGTTAGAGCCTAGAATTCACTTAAAATACAAGAAAGAAACAAATGGGGGAAAAAAGAGTTCAATGATTTCATGAGTTATAAAAATTTAAAACTATTAAATTATTTTCATAATTACATAGTGATAGCAAATAATGATGAAGGTAGCTAATGAAGGGCTTGCTGTAAACTACTTTAATAATATATATCACTGTATAGTACAGATTGCTTGAAGTCATTGTTCAAAATTTAATTAATAGCCTCTATATCTCACTTGTTGGCTCTGCTATAACATAAAATTGCATTTCTAAAAAATCTTGCATGACATACACACACACACACAAAATTACTTTCAAGGAAAAAAAATAAACCCTGCTAATTTCACATTTACATTATTGTTACTGAAGGAACTTAGAGTTTTCCCAAACCACACACCTTTATTTTAGTTTTTACTTAATCATCCCCAATATCTGTCCAGTCTGAATTAATAAAGAAAAAAGAATTCAATGATTCTGATAATGCATAGACCAAAGAATGTTATTCAGCATAGCAGAAAATGAATATAACTCAAGGCTATTGTAAGGTAGCTCTATTCTCTACATCACCATTGCAGTTACTAAATAATATTTTAAGTAAAAAAAAAAAAGAAAAGCTTACTCACAAAAAGCATAGGGAAGTAATTTTTTCTGAAATATGCGATATGCTTTAGAACAGTGGTCGGCAAACCGCGGGCCACATGTGGCTCTTTGGGCCCTTGATTGTGGACCTTCCACAAAATACCACGTGCGGGCGCACATGTACAGTGCGATTGAAACTTCGTGGCCCATGCGCAGAAGTCTGTTTTGGCCTGGGCGAGTCTATTTTGAAGAAGTGGCGTTAGAAGAAGTGGGGGGTGTCAGTCGGTCGGTCGATGGGAGACGTTGAGGAGTGAAAGAAGATGTAGTGTAGAGGACTGAGAAAGGTATGCTGAGATGGTTTGGACATATAGAGAGGATAAACGAAAGGAGAGAGATGAAACAAGTATACAAGATGAGTGTGGATGGGAGAGTTGGAAGGGGTTGACCTCAGCGAACGTACCTCAATCAGATTGAGGACTTTTTTTACCAAAGGCCAGCTTAGGAGTACCCTAATGAAGTTAATAACAATGTACCTACCTATATAGTTTAAGTTTAAAAAATTTGGCTCTCAAAAGAAATTTCAATCGTTGTACTGTTGATATTTGGCTCTGTTGACTAATGAGTTTGCCGACCACTGCTTTAGAAAATAAAACTCCATCAAGACAACTTACCCATTAACACATTGTATGCGGGAAATGTATTTATACGTTTTATGTATTTATACATTCTACCAGTGTAGTAGAGTGCGGGACACGTATTAATACGTTTTATATAGACTAACTGTAGAATGCGGGTAACGTATAAATACGTAAACTAAAGTTATCATAATTTTACTGAACGTTGCCATTTGCGCAAAAAATTAGCAAAAATGGCCTGCGCCACCTGTTAGCACGCGATAAAAACTACCCGCAAACAATGTTTTAAATTTAGTATCCAATATTGCTACTTAAGATTTTCAAAACATTTTTAAATTTTACTGTATAGTAGATTATACTTAAAATAAAGTAATACTTAGTTATGTGTATGAGTTAGAAAAGGAAGCTCTCCGAGTAAATGACCTTAAAAATCAAGTCTAATAGAAGGGGGAGGAAAACAATGTGTTTAAATATTGACATAAATAACCAAACATAAAGCTAACTTGAATCTTCTCAATATCATTACAAATCTTGAAATGTAATTTTTACTCAGAATTCAAGTTCTCTACCCATCATACATAAAATGTCTTCTTGTTGACACTAATAAGATAAAATTAGGTAACCATAAAGAGAAATTAGATAATTGATTGTTAGATAAAAGATTGTTCTTTGAATAAACTTTAAAAAATGTCTTAGATACTCAGTTTCTAATATTTCATTTTCTCTAGAAAATTATTTTTGGCAGCATTCTCAAAACTGTATCTAAGGGCTGGTTAGCTTTACTTTGTCCATTTTAGATAGAGCTATCTGAAGCAAAGAAAGCAAGCTTAAAACAGAATTGAGCTCAAAACTCACAATTGTATTTTGTGTTTTAAATCTACTACTTACTGTTATTGTATTTTTTTTATTTCTAATATGTTTCTGATAACTGAACATGTTTCTTTTTCTTTCACTAAGAATGTTTTGTCAGCAGCATGAAGCAGATAAACACATCTCTTTATAAACTGGTTTTAGTGCAAGAAATAATTAAATTGTAAGATAGGCATGGGAGAGAGGCAATTGAAAAATGTATGAAAATGTTTCTGTTTCAATACAATATATTGAAAATTAAGTGTGACAAAAGACTTAGCAACTGATTGAATTATATTGAAGATGTATGCCTCTAAATTCCATTGAGCTGAAGCTATGTTTGGAGATAAGACTATCTACTCTCACTGTGATTTTTATTTATTTATTATTTTATTATTGTTTAACTAGAGGCCCAGTGCACAAAATTTGTGCACTGGGGGCTGGGGGTCCCTCAGCCCAGTCCAGGAGCCCTTGGTGGATGTCCTACTTATGGCTTAGGCCCACACAGTCTGGCAACAGAGGCTCAGAGCAGGCGCCTTGTGTGTGTGTGTGTGTGTGTGTGTGTGTGTGTGTGTGTCCCTGCTGGGGGCCTGCCCCCAGCCACACCGCGGAGGCTTGGAGCAGGAGCCCCTCTGTGTTGATCTCTCAGGCTCCTGGCTGTGCCTGCATGTTGTTCTCTCCCTTGAGTGGCAGCCAGGGTGGGTGGGAAGCTTGGCTTCCTCCATCACCAGGGGCAACCCAAACCTCCAGCTCCATGGCCGCTGCCATCTTTGTCGGGTTAATTTGCATACTCGCCCTGATTGGCTGGTAGGTGTAGCAGAGTGACACCAATTTGCATGTTTCTCTTTTATTAGTGTAGATGCTTCTTGAGATGACTTAGAATTTTTTCCTATGACAGTAAGCATAATACAAGAATATTTAATCTTTGCTTGTTTTTCCCAGGTGTCCTTTTCTAGATCAAAAGATGCTTTTTTTTACTAAAATTGCAAATAAAATTATCAGCATGTTAACTTTCATGTCATATGACCAGATATAATTTAGTTATGTTTGAGAAGGATTTCAGAAAAATGTATTCATCTTTTATGAAAAGGTTTCTGATAATGGATGGAGATTTTAAATATATAATATTTTTGCATTAGATCATTTTTGCTCAAAATAAAGCCTATGCCAGAGAGAAAATTACCTAACATTTGATTCTACCTTAGCAAACACTTTTTATGTGATACTATATATATTCTATCTCTTTCCTTTTTAAGGTGTAGGAAGTTAAAGATATAGTAGAAACAGGCCATTTTTTGCATTAAGAAACTAATGGATATATCCATTCCTTTGTAACCAACTGTGCAAAGCATTGTGTTGATAGTTATAGATGATAGATAGATAGATGATAAATAGATAGATGATAGAGAGATAGATAGATAGATAGATAGATAGATAGATAGATAGATAGATAGATAGATGATAGATGGATAGTTGGGTGATTAAATGAAATGAGCATTCTTTTTTTTTCATCTTGGATTAATACTCTAGGAAGAATACTGTGTAAAGGCAGAGAAAACAATAAGTTGGTAGATTAAATCTTTTCTTCTCCACTCCTGTCTTTCTTTATTCCTGTCTTTAATTTCCCTAGTTAAATAATAAATAGTGAAGCAATAAATTATCTAAGAGCAACAAAGTGAGCGTATAAAGGTGATAGGTGATGTTGTGATAAAAGAAGTTAATGAAAGAATAGAGAAGCTCAGAAAAGATCTGGGACAACTCAAAAGAATATACAGTAGCAGAAATCAATCAATCAAGTGGATGAAACAATGAGATAATTTATTTTCTTGTACAAAGTGTCCTAAATGAAGGTAAGTTGGCTGAAATTACCATGAAAACAAAAATTAAATGCATATTTGAAATGACAATAAAAATACGAAGAATGCCAGGATGGGAATAATCAAAATAAGTGTGCCATGATTCAGCAAGTTATTTTTACAGCCTTAATTAACAGATCAATTCAAATGAGTAAAGTTTTATACAAAACTTGAGAAGGTACAGTATCTTCCAAAAGAAACCAGTCAAATGAGTCAAAGGAATTGAAGAGGTAGAAAAGAATTCTGTATGTGTAACCCATCATTCCTCTAAAATGGCAGATACAGATAACTTATAGTAAGCCAAGTTGTTTACTAACATTTTTGGGTTGGCCTGTGAGGTAGCTGTAAAATTATTTATAAATATATAATAAAAGAACACTTAGTTCATGATATGTGCCAAATATATAAGAAGCTGAAGAACAATGAAGATAATGTAACTGATAACTATGAAATAAGCATATGTAGCAAAAGAATATTAACATAATTCATTAGCAATACTCTAATATGGGTTGGGAATACATTGAAGTAGTATAATTAAGAATAGATATTGAACTAACCATTACAACATATCAACACATTTTGGTTAATAGACTGGACAATTGATTTGCCAGGCCATTTAACACATCTAAAGAAGTAGTGCAAGGGCAACTTGCCCTCATAGCAATGTTCAGCTCTATTAACAACCTAATACACATAGCTCAAATGATGTCTTGTTTGGTATTTTAAAAAATTTAAGTACATCACCTTCTAAACAATTCCTTAGCATTGTCATTCAACCTTTAGGAATTCTACGAGTGAATATCTTATTCCTAATCCTACTTCATTCCTTACTTACTAGGTTCATGAAAGCTGCTTCTTTGTTTCTTAAGGTTTTGTTTCTTTCTTACTTTTCATCACCATTAGTCTCAGAAATGTGTTTTGTTGTTTGCACGTAGTAGAAAACTCAAAGTAATCAAACAATAAATTATTCCTATATCTCTCAGTTGGACATTAAATGTTTAAATAATTTGCGTGTCAACCTCTGGGAAGGACATAAATATGCAGGAAAAGAGCAACATGGGTACTCATCTGGACCGTCTCTGACTGACTCCCCTACCTAGAGGCTGGATAGGGAAAGCTTTCATGTGCTCCCAAAGCATCTTGAACTCATTCCTACTGTAGCACTCACACTGCAATATTTTAACTGTCTGCTTACTTGTCCCAATAAAATTGATCTCTTTCAGGAGAGAGATTGTGTTTTATTCATTGCTGCATCTGTAGCTCCTAGCACAGTACTAAACATGAGGTACAACTTTATGGAATGAATAAAAGAACAATATGGGGCAAATTTTCAGTACAAGCAAAAAACAAAAAAGGAGCTCACTGATAAAAAGTAATTCTACAGTTACTGCAATGAAGGGCCATTAGTAAAGATTCTTAACTTTTAATCCTTAAAAATATATCATTAAATGCCATTTATGACAAAGGTTTTGATCTTAATTTATGTTTAGGAATTTCATAGATTACATAGATCTAAATGATAGTGTTTATCAACATTATGAATGTCATGAGTTCTGTTAGCTATATATATATTTATGCAAATATATTTTATATGTATTAAAAATAATACACACATATATATGTGCATTAGTTTTAATTTAGTGAATTTTGGAATCTGTGGAATTATGGAATTAGTTACAGTAACTTATGACTTTTAATAAGCAAAGAATAAAAAATTCTGCATGCATTTTCCACATAATTGTTAAAAAATTATAATCACATCTTTGTCCATCAAAAATCAGATCAATAGATTTTATTCAATCCACTGTATTCCAATAGACAAGATATTATTAGTCACATTTTACATTGAGCAAGACCTAAAGGTCAGTATTAGCTAACTGCCTCAAGGTTACACAGTTACTAAGTGTTAAAGAGGTGTGGGACACATGGGAGAGTTGGTAGAGTAATAGTAATAGAAATATTTCAAATGAATTAATAAATTAAAAACCATTTGAATTTTATTTTATTATGCACTGGCATCAGATTCATATATCTTCTTATAGTATATCTTCTTATAGATTCATATATCTTCATATAGTATATCTTCCTATACTGTGTTTCTTGGGTTGCTATATTTAATAGTTTAGTTCTGCAAAATAGGTGGTTATTAATTTATTCAGCATTTATATGCATGCCCACTCAAGCCCATGGGCTATGTCAGCAGCTGGATGTAGAATGGTGTACAAGACCTGTGTGGTCCCTGTGCACCTAATAAAGAAAGTAGAACAAGGAGAAACAGGAGAAGGAGAAGAAGGAGGAAGAGAAGAATGGGCAGAGCTAGATTCTATCGGATAAATGGGAAGGTGGGTTAAGAGCAAGTTGTGCAAAAGGGGTGAGAAAACTAGCTTAGAATGCAGGTGATCTTCATATCATTCTCATGCTAGGCATAAGTATCGTGGATGTGGAAGTCAGCTTTCTTCTAACACCTCTCCTTACCCTGATGAGATCAATATTTCCTAATACCAGCTACTTCTCACAAAGATGACCTATGGGGAAATAAAAAGAAAAATATTAAAGTCCTTAATCTTCCCTAGAAGAAAAAGTTGTTTATATACTAGAAACAACTGATATTATTTTCATTACTCAAATAAAGTTTTAATAATTTAGGCTAGAAGTTTAACCTGAGGAATAAAGTGATTGACAGAGTAATTACCGAAACATTTCAGATATGCTATACTAGAATTTATGCATGTAATATATTAAGGGGGGGGGGAGCACCAAGGGACAAAGAGGTTTTCAGAAACCTAGATTATTTCATATATTATTGTAAAAGGTAAATGGAATTTTTAAGAATGGATAATCATAAAAAGATTTCTCTATGATCCAATATTTGTTTTTAATTTATTGAGTGTCATAAAAATATTTAGTAATGTTTATATATTTGCTTAAACAAATAATTTTGTTCACTTAATGTTTAGCAATTCCAAGTCTCACTTTCCTTTTCCTCCTTAAAACCTTCTCAGATGGGAAATGATCGGCCTTCCTTGGACTTTGTAGGATACATTTATTCTGATCACACACTTCCTTTCACGGTGTTCATTTGTGCATCTGCCTTATTTTTTTCTCTTTCTCATTAGGTCATAAGCTCTGTCTAAGGTAGGTTGTAGTTTTTTGTCCTCCACATAACAGGTGCTCAACTAAGACTTGTTGGTTCATTTATTCTTTCAACAAATACTTATTGAGGACCTGCTACATGCCAGGCATGAAGAAACACAATAATGTGTTGAATGTATTCTGACATTTTCTTTAAAACTATTGCATCATCGTTTTCAGTATAATATTACAGAAAATGCCTCAATACTTCTAATCAGCATTAAAATTCCTCTTTCCCTATAAACACATTTTCTATCTGTCTCTTATTTTTGGGTTCATTCAAATGCACTTCTGTCATTTTTCTTTGGCCTATAATATTTTTTCTTATTTTTTTTCTTTTGGCCTATAATATTTTTAATTCATGTTTTGAACTGTGTCTCTTAATAAGTACTTTTAAATATTTTTTTTTGTTAAATGTCTACATTCGGTTTTTGGTTCCTAATAAAGCAAGGAGATGCCAAAATAGGAGTAGCAAAAACAGTTTTCTAATTACAAGGAATATAGTCACAATTGGAACAAATATATTTTATATTTGGAATTTTATGCAAATATCACACAGATTCCAAATCAAATTGATTCATTCTAGTACTATAGAAAAAATTTTTCTCCATTTTGACCAAAGGACATATGAACAATTTATAATTATTGAAGTAATAAACTCTCATTGTAATAATTTTGGAAATTATAGAATATTTTAAATTCATAATTTAAAGAAACATCCAGTTAGATGAGCACAAGAAGATATACTCATATTATTATGGGGTAAAGTCATATTATGGAGATTTCAGTTATCAACTATAAATAGAGAACATCTGATGTGTCAGAAAAAGAAATTTCAATAAAATGATGAAAATCAGAAGAATTATATTTTCCATATGTGTTTTTTATAGTTCTATTAAAAGAATGCTTCTGTTACTGGAAGCTAACTTTGACTATCCATGTGAAATTCTAACAAACACTCAATCTAAATAAAAAAAGGGGATAAAAAGACATAAAAATAGAAGCAGTATGCAGATGCCAGCAATGAGTGTGGAATCTAGGCTATGGAACTGAGATTTTGAAAGCAGGTTTATTAAAAAGCTTAAGATGAAGATATTATAAGTCTACATGAAGCATAATGCTACTCTTTAAGAATTCCTGATCTACCCCCCCTGGCTGTCTTACAATCTCTATTATGTTCACACTGCATACTCTGGGTATTGAATAAAAATATGCACACCCCATGCAATGAGCACATCCTAGGGCCAAGTCCAGTTGTGATATAAACAGTAGTATCATTTGGTCCAATTTTAAGTATTAATAAATTTGAAACAATTTATTTTGAAAGTTTAAAGTTTTACCCAAAAAGACTACAAAATCTTAGAGCTTGAAGAAACCATGTCTAAGTAATCACTTACCCTCAAATCAGACCCTCTATCCTCTTCCAAGCCATACCAGACAGATGAATATCTATTCCAAGTGAATTCCAAAGATGTCTGGGAACAATCTGGGATAATGTTTATCAGAATTTACAATTTCTAATGAGGAATGTCTTTGTTTATTACATAAAAAAATACTTTGCTCTGCAGGCTAAACCAGAAGTGGTATCATGAAAAAAATATTGGACATGAGACTAAGAAAAAATGAATTATACCATATAACTATGTGACTTTGGACAAGTCACTTAAGTTCTCTGTACCAAAGTTTCAATGCCCATAAAATAGGGACAATGATAACAAATGTACATGATTATTATGTAAAAAGTTCAGGGAGTTTATACATGCAAAAGTACTCTGTAAACTATAAAAACGAACAACTATAATGGATATAGTTGTTATTTTGGAGTAGTATTGCTCCAACTCATATCGCCATTTTCTCCTTTTCATAGGTGTTATTTTCTAGTCCTTTTGTCATTATTGTATCTCTCCTCTGAAGTCTTTTCAAGGGTTCCTACATCATTACCCAATTCCACAGCCCTGAATTAGATCTAAAGCTTAATTAGTTAGTTGGCCGATGGCTATTTTTTAAAATATATTTTATTGATTTTTTTTATAGAGAGGAAGGGAAAGGGATAGAGAGAAACATCGATGAGAGAGAAACATCAATCAGCTGCCTCCTGCACGCCCCCCTACTGGGGATGTGCCTGCAACCAAGGTACATGCCCTTGACCGGAATCGAACCTGGGACCTTTCAGCCCGCAGGCCAACACTCTATCCACTGAGCCAAACCAGCCAGAGCTGATGGCTATTTTTATTACTTATCATACTTACTTCAATAAACATGCAAACTGGTTGTTTGAGATAGAGCTTTGAACAAGACAGATGATGTCCTGGCCAGCATGGAATTTCTATGCAGGGGCTGGCAGAGATTGAATAAGGAAGTGAATAAGATAACTTTATATAGCAATAGTTCTATGAAAAATATCATAAAATAGAAAAACATGAGAGGTATAGTTGAGTAATTTGAGGTAGTGACATATAACCTGAAACTCTAAAAAGGAGGAGAATTAGTCATTTGAAGAACTGGGAAAATAGTGTTCCGGAGTGAACATCAAGTGTAAATGGCTTAGGATGAGTGCATGCCACTGTGGCTAGAGAACAGTGAATGGGTTGTATAAGATGAGGCTGGAGAAAATTATCTGGGACTGTCATTAAGGTGTTGTAAAGCATGGTAAGGAGTTGAGATAAGAAAACATTGATGGTTGTAAGCATGGATTGATGTGTTGCAATTAATTAAAAAAACAACCTTCAGAGTTTACCAAGTAATTTCTCAATACTCTCAATACCTTCAACTGAGTACCACTTGGGGCCTGTTTTACCTTTAAGTAATCTGAAAATTTAACTCTAGGATTTTCCTTTCATCTCTGCGTAATGAGCATTGATTAGTTGTTTATATGGTACTTTGTGATACAGTAATGACTGACATAAATTTAGTCAACTTAGAGATCTATGCCATCCATTTTGTCCTCATTCCCTAGATCTGTCAAGATAGACAGACATGTTAGGCCTGTACTATCTATATTTCATAAGAAGTCATGCAAAACTACAGTCACATTCTTATGTAGATAAAAAAACAAACAAACATGTTTCCTACTTCTCACCTGTCATTCGATGAGGAAATGATTGAATGGTGATATTATATACATATTCTTTAAAACTAATAAGGAAGAACTAAAGACTATCAGATTTTCTCAGGTTCCTACAATTATAGCTAAAAGCCTTGCTGATACACCACTGCCCCCAAAAAAGCACACAAAAGCATTCTTCCAGAGAAAAATGCAATTAACAGTAGAATAATTACTGTATTTCTTTGTACTAAAATAAAGACTGCTGTATCATATTGTATCAGGAGTTATAAAAATAAATTAATCAGTGAGAAAAAGCCCCACAAGAATAAAAAGTGTTTGTATTGTTGGCTAATAGACAAAGATGACAAAATGTGCTGCCAACTATTATTTTTTTTCTGTATAACATTTAAATTGTATTGAAAAAACCTGAAATTGATACTTGAAAATATACTATCTTCCCAAGTGCTTGAAAAGTGTATTAGGCACTGTGAATTCAGTAATATAATCATCATGAACATATATCAAAAATAACATGAAATAACTGGGGAAGATGGAGAATATAATGCCTGTATCTGAAATGATGTACTGCTATTCCCTTGTAGTCAAGGACTGTTAATATTAAAGTATTTGTAACTAGAGCACAGAAGGCAGTTAATAAATTATCACTAACTAAACTGTCTGGGACCTGTTAGTTTCCATATCCTAATAAGGAAAGGGAAGATCCTGAAGTATTCTTATTCTGTTGAAGAACAGAATCCTAAAACTTTACTGAGCTCCCGGTATAGTTCTCATGTTTCTGAAATTTCTTAAAATTGCTTAAAAAATATGATATATAGGAAAAATCTAAAGTACACAATCTATGCAATAATAATATTAACAACAAAATCAACTTGTTAGTTTACATATTGTTTAAGAAAAAGGAAAATTAGAGGCACCTTGTCAATGCACAAAGTTCTCCTGTGATTTAGTCTTCCTTCTCTTCCTAGTACAGAGGGACACACTCTTACAAATGGAGCTATCCTTTACACATGTGAATTTCCCTTACAAAAGTGTAACTTCTACTCTGTTTCCTGGGCTTCTCCGGTATCTGATGTTTCTCAGAAATAATCAGCTTAAAATAATCTTATGCCAAAGAGTCATATTCTGCTACCCTTTATCTGTATTTTGGTATTGCTGTACTACTACTGTCTTCTAGAATCCTTTCCTTCAATTTTAAATGATAGCCTTGCTGGGTAAAGTAGTCTTGGTTATAGGACCTTGTTTTTCATCACTTTGAATATTTCATGCCACTCCCTTTTGGCCTGTAAAGTTTTTGTTGAGAAATCAGCTGACAGTCTTATGGTAACTAACTGCCTCTCTCTTGCTGCTGATTATTTCTGAGAAACATCAGACACTGGAGAAGCCCAGAAAACAGTGTAGAAGTTACACTTCTAGGAGCCTGAGCTCAACAGGGCAGGGACACTGGGAGTCAGAGGGGTGAGGCTAGATCTCCCGTATGGGGCAGGTGCTGTTTAGGCTTGGGGGAAGGTGAGAGCAGTGGTCTCTGTCCAGAGCCACACAACTCAATCTGTCCCAGATTCTGCCCAGGCCTTGGCATAGAGGGGCTCCCAGAAGTGGAGAGGGAGAAGCTGCTTGTCATCTGTAGGGTGCGGCTAGAGGATTTCCCATGAGAAAGCATCAGTCAGGTTCATGGGAAATTGGAGGGAAAGCTCCCCACCCCAAAAACACACCACCCATTCACTGACACAGCCCTGAGTCTGCGGGGACATTTACTAGTACACCCTGGGCCTCGGCAGCTGTCCTCATAAGGGCGTGAGCTCACAGGGTGGGGCAACACAGAATCTAGAGGGTGGGGCTGATGTCATAAAGAGGAGAGTGCCCAGCCCAAGGAAGATGGTGTCTGTGATGCAGGAGAGTGATTCAGAAAGGGGACCTGGCAGTTGTTCCTTCTGCTCTCTCCAGAGAGCCACAAACCCGTGTCTCTCCTCACACAACTCCAGTTGGGCTCACCCTCTTTCCCTTTGCTGGAGCATGGGGTGAGTGGCTGCGAATGCAATTTTACGCGTTGATCCTTTAAGAAGGGTCTCATGTCTCTAGCCAATTCTTGTCTCTCCTCGGCGGACAGAATCCCCTCTGATTTTCACAGCCAGATATGTGGACCTCTTCTCAAGTCTGGTGTTCTGGGCTTAGGAGTCCAACGTGGGGCTGAGATCCCCACATTCCTCAGGGGGAATGTCTGCAGCTGAGATATCCCACTGGAGTCTGAGCCACCACCATGGGATATCTCCACCCTTTCTACCAGTCTCAATGTGACTTCTTCTGGAAATCTTTGGTTATAAGACTTCTATTCAGCTAGTCCTCAGTTGGTTATTCAGGATAATTTTTCTATAATTTAGTTGCCATTCCAGTTTGGTCCTGGGAGGAGGTGAGTGTACCTTTCACATACTCTGCCTCCATCTTGGATCTCAATGAAGATGGTATTTAAAGTGGTGGCCCTGGTCATCTCAGGGAGTTACACACTTTTGCTGGGTATCTCCCACATATAGAGGAGGTATACATGCAATAAGTTTCAGGTTGTTTTTCTCTTGTTAATCTCTCTGATTACAGGGGGTCTCGACCAAGAACTCACAATGGTAGAGGGAAAATTATATTTCCTCTCTTACAGAGACTGCACTGTTTTCATACATCTCTGTCTTGGCACATTCTGTTTCTCCTTTCTGAAATGACCTTTGAACTCTTTCCATACTTGGACACCTGAGTTATTACATAGAGTACTGTTACATATATCATGTCCTTGGTAAAGCTCCCTGACAGTGCCAGGCTTTCCCTCCTCTACATTACTTGTGAACCTCATACTTATTCCATCATTGTCTTAATACCATTTTAATTTTGTCTACACATCTGTCTCCTCTATCAGGCTAAGTGCAATTAATTGACAGCCACTATAACTTAATCCCTTTGGAGTCCCTGAAACCTGGCACATAGTAGATGTAAGGGAGGACAATTTTTTTCACCCCCCTTCTAAGTCCTTTTAGATGGTATGATAATCAAATCAACATTAGACAGATTAACATAAGAGAAACATTTAATTATGTACCTATGGGGTCCCCACAAAGACATTAAGAAGCAAGGACAAGTCCGGGAGTTGAGGCTTATGTGCCATCCTGAGCTAAGGAATGGGAATAGGGGCCTGGGGCTTCAAAGGGTAATTAGGGGACCATAAGAAAAGCAAATTTTTTTGGAAATCAGATGTTTGCCCTGCCATACAGATAGGTCATTCAGATAATAAGTTATTTCTGGTAATAGCTCTCTTCCTGTGGTAGGCCCACTACCTAAATTATTTTAGGCAGTTCAAGGATAGGTAACATTTTCCTTGAATCTGCTGGGCCTTGATTATCTTTAACTTAAAATAATCTCCATGCCAAAGTGGCACATGTTGGGAAACTTCATTCTGAACCCCTTCATAGGCATTAGTAAACTGTTACTGAACTGAACGGTGCTAAGCAAACTACTTGCAGATACTTGAGGAAAATAATATGAACAAAAAAAGGGGCCGCATACTAAACCCTACAAGCTCAGGGGAGGCCTGCAGGTCGGCCTTGAAAACTCAGAGACCTACAGTACCTGTAACCACATAGGATGGTCTGAAATTAAAACTTCCTAACTAAAAGCAAGTCATGGCAGGTAGTCATGTCCTAGACCAGTATCTTCCTTGACAAAGGTCAATCTTTACCTTAATTGAGTCAACATACTGTTGGAATGTTAAAGTAATTTCATTTTTCCAGACCCCTCTGTGCATAATCACCAAAGCACTGACCACAGAACCCCTCCTTGCTATTGGTATTGTGTGAATTGTTAACTACTAACTAACCTGTATCCACCAACGTAAAAGAAGCATTTGTCTTTTCATTTTACTTTTTATCCAATCTCAGAAATTTCCCCACTTTGCTTTCTCCCATCCCTTTCTGTCCACTGGACATGCCCAACCAATTGAGCCACACTGGCTAGGGCTGGACTATTTTTTAGCCTTTCCATTGTATTTTCTCATATTCACTGAATCCCCCTCTATGGAGCTGTTGGAGCCTAGAGTAGGCCACCCCAAGCTATCCCACAATCTCATTATTGGTCATTTTGAATTAAAGTTACTTAAGAAACTGCCATGGCAAGAACACTTTGAACTCTCTGTCCCTCTAAAAGCAGGAGCTAACCCTGGCTGGCTAGAGAATCAGCCTTCTCACCAGAGAGTCGCTGGTTCGATTCCCGGTCAAGGGCACAATGTACCAGGGTTTTAAGTTCCCGAGTCCTGGTAAGGGTGTGAGCAGGAGGCAACCAATAGACACATCAATGTTTTTCTCTCTCCCCCTCCACATCCCTTCCATTCTCTCTAGAAATCAATGGAAAAAATATACTCACTCCTCAGGTGAGAATTAAAATTCTATTATAAAAACCCCTTGGCTGTGACACCGTGACAGCGGAATGACCAAAGACTGATCACCAGGAGGCTGCGTGCGCAGCGAGGTGCGCACAGGTGAGTGGGGACTTGACTCTGGGTCCCGCCTCCCGCCTGGCACTGTGGGAGTCAGTCTGGATCCCCCTGGCGCAGCAGGTCTGGGTCTTGCAAGATATTGTGCACTGGGCCTCTAGTAAATAAATAAATGAATAAAACAAAAGCTAGAGATAAATATCCCATGTGAAAGGTATCCTCCCTGCACCTGGAAGATACCCCTTATTGCTATACTTAAACAACTCACAGCTGGAGTCTATATAAACAAAGTTTGTTGTCTCTTTTCTCATTTGCTACTTTCTTTAAATTTCTCATTAATGAATATTCAAACTTTACATAGACTCCAATCAGCACTAACTCCCCCGCCCTTTCAATTTCTTATAAATTTATTATTTCTTTATTGCCTCGGTTGGTGTGGTTCACTTGGTTGAGTGTCATTCTATGCACCTGGAGGTCGCTGGTTCTATTTCAGGTCAGGGCACATGCCCAGGTTGCTGGCTTGATCCCCAGTAGGGGACATGCAGTAGGCAGCCAATTGATGTTTCTCCTTTCTCCCTCTCCCTCCCCCCCTAAAATCAATTTTTAAACCTTTTAGATAAAAAATAAATAAAAAGTGTAAAACCTGGCTGGATCATCATTTCTCTGGGCCTCATTGTATGGTCTGAATATCATATTATGAGTCTTCTGTGCACGTATATTAAATTTATTTTTCTCCCATAAATCTACTCTTGTGTCAATTTAATTACTTATTATTAGTCCATCCATAAGAACTAAAGAAGGGTAGGGGGAATTCTACCCTTCCCCACAAAGCTGCTGCATTCATGCTGTATTCTTGAGGTATTTTTTTCTTTATGTGAGCCTTAAAGTACCTATTTTCTTCCATATTTTCAATTCCTGTCACCACCTGAAATTTATATTTCTTTTCTTCATGAGCTTTCTCATACTTCTGCCCCCCCCCCCTTTTTAATTAAGTGGCTTTTCAGTGCTCAATAGAACAAGGACTATTGTCACCGGCTTAGAAATTCCATTTGCCCCCAATGGAGGTATTAAGTGCTGCCTTTCCTTATGCTGTTTTCATGTGTGTTTCCCCTGTAGTGAGTTTCTCTCTCCCTGAAATGCTTTTCGTAGAGAATATATTTGGGCGACTGTTGGAGCCACCATTCTCTTTTGACTCATCTCTGTGTGTCTAACTCTAACCCATACCCTGAGGCCCTCAGCCACTTATTTAGCAACTATGGGCCAAGCCCAATTAAGAAACTCAGCATTGAGAAGTAAGACCTTATTTAGTATGCTACTTCAAATATATTTACACAGTGTGTTGCCGCCAATTGTTAATACTTTCAGTTCCGATAAAATAATTACCTCAACACCTCTAGCAGTACTTATTTTATTAGTGGAGGCAAGTAACTCTTATCAACAGAGAGGCTCAAGTAGCAAAACCTTCAGATCCCATAAGTAGATGATCTTCCAACTTAAAAAGCCATTAAATAGGAAGGACGTATCCAATTTGCAAGAATAACATGCTAATCTGATTAAAGTGAGAGGGGGAAAAAAATAAAGGGAAATAATGCAAAGGTTCTAATCGTCCTCCTATGTAAATCCAGAAGGCTCATGAGGTTCTTTAAACAGTTTCCATGTACTTATATGTGACTTACTTGGTAAAAGTTCCATTACATACTATTTCTTAGAAATATGTTTATTGCCTAAAAACAAGGCTAACTCCAACAAGTTACATGGATTTTTGAACAGTCTTAGCTATTCATTTAGGCAAGCACATGAGCTCCCAAACTGTTCCACTAACTATAATCGGAGTTGCAATATACAGCAAAGGGAATAAACCTGCAAAAACACTGGCTCACAAATTTAAATCTAAAATCTGCTTTCTTTACATGTTATAGAACAGTTATTCCTCAGTTGGGGCTTTGAGGGATTGTTTTGCTCTTCAAGACAAAACTAAAAGAAACATTTCTTTGTTTAGCAGTGAAGTGCCTGAAATTGAGCCAGCTCAAGAACATGAAATTAATATAACTGTCAGTCTATGAAAGTAGCTTTGTATTTTAATCACCAGTACTTTTATAATTTCTGAGCAAAGTACTTTCACACTGAGGGCTTTCTCCTGTTAAAACTAATGAATTTTGGTTTTGCAGTGAAGACAGAAACTCAAAGCTCAAAACCTCCTTGCTTCTTCCTACCTTGTATTATTCACCCAATATATCTGTGATTTATAGTTTTACTTTTAAAAAAAAATCAAGGTGTTAACAAATAATATGTGAAGGCTGACAAAACATTATGGCAATGAAAAATTTGCATTAAAAACACTAATGATTACATTAACGAAGACAAAATAGAGACTACAAAGTAACTAATATTGCTCTATCCACTTCTCCTAAAACACAAATCAGTAACCTAGCTTCTAGCTTGTGACCCAGAGATATATTTTTTTTAAATGCTCTGTATGAAGGCCTGGGAGGGGCGGATGTGGAGTGAAGGGGGTCAAAAAGAAAAAAAACAAAGGGGATCTCTATAATATTTTCAACAATAAAGATACATTTTTAAAAATACTCTGTAAACGGCAAAATCTCATTTATCCAGGAACCTCACTTGTATAGAACACAACTCATAAAGGAGGCAAAAGTAATGTGACATCACAAAGTTCACAGCTACCTCATTAATAACACTGCTTCTGAGAAAACTAAGATGGCGGCATAGATAAACACCGGGAAATTGCCGCTCCCACAACAATTGAAAAATACCCTAAAGGACAGAGTGGACATCACCCAGAACAACAGGAAAGCTGGCTGAGTGTAAATTCTACAACTAGAAGGAAAGAAAAGCACACTGAGAGGCGCTGCGGAGGTGAAGTGCAGAGGTACGGCGGCTCGCGTGCGCGGGCGTAAAGGGGGTGGCACCTGAGGACGCGGCTGTTTTTTTGAATCACAAGCTCCGGACTGCTCTGAACTCCGGTTCTGGGAAGTCTCTGGGGACTCAGGACTCATATGGGGAGGAGCAGACTCTCGGGCAGCGGGCGAACTTGAGTGCAGCTTTCCCTCAGAGGTGCTTGCAGCCACTACTGGGACACTGAGACGCGCGACTCCGGGCGGAGAATCGGCCATAGCTGCTTTCTCTGCTCTTTGACTCCCTGAGACCCCGCCCCACCCAGGCTGCGGCAGAGGCTTTTGCATGTGAATGTACCTAACTGCAGCCGAACCAGGCAGACCCGGAACTTCCAAGAGAAGGCCCAAGGCCCCGCAGCGCTTGCATTGCTTCACAGCTGAGCCTCTTCGTGGCTCCTGCTGTGTGGCCTCAGGCAGAGGCTGAATTAGCACCTCCTTGGATCCAGGAGCCATTGTACCCAGTGGTCAGAGGGGGACCATCCAGATTGCAATTCCTCAGATCCATAAGGGACACACTCAGGGAGCAGACTCAGTGAGCACCAAAGCCCCACTGAAGCAAGTCTTGCCCCAGAAGGGTGTCTTCAGCACAGAAGTTCTCCCACTCCAGACACAGCTGATTCTCACAGCCAATTGGCCTGGAGGTCAATTCCTCCCAGTGATCCTACAACAACCAAGGCACCAAGAGTGCACCAAGAGTGTCCACCCCAGGTAACTGGGGAGGCTGAGCCACTGGGCCCTACAGGACACCTGGCGCGCAGGGCCACTCTATCAACACAGGGAAGCAGCCAAAATGCGGAGACAAAGAAACAGGTCACAAATGGCAGAAATGGAGGAAAGCAAACGACTGGATATAGAGTTCAAGGTCACGTTTATAAGGTTTTTCAAGAATTTTATGGAAACCGCCGATAAATTTAATGAATCCCTCAATAAGTATAGGGAGACCATGGAGGACATGAAAAAGGACCAACTAGAAATTAAGCATACACTGACTGAAATAAAGAATAATTTACAGAGATCCAACAGCAGACAAGAGGATCCCAAAAATCAAGTCAAAGATTTGAAATACAAAGAAACAAAAAATACCCAACCGAAAAAGAAAAAAGAAAAGAGATTCCAAAAATATGAAGATAGTGTAAGGAACCTCTGGGACAACTTCAAGCGTACCAACATCAGAATTATAGGGGTACCAGAAGGAGAGAGAGGGCAAGATATTGAAAACCTTTTTGAAGAAATAATGACAGAAAACTTCCCCTACCTGGTGAAAGAAATGGACTTACAAGTCCAGGAAGCGCAGAGAACCCCAAACAAAAGGAATCCAAAGAGGACCACACCAAGACACATCATAATTAAAATGCCAAGAGCAAAAGATAAAGAGAGAATCTTAAAAGCAGCAAGAGAAAGACAGTCAGTTACCTACAAGGGAGTACCCATACGACTGTCAGCTGATTTCTCAACAGAAACCATGCAGGCCAGAAGAGACTGGCAAGAAATATTCAAAGTGATGAATAGCAAGAACCTGCAACCAAGATTACTTTATCCAGCAAAGCTATCATTCAAAATAAAAGGTCAGATAAAGAGCTTCACGGATAAGAAAAAGCTAAAGGAGTTCATCACCACCAAACCAGCATTATATGAAATGCTGAAAGGTATTCTTTAAGAAGAGGAAGAAGAAAAAGGAACTCTTACCATTTGCCACAGCATGGATGGAACTGGAGAGCGGATAAATACCACAGGATCTCACTCATTTGTGGAATATAATGAACAACATAAACTGATGAACAAGGACTGATCCAGAGATGGAGAGGCATTGATTGGACTGTCGGGCCTTGGAGGGAAGGTAGGGGAGGGTAGGGGTAAGGGGTAAAGATCAACCAAAGGACTTATATGCAAGCATATAGGCCTAACCAATGAACACGGACAACGGGGGGGGGGGGTGAGGGCATGAGCGGGGGGGGGGGCTAGAGGGTAACGTGGGGACAAGGACACATATGTAATATCTTAATCAATAAAAAATATATTAAAAAAAAATAACACTGCTTCTCCTTTTTGAGAAAATGATGTCTCCTACCCTGGCCAGTGTTGCTCAGTGGTTGATGTTGACCTATGAACCAGGAGGTCGCGGTTTGATTCCCAGTCAGGGCACATGCCTGGGTTTGCGTACTTGATCCCCTGTGGGGGGCGTGCAGGAGGCAGCTGGTCAATTATTCTCTCTCTTCATTGATGTTTCTCTCTCCCTTCCCCTCTGAAATCAATAAAAACATGTTTTTTAAAATTATGTCTTTTAGTTTCTAATTATTTTCTTGAAAATAGCATCTGCTTTGCCAAAACATTTTCCTGAGTTATTTATAACAGCAATATGCAAAAAGTTGGTAATTTCCCATTTATTATTGCACTCATGTTATTTGTAAAATGCTGTGTATTCCTACAATAGTTTCAAAATGAGACATTTTCTTGAGTTTTTTTTTAAAAAGTTTTGATACAGATAACACATAATATTAATGAAAACCTCAGATAATTTACAGTAACTTCCTCCTTTTTGCTTGGTTTGCACCTTTTCTTATGTAGGGTACGGTAGTAAAAATGAAGCTATGCAAATGTAGATTTGATATTTCTAAAGATGTATAGAAATGAATGCAGTTTATTTTATCACTTCCTAAACCAAGACCACATCCTGTTGAAATGGCATGATATCCTTTCTCAATGATCATTTTTCATTATCGTCTGCTGGGAAGTATAGCCATCCTTCCCTGCTCTTGAGAGCAATTTTACAGGAAAAAAGTAAAATGTAGAAAGTAATTATTCAAAGAAAATTCACTTTTCCCTTGTTGATCTTGTGTGAATGACTATATCTAACCAAGTTTGGAATGACAACATTTTTTTTCCCAAAAGCTAATCAATTAGAAAAAAACACACAGAAACTTCGATGTAAGAGCTAGTCAGAAATGAGAATATACTAACCAAGGTATCAACATCAGAAGAGCCTCCAACAGAATACAAGGGCCCTGATTTTATGTTATTAAATATAAGGACTTAGCAAAAGCAAAACTAGTTTTATGTTAAGAGAGAATAGCTCAATCTATTTGTAATTTTTACAAATCAATGTAGTCACGTAGCATCTGCTTAAGCAGAAAATCTACTACCAATGTACACTTAATCTTTTGAGTTTAAAAAACAAAAAGCATAATAAAATGAAAGATGATGGTCAAATGCATAAGGTAGAAGAGTCCTACTTTTAAAAAGGGGTTAGGATATCTCTGCCCCTAGGATATATACCACTTGAGTGCACAGAATTTGTTTTTGTCTTCGTTGCATTTAGCATAGGCTTCAAAAGATGTTTGTTTGATTGCATTGAATATGAAATTCAAAGAGTTTCAATAATTTTTAAATATGCATACTTCGTTACCAAAAATACAACTGTTAAACATTTACGGTCAAGCTTAATAGTGGCATGGTATAGCCTGGACAAACTGTAACACTCACCTTCTCTGTAATGAAATTTGAGACTCATAAGATCAGCATGTGGATAAAATTCTGCCTGACCGGTGAGGCTCAGTGGTTGAGCATCAACCCATGAACCAAGAGGTCACAGTTTGATTCCCAGTCAGGGCACATGCCCAGGTTGCGGGCTCAACCCCCAGTAGGGGGGCCTGATTGGTGATTCTCTCATCATTGAATCTCTCTCTCCCTCTCCCTTCCTCTCTCTGAAATCAGTAAGAAATAAATAAAATAAATAAATAAATAAAACAAAAAATGTGGATAATATTCTACTTGGTTTCTTGCAAATGATATGATATTGACAAAGCCTTTAATGCTTTACTTCCTAATGGAGTGCACTTCACTCTCTTTAGAAGACAATGTCATGTAAGAAACTTCCCTTGATTATTCCTACTCAATAATAACCCCTAATAATATGTGTGTTACATCTTTCCATTAAAAGAGAGTAAAAAATACATTTAAGAAGAAATGTAGAGTGGTAACATCTGATCCTGCTTTTCATGATTCAGGGAAGCATTATCAATAGGACAATTGAAGATGATACTACAGCACTTCCATTACTAAGTGGATGAGATGACTATCATCAAGAACAGATTATGAATGGAAAATACCTTGTAGATATTAGGTGTTGTGCAAATATTTTTTGAACAAAGAAACTAATGATGTATTTTTATTTCAATTATGATTCTATTTACTTTATAATTACTATTATTTTGCTATTACGGTATACCACAATTACTACACATCTCATTTTGAGAGTCATGGAGTTCTAAAAACATTCTTGTTTGCTGGCTTGTGCTTAACCTGTAATACACTTCAAACTCACAGACAAGAAGATTGTAAAGTATGTTAATCATGTATGAATCTTCTCACATCTATTTATAATTCTACAAAGTTTTCTAACGAAGCATACACAAGTTTACTACAAAACTAAAATGAAGCATCTGTCATTTTATTACTATTATCATCTTTTGGATATACATTTTATCATTGCAACATTATAATCTGTGAAAAACATATGGATTAAACATTAATTGTGTTGTTCAGAAGAAGAAATGACATGGAAAAGGTACTTGCACTTCAAAAGCTTTAAAATTCAAAACATTACTTATTTGTTCTACTTTGAGGAGTTTTAATGTAACGGTTTCACTGTTCTGAGAGAGTCTACAATGTATTGATTACAATTAGCTGGTCAATCGTCTATCCCAAGGAAATCAATCATGGTGACAGTTGCCACCATGTCCTCCTCCCTGTATTTTCCAAGCCTTGAAGAGGACACGTGAGCACCTGCCTCCTAGATTTTAGATTGAAAATATTACTTTAAATAACCAGGAAGGATTACTTATAGTGTGGCAGAGAAAGGCTAGGAGTCCCCTAACAAGTGTGACATGTCCATCCATACTCAGATCATGATGTTTTTCCTTTAGAAAACACATTCCTCAAAGAATTTGTAAATGGAATTTAACAACATTTGTAAATTAACCATCATTAAATGGCATTCGAGATGTTATTTCATATTGTTTTATCACATGAATAGGAATCAATAAAAGTTTGATCAAAGTATTTAGGTTAAATTACAACAGTATCAATAGATAATAAGAGAAGCCATTTGTTTTTCTTTTCATAATAAAAATAATGTACCAAATAAATATTCATTTATGGAGCTGCTCAAGGAAAACCAAAACCAAAAATCTTAAAATTCAGTAAGAATATTCATTCTTCTCTTAGAATATTATTGAAACAGTTGACATACTATTACATAATGTAATGAGATAATCTATACTAATAAAAGGGTAATATGCTAATTAGACTAGGAGACCTTCCGGACGTCCTCCACACAAAACCATGGTGGTGGGGCCGAGGCAGAGGCAGTTAGGGGTGATCAGGCCAGGACAGGAGGGAAGTTGGGGCTGATCAGGCTGTTGGAGGGCAGTTAGGGGATAGCAGGCCAATAGGGGTGCAGTTAAGAGTGATCAGACCAGAAGGGGGGACAGTTGGGAGCGATCAGGCAGGCAGGCAGGTGAGCAGTTAGGAGCCAACGGTCCCGGATTGCAAGAGGAATGTCCGACTGCTGGTTGGGATTGTGCCTAAACTGGCAGTTGGACATCCCCCAAGGGGTCCCAGATTGGAGAGGGTGCAGGCCGGGCTGAGGGACACCCATATCCCCTCCTCCCGTGCAGGAATTTCATGCACCGGGCCACTAGTATTACATAATGATCAAAAACCTATTACAGCCGTAACCGGTTTGGCTCAGTGGATAGAGCGTCGGCCTGCAGACTCAAGGGTCCCAGGTTCGATTCCGGTCAAGGGCATGTACCTTGGTTGCGGGCACATCCCCAGTAGTGGGTGTGCAGGAGGCAGCTGATCGATGTTTCTCTCTCATCGATGTTTCTAACTCTCTATCCCTCTTCCTTCCTCTCTGTAAAAAAATCAATTATATATATATATATATATATATATATATATATATATATATATATATATACCTATTACAAATAATCACTTTTAAAGTGGTGCAAGGATTCTATTTATAATATAGTTGCTGTATAGGTTTACTAACCTAAAGTCTCTGATAATATAACATTTCATGCCTCTGCATCTCAAAAATAAATAGCCAAAGCCCTGGCAGGTATGGCTCAGTTGGTTGGGCTTCCTTCTGTGCACGGAAAGGTTGCTGGTTCGATTCCTATTGAGGGCACATGTCCGTGGTAGTGGGATTGATCTTGGGTAGGGGGCATGCAAGAGGCAGCCAATCAGTGTTTCACTCTCACATCAAAGTTTTTCTCTCCATCTCCCTTTCCCTCTCTCCAAAAATTCAATAAAAAATCTTTTTAAGCCCTGACCAATTTGGCTCAGTGGATAGAGCGTCGGCCTGTGGACTGAAGGGTCCCAGGTTCAATTCCAGTCAAGGGCATGTACCTTGGTTGCGGGCACATCCCCAGTAGGGGGTGTGCAGGAGGCAACTGATCGATGTTTCTCTCTCATCGATGTTTCTAACTCTCTATCCCTCTCCCTTCCTCTCTGTAAAAAATCAATAAAATATATTTTTTAAAAAATCGATAGCCACAGATGCTGTTAAATCCCTATTTGAAAATGTTAGAATAAACAGACTCTGTTCTTAAATTATTAATTTTTACATGGTATTGAACTCTCATGAGGCTATTTTATTGTTCCCTCTCAACCTGTTCTCTGTACACGGTTCAGGGAATGAGTAGGTTCACATTAGCTCATCTGAGAAGGCACACCCCATTTCTGAAATTCTATAAGTAGGTTTGCTTGGGAAAATGAGTGAAATATTCCATTTAGTCAGCCATTTCCTTCTACATTAAAAATATAAAGTTTTCTATAACTTTGTTATAAAGCCCAGTTGTTTGCATTGAAACACCATGGGTGCAAATCTATCTCCTTACTACACTTTCTGTCCAAGAAAAATTGCTTATCTTATCAGGAAGAAACGGTATATACACCATCCCATTGGTCTCAGTTCAGCTCCCTTTCTTTTGGTTCTTAAACTCACTGGCCCTTAACCAGTCTCAGATTTCTTCCATTGCAAAAAAAGAAAAAAAAAAAAAAGAAAAAGAAAATCCTCCCCACTGCCTTTTAAAAAACAAGTTTGCCTTCCCAAGTTCTCCAGATCTCAGTGTGTGCTAGCATCTTCATCTTCTTTCTCCTGTCTTATGCCTGTCCCCAATCATGCTGTTGGTTTGCCAGAACAATGATTAAACACACACACACACGCACACAGAAAATGAGCACAGGTTTGTATTGTGTTTGCTTCTGCACCTTGAAATTATTGAGCACGTTTTCAAAAGAAATAATCTGCTTTCAAATGTATCTTTAATTTTAAAGAAACTTAGAGATGTCTGCAGATTAATATTTCAGCACATTGTCAAGTGATTCCATATGCGTTTTTGCTTGGCTTTTCCTCTTCCTAGTTCTTTCCTTTTAGCTAGATGTTTTCAAAGTTTAATAGTTTAATATACTAGCAGAATCAAAAAGATTGATTTAAAATTCACATGCAGTATAGTTGAAAAGACAGATGTCCAACGATTAACTTACAACCTATTTTCAGCTCCTATCAGTTCGTTTTCAGCTGTTCATATTTCTGAGCTAATGCTTTATGTAGTTGCCTTACTACATTTACATTTAAATGTACATGAGCATGTATTTCTGGGGATAAAACACTCAAATTTAAAAATTACAATATACCTGGCTGTTGTGGCTCAGGAGTTGAGTGTCATCGATCTATGAACCAGGAGGTCACAGTTCTATTCCCAGTCAGGGCATATGCCCGGGGTTGTGGGCTCGATTCCCAGTGGGGGACGTGCAGGAGGCAGCCAATCAATGATTCTCTTTCATCGTTGATGTTTCTATCTCTCCCTCTTCCTTCCTCTCTGAAATCAATAAAAATATATTTTAAAAATTTTAAAAATTTTTAAAAATTCCAATGAGACTATGTGGAAACCTAGTAGAAATTGCTTAGCTCTTGGAATTCACTTTTCTTTTTTAAAAAATTGTGAAAGGTACTGAGAATAATTTACTGTGAGGACTTTAGGTTTCCCTTCCCATGCCTAACTATACAAAAAGTACAGGGTTGCAGTATTTATAAGCATTTTGTGTATAAAGTACAATATAGAGAAAAGAAATAGCCTCACTTCTAAATGTCAATAATTTGCTTTCCTGTAGCACTGCTTTGTAATCAAACATCTATTATAGCTCCTATGTTTGTTACTTCTACTTTTCATTCAACAATCCTTCATAAAATCTTGATTTCTCTCCATCTCATCCCCTCCCACTATGACCATGGCCACCACTAGCAATACTTAAAGCAAACATTAGTCGGGGGGACTCACAGATGGCTTTAACTATATCCTGCCACTTACACACACACACACACACACACACACACACACACACACACACACACACAAGTCAGTCTCTGTTTTATGATGTGACAAAGGCAAATAAAGTATCAGCTTAAACATATTTGATCTTGTATTTTGTATCGACTATATTAAGAAGGTCCAAATTTATTTATGGTTAAACATAGATACTGTTCTCATACAGCAGTTTTAAAATACAGAATAAATATTAGATGAATAACAATAATTTGGCTCACTCCTTAGATTCCTTTTAGACTAGGTCTCCATCAAGCCTTTCCAGTTACTGGAGTGGAGAGTCCATGTATATTATCAAACGTGATGTCTAATCCATCCTAATGGCTCAGGGCCACTTTCCCCACTCCTCACAATAAGAAAACTTGGAAAGGGTGTGGGTTTGTAGCCTTGATCCAGTTGGATTCACAGAGGACACATTGGCTTCTTTGAGTTGGTAGTTAGTTGTTCGCTTGCTGCCAGTGAACCTCTCCTGTGAGGTGATTAGCACTAGGGACAAGAACAAAATTCCAGAATGGCAGAACAATTAGGAAACAGACCTCAGTTGTGAGAATGACAAAGACCAGTGCACAGTTCTCATGCTTCTCAGCTGAGTCAGCTATAGCTTCGGTAGCATAATGGCTATGCCAGCTTCTCCTGGAAAAACCACCTACCATCTGAGGTTGCATCATTTTCACAGGGAAAGAAAATATGGTCCCAATCCAATTAAGAAAGGGCACTTGCTAGTATGTTTCAAGCCAAGGTAACACAACAAATATTTGCTGGCTTTTGTTCACTTACCTGAAAGAAATGTTCTTTTCTGACAGAGAAGCACATGATCCCAAACAGGCTATAACTATGTCACTGGGAACACTGGGAATGAAAGTGATTGCCATAGAAATTAGAGCAGAAATGGAACTTTAGAGATCATTTACATAGTCCTTCCATGGAGTGCCTTGCACAGAGTAATCTCACAATAAATAACCGATGAATGGATGAATCCAGTTAATTCCCTTTTTTATAGATGAAGGAACTAATGTCAAAAGGGAGAAGTAATTTACTCAATGACATAAACTTTGCCAATGGCAGAGCCAGGACAAGAGAACAGAATGTCTAAGTCCTTGTCAATTATTCTTTCCACCCTACTCTTCTTTCTATTCAGTCATTTCCACTGTTGACTGATCAACTGTGAACTATAATTATCTCTATCTCTGGAATTTTTTGTCCATGTGACCTCCTGTCTGCAAGATCCTTTAGCAGAGCAACTCCTTACGCTAGCCTTAACCACTCTAGTCTATATCTATTTCTCTATTTTCTGAATTCCCACACATTTGGAACTTTAAAACAAAGAATTATGGAGTATTTTGCAATACTTCTTGTGTCATAAATTGCATGCTTCTCTGGGTAAGGATCATTTGCTTATAGTGCTTTTACGCATTTCACCATGCAACTCTTAGGTTTATATGGGTGCATAGGGGATAGAATAAGCATGTAACTTAGCATCCAAACTGAGATACTTTTGAGAGTCAAAGAAAATATTATTGATATTCATTCAATAAGTATAAACTATGACTATCCTGGACAAACTAGAATGTATGGTCACTCTAACAATAGTTGACTTGCTCAACATGTGATCAATTAGAATTATTCCATTGCTGATTGTACAATTGTCCAACTACAGGATACTATTTACAATTTACCTTATACTGAGTGAAATTATTTCTAAAAGTAGTAATCACTGAAAAACCATGACATGTGAAATTCTATATACTGAATACTTATATGTTATTTGTTTAAAAGTTGTTGTATTTTGACAAATATTCACTCATTGCTTTAGTTTTAAAAGCTGTGTTAAGTTAAATGTAAAATTTTCATTGGTCCAGTATTAATCATTCCAATATTGTGTATGTGGCTAAGAGTGAAAAAATGGCATTCTCTCTTATTCTTTCCTCATGGTAAAAATATGAAATCTTATGACTTTCTATGTGTGGTAGGTAAGGTAGGGCACTGTGGACAAAAATGCTTACATTTGAAGTTTAAAAATAGACTTATATTTAAGCATTCTATCCAAAAAGCATTGACACACATAATTATGATTTTGAATTTTGAGGGGGATAAATTATGGAGACATTAGTAAAGGAAACAAGTAAAGTCCATGATAAATTAATGTACAACTAATGATTAAAATTTTATAGAATTTACTCATCATGCTATACACATATATATTAACTTAATAAAATAAATCTTTACATTGATTTGATTTTATACCATTTTCATTATATATATGTGTGTGTTGTGTGATAGACATCCCAGACAGAATAGCTCATACTTCCAATTTGTTAATATTGCTAAAGTAGAAGTTCAACGATAAAAATTCCCTGCAGCAGAATGAATGTTAAGCATTTGAACAATGACAGTTACACCATCTGCTCCAGATAAAAATTTGCTCTCTCAACAGTAACAAAGGACACATAGGCAATACATAAAGCATAAATACAACGAGAGAAAAAGCATTTCTTAGATAAAGTGCTTTTTTTTCTTTTGAGTACTATATTCTTTAAGCAGATGTTTATCAAAAACTATAAATTCATAGTCTTTATTACAAAAACTGTTTTTATATAATGAGAGAATCTAAACAATCATACTTTTTCCATCCTCAAAGTTTTGAAGTAAACTAAAGTAACACCAGCTGGGGGGGGGCGGGGAGCAAAAATAATGACATGGGGTACAAAATAGCATGTTGCCCTCAGGAAAAATGCTGAGAACAGACATTATGTTGACAGATTCTCACCTACCCACGTGGACCTCGAAGACAAGCCCCTCAGCTACATTATTTTAAGAAATTAATTTTTAAAAATCTATTTAAAAGACTGCCTTACCACATCTTGTACTCAGTGTAATATGTGTGTGTGTGCCTGGGGAGGTGTAGGGGGATTTCAAAGGCCATTTATTCTGCATTAAAATAATAAGGGGAAAATAATAAAATTGTATCATAATACCACACTTATTCACAAGGTTAGTAGGTCATATAAACACTCTTTCTTACCATGTTTCTAAGGAAGAAGATATTTATTTCATTTCCAAAAAGAGGCCAATTTCTGGAACCTAAAGACAAGGAAGTTTAAATAGAGGCACATGGCCCATCTTCTACTTCTATTTTGTTTTTTTATTTTTTTATTTTCTTTTGTTTCTTCTTCTTCTATACTGCTTCTATTTTGTATCGCCCACATACTTGATGTTCAAATTTTTCATCCTTGGTTCAATAGTGTCAATAAAGATGATAGTTAAAAAAACAATAATTTAAGAACATATATCACATTTAAAAAGTCTTTCTAATAGTCCTTGCCAATTGTCAGGACAAGTATCTCAATTTTTTTTACTGGGTTTTGTATTTCAATCAAAAAATTTATGTAGTTCAATATACATTTTCCACTGATATATTTTATCTCAATTGCCTAAAATTCATAAGATTATAATGAGCTGCAAGTTGTGTACATTTTTTACATGGAGGTTAGACCTATGAGCCCAATGTTCTTTCTGCCAGAGGGCTCTAAAATTATTCCCAGGAAGGCAAGTTTACCATCCATAATTTTAGGACTAAAAAAAGTGTGAGGTCTTCCTTCAAAATAATTATTTTCACTTAAATAACTTATAATGAATTCCTCTCTCACAAACTAATCTTTTCTGGATTTTAAATGAATTTTCAGTCCTAATTTTACTTACCACATAAAACAGTGCCATATTTTATATCATGTTCAAACTATGGTATTCCATTTTCTAGAGCTTCCTTTGAGTTCTGGTTATAAAAGTAAATGACTGACTTCATAGATAACATACATGAATTTATCCAACAGTAATTATTTATTGAGCTTCTACTTTATGCAAGGCACAGGGCTGGGTGCTACAGTAAGTAGTAAGATGTATGAGAACATGGAGTCTTTGCTTTCCAAAAGTTTACAACTTAACAAATAGGATAACATAAATGAATACAAAAATGAATGGAAAAGTGTTTATTCCCAAACTGTGTAGTGGAGGGAGAGATTAGTGTGGACTTGAGTATTTGAAGGTATTATGAAGGAAAGGAGGAGCCAGGAATGGGTCTTGAATGTAGATCTACATTATAAGAAATAATTGGAAAAGGAATTCGGTCAGTACTAGATTTAAACAGACTGTTAAATGTAGGGAATGAAGAGACCCGGAAAGGCTCATTTGCCAGGAAGCTTTGTAGGACTGTCGGGAAATAAAATACACGGGAGCCAACATCTGCAAGATAATTATAATCTCATTTTTATCACATCTAAAAAAGAAAACAACTTATCTCTCCTATCTTACTAACAATAAGGAACTTGCCAGGGAACATAAATGAATTTATCTTGTCATGTAACCACCATGGCAATCTTAGGTCATTACAGTAGTGTCAACCTTTTTTTTTTTTTTCTAGGACCTTGAGTCTAAGTGGGTTAATGTAAATTGCCAAGAGCAGTTAGTGACAATGGTGACGATAATGTAATAATGATGACAATATTTTTTGAGTAGCTGCTTTTAACCTGATACAGACGTGGTCACTCTTATCTAATAGTTGCAGGTACTCAGCTGTTTGGTTCATCTTTTCACCCCTTCGCTTTTCTTAGGCAGAGTCACGGGACCCAGAAGATATGTACCCTCCTGCATGCAGGAGTAGCCCACAGAATGACTCTCCCAGCTAACGGAGGGATTTACTTTTGCACTGCTCGATGCCCAATTGGTCAAGGAGGAGGCCAGTGGGTCACTTGCCAGTGCTGTAAACAGCAGAGCTAGGGTTGAGACTCTGCATTCTGTGCAGAAGAGCCAGCTTGGAGGAGGCAGGGGTGGATAGGAGACTTGAAACATCTCAGGACCCATTGCTTCTTTCACTTAGCATGGCTACTGCATACATGGGTCAGCTTCGGAAAAGGAAATGTGAGTTTAGAATCAGGCAGGTCTGTAACTCACTAGCTGTGGATCCCTGGAAACTCACGTAAGCCCTCTTGGCCTATGTTTCCTCATGTATTAAATTGGATCAATAATAACTATTTATTTAACTGCTGACTATTGGGAGAATTAAAAAAATAACTTGCAGAGTCCAGTCCAGTATCTGACATTAGTAGATGTACATTAAATACTAGCTGGTATCACAATGAAACATCTCTCCTCTTGTTAATGGCACTTCTCTTTGTCTTTTAAATTATTATTTGTGAGGAACTTAGTTAATAAAAAACTTGGGTTTTTCTTTTTAGTTAATAATTCTACATTTTTTCTACTGGTCTCATAATTTTTCCTTACAAAGGCCAAGTTGCTTTATACCTAATTGGTTATGTTGGCTTAAATGCTGAATCAACTATTTAAAATTGCCTCAAGTTTTCTGATGAGAATTTGTAAGATCATTACCCTTGAATTATGTGAATGACAGACACACTTTCCCTGTGCATGTGGAAGGAACTCACATTCTCCCAAATGTGCAAAGCAGAAAACTCTCCGTTTGATGTGCTCTCCAACCCCAATTTTTTGTTTGTTTATCATTAAAAATCTGGCACCTTAAGTAACCACTGGAAAAAATTATTACTTCTGACTTCATTTTTTGCTTCATAAAGTCATTGGTAATTCTATGAAGCAAGCACTACTCTAAATGTATATTGTTCCGATTAAAACAAGCCTTTTCTATAATCCTTCTAGTTTTGGCTTAACCTTACCAAATGATGCCCATCTGGGTGCCCAGCCATTCTGGAATTCTAAGAATAGAGCTGGATTAATTATAACCCTTAGCATGTGAATCACCATTATCATCTCCCCAAACATGGCTCCTTTGATATTTATCAATCAATTAAAAATTGAAACAGTACAATGCATACTCATCGTGAATATTCAATTTTAGGATACAATACCAACTTTTTTCTAAGTAGTTGCATAAATTTAGACTTCTGCCAATAATGCACAAGAAATTCAGTAGATTCACACTTCCTCAAATGACTAGTTCTTTCAGAAATGTTTAAATTTTATCAATACAATGGGTATAAAATGTTCTATTTCTTTCTTGTCTGCCCTCCCTAGATGAGGAAGTTTCTTTACCAAAGCTTACCCAACCTTTTTTTGGCCATGCCCTGCCTAACCATCTCTAAAATCCTGATGCCCTCCCCCCCATGACATATAAATATTATTATTCAAAAAGTGAACACCTATTCATGTGGAGGAAGCCTAAAAGGCCATTAACTTGGTCTAAACAAGCTTCCAAAGAACATGGCATCCATGAAAGAGAAAAATGAAAGAACGAAAGGACAGTTGAGGTACTGAGGAAGTAATCACTAAGAAATTGTTTTAAAAAATAATAATATGAAGTGATATGAAAAAATATCAAATAAAGTTTCAAAACATATAATAGAGAACTGAAATGCATAAATATTTATATACTGTATATGAGGCTCTTACAACCATAAAACACGCACAAAGTTCACTGTTAATAACTCATTGTCGAATTGCCCCCCTTAAAAATCTTAAAAATCAAATTGCTCTCCTGTGGGGCGTGTGCCCCAAGTTGGGAACCATTGATATAGAGGCTTGCCTGTGACTCATTACATAACATATTTTCCTGCTTAAAATTCTAGGATAATGGCAAGTTGAAGAGAAATATGAGTTAACCTGTTTCTGTTTTTCCCATAAAAGAGGCTTATTTAGAAACTGTTGATTAACCAGTTAGAGCAGTGGTTCTCAACCTGTGGGTCTCGACCCCTTTGGGGGTCGAATGACCCTTTCACAGGGGTAGCCTAAGACCATTGGAAAACACATATATAATTACATATTGTTTTGTGATTAATCACTATGCTTTAATTATGTTCAATTTGTAACAATGGAAATTCATCCTGCATATCAGATATTTCCATTACGATTCATAACAGTAGCAAAATTACAGTTATGAAGTAGCAACGAAAATAATTTTATGGTTGGGGGTCACCACAACATGAGGAACTGTATTAAAGGGTCACGGCATTAGGAAGGTTGAGAACCACTGAGTTAGAGTCTAGATACTCTCTTGAAGGTGCAGACTATTTGGCAGATATAAATATGAAAAGTCACCTACTGGCATTATAAAATTTTGATATTAAAAGTCATGGCTAATTGATTCAGACCAGTGACCTAAAATTGTTTTCAGAACCCAACAGACATTCAGATTTTTACTTTTGTTCCTCAGTGTTGTGAGAGATAGCTTCTGGGTGCTGCTGCACGCTCTAGGGAGCAAGTCTACAAGCTGTACTTTCAGATTGGCACTATGGTCTAATGCAGGGGTGGGCAAACTTTTTGACTCGAGGGCCACAATGGGTTCTTAAACTGGACCGGAGGGCCGGAACAAAAGCATGGATAGAGTGTTTCTGTGAACTAATATAAATTCAAAGTAAACATCATTACATGAAAGGGTACGGTCTTTTTTTTTTTTAGTTTTATTCATTTCAAAAGGGCCGGATCTGGCCCGCAGGCCGTAGTTTGCCCACTGCTGGCTCTAATGCTAAGGTATCCTATCCATAGTCAATACAGACTTTATATACGTATGACAGGACCACAAAATGTCTTTCTTGTGCTTGCTTTTACTCTATCCTCAAAAAATATCAACCAGCAAATATTTTTGGAGTGCCTACCATGTTTAAGATACTGAGGGGACTGCCTACACAGGAAGTAAAATGGCAAATAGATTGCTTAATAAGATAGAAGAGATAATGATGACAAATATATATAAAATTCATCCCAATTTATAAGGTCACTTCCTGAAGCCTCTCCCTCTGAAATGCAGGCTTCATTGATTCCTCCCCTCTTTGTATTTCTCAGAGCACACACTTTGTTTGGCTCCTTGTAACATTCTGCCTTTCATTTTTGGTTTTGTTTTATGTTAATTAATCTTATCTCACTAATAAGATTATGAGAAACCTAGAAGTCAGAGATCTTGGTCAAAAGTTATCTGCAACCCCAGTAATTCCTGACATAGTGTTGATCACATTATAGTTCTCTATACTTATATTATCCACATAACCACTCATTTTTATTATAACCTCCAGAGACACAAATGAAAGAAAAACAGATGAAATTCAGTGTATCACCATCAACTACTAGTTCTGGAATCTTCTATTAGTCAGATGTTTACATCAAATTGTGTGGAAACTGAGCAATTTAGAGCAATGAACAGCATTCTTTCCTGTGATGGGGTATTTCGGTATGTTAATAATATTGTTTGCTCTTTTAAAAACTAGGTTACATCATTTTTAGTTCTAATGCAAACTTAATGCACTACCTATTCATTTGAAGAGTCAAAAATAATGATCTTGGATTTATATAATTTTCTCAGAAAATAAACTAAGAACTTTATGTCCTCTGGAACATGATATCATAAAGTATAATGAAGGCAGAGCTGCTGGATCTATATTCTGCCAACTGCTACTATTCAAATTGCCACTGACCTTCCTCGGAAGGCTTTGGAGAGCCTTACTATCCTTTTTTCTTCATCTAATTCAGTGAATAGCCCTTCTCACAGCTATGACTCTGCCATAGAAAATTTCAACCAGCCAATTGTGGGAAAAGAGTTAAGAAACTTACTTTTAAATGGCAGAATTCAAAGTTGGATAGAAGTAACAGTAAAGAAAGTTGTCTTGGAACAAATAATGGATTATAGCATGGGGGTACAGAGAAACTAGATACAAGTGATATTGATTCCTTCTCTCTCATTTGCTTTGGTGCTTCCCTTGGGAATCTAACACATAAATCAATTCCCTAGGTTTATGAATATTGAGAAGTGATCAACTGAATTCAACTTTCTCTAAAAGGTTATCTAGCTAGGAGATATCACATTAAATATATTATCAGATTTTAAAAGTTGTGACTTGAAAAATCTTTCTCCACACCAGAGTCCCAAACACAGGATAACTACCCTAGCATGACGTACTTCTGTAGACACCTGGTGGTAGGGAATGCTTGTTACAAGTGTTATATTTGGAGGGCAAGATACCAAAGCATCAGAACTGTGAGACAAAGATGAGAGTTCCCATCCCATATTTCTAAGTACTTACAGGAGTTTCTCTTTGGAAGAGCTACGACAAATATTGTCAAAACCCCTTAATCAACATATTCCTCTTACTATTCTCACCTTACCATTCACTCTGTCCACATTCTAAATTCAACACCATCTTCAATATTGAGTTCAGAGGCCACTACTTTTATTTCATTACAACACAAAGTAATCTTACCTTTTCTTAATTTGTTTTCCCCCTTGACTTGATAGCTTCCTTCCCTGAGCTATCTTTTTAGCGATAACCTATCAAGTAAACATTTTTTCACATATAATCACTCTCTTTAAAAATATACTGTCTGATATTATATGTCAATTATATATCAATTTAAAAAGGATAATATCAGAAAGGAAGTAAACTAGAGGCAAATCTCTAGTAGAAGGAAAATGATGTGTTTGTATTGACAGGTAAATCAGAGATGAGGAAAGTGCTGTCTACCTGGCAGATGGCTATGCTGGAAGTAGAAAACATAGAAAAAAATCCTACCTACCTGCCTACTATATTTCACCCAATGGGCACCTTAGAGGCAACTCAAATTCAACATGTCCAGATTAAACTTATCTCTGCCCCTCCCCCCAAACAAAACTCCACTTCCTCCTCCTATATATCCTATCCCAGCCTCAAATCACTAATTGTTCAAGCCAGAAATCTGGAAGTCACCCTTTACTTTTTCTTCTCTTTTGCTATTCACAGCTAATCAACAAACAAGTCCTGCCCCTCAAGTAAAACCACTAATGTCAATCCCACTTTCCCAATCTATCATCTTATCTAGACCTGTTGTCTTCACTTCCTTGCATCTCAACCCTCTCCAACCTGGCTTGTCTACACTGCTACACTAAAACTCTTAGTAAGATTAACAATGTCTCACACAGTACCAAAACCAATGAAAAGTTTCCTGATCAGGTAAATTAAAGTTCTGGCAGGAAACAGAATTTTGGGACAGCATGGATAGACCTGGAAAATATTATGCTAAGTAAAATAACCCAAACTAAGAAAGACAAATGTCACATGATCTCACTTATTTGTGGAATCTAATGAGTAAAATGAATTGACCAACAAAATAAGACCTGAAGCAGGGAGGCATGGAACAGACTGACATACCTCAATGTGGGGTTGAGGTAACAAAAAGAGATAAACCAAAGATCTTATGTACTTATATGCATAGTCCACAGACATGGGCAATAGGATAGTGAAGACCTGAGGGAGTGAATACGGGCTGGGAGGAGGGGGGGAAAGGGGAGAAAAATGGGAGATATCTATAATACTATCAATAATAAAAATATATTTATAAAACAAAAATAAAAATAAATAAAAGCAAATATATATGCACATCTATACTAATAAAAGAGAAATATATAAATTGATCATTTCATGACACCCACAGCCAATCAGGAGTGAGTATGCAAATTAACCTGACAAAGATGGCAGCGGCCTTGCCCCCAGCCACTCCGGGTCTCTGGGCAGCGTGCCTCCTCAGGGCCTCCTTGCCAAGCTCCACACCTGTCAACCGTCATTGCAGCCTCCCTGTGGCCCAGCCCCTGGCCTCAGAGGCAACCCTCTGGTGCCTGAGGTCATAGCTCCCGGTGTCTGTATCTCCCTCTACCCCACCCCTGCCCTGCTGCTCTGGTAAACAAAACCATAGCCTTAGAGCAGCTCCCTGTGCATGCGGGAGTTGGCTGGGTGCACAGTTAGCGCGCCCCATGAGCCCCGGGTCAGTCAAGGGGCGATGGTGGCAGCCGCTGCAGCAGCAGCAGGTGGCTCAGCTTTGTTTTGAATAGATTAAAAAGGCCACCTACACAGTAACCCAAATTATCAGATCTCCCTCCTCCTTATCTCACCAAATCAAGAGGGGAAGGGTGAAGGGCGTGGAGGGAGGGCGAGTGGGCAGGAGGCGGAGGACAGAGGAGAAAGAGGATGAGGAAGGGGGCCAGTTGCATCCCACTTTCACAATGGGAAAGTGAAATGCACTAGCGCACCCAACCTCTCCAGTCCTCCTCGCCTGCCTCGCTTCCCCCACCTCTTCCCCTTTGCACTTCCTCGGGAATGCCAGTGCTGCACAGAGGAACTCTCTGGAGAAGGAGGGCAAGGAGGAAACAGTGCTGGAGCCGCCGCCACTGCATAGGCTGCCAGAGCAAACCCCACCGCATGCTGGCAGCCAGGAGAAGGAAGGCCTATTATTGCACGAATCTTCGTGCATCAGGCTTCTAGTATCCTATATAATAAAAGCATAATATGCTAAGTGTCTGACTGATCAGTTGACTGTTTTGTCGACCACTCGACCAGTTGCTATGATGTGCACTGACCCCAAGGGGGCAGATGCCCCGACCTTTAGGTTAGCTTGCTGCTGGGGCCTAGCCAATTGGGACTGGGCGAGAGGGCCAGACATGCCCTGAAGCCCTTCCTCAGGCCTTCCCCCCTGGCCGGCCCCCATGGCCCCAATCGGGACTGGGTGAGATGGCCTCAATTGGCCCTGATCGCCGGCCAGGCCAAAGGACCCCGCCCATGCACGAATTTGTGCACCAGGCCTCTAGTATGTGTATATATATATACACATATATATACAAATTCCCTATATACCTGAAAAACTCAATTCCACAGAAAAATTAAAGTCTTCTTTATATCTGTGAATTATAATGCCCTCCACCAAGTTCTTTTCTAGAACTGGAACAAACTGGAGAACTAGTTGCTTTGACTATCTTGTCCTTACCAGAAAAATAATGTACTTTCTAGCTCTGCCTTTATTTAATCTATTTGGGGAAGACACATAATATCAGGTTTCTTTGGGATAATAGAGATACTTTGTCCTTTTTTTTTCCTTTCAGAATCAGAGGTCACTGTTAGCCACTAACATAAAGATCTGTCTGTAAACTAAAAACTTGGCGTCCCTTTTAAAGGCAAGAAGCGTGCTGTAAGTCATCAAAATGAATATTCAATGGAAAAAGGCATCAATGAGCAAACAATGTAAAGAGAGTGTGTTAGACTTGAAGGTAACCAAGATCAATTTTAAATATAATTTTAAAATAAAATATAATATAGACTAATTAATTTGTGCTTTCATATTCAGGGGAACATGATGTGTTTTGTTAAAATGAATTTACAGATATAAGTTAATAGCTGATTTAAAGGAAGCTTTCTTTGCAGAAATCTAAAGATATGAAAATAATAAGTAATAAGGGAAATGAGTCATTCATTCACTCTTTCATCCAACATTTATTGGACACATTTATGGAGCACTTCCGTACTGTTAATAAACATTGCTTCAACTACTAAAATACTACTTTTGAACTGGGGCACAAATATTCCCAGTGAATTATAATATTTTAATACCATTATAAATAATATTATTTTATTAAATATAAGAATACTTAAAAATATCTATTTAAGTCCTTAGTAAATAATGGATGAGGCAGAAAAAAACAAACTCAGAAACTTTGAAGTATATGCTGAGTATTTCAGCCATAATCAATTTTACTCTCCTGTTTCCAGGCACTTAAGCCAGTCATTTTTTTCCTAGCCAAACATTGTTTTCAGAAATTAAACTGTCAAGTTCATTATGCAGAGGCATGCCACTAAATAATAGAAAATATCAATATTCATTTTGTCTTATTTAAAATTTCTTTATTGATTCAGAGAAGAAGGGAGAGGTAGAGATAGAAACATCCATGATGAGAATCGTTGAACCGCTGCCTCTTGCATGCCCCCTAGTGGGGATTGATCCCGCAAACCTGGGCATGTGCCCTGACAGAGAATCAAACCGTGACCTCCTGGTTTATAGGTCTATACTCAACCACTGAGCAACACCAGCTGGGCTTATTTTGCCTTATTTGAAAAGAAAAAGCATTCTTCAAGAGAAAATTTAGCCCTAGCTGACATGGCTCAGTGGATAGAGCATCGGCCTGCAGACTGAAGTGTCCTGGGCACATGACTGGGTTGCGGGCTTGATCCCCAGTAGGGGATGTGCAGGAGGCAGCCATTCAATGATTCTCTCTCATCATTGATGTTTCTAGCTCTCTCTCCCTCTCCCTTCCTCTCTGAAATCAATAAAAATTATATATTTTTTTAAAAAAAGAGAAAATTTATAGGGTTTTGACATTTACTAAGTGGCAGCTATATGACAGAAAGTTAAGTGGGTTGCTTCATGCAATCCCTCTGACAAACTTATTTTGTACTGACTTCCATGTTATGGTTGCTGTAAATAAGGCTTTGAGGAGTTAAGTAAATGGCAATAATGCTAGTGACAATAATAGCAAGAAAACAACAACAGCTAACTTTTGTTTAGCATCTGATATGTACTAGGTATTTAATATTACAAGATTTACACAATAGCAGTTTTTCTTTGGCAAGCCCATAGGACCCAGGGAACCTGGATAATTCACTTACACCCTGGAGGCCTCACATGTTAAGTATGAGTAACAATAACCACTTTCATTTGGAATATAAAAATTAAATGGAATAATTTATATAATTTTCAGCACATTGCCTAGCATTGAGTAGATGTTCAATAAATGATAGTTTATATTGTAACTATATACATCATGTCTCCTCATTTAATAAGAAACCTGACCACGGGTCCTTTGAATAGTCAAAACAAAACAAAAGCTTATAATTTCCCATATCTACATTTGCTATTCTTCCTAATTTCCATTAATAAAATCATGCTGCTTTTCCTCTCATGGTTTGTCAGTATGTAAAAATCACCTAAAATTTTCTGACCAAAATTTTAGCTTTCCTTCAATTGTGGAAAAGTGGAAACTCTCCCTTTGTTCTCCCTGTGGGCTAACTTTGCCAGAGGCGGGAGGTGGGCTCTGACTAAAGCACAGCTACTGGTAGATGCATTCCCTATTTGGGGGGAGATCTGAGTAAATAAGTGGTGGCCATAAGTTCCCATTTATTAGATTGTTTGGAGAACTAAAAAAAAAAAAATTCCTGAAATCCCTTGTGTATAAGTTTTCAGAAAATCTTAATTCATTTTCCAGCATTCCAATGCCACATACATTACTCCAAAAGAACTAGACAAAGTCCTTTTCAAAAGGATGAGTTGGAAAATGTAAAGAGAATTAGTAGAACATTCCAAATGTATTGAGATTGAGTTAAATTTGTGTTTGATATTTCTTCTTTCATAATTCCCAGCTCTGATGTTTTTTATAATATTCCATCATCTCACTCCAAGGCCTCTTCCAGAGAAATAATAGAACCATCTTCTAAAAAAAACACCAATGCTCATTTTACTCCTCAGCATGTATGCCTTCTCTTTCGCTCATCAGCAAAGTCTGTCAGATGCTGAAACATTTGTAGAGACCATCTTTTTAATCTTCAATCCTCAGTTCTTAGTTTCTTTTTTAGGCTGCTGTGTGCTTTGTAACAAGGGACAAGTGGCTTGATTGCCTTGCTCTGCCTAGCTCTGTGATACTCATCTCACTTCTCATCAATGAATTTCAAACCCTGATCATTGATAAATGCTTCCACAAAGCTTTCACAGGAGAGCAGTCTGCAGTCACTTGCATAGAGTCCTGACCTTCCAAATGTATTTTTCCTGCCCCCCAATCATTTCTATTCTCTTTCTGCCTCTCAGCAGAAATGTGGAAGCACCCCCACTTCTCATTTATATGCTCAACTGACACCACAACTCATTAAATTTTGAAACCATTTAAATATGCATATAAGGAATCCACATTTCATTCAAGCCTTCTCAAACCAGAAAGGCTAGTTCTTTTTTTTTTTTAACACTTTTTATTTTCCATGTCAATATTTTCTTATAAATGTAAATGTCCATGATATATAAGTATATAAAATATTATTTATGCTCTCAAAGTCTAAATTATTTGATAAAAAATGAGACATATTTTTTCAGGGTAAAATTTCTCCCTGAATATGAATAAACTCATAACAGAAAGGCTATTATACCACATTCCTATGCTTTCAGTTTGGAAAACACGAAGTTGCTGCTGTTTGCCTATATCTCTTTCACTATTTGCCACTTCTCTGTTCAGAAAAGCTTTACTTCCTCAAGCCTTAGCTCAACTGCAATCTTTCCCTCAGAGCCTCCTTCTCTCTTCACACACCTCCCGCCTCTGGCAAAGTTAGCCATTGATATTTTATGCTCTAGCATAGTGGTCAGCAAACTCCAGACTGTCTTTGTATGGCATATGAGCTAAGAATGGTGTTTACATTTTTATATGATTGGCAAAAATCAAAAGATGAATAATATATCATACTATGTGAAAATTGTATGGAGCTTGAATTTCAGTGTTTATAGAGTTCTTGGACCTCAGCCACACCCATTCATGTATATGTTGCCTATGGCTGACTTCATGCTATAAGTTCAAAGCTAAGTAGTTGGGAAAGACTACATGGTCCACAACATCAAAATATTTATTATCTGGCTCTTTACAGAAAGTTTGTCGACCTCTGCTTTTTTACCTTGCTGCTCCAAGTGTACTCCGTGGGCTGGCAGCCTAACATCACCTGGGAGCTTGTTAATAACACAAAGTCTCCGGCCCATCCCGGGACCTACTGAATTAATATCAACATCTGAACAGTATCCCCAGATGATTCTATACACAATAAGTTTGAGGAACGTTGTTCTAGCACTCATTGTGTTGTCTTAAAATTGTTTGTCAATATTTTAACAGGTAAAAAAAAAATAGAAATATGACCAGGGTATTAAAATGTAAGAGTTATGGAAGATATGTGATTTAGGACACATCTGGGTCATTGCAAAATAACACAGTGTAATTCATTGTACTAAAAATAAAGTACAGCCCTAGCGGGTTTGGTTCAGTGGATAGAGTGTTGACCTGCAGACTAAAGGGTCTTAGGTTCAATTCCAGTCAAGGGCACATGCCTGGGTTGCAGGCTCGATCCCCAATGGGGGGGCGTGCAGGAGGCAGCCAATCAATAATTCTCTCATCATTGATGTTTCTATCTCTCTCTCCCTCTTCCTTCCTCTCTGAAATTAATAAAAATATATTTAAAAAATGAAATACAATATCACATTAAAGCAGAAAGAAGAAAGATTCATTCATCTTTTTATTTTTGCCAAGAGGAAATATGAACTAAAATTGTTATCACTTAGCAATGTATTCATTCAGTAACATCACATTTCAATTATATTCATGTCTATGCTATCTAGTCCATATAGTCATATATTTACACTATATTATATATGTTATATTTTTTTAAATATTTTTATTGATTTCAGAGAGGAAGGGAAAGGGAGAGAGATAGAAACATCAATGATGAGAGAGAATCATTGATTGGCTGCTTCCTGCACATCCCCCACTGGGGATCAAGCCTGCAACCCGGGCATGTGCCCTTGCCCGGAATCGAACCTGGGACCCTTCAGTCCGCAGGCTGACGCTCTATCCACTGAGCCAAACCAGTTAGAGCTATATTCTATTTTTAAGCGTGAAACATAAGCCCCTTTAGCAATGATCCCAAATACTTTATAGGTTGTGCTATAACTCAGTTTTCACAATTTTGAATTTGCTTGTTCCATAATGCATGGCAGTGATATGATTTGGTTACCTGCCTATGAAGTTCTTGGTGCATGAAACAGGGCAAGAAAAACCTATCAAAATCCCTGTTGGACTGCTCAACAATTCAAACTAGGCATTTATAAGTGTCAACTGCTTGCAAAGCTAATGTTATTTAAAGTCTTGACAATACTTTTACTGCTGTCACAGTTAGTTCATAGCTCACGTATGCAAACCTTTGTTAAGGTCTTAGTAACTCAGGCCTCTAATTTTTGACCAGGCTGCAATATTTACAGCTACCACTTGGTGGGGAGTAGAAAAATATCCTCTGCAATTGAACAACCACATATTAACCATCTCAAAAAGTCACACAAATGACTTTTTAATAGATAGAACCTATTTGTTTATTCAGTTATTCAGTGAAATGAATATTTACTGAACCATATGCTAGGCAATGTGCTAGATGCTAAGAATGCAATATTAAGCAAAAGCAAATACAGTCCCTGATCTCATGGAGTTCACATCTAGTGGAGGAAGTGGCAGTCCCCAACTAATCACAAACATAAATGTATAGTTATAAACTGCGATAAGTGCTATGAGGAAAGTCACCCAGTGTTATCTATGAGGGCGCATAACAAAAGAAGTTGACCTAGTCTTGGAGGTTTGGGCGGGGAGGGACCGGTTAGAAAGGTGTCCCTGTTCCCAGGAGAAATATCTCTTAGGTTGTGCTCTGGAGGTTTAATAGGAGTTAACTGGTGATGTAAGTGTCAGGAGAGGTAGGAATTGCAAGGAAGTATTCGCAACAGAGGAGAGAGCATGATGTGTTCAAGGAACTGACAGTAGACAGTGTAGCTGAAGCATTCATGTGGAGGGTGGGGGGAAAGGGTAAACTATGCTACTGATGAGGTAGATAGGGGCCAGACCAGGCTGCCTTTCATAAACCATGATAAAGGTTTTGGTATTTATTCTAAAACCAGTAAGAATTGGGAGGATGGATTTGAGAGTGCACATGTGTAATTGGGGCGATTAGTTAGAAGGCTGTTTCGGACTCTGAAAAAAGATGACGGAAAGCCAAACTGGTATGAAGAGAGTGGAAATGGAGTGAAAATGTTTAGGAAGTAAAGCTGACAGAAGTTAGTGATGAATTTGGTTTGGGGGCATAAGGGATAGAAAGATGTTCAAGGATGACTTGATCCAGCTAATTAAATGACTCGTTACCAGTGAGGCTAAGAAACTTGCAACACGTTGATAACATGTTTTCATATAATCTAAACCCTATGAAGTCAATGAGAACACTCAGTGGAATGCAATTAATTATATATAGATGTTAATTGATGTTTACTTTTAATGAACATATCACAATTATATGATTTGATTTTCATATTAGCACATTAGCATCTCTAAAGATATAAGTAAAGATAGTTTTGAGGAAGCTAAATAAACAACCCTACCTAAATGTACAAAGAGGGAATAATTCATAAAGCCATATTAGCAAGCTCATATATGCAATGTATTACTTATCTGAGCCATATGTTTAATTTTGATAGGGGAAAATAATTTTTAAATAAGAATGAAATGAGATAGAATAGGGAAATATTCATTTCACACAACATGTAAAATTTTCCAAGCCATTAAAATATCTTTATGTTATTTAAAAGATATGGGCTATTTTTTTATTCTGACCTAAGGACATATTCGTTGATTTTTTTGAGAGAGAGGGGGGAAGGGAGAGACGGACAGAGGGAAATATTGATATGAGAATGAAATATCGACAGGTTGCCTCCTGTACATGCCCGACCAGAGATCGAAACTGCAACCTAAGCATGTGGCCTGACCAGAACTGAACCCGTGCCCTTTCGGTGTACTGGGGGACGCTCCAACCAACCGAGCCACATCAGCCAGGGCTGGGCTATTTTTTTTTTTTTTTAATTAGAGCAATATGTACTAAACGTAAGACTAATAAATATTTTTAAAGAGTGAAATAAAAACAGTATTGTTTATATCATAAACTCTTTGATCATGATATCCACTATACGACGTGCTGATTTACTTGCTGCAGTTACTTAAGTCATACCCATATTTCATATTTAAAGCGATATAAATGTTTTGAAAAGTATAATTTAAAAGTACAAGAATATTTTTGAAAGGCATATGGTTAAAAACAAAAAGCATACACAGACAATTATTTTACTGTTATCTAGTATGGATGGACATGTAACTCTACTGTGTAGCTATTTGACTACTTACCTTTCCAAAATAAAGTAATTTTCACTTATTTTGAAAAGTTGAACTATCTTAGAATGCGTGCCTTCCAAACTATATTGTCGGCCTTGTTGGATTTTGGTGCAAACTACTCAGAGTGAAAAATATGTACAGCATATAGTTTTCAAGTTATTAGTTGGCTCAATTAGATTATTAAATCCAATAAAAATGTCATTAGGTACTTAGTTAATGCCATGTTTTAGAGTTCAATTGATTATTATAGAGGACCACTTAAATTTTTAGAATATAAATAAAAGTAAAAAAAATGAGAAATGTGAAATTATCTTATTAAGTTTCAGATTTTTCTATGCTTTAAATGTGTGTATATATTCATTTACTAAAAAGCATGCCAGACTGGGTACCTTTCTTCTAGAGGTGCAATTATTTTATCATTTTTAGTTCATAGTTTTATTGAACTAATATTGAATATGTTATTAAATATGTATTATGTGCAAGACATTGTTAGTTCCTATAGGTGATATAAAAGGCATATACTCTGCACAGGACACACTATGATATTAAGTATGATATTACTTAACACAAATTCTGTATACCTTTTGGGAGTTTTGATTACGTATTATTTACTTTAACCAAACAAAGAGTTGAACAGCAATAAAATATATTTACTTTTAATTATAACCAAGAAATTAAAATATTTGTGAAGAAAGAAATTAACTAAAATGCACTGCAAAGTGAAATAAGGGAAAAGTCTATCAATGTAGGTAATGTTTGATTTTCATTAGCATCTATGTCTAGAACTAATTTAGTAACCTAGAGTAAAGAACTCTGATATACTCAGGTATATATCAGAGAACTCATATTGAAACAAAATCCTGTTAAGTAAAGCTGTATTTATTTGTAGTAACACAATGCCTCATAAATAAAAGATAGAAAGATAAAATTTTGTTAATATAGGTGTTAAGAAAGTGACAAGTATAAATCCCGGCATGACATTGTAAAGGCGATGTATGTACAACATTTCTTCATTACATCCGTCTTCTCTGTGAAGAAGCTTTAAATAGGATTTTACAGGGGAAAAAAATAACGTTTACCTTTAATACTTACTGATATTACAAACCTTATCCAGCTCAGGAGGAGCACAGCTGTCCAAGTGATTATTTTCACAGGAGACATTGAATTCATTACCTAAGTTATTACTTTGTGGGGATATCACTCACTATATATATCATAGTAGCATAGGTAACATTAGGGCTTAAGGAAAGGTATTACTAAGTTTGAGTGATAGCTAAAAGCCAATCAGGTCAACTGACTTTTCTTTTTTACGATCAATGGAATCTTACATAGTTTAAAATAGCCACAGAAGTCACCAGGGACCCACATTTTAAACACTTGAAGAATTTCAGGTTGTAGATGTATAGCCATTATAATAAAGCTCTTGGTACAGTGAAAATGAACACATTCCATGCCATTAGTAATTATTCACCATTAATAACCAACTTCTAACATTTACATTAAGTATACACTGTGCGTAAATTTTTCATGTCACTAAAACACCCTGGAGATGCCAGCCTTGTGGAGAAGTGAAGAAAGAACAACCTTACAAACTTACATGATGAGATTTGGGGCATATTTTTCCTTTCAGCCCATCAGGGAATTCCATGGCTGGAGCCACATTTTCAATGTTAAAATGTGTCTCTCTCTGGATGGGATAGGCTTGTTAGGTATTTGCCCCATTGGGATGAATTTGTGTATCAAATATTCTCCAATTAGCAAGTGGGTAAGAGCAAGGTGTCAACAGGCCTGTGTGTAAAGAGGGGTGCACAGGCCTGGGAGAAGAGCAAGGAGCAATCGTTATGGAGACAATATGGTAAGGATAGATAGTGCTGAAAGGAAGATGCTAAAGAGGAAATTGGTTTTCATATTCTACTAAAGCTGACTGGTTTTTACTACTAGGCACGGATTACTATGCCACTGATATAAGTGGGATGGCCTTGTATGAACACTGTTGAAAGCCGGAGAGTGTGAACTTACCTTCATGTCCGTGTTAACTTGTTTCACAAACGCAGTGAAAACATCTGCAGGCAAACTCAAATCTTCACAGACTTACAATGAGTGGCTTCCTGTGCATGCTCAGAACAGCTACTGGGGCTCTTTAAAATTGTACATTTTACACTTTCTGAATTTCATTTTTTCCTCCATGGAAAGCTGCCTATAACATCATGAACTTTTTCAATACATATTAAACGAAGAAGCGTAACCTTTGTCATCATCTTAAATGGTGAGTCAATAAACAACATAGCAGGGCAATTTGATGTTGGCCATCCTAACATTATAATGGCTATATTATAATGCAGCCATTTTAATGCAACTGTCTTGATGTAAAATCACTTTTTTCTTTTATTTTTTGATCATTAATAATGTGTAGAACAGACATTCCCAAGTCTATTCCATCCCTAACCTCTCTCCAATTTTGATAGACTTCCACTTTCTCCTTTATTTTTGATTGTTTAATCTTTTATATAATGAGTATATAGTAATTTTATACTAAAAAAAAACCTATTAAAATTTTACTGTCAAAATAAATTAACCTCTATGATCTTATCAGTTCTTTTCTCAGCAGTATCATTCTAAAAACATTTTTGTAGTATTAAATATATGTATACTGGAGGCCTAGTGCATGAAATTCGTGCAGGGGGGGGGGCTGTCCCTCAGCCCAGCCTGCACTCTCTCCAATCTGGGACCCCTCAAGGGATGTCCGACTGCCCACCAGGATCGGGCCTAAAAGGGCAGTAGGACATCCCTCTCACAGTCCAGGATTGCTGTCTCCCAACCATTCGCCTGCCTGCCTGCCTGATTGCCCCTAACTGCTTCTGCCTTCCAGCCTGATCACCCCCTAACCATTCCCCTGCCATCTTGATTGACACCTAACTGCTCCCCTCCCGGCCCGATTATCCTAACAGCACTCCTCTGCCAGCCTGGTCACAACTGACTGCCCTCCCCTGCTGGCCTGGTCACCCCCAACTGCCCTTCCCTGCTGGCCCAGTCACCCCTAACTGCTTTCCTTTGCCAACCTGGTCACCCCTAACTGCCCTCTCCTGCTGCCCTGGTGGCCCCTAACTGCCCTCCCTTGCCAGCCTAGTCACCCCTAACTGCCCTTGCCTGCTAGCCTGGTCGCCCCCAATTGCCCTCCCCTGCAGGGCTGGTTGCCCCTAACTGCCCTCACCTGCTGGCCTGGTCACCCCTAACTGCCCTCCCCTGCAGGCCTGGACACCTCCAACTGCCCTTCCCTGCTGGCCCAGTTGCTCCTAACTGCCCTCCCCTGCTGGCCTGGTCTCCCCTAACTGCCCTCCCCTGCTGGCCTGGTTGCCCCTAACTGCCCTCCCTTGCAGGCCTGGTTGCCCCTAAGGCCCTCCCCTGCAGGCCTGGTCGCCCCTAACTGCCCTCCACTGTCAGCCTGGTTGCTCCGAACTGCCCTCCCCTGCCAGCCTGGTTGCCCCCAGCTGTCCTCCCCTGTAGGCCTGGTTGCCCCCAATTGCTCTCCCCTGCAGGCCTGATGTTGCCCCCAATTGCCCTCCCCTGCCAGCCTGGTCACCCCTAACTGCCCTCCCCTGCCAGCCCTATTGCCCCCAACTGCCCGCCCCTGCAGCCCTGGTCACTGCCAACTACCCTCCCTTTCAGGCCTGGTCCCTCCCAACTGCCCTTCCCTGCTGACCATCTTGTGGTGGCCATCTTTGACCACATGGGGGCAGCCATCTTTTGTGTTGGAGTGATGGTAAATTTGCATATTACTCTTTTATTAGATAGGATGACTCTAAGAACTATCAGGGATTTAATTAAGTATTCCCTGTGCTATCTGGGATTTGATATTGACCACCTTGCCTAACTTGTAATATCATGCTCAGGAAGCCTACAAAATGCAAAGTTGTCAGTTCTCTGGATCAGTGTTGTTCAGCATTTATAACTTGATACCCTCTTTTTGAGAAACAGCTTTCTAAGTCTTACCTACTACTCCTGAGATTTTTTAGGACCATTTATGAAGACTAGTTTTAAGAGTTTTGCTTTCTAAAATTTATAATAGAAAAACAATACCTGAATTTCCTATGCCCCAATCTTGGATATGAGTTTGTTTCTGAAGGAGAAAACTGAACATTCACATTTTGTCTTCATTAACTTAATTGTTCTTATTTATGCTATCTTATTTTATATTTATTTCATATAAAGTCAGGATAGTGGTTAAATGCTTTGTCAAAGGTGTCTGTTTAACACATTATTTGGTAATAAAATGAGCCTGAGATTTTTTAGGTTGCATTAAATAATATCCTTCAAATATTGTAAATCATTAATGGCAAATGTTTTACTGGTTCAAAAGTAGGTCTATATTAGCAAAATAATAGGAACACCTTAAATATAATGGTTGATATTATTGCAAAATAAGAGTCCTGAGATATGTGTATGGGTATACTTACAATTATTTTTGAAGGATGGTGATGGTTGGCCTATAGATGCTCGTGGATATTGACTGGTTGATAACCCTAAAAGCAAACATTTAAAAAAAATACAATAAGAACTCTATCAGTAAGGTGCTATTTAGGATAACAATTTACACTATTTACATATAAAGCATAACTGAAAAGTAATGAGGCTGATATCCATAAGTACCTGAACAAAGACAGTCTCATTTATGTCGGTGTCAGACTTTCAGTTAAAGTGGAAATGAAATACCAGTTAAGTATTATAAAAGAATCAGCAAAATTCTAAATCTGATATTAAGAGAAAACATTATTTTGCATAAAATAATTGCAGACCAGAAGTACTTAAATGGTATTTACCAATAGATATTAAAACAATATTAGAAGCTAGAAGGGGAAATAACATCTGAATCACCATTTCAGTACCAATTATTTTTAAAGTATCTATTGACATTATACATTTGGGGATGTGAAAACAAAACATATTAGCCAGCGACATTCATGCAGTAGGAAAAATAAATTAGGTGTAACCACATTTGCTGGAAGCCGATCCACCCTGGCTGCTTGAGGCAGTCCCTGCAGGGATGTTTCAGGGGACCTGGCGTATATGGCATGCTGTTCTTGGTATGTTTGCTCCCCTTCTTAAGCGCTGTGTGTTTTAACCAAGGTCGCCTCTCCAGGAAGGGTTTTTTCTTCAGGTGAGGATTTTTACCAGTAAACCCTTTAACTAAGTGCCGGAGCGGTGGTTGATCACTGTGACTGCGAGCAATCACGCTTAAGCTACATAATTTTTACTTAGAATAACCTCCTTCAGTTACTCCCTTGTAGCTTAATAGAACAATAGAGTAACCTTTGAACGGAGATGGGAAGCCCCCTAGCCTTTTGTATAGAATGGATAGGATTGGGACCAAATAGTATAAATACAGATGTAGATGACAATAAAGTGAAGAACTTGGCTATGATGATCACCTGAACACTGCCTCCGTGTCTTTCCTTCTCTGCCGACTCTGTCCACACCTTGGGGAACCCCTGGACCCGCTGGGGCTGGACCCCAGCACACATTAATATTTAACATCTGTTCATCATAAAATGTTTCCCACAGCACATAAAACATAACCAAAAAGTTTTACATACAAAGATTTTCTCAAAATATAAAGCTGTGGGAACCCACTCAGAGCCCCAGAGTTGGTATAAAGATTATTTTAAGTTGAAGACATTTTGAGATTCAACAGATGCCGTGTGTGGGGGGGGAGGGGGGAGACAGAAGGGAGGGGGCCCAGAGCTTCCCTTATCTGACTAAGACCAACAACTTCTAGAAAATGAGGTTACCATAAATCCCTTCTCCAGGGGAATTTTATAGCTCTGAAGGAGACAGAAAGACAGGTCATAGCTGTACAGACAAACCTTACCTCCTGTTTGTTCTTTTAAAAACCTATTTGTCTTTCCTATGGAAAACTTTCCTCACTCCCCATCCCCTCACCACTAAAGTAGATATGTATATAAGCTTTTAATTTGAACAACTAAACAAGCCAGCTCCTTTGTTTTTTGACTTCCATATACATATGAAACAAACATTTATCACCTGTTAATCTCTTTTGTCAGTTTAATTTGCCTAGCTCAGTTACAGAACCCAAGAGGGTAGAGAAAAAATTTTTCCTCCCCTAAAAAGCGAATTCTTCCATTTATCCAAGTAAGTAAAAGGAAGTGATTAGCAGCCATTATAGTTATGAAAAATACATAGGAATTATTATCAAATTTTTGAAGACATTGAAATATTTTATTAGCTCACAAAGTTATGTTACCGTAATTTGAAGTACAATAGAAAAAAACTTAAGTAATAAATTCTAAAGCTATATTTAAATATTTTAATGCAACTACTCCTTTAATCATCCAACAATAGATTATCCATACAATGAATTATAACAACAAATCTTTGTATTTTTCATTCCTTATGACAGTAAATAAAAATAAGTTCTGACTTCAAATTAGTGACAACACACTTGGGTAAAAGTCTTGCAACTTTAATCTAAATTTCAGAAAATACATTTAATATTATAAATTTGAACTAGCATTTTCATGTCTCTCTTACAGCTCCAAATAATACAAATATTTATTGAAATAAATATGTGAGAACATATTATCACATCAATCCTCTATTTTAATGAAATGGTAGGAGACCTATAAGAAATAAAATTAATTTCTTCATGAAAAATACATAAAACTGGTTCTACCTAGCATGTTTAAAGAAGCAGAGGTATAAAATAGCAATCATTGAGCAATGATGAAACTCTATGTTCATTGAAGAAGTTGGTGGCCAAGTTATTAGTCTGTACATTAAAAATTATAGGTAGAATTACAGTCAAGATGAAATCATTTCAATACACAATAGTGACCCATTCTACTTGCTGTAGCTCCGACTTAATTTTACCTAATTGTACAAGTACCCTTCCAGGGAATAAAACGTTTGTGGCCAGAGAACAGCTGCCGGTGGAATTACCTCCCCCTAGTGGTTATCTGTGACATTGCAGTCAGAACAAATGTGAGCTAGGATTGATACACCATTTATTCATGAAGGATTTATTTATTGCACACACACCCACCCCTTGGGGGAGGATTGAGATATCTTCTAATGAAGCATTTCTGCTCTTTCATTAAAAAGCAAGCAATCTTATAATTTAAAATTTTTCTTTAAGACATTAACTGAAAATATATTTTCTAATGTTTCTAAAATTTTACTGTACATTTCTAAAATTGTACATTTCTAATTAATTTTGCAAAAGTCTAGGTGAAATGATATATTTTCTTAATTTATTTCTCTTTCTTTAGCCCCACTTGCTTTGCCCTTCCCCCAAGACCATTAACATTTTAATATTAATATTTTGCCTCTATCATATGCTCTCCTTTTCCAGTCTTTTTTTCTCAGCTATTTATACATAAATCTGAGATATATTTTATTATCAACTTTCTGTCATTTCAAGTTGTTATCCATCTCACCAAACTGTTATTTTTAAGTTCCCAGGTGATTTCGATAGATTTTTTTTTTCCTTTGCAGGTCAGTGACTCTAGAAGGAAAGAGAAATACTCCTGACCACAACCTGGCTCTATACATTAATTCAAACGTTATATAATATCTTCCTATAAAAATAGTGCATAAAATATTTTTCAATTGTGCAATCCTATTACCTCTGATTGTACTTATAACTGATTTATAAAGTGACATTAAGGGTAATTTTGTGATTGTTCAAGGCAAATTTTATTCTACTTTTTCTACACAAGTTATTTATTTTGCTATTAGCCTTCCCTAAGGAAGGATATTATAAAATAGTACTTTCAATTCAAAATTGTGCTTTAAAAGTCATTAAGAACCCTATGAAGATGTAATTGATAAGTTTCCTGCTTCATTTTTCCTCAGTTGAAACACTAGGAAAAGAACAGGCATTTAAAGTGGAATATCTACCACAGAAATGCCTATCTTACTTGTGGCTAAAAGTCATCAGTAAAATGGCAATACTAAATCCTGAGTAGAAGGAATAAATGCTAGCATTACAAAAGAACTCAATGTGCTTCTTTGGCATGACATGGATATTCAATATTTAAAAAGAAGAGAGCAATCTTTCATTCAGGATTAAACTGTCACCACATTCCACCCAGCCAGTGTTGCTCAGTGGTTGAGCATTGACCTATGAACCAGGAGGTCATGATTTGATTCCTGGTCAGGGCACATGCCCGAATTGTGGGCTCAATCCCCAGTAGGGGGTGTCCAGGAGGCAGCCAATCAATGATTCTCTTTCATCATTGATGTTTCTATCTCTCCCTCCCTCTCCCTTCCTCTCTGAAATCAATAAAAATAAATATTTTTAAAAATCACCACATTCAAACCTAATGGTACCTTTTACTGCCTACTTTGATTTTTAAAAACTGTATATTAATGAAGTATAACTTTATTATAATAAAATGTACATAGTTTAAATATAGAGTTTGATCAGTTTTGATAAAGGTATACACACCTGTGTAAATGCCATGCCAGGAGGATAGAATGTTTTCATCCTCCTACTCCCCTCCCAACTCCAGGCAACCACCTTCTATTGCTGTAGATTATTTTTGCCAGATCTAGAAGTTCATGTAAATAGAACCACACTGTGTTCTTTTTTTCTATTTCTTCTACCCTTTGGTTAAAACATTGTTCTCTCTTTCACTGAGTCTTTTTTTTTATTTTTAAAAAATCTTTATTCTTGAAAGTAATATATATGTCCCTTTATTTACCCCGTTGACCTCTTCTAGCCTGCCCCTAAACCCCCCCACCATCGCCCCAGGCCTTCACCACACTATTGTCTGTGTCCACAGGTTATGCATACATGCATACAAGTTCTTTGGTTGACCTCTCCCACCCACCCACCCTCCCTCCCCCACCTTCCCTCTGAGATTTGACAGTGTGTTCCATGCTTCTATGTCTCTGGATCTATTTTGTTCACCATTTTATTTTGTTCATTAGATTCTACATATGAGTGAGATCATGTGATACTTGTCTTTCTCTGACTGGCTTATTTCACTTAGGATAATACTCTCCAGGTTCATCCATACTGTTGCAAATGGTAAGAGTTCCTTCTTTTTTATAGCTGCGTAGTATTCCATTGTGTAAATATACCATAGTTTTTGCACACATATCTCCTTGCCTTATTCTGTTGATTTATTAACTTAAATTTCTTAACTTTCTGTTCAAGTTACCATGGATTATTTAACACCTCAATATTTGTCTACCATGATACTGCCTTTAAAGTTACTGGATCATGTCGAAGAGAGCAATGCAGTGTACTATTGAAGCAATTGCAAAAGGCAAAACCACTGGAAAAGCTTTCAAATACAAAATGGCACATGTTTAACACATTCTCATATTTAGCACAGTGCAAATAAATAAAAAAGTTATTTTCTAGTGTGTATAGAGCAGGGGTGGGCAACCTTTTTGTGTGTGCCAAAACCAGCAAAAACTCTGACTCAAAATTTTTCTGCGTACCAGCCCTAATTTTTTGAGAACATGTTACACCTACTTGATATCTCTTTAAGGTGTATGTATGTGAAGAACCTTGAAGAAATAATAAAATTCATTTGAGCGACAAAAACACAGTATATGATGATGAAAAATACATTTATTTTTTAATCTATACATGTACACTGATAGTCCGACAGAAAACTTTATGACTCTGTTTGATATTATCAGTGGGACTTTTGCTGCTGCATCACAGATGACAGAGATTTTACATCAGGTTTATATTTCGTGACCTTCAGAGATATGCACAAGCTACTACTTTCATCCGTCAGGCTACTCCTATTACGAGACTTAACAAAATTCATCACTGAGAACAAAGATTCACAAGCGTATGTGGATGAAACCAAAACACTGGTCGGATCTAGGAAGGCAGGGAGAGTTAAGGCAGAGGCATAGAAATTGCTCTTCCCCTCTCTCGTCAATCCATGTCTATGGTCTTTAAGATAACTTGTTATGTAAAATTATTTATTTATCTAAGATGCACCTACACTGAATTTATCTGAAAAATAAAAAAGTCGATATTAAGAAAAAAATTGTAAATGGAAGATTATAAGAAAAGGTTTCGTGTGCCAGCAAAAGTTACTGGCGTGCCATGTTTGGCACGCGTGCCAGGGGTTGCCCACCACTGGTATAGAGCATACACACTTCAGAAAAAAGATGAAAACATATATTTGAGGATATAAATAGAATCTACGTATCTCTCTTATTAGCTCTTATGAGGTTATTTTAATGGTAAGGATATTAAATAATAGACATCATATTTTGGGTAGAAGACCTCAATTTTTATATTTGGGTTTTATATACTTTAAAAATTTTTTGATGTGGACAGATCAAATGTGTACCAATTGAAAGATCCTACAGCCCTAGCCGGTTTGGCTCAGTGGATAGAGTGTTGGCCTGTGGATTGAAAGGTCCCAGGTCGGATTTCAGTCAAGGGCACATGCCCAGGTTGCCGGCTCAACCCCTAGTAGGGGGCATGCAGGAGGCAGCCCATCAATGCTTCTCTCATCATTGATGCTTCTATCTCTCCCTCTCCTTTCTTCTCTCTGAAATCAATAAAAATATATTTTTAAAAAAGAAAGACCCTACTAATTTGTCATGCTACACCAGTATATAATACTAAAAGGATAATGCAAAGCCAATCAGAATGAGAGGCAGTTTTACTTCATAAAAATTCTCCAAATAAATATAATTTTAAGAAAGTGAGTTCCACACTAGAGATTTAGGGGAAAAAACAACAACACAGATGATAAGTTTGATCAACTGCTTAATTATGGCATTCGACTACGAATAGCATATACTATACACAAAAGTTTTCTGATAGTCATGTTTGGCAAGTGTGGTTTAGACAGAATGGGAAAAAGAAATAAAATAAATTGACTAGAGATTTAACTTTCCTGAGTTTGAAACTTAGGTTTTTTCCTAACCAGTTGATTTTGAACAGAATTACTGTGAGGATGCCTTCCTTTTTATTGATTTTGCAGAACTGAAATAAAATGAACAATTAAGAATTTACCTAGATGAGTCAAGACCCCATTGCCTGAATCAAACTGCAAATTTCATTTTGCTTTAGTTGCCAACTCTTCTTCATATAAAACAACCTGACATTCCTAGCACATATGTGAAAAATTTGCACGTTCCCAGAATAAGCAAAAATATAGAGATAGACAGGATTTCTGGCAGCCTAGAGCTGGGGGATGGAGGGGTATGTGTGGGAGAACCTTAGGGGACTGGGAAGTGACTGCTAATGTGTATAGGCTATCTTTTGAGGATGGTGAAAGTGTTCTAAATTGTGGTGATGGTTGTACAACTCTGCCAATATACTGAAAACCATAGAATTGTCTACTTTAAAATGGGTGAATTGTATAATATGTGAATTATATCTCAATAAAACTTTAAAAAATATTTTGGGTTGAATCCATTATGTCAACTAAAAAATCAGATCTTAAAATAACTTTGAAAGATTGTGTTGTTAAAAACATATTGGGGAATACATAAATTGCACAAAATAATAATGTAAACATTTGTACATCAAACCATCATGAAAGGTTATTTTAATTAAATAAATAATACTAATATCTGAAACTTCACATGTATAAACAAAATGTATCAACATTTTGTGATGATGTGGAAGCTGGGGCAAAACATTAAAAAAACAAATTATGGCAAATATGGCAAGACAACTAAAGCATTACAAAGTCATTTTTAATTGAATAAGATACATTTAAAGGTCAATTTTTATATTTTTTATCTGGCCCCTATCTCTTCTAAGGAAATATTGTGTTGATATATAATCAGAATGATGCAAAGTTTTCTATTTGAGATGATCCCATTCTAATCATTGATCTTAACACTAAACCATATGTTTCAGGGACTTCTCTAAGTCTCTAAGCATCCAATAAATGACCAAATTAAAGAAACTCTATACTGTCTTTATTATGGGCAAAAGTTGTGTTTTATACTTCATTTCAACTTCTCTACTCACAGTTCATATTTATTAATGGTTATTTTGGGAGGTTCTATGCAAACTTGTGTCTTCCTCTCAGCTCTCTTTTTATTTAAATCATACCAGCATATATGCAATTAGTAATTTTTGTTTTAAAAAATGATTTTAAATCTAATCAATTTAGAATTGAGTTAAAAAACCAGTGACAGATTCTGGATATGCTATAGGCTATTGCTCTGAATAGTATTTGCAAACTACTTCTTAAACTTCTCTTAGATAGCAGTTGGATTTGTTTGGTATGATTTATTTTTATTGAAAACCATCTAGTCATAATATTTACTCAACTTAAAGTGACAAACTTCCTTGTAAAAATAAGGGAAAACTCAGTACAAAATATATTATCAATATGAAGTTATTACCAGAAGAAAGCCTTTTAAAGTTACAGAAGAGCTTTACACTTTGACATTAATATGCTTTGCATTTAAAATGCAGATGCCATGTTTAGATTTGAGCACGTTAAATCATGACTATATATGACTATTCTATATGAAGTTAGATTACAATAGAAGCATTTACTGTTATGAAGATATAAAGGCAGATTGAAATTTCGTGGAATATATAGTGAAAATGTTATTATGACTGCCTTTTTCCCAAGTAAATGCAGTTTGGGGGAACTTGAGCTGAGTTTGTCTGATCCATTTTTATTTTTATTGATAATTAATTATGTGTTAGGTTCTGCATATACACTATACAATATTACCCTCATGTTTTTTAAGATGAGAAAGCTTAGACTCTAAAACCTATTTAAACTGCTCTTTAAACTGTTTCCCAAACTACCCTTTAGACACTCGCTTACTATATGATAAAGAGTACATAGCTAACGATACCAAGCAGTCCAAATGTAACAATACTCCTCATCTAATATTAAACACATTTTCAAAAACTTTATTTTTTTACATTTACATACTCCAAATTCTTTTAATCACAAAGACCTCTAATTAAATAATTTGTGTCTGTTTTAAATATTATGATTTATTTATTCTATTTTCCTATTTCATTGGCAGTTATTATTATTAGATAACATTTTATACATGTTTTCATCTTTATTTCTATTAGTAAGTAATAATTCCCTGACCTTTCAAAATAAGCTGAGATATTTGAAAATACACACACTCTTAATGTATAGAAGGTGACATATGACTAAAGTCTCCTGGCTTGCCTCCCATTTATTTAGTTTTTTGAGATTGTCAGTGACTAAGTGAATGTTATACTCGCAGTATATTTTGTGCATGAGTGTTTGACATAATTTTAAAACTTAAGGCTGTTAATCAAGGTGCAATGGAAAAAGCATACACAACCTTTGTAGTCAGACAGAATGGAGCTTGTTTCCTAGATCTACCTCATACTTAGCTATATATTTTGGCACATGACTTAACCTTTCTATGTCTCTGTTACTTATTTATTATTGTTGTTGTGAAAACTACATAATTCATGCACTTTGTCAAATGCACTGACTAGGATATGGTGAGCATTAAATCCTATTTAATTCCTTTTCCTTCCTCTCTCTCTCTCTCTCATTTTTATCCTCACCCAAGGATATGTTTTCATTTATTTTTTTAAGGAGAGAGGAAAGGAGGGAGGGAGGGAGGGAGGAGGGAGAGAGAGAGAGAGAGAGAGAGAGAGAGAGAGAGACATTGATTGGTTGCTTCCTGTACATGCCCAACTAGAGATCGAACACGCAACTGAGGTATGTGCCCTGACCAGGAATCAAACTCACAACCTTTTGGTATAGTGGATAATGCTCCAACCATCTGAGCTACCTGGACAGGGTCCTTCCTGTCTTTTTTTTTATATATATATTTTTTATTGATTTTTTACAGAGAGGAGGGGAGAGGGATAGAGACTTAGAAACATTGATGAGAGAGAAACATCATTCAGCTGCCTCCAGCACACTCCCTACTGAGGATGTGCCCACAACCAAGGTACATGCCCTTGACCAGAATCGAACCTGGGACCCTTGAGTCCGCAGACTGAAACACCATATACTCCAGAAATTTTGTTCCATATTTACTGGATTGAATGGTAAATATCAATAATGATTTCAGTAATATTATAGTTTAAAAGTTCTGACAAAATGTTAAAAAAATAACTGAAACCACTCAACCAAACATACATTGAACATTTTTTTGGATTATGTATTTTCCTTCAGGTTACTGTTTTATAACTATTTAAAATGTGCTTACAACAAAAACCAAGATGGCGGCATAGGTAAACACCGGAAATTGCTGCCTTGCACAACCACTTCAAAAATACAACTAAAAGACAAAACAGACATCATCCAGAACCACAGAAAGGCTGACTGAGTGGAAATTCTACAACTAGAAGGAAAGAGAAAAGCACACTGAGACTCAGAGGAGGTGCGGAAGTAAAGTGCAGAGGTACGGAGGCACACGTGGAAAAGGCTGGCAACTGAGGACACAGTTGTCTTTTTCAATCAGGAGGGAGTCTCAAGCTCCTGACTACTCTGAACTCCAGTTCCGGGCGAGTCTCTGGGGACCCAGACTCATACAGGGAGAAACTAGACTGTCTGGCATTGGGCGGAACTCGAGGGTGGCTTTCTCTCAGAGGTACTTGCAGCGATTGCTGGGACACTGAGACACGGGGCCTCTTAGGGTAGGACTAAGGAGCAGCCATAGCTGCTTGCTCCACCCTGTTGATCACCTGAGAGCCTGCCCCACCCAAGCTGTGTGCAGAGGCTTTTGCATATGAAAGGCTTGGCCCTTTGCAATCTGAAAACTACCTAAAAAACTGCAGCTGGGTCAGAGAGACCCAGAACTTCCAAAAGAAGGCCCAAGGCCCCACAGCAGCTTGCATTGCTTCACAGCTAGGCTTCATCTGGGCACCTCCAAACCCCAAACAAAGAAGAGGAATCTGCAGATCTCTCCATAGCTCCTGCTGGGTAGCCTCAGGCAGAGGCTAAATTAGCACCTCCTTAGAGATCCAAGAGCCAGTGTACCCAGTGGTCAGAGTGGGACCATCCAGATTACAACTCCTCAGGTCCATAAGGGACACACTCAGGGGGCAGACTCAGTGAGCATCAAAGCCCCACTGAAGCAAGTCTTGACCCAGAAGGGTGTCTCTAGCTCAGAAGTTCTCCCATTACAGACACAGCTGATTCTCACAGCCAATTGGCCTGGAGGTCAATTCCTCCCAGTGATACCTAAAACAATCAAGGCTTAACTACAACAAGACTGTGCACAAAGCCCCCAAAGGGGTGCATCAAGAGTGTCCACCTCAGGTAATTGGGGAGGCTGAGCCACTGGGCCATATAGGACACCTAGCACACAAAGCCACTCTACCAACACAGGGAAGCAGCCAAAATGTGGAGACAAAGAAACAGGTCACAAATGACAGAAATGGAGGAAAGCAAACGACTGGATATAGAGTTCAAAACCACGGTTATAAGGTTTTTCAAGAATTTTCTAGAAACCACCAATAAATTTAGTGAGACCCTCAAGAAATCTAGTGAGACCCTTGAGGTTATGAAAAAGGACCAACTGGAAATTAAGCATACACTGACTGAAATAAAGAATATTATACAGACTCCCAACCACAGACTAGAGGATCGCAAGAATCAAGTCAAAGATTTGAAATACGAAGAAGCAAAAAACACCAAACCGGAAAAGAAAAATAAAAAAAGAATCCAAAAATACGAAGATAGTGTAAGGAGACTCTGGGACAACTTCAAGCATACCAACATCCGAATTATGGGGGTGCCAGAAGAAGAGAGAGAACAAGATATTGAAAACCTATTTCAAGAAATAATGACAAAAAACTTCCCATAGCTGGTGAAAGAAATAGACTTACAAGTCCAGGAAGTGCAGAGAACCCCAAACAAAGGAATCCAAAGAGGACCACACCAAGACACATCATAATTAAAATGCCAAGAGCAAAAGACAAAGAGAGAATCTTAAAAGCAGCAAGAGAAAGAAACCCAGTTACCTACAAGGGAATACCCATAAGACTGTCAGCTGATTTCTCAACAGAAACTATGCAGGCCAGAAGGGAGTGGCAAGAAATATTCAAAGTGATGAATACCAAGAACCTACAACCAAGATTACTTTATCCAGCAAAGCTATCATTCAGAATTGAAGGTCAGATAAAGAGCTTCACAGATAAGAAAAAGCTAAAGGAGTTCATCACCACCAAACCAGTATTATATGAAATGCTGAAAGGTACCCTTTAAGAAGAGGAAGAAGAAGAAAAAGGTAAAGATACAAATTATGAACAACAAATACGCATCTATCAACAAGTGAATCTAAAAATCACGTGAATAAATAATCTGATGAACAGAATAAACTGGTGAATATAATAGAATCAGGGCCATAGAAAGGGAGTGGACTGACTATTCTTGGGGAGGAAAGGGCTGGGGGGGGTGCGGGAAGAGACTGGACAGAAATCATACACCTATGGATGAGGACAGTGAGGGGGAAAAGGGCAGAGGGTGGGGTGGGAACTGGGTGGAGGGGAGTTATGGGGGAAAAAAGAGGAACAACTGTAATAATCTGAACAATAAAGATTTAATTAAAATAAATAAATAAATCAAATGTGCTTACAAGTTATGTGTCTGAATTTGGTATTATATCAATCTAATATATGCAAGGCGTACATGTAAGTGAATAGTGAAAGAAGAACCACAGAAGTAAACAGACTTCATTCTATAAAATGTACTTTATTTAACCTTTTAAATCATGCCATTAAACTCTTTTGATTGTTCATGTTATGATTTCATCTTGTACATATTCTGTAGCTCACAGATTCATTGTCTTTAAAAATCACATGAAGGTCACCGGTTTGTTTCCTTATAAAAATGACATAATGGATTAAAGCTGGAATTCTGTAGCTAATGACTCATGCTTGCATTTATACATTTTAACAGATGTAATTTATAGAAAGAAAGCATCCAGCCTTGAGCTATTCCAGAATTCAGTTGCTCCAACAAATTAAGAAATAAAGGCTAACATAAATGAGTACACAGGGCCTGTCACCTGGTCAGTCCTCTCATTTAAACCTCAAAAAAGAAAAATACTCATCTTTTACAAGATTCTTTTTATCTCATTGTGAATATATATAATATATATCATATCACACACACCTTTTACCTATATGACATTAAGAATAAAATTCATAATCTTGAAAGTATTCACATCCTTGTAGTAAGTTTCTAATTACTGAAGCCAACAATGTAAATTTACTTTCTGTTCATTCTGAATTTATTAAGCATGACATGATTCCCAAGGACAATGTAATGTAGTCAAATTTTTAAAGGCTCTCATTTAATATGCCGCACAACCTTCCAGGAGCAGTGGGCCATGGTGGAAGAGAACCTGATTTCAGATTTAGGAGATTTGGGTTCTCTTTTTAAACTTTGCCAATAATTAGCTGTGTGATCTGGAATAAATCAGGGACCCTCTCTATGCTTTAATTTATTCATCTTTAAAACACAAGCTATGTTAAGTCTATTACAAATGTTATCTTATACTTTAGTTCTATTGTTTTATTAATATGCTTGCTACTTACTGTGTTGTTGCTTTCATAATGTCATCTATGCATTTAAAAATTATAAAGTACTTTGCTAATATTCCTTACAACATTAAACTACATAAATGATCCAACAAAAATGAATGACTCTTTTGGAGTTGAGAACTAATAGTTACTTGCTATTCAGACAATTGATTTTATCTGAGAGTTGAATTTACAGCTCATTATTAACATACTTGTAGTATGAGCCCAGGTATAATTTAGATATCTAAGGATGTGCTGATAACAAAGAATTCACATTATTTATACCTGTAAATCTTACTATTTCCATTTGTTATTTAACTAACCTAATATATTACTGGAAACACACAGGGTACTGATCTAGTTTTCTGATTTATTTTTCAAGTAAGAGCAACAGGATTGAGAATGAATGACTCCAGACTCATGGAGTGTTTTTGATTTTTTTAACAAAATAATATCCATCTAAAAATTTCTGTGAGCCAGTAAAAAAAAAATAAAAATTGGTTACCGTAGGTTTAAGCAATAGTGGAAAAAGGCACCTGAGAGAGCCTATCCAAATTCATATTCTTTCTATGAGTTTTGGGTCAAATAGGTTTTTTGTGGGGGGTTTTTTCAAAGAGATTTTTATATCAGTATTTTAATCCCATTCAATCTCTTTTTAATCTACTCTTCCTCCTGAAAATTTTCTAAGTTTAACAGTGACCTTGCTTTTCTGTCAAATCCTTTATGTAGAGTTCATATACTGGATCTCTAACTAGATTCCCAACTACTGAGATGAAATCTGAATATTGTGTATTCTCCTGGGAGGCCCCGGAGTGCTTAGTCAAATGTCTTGCACAGAGTAGAACCTTAACAGTCATTTAACGTAATAATGAGTGGTCAATGCTTAATAGTTGGACCTCTGTTCTTTACTTGCAACAACCTTCTCTCATTCAGAAAGTTTTGAAACACAGCTAAATCCAAGTATTATCAATTGTTCCAAATTCTTTTCTCTCTAGGCTTGCCATCTTTCCAAAAAATCCAATATCATATTTTCAGCTAGCCAAAGAACATCTGATAGTGCACGTTTCATCATGGTCTTAAATATCTACACTAATAAAAGAGAAACATGCAAATTGACCATTACTCCATCACTCCGCCACACTGCTACACCCACCAGCCAATCAGAGCAACTAAGCAAATTAACCCAACAAAGATGGCAGTTAATTTGCATACGCAGGGGAGCAAAGACTGAAGATGGCAGCGGCCACCGAGCTGGAGCAGCAGGAGGCTTGGGTTGCTCCCAGCAACGGAGGAAGCCAAGCTTCCCGCCGGCCCTGGGCTCTGCTCAAGGAGGGGCTGGGGACCTGGGTCACAGGGGCCAACCCAGGCTTCCAGTCCACCCTGGGCTCTGCTGGAGGAGCTGGAGAAAAAAGGCGGCTGGGAGCAGCTGGAGCGGAGAAGCCAAGCCTCGCTGCTGCAGCCTGACCAAAGGCCTGTGTCCCAGGTGCTGGAGGAAAACCAGTGCTGGCAGCCAGGGGAAGGAAGGCCTATTGCGTGAATCTTCGTGCAACAGGCCACTAGTATTTAAATAAAAGGCTGCTATCATAGTAATTAGTTGCAAACTTACCTTTCCCACACTGTGAAACATGAACAACCCACACCCTTTTTGAATGTTTCCCTTTATCTGTGTCAACTCAAACCCTAGTTATCCTCAGGTTCTAGTTCGGTTTCTATGTGTTCCAATAAAATTCCCTTAATTATTTATCTCTCTTTGTTCATGGCACATAATTTAGTACTTCATTATATAACTGCTCAATTTTTGTTACATGTTCACGTATCTTATCCTACCAAATGTAAGTTCTTTTATGGTAGGAACCATAACACGCAATGTTCATTAAATACCACCTTGACAGTTCTGTGACTTTAAGAATAAATGTTATACTCTCTGCTATATTTTTACAATGTCACGTATAATTAAACTTCAAAAATATTTTTTAAGTGATGATGATAATAGAAATCTACAGGTTATCTCCACTAGATCTAGAGTAGGCTTCAGTGCCATAGGTTCAAATCTAGCTTATGACAAAAGTTTGAATACTTCATTTGAAGTTATTTTATAGCAACACGAATGGTATAAATTTAGATTCATTGAAAATGGTAGTAAATTAACTAGATATTGTTCTAGCCTGTTTTTTTCAGTTGATAGAGTATTGGCCTGCAAACTAAAGGGTCCTGGGTTCCATTCCGGTCAAGGGCACATGCCCTGGTTGCAGGCTCAATCCCCAATAGGGGGCGTGCAGGAGGCAGCCCATCAGTGATTCATCATTGATGTTTCTACTTCTCTCTCCCTCTTCCTTCCTCTCTGAAATCAATAAAAAATATATTTTAAAAAAATTAGATAGTTATTATTTTGTGCAGGGGAAAATATCATATGAAGTGTAATTTAAGGCCTTCAGGTGAATTGTTTGTGCACAAGTTTACTTTTCTTTTGAAGCCCTTTACAAAGTAGTAGGTTATGTATCCAATTAAATCTAAGAATATACAGGGTGTCCCCAAAAATGTATACAGAATTTAACAGCTGATAGTTCAATTTTGAAAATGAAATGTATTTTAACAAACACTGCTTTTTATTTATTCAAATTATTTGCATACATTTTTGGGGACACTCTATATTAAAGTACTAAGACAAAGTTTAATCATGAGGCTCAATCATAAACTAAGCATTGATAACATTAATATTCAGTAAGATATTAATGAACTATTGTGGAAGATTTGTATCTACAGACAGTTTAATTTAAAATGGTTATGTTTAATTTGTTGTTGATAGCCAATGATTTCTTAAATTTAAGTAAGAAAATACAAAAAGAAGAGACATTTTTACTCATTCCAAACCTGTATATAATAAATCCTTACAAATTTAGCTCATGGGAATGAATGGTAAGTGACAAGATCAAGGCCTGAAGTACGAAATGGCTTTAGTTTGTTTAAGGATTTCTTAAGTAGTTAAGGAGTCATGACCATTATTTTCTGGACTATAAAAATCAACTACCTGAGCATTACTATTTAAAGTGAATTTTTAGGATTAGTAAACTATTGGTATTCTCATAAGATTGTAGCTTTTAATATGATATTAGTGACCATCCAGCCTGATTTACTTTTTTAACAGCTAAGAATGTAGAGGTTCATGAAAGACTAGAACTCAAGTCATTTAACTCTAAATTTGCACTCTAAAAACTTTTTCCCATAGTGCCTCTATACTTTTATCTATTTACTAGAGGCCTGGTGCACAACATTTGTGCACTGGGGGGGGGGGTCCCCCTCAGCTAGGCCTGTGCCCTCTCGCAGGTGGACATCCACCAAGGGATCCTTAGCGCTGCTGTGGAGGTGGGAGAGGCTCTGCCACTGCCGCTGCGCTCTCCAGTTGTGACCCCAGCTTCTGGCTGAGCGATGCTCCCCCAGTGGGAGTGCACTGACCACCAGGGGGCAGCTCCTACATTGAGCGTCTGCCCCCTGGTGGTCAGTGTGCATCATAACGACTGGTCAATTTGCATATTAGCCTTTTATTATATAAGATTATTCAGAAATATATTTTTTAAAAAACCCAGAAAGTGTAATGATGTATGAGGAGAATAATTGGGGTGGAGGTATGAACATGAATAACATATAATTTCATCCTGTGTGAATTCATAATTCAATAGGAAAAGTTAAGACTCAAATTAAAAAGTGATATATCTATGGATCTATTTTGTTCATCAGTTTATTATTTTTATTAGATTCCACATAGGAGTGAGATCATGTGATACTTGTCTTTCTCTGGCTTATTTTGCTTAGTATAATATTTTCCAGGTCCCTGTGTTCATAGCAGCACAATTTATAGTAGCTAAGCCCATCAGTAGATGAGTGGATAAAAAAGCTATGGTACATCTACACCATGGAATACTATGCAGCAGGAAAAAAGGATTTCTTATAGGTCAATGGGGGGGGGGAAAGAGGACATATGTAATACTATCAACAATAAATATTTTTTTAAAAAAAGTGATCTAATGCATATAAAACCTTAAACATCATGCCTGGCACATAGGAGATCCTGAAATATAAAAGAAAAATAGCAATAACAAAATGCAATACAATGTGCTAAGTGGCACTTAAGTGGTGGAAACAATGTTTATGTTATTTCAAATTTGATATTCAAATTCTAGTATTCTTATGTATGTGAGTGTCAACCTAAATGTTTTTATATGGTAGTAGTCTTTTTACTCTGAACATACAAAATTTTAACAAATTTAAATTTAAGTATGACTTCTTGGCTTTATAGTCTGCATAATACCCTTTACCTTCCCCCACCCCAGCTATACTAATAAAAGGGTAATATGCAAATGGTTTATCATTGGCTTATCTTATGAGGTCAATGCCCTCATGTGTAACAACCGATCAGCAGGCGGCATGGGCAGCAGGGGCGGGTGGGCAGGGACTTGCAGTGTCAGGGACTTGCATCATGCCCTCACAATCCATCATCAGGAGGTCTGGGGCCTGGCAGAGGCCTCTGCATGGCTCCGCCGGGGTCCACAGGCCTCCGTGCAGCTTGGCCCGGGGACAGGGCCCAGTGGAGGCCTCCTCGCACCTGTGCCGGGGGTCTGGACACCTCTGCATGGCCCAGCCCAGGGGCAGGACCTGGCAGAGGCTTCCGCGAGGCCCAGTGGGGCCCAGTGGAGATCTCCATGCAGGGAGGCCTTAAGGTCCCTCGGCTCCATGCAGCATGGAGGCGAGACCCCTGGCTCTGGCCTACCTCTTTGGGGCAAACCATCAAGGAGCCCCAGATGGGTGTGTGGGGCCTACTTCTTTGAGGGTGATGGATAGCAGGGCTCCCACACTGTGACAGGGCACAGGCCAGGCTGGGGGAGCCCCCCACGAGTGCACAAATTTCATGCACCAGGCCACTAGTGCCTTAATAAAACAGTACATTAATCTCTGAATCAAGCATGAGATTGTCTGAAGTCATTTTCCAATGTCACCCATTACCTGTAGCTCATTACTCTATGAGCCACCCTGTAGTCCCTTCATTTCATCTTGGCATTTGACAGCTACATTGGCATCTGCTTACTATTAACCCTATATTTGCTTTGTGTAAGAAATGGGGCCACTTGTGGTAGCAATGGGAGATCTTTAAATTTCAGACATAAAATTGAGGAGTAGTCTGAAGTGAGCTTTAAAGGACTACGCCTAAAATTCTATCTTCACAATGGGAATGAAAAAGGGGACACATTTAAGCAGCATTTTGTAAACATAATTCAGAAGCTATAGTGATGGATTTAATTGAGAATAGATAAAGGTGATCCAAGAATGACTCCAAGGCAGAAAGAACAAGTATTATTCCAATTATCATGCAAAAGTTAAAAAAAATTGTGAGAAATGCTAGAGCATTTTAAATTTTTTCTAATAATGAAAGTGTTGTCATAAATGTATTTTATGTTATGCTACAAAATAAATGTACTTTTATTTGATCTTATTGCTTCACTCTTAATTAAAAGACTAGGAATATCCACTATAAATATGAACTAGTTTAGCTGCTTTTCTGAAAATGATACTTACCCAAAGTAAATTACAAAACTAAAGTTTAAAAAAGCAAATTACTTTATAATAATGTATTATCTTTCAAGGTTTTCAATGTTTTTAATTTTTGAGTTCTAATTTCATTTCAGTGGTAAAATTTGTGAGAATTTTCTCCATATTCTTTTCCCCATTTATATATTCATATAATTTACATCTCAAGATTTGTAACCTTAGGAATGTAAGTCATTTAACCACAGAGGTTTCTGTATTCTTTTTTATAGCAATATTAGTTTGAAGGACCCTTAAAGATCACCTAGTACAGTGGTCGGCAAACTACAGCTTGGCAAACCACGGCTCACGAGCCACATGCGGCTCTTTGGCCCCTCGAATGTGGCTCTTCCATAAAATACCAGTCTTCCACAAAATACTGACTTTTGCACATGGGCCACAAAGTTTCAATCGCACTGTATGTATGTGCCCGAACGTGGTATTTTGTGGAAGAGCCACACTCAAGGGGCCAAAGAGCCGCAGTTTGCCGGCCACGGACCTAGTATATAATTTGCTAGTTTTATAGTTGTAAAAACTACAGCCAAACTAGAGCAAGTGACTGGTTTGTTTTTTCTTAATTAGTCCTAAATGAGAGGATAGGAAAGAGAGAAATCAACATAGTATGTATCATATATTTCAGAACTCTATTATTATACTAGAGGCCCAGTAAACGAATTTGTGAACAGGTAGGGGTCTCTCAGCCTGGTGGCAATAGGGGCCAATAGGGGCGGCCAGCTTAGGGGAAGGAACTGAGGGAGGTTGGCTGGCCATAGGAGGTTGGCTGTGGGAGTGCACTGACCATCTGGGGGCAGCTCCTGCATTGAGTGTCTGCCCCCTGGTGGTCAGTGCGTGTCATAGTGACTGGTCAACCAGTTGTTCGGTTGCTTAGGCTTTTATAAATATAGATAGAATTGCCTTTTCTGATAGGACTATTGGCTTATCTAGGGAAGTATTGTGTAATCATTTCTCTAAAATACAACAAAGTATTGGGCATACAGTAGGTCCTCAACAAATACTTGCTAAATTCTAAAATTCTTATTTATGAAGATAAAGGTGAAGTCTTTTTATTCACCTTCACCTTACAGCTGACTAATTTGGCAGATAAACATGGATAGTGAATTCTCTTTAATTTACTTGCAAATCCTATCTAATAAAGAGGGAATATGCTAATTGACCCTCATGACGTCAAAAAGTTGGTGGTGCCCACAGCCAATAAGAGGGAATATGCTAATTGACTGCCCCGCCCTCAAAGATGGTGGCTCCCACAGCCAATAAGGAGGGAATATGCTAATTGGTTGCCCTGCCCTCAAGATGGTGGCATCCACAGCCAATGAAGAGGGAAAAATGCTAATTCATTGCCCCACGCTCAAAGATGGTGGCGCCCACAGCCATAAGATGGCGGTGCCCAGTCCCCTCAGCCCTGCTGGGGCGGCAGGCGTGCGACAAGGCCGGGCCTGCCCCTAGATAGGCCCAGCCGCTCCACGTGCCTGCCTCTGAATACCCTCAGTCCCCTCAGCGCCCCAGCAACCCAGGGCCGGCCCGAGGCACAGGCAAGCTTCAGATGGCGGCTGCCCAACTGCCCAGGGCTGCCCAAGGCTCAGTTAACCAGGGCCGGCTGAGGCTTGCACTGCCCGTAGTGGCAGCAGCAGAGGTGTGATGGGGCGTTACCCTCCCCTGATCTCCGGGTCGCCTCCCACCCCTGAGGGCTCCCAGGCTGTGAGAGAGGGCAGGCCGGGCTGAAGGACCCCCCCTCCAGTGCATGAATTTTTATGCACCGGGCCTCTAGTATTTAGATAATTATTAGTAGGAGCAAGAAAAGCTGGGGTAGATCATTATTCAATAACAGGAGGGTAAGGAACCTTCAAACTAATGAATCTGGCTCTGGCCGGTTTGGCCCAGTGGATGGAACGTCAGCTTGCGGACTGAAGGGTCCCAGGTTCGATTCCGGTCAAGGGCATGTGCCTTGGTTGCAGGCACATCCCGAGTGGGGGGTGTGCAGGAGGCAGCTGATGGATGTTTCTCTCTCATTGATGTTTCTAGCTCTCTATCCCTCTCCCTTCCTCTCCATAAAAAATCAATAAAATATTTTAAAAAACAACAACTAATGAATCTGTACTTGCTAATTTAAGATTTTGGAGAAGTCCTAACTGGTTTGGCTCAGTGGATAGAGCATAGGCCTTCGGACTGAAGGGTCCCAGGTTCAATTCTGGTCAAGGGCATGTACCTTGGTTGCAGGCTCGATCCCCAGTAGGGGGTGTGCAGGAGGCAGCTGATCAATGTTCCTCTCTCGTTGATGTTTCTGACTCCCTATACCTCCCCCATCCGCTCTGTAAAATCAATAAAAATATATTTTAATAAATCAAGATTTTTGAGAGCAAAAATAATGTATCAGGCAAAAAGTCGAAAGATGTGCTGGGGGGAGGGGGAATTGGGGACTTAATGTTTAATGGGTATAAAATTTCAGTTTTGCAACATGTAAAGAGTTATTGGGATGGATGGTGGTGATGGTTGCACAACAATGAATTAAAATGGTTATGAGGGTAAATTTTATATGTATTTTCCCATAATAAAAATAATTTTTAAAAAACAAGTAACCAGTCTAATAAAAGATACCTTCCGAAAGGGTAAAAAAAATTCATTGTACCAGTGAGTAGCTTTGGGACTTATAGTTCTACCATATATCAGAAATACCATTCCATTAGTATAGTGATTAATATATATATATATATATATATATATATATATATATATACATAAATATATATATCTTATCTAATAAACAGGGAATATGCTAATTGACGTTCATGCCATCGCAAAGATGGTGGCACCCACAGCCAATAAGGAGGGGATATGCTAATTGACTGCCCCACCCTCAAAGATGGTGGCACCCACAGCCAATAAGGAGAGAATATGCTAATTGACTACCACACCCTCAAAGATGGCGGTGCCCATAGCCAATAAGGAGGGAATATGCTAATTGACTGCCCCACCCTCAAAGATGGCAACGCCCACAGCCACAAGATAACAGCTCCCAGTCCCCCAGTCCTCTCAGACCCCCAGCCACCCATGGCAACCCCTAGGCACAGGCAAGCCACGAATGGTGGATCCCCAGCTGCCCAGCGTCTGCCCGAGGCTCAGTCAGGCCTTGGATGGCAGTTGCCCAGCCACCCAGTGCTGGTCCGAGGCTCAGGTAACGAGGGCCAGCTTAGGCTTGCGCTACCAGCAGTGGCAGCAGTAGAGGTGTGATGGGACATCACCTTCCTCTGATCTCCATGTCGCCTCCTGCCCTGAGGGCTCCCGGACTGTGAGAGGGGGCAGGCCGGGCTGAGGGACCCCTCCTCCAGTGTATGAATTTTTATGCACTTGGCCTCTAGTCTATATATATATATAAATTATTGATTTCAGAGAGGAAGGGAGAGGGAGAGAGAGAAACATAAAAATTAGAGAGAATTATTGAGCAACTGCCTCCTGTCCACCTCCACTAGGGATTGAGCCTGCAACCCAGGCATGTGCCCTTGACTGGAATCAAACCCGGGATCCTTCCATCCACAGGCTGACGCTCTATCCCAGTGATGGCAAAGCTATGACACGCGTGTCAGAGGTGACACGTGAACTCATTTTTTTTGCTTGATTTTTCTTTGTCAAATGGCATTTAAATATATCAAATATATAAATCTTTGTTTTACTATGGTTGCAAAAATCAAAAAATTTCTATATGTGACACGGCACCAGAGTTAAGTTAGGGTTTTTCAAAATGCTGACACGCTGAGCTCAAAAGGTTCACCATCACTGCTCTATCCACTGAGCGGAACCAGCTAGGGCTAGTATAATGATTTTTAAAATAAGTACAGAAGTATGATGAAAGGACTAAAGAAATAAGTCTATTGAAAACCCAGTTCTTTTCTGCTTCCTTAAAACTTGGTTAAATATATATATATATATAATCTTTTTGGAGAGATAACCAGATTCTTCTGGTTTAATTTTCACCAAGAATCAAGTCATTAACTTCTCTATGAAACTATTTAAACTGACATTTAATAATATAAGATATGGACCTATTAGATCCTTAGGAGTCAGTGACTAATTAAAAAAAATACTAAAACAGCCTACCTATAAACTGCAAAAGTATTAAATTAATTTATTTTTTTCTAATTTAAGATAAAAACTAACAGATTAATGATTTTATCATTCAAAGCAATTCATTAATAGCAACTTCTCATTTCCTATCACATTATAAAAATTAGGCAATAAAGCCCTTGTTTACAAATTCATTTGCTGCAAAGGCATTTGGGAATTGATATTTTATTTATTTTTCAAAATAGACTTTTATTGATTTGAGAGAGGAAGGGAGAGGGAGAGATAGAAACATCAATGATGAGAATCACTGATTGGCTGCCTCCTGCACGCCCCCTACTGGGGATCAAGCCTGCAACCCGGGCATGTGCCCTTGACTGGAATTGAACCTGGGACCCTTCAGTCCACAGGCTATGCTCTATGCATAGAGCCAAACCAGCTAGGTGGAATTGATATTTTAAAAAGAAAAAGTTCTGCTTCATTCTGTACCAACAACCCTTACCATGAATTGAGTGTAGACTTTTGAGACTAATTGAAGGCTAAATAGCAAGGGAATTCGACAGCCAGGATTTGGAACTGATCCTGATCATATCTTCTGCAGCATGTATGTGGCCAACAGAATGGTGTCTCTCTCTCTCTCTCTCTCTCTCTCTCTCTCTCTCTCTCTCTCTCTCTCCCTTTCTGTTAAGATGTCTTGAGTTCTTAAATGCTATAGTACAGGTGTGCCAAAAATTCTACTGTAGTTCTATTTCTTCCATTATCTTCTTTCACCTTTACTTTAATCATTGGAACATACATTCCTGGGTGTATGGATTATATGTCATATATATATTAATCAACATATGTTAGTTGATCACCTACTATGGGCAAGGAGTTTTCCATACATGTGGGTTAGCCAGTAAAAACTTTATGCAAGAGATAGGGCTTGAACCAGATCTTGAAGAGCAGGTAGAATTTAGATAGGTTTGGGAGAGGGAATGCATACAAAAATATTGGAATTCTCCAATTTTATTCCAGTATTTCTAGTAACAAAATATTATTAAATCACAATAGCTTTGTGTCATTAAAATGAAATTAATAAATGGAAGTAATTAGGTATTTGTTTGTTTTTAAGAGAGAATGGAAGGGAGGGAGAGAGAGAGTGATAGAGAGAAATCGATGTGAGAGAGACACACCGATTGGTTGCCCCGAGTGGGATCAGGGATTGAAACTGAAACCCAGGTATGTGCCCTTGACTGGGATCGAACCCATGACCCTTCTATGCGCTGGCTGATTCTGTAATCACTGAGCAACATTGGCTAGGACTAGTTTCGGTTTTTTAACCCAAGTTAAAAAAATCCTTTAAGCATACAAAATGTTTGTAAATATGTTCTTTTTAACCCTGCATTAACTTCAGTGTTGTATTCTGAAACAATCTTTCTACCTGAGCTCAGATCAGTGAAATAAAAACTGACAATTATTTTTCACAATACCTATTTTCCAACTCATAATTATCAAATTGTTTCTCCCAATGCCAGTGTGAAAAGGTAATACATGAGAAGTGAGATTGGATGCACTTCAAATCTCTCTGACACACGTGGCCTTTGTCGTGGTGTCACATATAAGACAAACCACACATACTCATGTGTCTAACTCACTGTCGTGACACCTGACCCTTTCCAGTCATCTTCTGTACGCAATGGCATTATTTCCCTGATCTTTAGTTTTTAAATCATCTCTGTAACTTCCCTGAGATCCACTCAGGCTTCCTCTCCTTCAGTCCTTCAGCATTAACAGTGCTTTCTCATTCGCTCTACCTTTTTTACTGGGAGCTGAATCTCCAGATGGAATGTTACATGTCTATCTTATTACTTTGCTGAGCATCATATTAAAGGTTAATGGACACTGTCAATAATAAAATCCTCCGTTCACATGCAAATCTGTTCTATCTAAAGACTAGTGGCTACAATATGAAAGAAAAATTAGCCTTAACAGGAGGCAGTAGAGTTTCCCTACTGCCTGGTTTCAGTCAATCAATTTGAGTGAATTAGTTAACTTCTTTGTGGTGCCTCAGTTTTCCCATCTGTAAACTACAGGTATTAGTAGTACCTTCTCAGGAGGAAATTGTGGGGCTTATATAAGTAAGGACATGTAAATCTCTTAGAAAATAGTACATAGTAATTTTTAGTAAAAATGGCTATTATTATGGTTTATACTTCTTTTATGAAGAATAACTACTTGCTAACTTGGACAAGTCTTCCTGCCTTGATTATAAAAAGGTGTACCTGAAAGTATTGAGTAAGTTTGTATTGGTGAGATAAAATGAGAGATGTGTTAGTTTAAAATATACTCACAGAAAGATTTGAGAATAATGTAACATTTACTCATAGGCACTTACTAATGACTTTAAAAATATAAAGAGAACTCTAGTCAATTTGTTCATTGCTATTCTTCTCTACACATTAGTTGATGTCTGTGGTTTCAATAGTTTAATTTTCTTTTTTTAAATTTTTATATTGAGCCTACTACCATATCTTGCATTATAATGCTGATTCAATTCTGAATGCTCTGCCTCCCTTCCTCACTCCCAATAAAGCGGCTTCATTGTCCTTGAAAGCCTACATCCCCTACTTACCTTCACTCTTCCACACTCAGCTAACCACCTTGTTCAGGCTGCACCAAGATGCCTTGCACTAACTCTCTATGTTCTCCTTTCTCTACTGTGTACTCTTTTTATTGGAAATCTGCTCCCTTCATTGTCCACCAGAGGATATCTTGTTGTTATAATCACCTGGACTTCAATAATGTGAAAAATATTTAAGAATTTAGGAAAGATGAAATGGCCATGGCTGTCCATCTGTTTTTTCATGTGCCGAGAGAACTGTGGTTGAGATGGAATGGAGAATGGGTTTATGAGAACATTTAATGAAAAATGGGTGAGAAGAAAAGTGTGCTCATTTTAATAACTAACTTAAAATGTATTAATAACTGTAGCTTGTCACAAAGGACCCATTTTCCTGAATAAGAAATAGGAAAGAAGTTTCTACGTGGATGGCAAGGAACCAAAAAGAAACCATTAAGACACTGCCGAAAGAGAAAAATATATTGTGGATGAGAGCTTCAGGATATTGAAGGAAATAGGATCCAGCATACAGTTACAGTTAACTTTAGAGAAGAGGAGGGGTACTTTTTTCTGAGGTGAAGCAAAAGAAGTGGAATAGGAGTAATAAAAGTCTAGAGGCAAAGGAGAGATAAGCTAGTAAAGATGACATCTTCCTTACATGCCTTTTTAGCTTCTATTTTTCCTGTACAGTGTGAAAGTGAGACTGCTGAAATGAGGGGATATAGGAGTGGAACTGAGAAGTTGAGAAGAGTGGTAAAAGTGTGGAACATGTATCTAGGAATATAGGAGAGGGAGTTAACATGTAAAACTTGCATGTAAAAGGACTGCTGAGCAGTATAGGGCCCAGCTGAGATTGGAGACCATAAGTGTGTACTTTTGTTACTTTTCTCATTAATGCTTAGCCATCAGAATGGAAAATGGTATAGATTAACCCAAAATAGTGGAGGTAAAAGATGGCTGTGGAAGGGCAATGAGGAATGTGCATTGGGTGATAATGAGAAACATTGATATGACTGACATAAATGTCACACTAGGAAGAAAGTAAAGTGAAGCTAAGAGAGGACATTATAACTAACAGCTTCTGGAAGGGCCCAGGTAATCTTGATGAGGGTACTTACTTTCTAGTATATTGCAGGTTCAAGGAAAGCAAAGGGGAGGAGGTACCAAATGTCATAATCTGAGGGGTGTTTCTGAACTTCAGATTTTAGAAATGGATGCATTTTATGTGTGCTCATGGGCCTCAAGCTGAGGACAATGGAAAAAAGAGGTCAAGAAATGATGAGGCTAGACTGTTATTTGGCAATCTTCATAGATATTGAAGTCTCCAGAGAATGGCAAGATTAAAAGTGGACAGGAAGAGCCATGTGCCAAAAACTTTAATGAAAATGTAAGCAGCAGAGACAAGAAAGAGAGGTTGAAGTGGTGTAAGCTTCAATCAAGGATTGTTTAAATAAGAGTAGATGAGACATATTCTAGGGTGTTGGAAGTTAAAAAAAAGGAACTAGGAGAGTTTCAACAATAACTTTAAGCCCTTACATATGGAGGAGCAATAAAACTAATGAAGTGGGGAGAGATAAAAGATAAGAATTGTTTTTTCCTCCACTTGATAGTTCTGTGAGGAAGTAGAAAAGCTTCTGTAGGAGTAATACTAGTAGGAGAAATCCAGGTTGTGGTAAAGGCAAGGGGATGAAGATAGTGTTCAGTGAAAAAGCTGAGGGTCCCTACTCTCTAATATATTGCTGTCTAACAGAACTGTCTGCAGTGATGGAGATGGACTAGATCTGCATTGCCCAATAGGTAGTCACTAGTCACATGTGGCTGTTGAGTAGCTGAAATGTGATCTGTGAGACTGGAGGGCTGCATTTATAGTTTTATTCAACTTCAATCAATTTAAACTCAAATTTAGATAGCCACATGTGGCAGGTGGCTATTGTATTGGACAATATAGTTCTAAAGGCTTTCCTATCGCTGTCAGCAAAGTTCCACTTAGTTATTAATAGGTAATGATAAAAATGTTACCCCTCTAAGTGGATATTTATATTTAAAGAAGACAGTGACTAAGATTAAAGGAGAAAATTCCTGAATAATGAAGTTCAAGTGCTGTGAAAAACCATAGAGGCTACTAGTTTGGGGGCCAAAAGGACTTTCTAGTGCTTCTGAAATTAGACCATGTAAGTGGTCATCTATGAGTAAGGTTAACCCTAATTAACAAGATTGACTTTATTAAATGTCAACTACATGTAAATGCAATAAGCAAGTATCTTAGTAAACTCTACATGGCACAGCCTTAACCATAGCTGAAAGGAGGAAAGGAGGAATAGACAAGATGAAGGAGAGATGTTGGGTATAGGGAGAGAAAAACATAATTAAGATTCCAGCTCATGTGCCTTTTATTTGAAATGCTGTTTTCACTATATCATTTGTGCATTAAAATGTCAGAAGTGACTGCCAAAAGAGTTGCTGTATGTGAGCACTAGTATTAAATCTGCTAGTGATCAGCTAACTAACAGTGCAGCTTAACCTCTCGGTTGGTTTTAATGTTATTTGTCTAAAATGGAGATTACTTTGCAGGAATGTTCTCGTATATGAGGACGCCTTAAATGTTTTGAAGAAAGGCAGTGATGGAGGGATCAATTGATGTAACACTTATTAAGCTGGTGATTGACTTTTTTTTCTTGATATTCAATAGTATACAAGTTGTAGATGAAATAATACAGATATCCTAAAACAGTGACAAATGAATACTTACTACAAATAATAAATAGAGTTTTGTGCACTAATTTTAAGTTTCTAAAATGCTTGATGTTCGTGTGCTTTACAACAATCAAATGAGGGTAATATATTGTATTAACATATAACATATTAATGTATTGTTTTAGTACAATAGTATAATGTTATTAACCCCAAAGTATGGTCAAGTTTTCCCAGTTTTCTCATCGCTGCCCAAGCCATTAGTGGGACATAGTTTACTATTTCTTCTGCTAAACAACACTAAGTTTTACCAGATACTCTATTAATATAATCTTAATACAAATGCTGTACATTCTCGTTTTGTGAGATATTCCATGGCTCTAAAGGTAACGTGGTAAGAGGTTCTTTAATGATACTGGCCAATTAGTCTAAAGCTTCTGGAGCCATTATAATTTGTGGCTTTATTTGGTAGCAGGATCAGAGAGCAGCCACCTTCTTCAATCTCAGGCCTGAGAATACTTAATGTTGATTGCTGATATCTCTCCCTCACATTTTGTTTTAATTTTTGTGATCCCCTTAGTTGAAGGGAAATAACTCTTACTTGAAGGAAATAAATGGAACAGTAAAATAATTGAGGTTTGATGCAGCCTTCAGGTTATTATTTAGGTATTTACCAGCTAAATGCAGGAATATTCCTAAATACTTAAATTCCAAACAGTAGTGATAATCCTGCAAATCTAACAGGATTTTAGAATTTATTTTCCAGAGGAGAAATCTATCTGTAAACCACTGTGGGTGAGATGCCCATGTTGCTTAAACCCTTAGTGGGTTAACCTAACATTATGTAAGAGATGTTGAGTTTTTTAGATTTTACTTTCATTGCTAAAGAAACAAACATGTTCATCTCAGGTAGACTTAAAAGCACAAAGAAATATTTCTTATTGCACTGCCTTAATCTAGAAGAATACCTTGAAAAATAAAAAGACTCCAATGGCATCAGTAAAATAGCAACAATATCTTCCTCTTCATAGGCTTGCTTTGAAGGCCCTGTGAAATAATGTATATATGTAAAGCTCTTGGCTCCATGCCTAGCATTCAATAGGTTTGCTAAAATGTCAGTTCTCACCTCTCTTCCCATGAATTCATACTGCACCAAAGCCTGTCATGTTATTATCTGAAAAAGTCATCACCATCATCCATGGCAGCTCTAATTTTAGACCCCTCAAGAAAGCATAGGAAGGGTTAAAAACTCTCTCTACGCAGGTAGAAAAACACTGCCAGTGTTGGCTTAAGCACTCCAAATCCTACCTTGACATTGCAATCACAAGCCTTACCCACCTTCCAAATTTCAGGACTTGCGTTGGGCTTGTTGCTGTAGATGATAAAAGCTATTAGAAAAGAAATAGTGTGGATAAAACACATAGTTTATTTCCTCCTCCAGGTGATCAGGAGAACATCTTTAAGGAATGAAAAAAATAATTAAATATTATATAACCTTCTTCCCCCAAATATAGAAAAAAATACCATTCTTCCCACCCTGGGTGGGGGGGTAGATGATTCCCAAAGATCAAGGTATCAGTGCAAATAAATTATACTCTTCCAAAAGGGTGATATTCAGTATTAAATACTGAAAAAGAAATGCAATGATCAAGGTAGAAATCTTTTTTTTTTCCTGTGGGGCTGTCAGTTAGCCTTTTCATTGTGGCTACGCATATGTAGTCAACTACAATAACCTTGTTTCTACCATGTTCATATGTTCGATGGTCAGAATGGCTGATATGTAAACTTCTTAATCAAAATTTAAATTCCGGAATCCAGATGTCTTTTTGCATCACTGTGTGTGTGTGTGTGCGTGTGTGTGTGTGTGTGTGTGTGTGTGTGTGTGGCGCGCCACAAATGTCTGCAAACTGGGGAGCTCAGGGGTTACTCATGGTGCAGCGTCTCCTCTAACTCCAATCATTTTAGCTCAGTGCTATGTTTCTTTAGAGGGAGATTCCCTGGGGTAACCTGCCTGAAAGGTAGGTGGTGAGGGGCATATGTACTTAGCAGCTCAGTACTCAGAGGCCTCCTTGCATGGCACTTGTGATGCTAAATATTAATAAAGAAGCTGTGTGATGCTGGCAGTGATTCTCAACCAAATTAGATATTCTCTAAGTGCCAAATCTCGCCCGCTGCATTTGAGTGGAGGAGAGCTGTCGCTTAAGATAAAGGGGTCTTGAACACAATACAAAATATTTGTTGCCTCGGGGCTCATATTACCCTACAGGAAGCGAAGGAAAGGGCACGGCGCAGAAAAGAAACAGACACATAGACACGTTTTGCAAAGATGAACTTTATGTGGCGTCAGGAATGGCAACCTGTTCTCATGTTTAGCAATTCCGAGGTAAGATGTTAAGCCTGTCGGGTTAAACTGAGTAAGGAACAGGAAATAAGAGGCAGCGTTGGAGAAGTCTCAGCAAGAATCCCTTTCAAAATATAAAACGGTCACCAAGTGACTTAGGTAGGCTAATCAAAAGGTCCGTTGTGTGCCCTTATACTTTCCTCTTAAACTTACGTGACCGTCAGCAGCGTTGTTCAAATTCAGCCAACAGCTGTTAAACCAAGACACAGATCCGCAGTGTTTATCTCCCGGGAGTTACCGGTGTTCACTGAGACCCTCCGAAAATTAGGGTCATTTTTCAATGAAAATAATAATAGAGGATCCTTCGCCCCCCTCTGCTTCCACGGTCTCAAGCCTTGTTCCCCCTCCCACTTGCCCGAGATAAGATTTCTTAAAAACAGTAGCCCGTACCCGCCCCCCCCCCCCAATTCAGGTGCACCACCCGCAGCCCGAACCTTAGTTCAGACACCCACATTCAATCTTCCTCTCCCTAGCTTACTTCTTGAGACCCCCTAGATCCCTTCCATTTCTCTCTCTGCTTTCCGGGAGTCAGGTTCCGAGATCCCCGCCTCTTCCCTGCGCCTTCAGCTCCAGTCCCCAATCCCAACCTCCTTGGAGACTCTGATGCCCCTCCCCTGGAACCTAAACCCTTCTCTTCTCCCAGAGACCCCCGTCCCTCCGCCATCTGTGCTCTCAGAGTCCCGCCCTACTCACCCCCTCCCCACTCCCCAAACCCCCACCACCACCTCCCGCCCTGGCCAGTGCGGTCCCGCCGGCTGCAAGCAGCCGGGACCTGTCTCCGCTCTCCACCACTCCCCCCACCATCCCCGCCT